>NC_041023.1:15366874-15982707 GCF_900634625.1 Parambassis ranga
CACCTCATTGCTGCTTGCAGCTACATTTATCCATGACTTTGCATAGTGAAAGGGTCCTCTCCTCTAGTCCTAACCAGATGTTCAAGGTGGTTTGTATTATAGAACCAACTGCAAAGATTGTAAAGACAATATTTGTTAAAGTATCTACACAAATACAATACATGAGAAATCATGTCTAAAAGTAAATGTAATTCTGCTGGATTAGCTAAACAAAGGCACTACCAGTCACCATAACCTACAGCCTGTGTACTTTGGTGTTTAAATGTATCTTTAAACCCAGTGAGGGTTTTTCCAACACTGTTAAAAATGCACTTGAAAATAACACAAAATGATAGAACAGCAACATCTTCACATCTTCTGTTGTGTGTATCAGAGCATACAGGGTGGAAAACCTAACAGTACCTACTTCAATAAAACAGTGGACAGCCTGTTTGAGATTTTCCCACCGGTTCCATCTATGGTTGCATCCAGCCCTAGCCGCTGTATAACCTGTGCTGTTGTTGGAAATTCTGGTAATTTGAATAGATCCCGTTATGGACCGCTGATAGATTTCCACGACATCGTAATAAGGTAAGTCATTGTATATTGATGAACAAAGTTCCTAAGAATGACAGATTTAAAAACATGTATCCTTCTGCATCATTCAGAATTAACCGTGGACGTACCAAAGGCTACGAGACAGATGTTGGAACAAAAAACCACTCATCATGTCATGTATCCAGAGAGTGCAAACAAACTGCCAAACACCACTTATCTTCTGTTTTTTCCATTCAAGATCAGTGATTTTCTGTGGCTCCACAAGAAATTCAACCCAGAGTAGGTCAAACTCAGATGCTGTCTTCATCTGTGTTTCAAAGGGCAGGCTGGTTCAGCTTCAAAACACTAGCTCATTATCTGTAGTTGTTAACAAGAAGGATATAAATATATAGGCTATATACAAACACACAAACAGTTAATTTACTGTAGCATTTAATTAATTTCTTTGTCTGTTGGATCTACTAATAATCAACTTCACCACCAACAGGAAAAACAAAGCTACAGGCTTAGACAACTTTGCTAATAAGGATTTGGTATGTATTTATTAAAACATATTTTAAATATCGGTTTACAAAGTCTGAGCTCGGTGTGTTATTCATAACAGGTGATGATCCTCAATCCTGCTTTCATGAGATATGTTCATGAAGACTGGCTTGGAAGGCGCGGATATTATCCATCCACTGGCTTTCTGACTGTGATTCTCAGCCTGCAGATGTGTGATGAGGTATGATTGTCTCATACCTCACATTTTTCCACTGTAGCAGCAGAGAATGTCAATTTTAAAAAAGAGGGGAGTGTTTGGCAGCAAGGGTTCAGGTGTTTACTCCCCTAACACAGACAGAATCAACTTTGTAGACACAAGGCATGAGACATGATTCATGGACTACCCACAGAGATTTGTACATGCTTCTTTAATCAGGTTACCCACTAGAAAATAGTGCAAATGTGAAAGTTGCAAACACTGCAATTCTTCAAATGGCCACTTGAGGCTTCCTTTTTAATTTTTAGAATATTTTATCATTTGTGTTTAGTGAAACAGAGATAACTTAGGATTTTACAATATATCAGCCTCCTGCAACTGAAAAGTATAATGTTTGTTCACACAGGTCAGTGTTTTTGGATTTGGAGCAGACAGTGATGGAAACTGGAGCCACTACTTTGAAAAACTCACAGACAAACGGAAAAACTGGAGCCCATCCTGGAACAGACGAGTACAACATCATCATGAAATTACACAAGAAAAAGAAAATCACATTTTTTAGAGGATGGTAAACATGAGCACCACTAAATACTACATCTTCTACTTTTTCATTGTCGTCATGTTTAGAGGATTTTGGTTGTATAATATAACTTATTATTGGGTCTTTTTAATCCAGAGCTCTGAAAGCATCATTAAAAGCATTTTAATATTTACTGGTCTGGCTGGCTTCTAAAAATAAGGATTTTTGTAAGTAGGACTGTGTTTTTATTCAGTGGAATACTGCAGGCTGGATAAGGCAATTAGAAAAGGCATATGGGGGACTCTACCTGACTATGGACGACACAAATGAAATAACTAAACAAATAATACAAATATATATCATAGACGTATGTCTGTTCACTTTGTATGTATGTTTACTTTAATTACTTGTATGCAGATTGAGCATGCTGTGCTAACTTCAGTCTAAATAGGTGTGGTTGACTGTAGGTCAGCTGACATCTGCTGTGTGTGGCTAAAGCAATATGACTTATGGAGGAAAACAGCTGTTCCTGTCAGTGGTCACTGCAGCCAATCATCTGTTGCCACCTAACTGTATCCTCTGCTTGCTCTTCTTTCACACCAACTCCATGGCTGTGTCTCAATTCAGGGTCTGCATCCTTCGGAGTGCGAATTTTTAAGGCCGTTTACATCACAAAGCTGCGCGAAGGCTGTCCTAATTTGCCAAAAGTCGAAGGGTCCTTTAAATGCGTCCTACAAAAACGTCCTCCTTTTGCCTGAATTTGGAGGATGCATCGCTACCATCCTTCGTGGCCTTAAATATCCCACAATGCTTTGCTGGCCTACTTGTTGTCCAATAGTACAATGACGGACCAAGCGAGCAGCAGCGGCACCGACAGGAGTGCCGAATTCACATTTAAATGTAAGTAAAGAGCAGTAGTTCAAGAGTTTTAAAATGCTAGTAGTGATAGCGGCATTAAAAAACGAGTTTTATATTTACAAACATGACGTCCTGTTGATACGATACAATATTGTCGTTATTATATCAAACGGTCATTCTGCCTGTTGTCATTTTGTTGTAGGAGGAGCAGAGGGAAACAGATGAAATCTGACAATTGATAACGGAGGACGTGAGGCTGGAGGGGAGGGAGGGAGAGGGAGGGAGAGAGGGAGGAGAGAGAGAGAGGGAGGGAGAGAGAGAGAGGGGGAGGGAGAGGAGAGAGAGAGGGGGAGGGAGAGGAGAGAGAGAGAGAGAGCAGAGAAAGAACGGACAGACCTCAGCTCATTGAGAGGATGTTGGACAGCAGTGATTTTATGTTCTGTGTTATTTAAATGGTTACTTATTAAATTGTAGATTAAATTGTTTTGTTTTGTGTTCTTAAACTCTTCTAACCTTGTTAAATTATAAATAGGTAATGAAACACATAATGTAAGTACCGGTAAACTTTTGAACAACTTCTCAGTGACAAAGACACAGTTTGGACATTTCTAACTATTTACCAGTGGGCATTATGAAAATGTACAATTATTATTTATAAAAGATCAGCAGAAAATACTATTCACAAAGAACATATATATAAATGTTTGGCTGAGCAGGAGTCCTTGGTGCTGCTGGACTGGATGATGCCACGGTGAAGACCTTGGAGTCCTCTGGCTGTGAGTGGGACATCATCTGGGGGTGGGGGGTGCCTGTCTCCTCTGTCCACCACATCGTCCATCAGGGTTTGCAGAGCTGACGATTGGCGGCTGCCATGTTACTAAAGATGTTTTTAAAAAGGGCAAAAATAAAAATAACTTCCACAGAGCGGCTTCCAAAACAGCTTAAAATATGAAAAGCTATAAAATATGTATCCTCACCCTCCAAAGGTGATGATGGTCAGTACACCTCTCCAGGACAGACAGCTGGTCCTGCAGGGAGCCCCACTCTCCTCCACCCAGCAGTAATTCTCTGGTGTAGTGACAGACCTGATGCTAATGACACATTAAAGCAGTGATTTCAGTCAGGGTTATTTGCAGGGTTCTTACACATTTAGCTATTTAATTTAAAATATTAAAATTACAAACAGACCCCTGTATCAAGTCTTACAATTGAATAAAATATAAATTACATTTAATCGTATTTGTCTATCTACTGGTTATATCTAGCGTTTGCTCAGTAACTGGTATATTAATTATGATCAATAATATGGTTAAACAGCAGCTTACCGTCACCTCCCCACTGCGCTCTCCCAGCCTGAAGAAAATGAGCCGTCACCGGTTTTGCTGCCGCTGGAGCCGCCTCTCCTCTTCCTCCAACAACAAATAAATATATTAAAAAATTCCAAATTTCTAAATCCACACTGCTGTCTCGCTTGTTGTGTAGTCCGTGTTGTGTCGCTGTTGCTTTTGTTTTTCCCGGGGCAAAATTTATGACGTCGCGCCACAATCAGGAAGTGCTTTGAAGGCCAGACCGTCCCATTACCAACGGTTGAGGATCCTCCGGAGGATCCTCAGGAGGACGCAGTCTCCTGAGGATCCTCCGGAGGATCCTCAGGAGGACGCAGCCTCCTGAGACCGCGTAGGCTGCGTCCTCCGAAGGATGCAGACCCTGAATTGAGACACAGCTCATGTCCTCTTTCCATGTTGTTGTGTTTGAAGCATTCAAGGCTCAGTTAGCATCAGAATGTTGCAAACTAATGCTACATTATATGTGAGGGGTGTGTATGAGGCAGACTGAAAGCAAAGGAAGAAAGATAAACAGCTGTTATCTGATGAACATTTTGTCATATGGTGTGCAAAGCCAGCCTGCTGGCTGAGCAGAAGAGGCAGCAGGGAGAATGCCTTTGAAAACATGCTTCAAATGTTTTAAACCATTCATTAATATAGGCTTGTCAGAGTAATTATTTAGTCCTGGCTTACATACTGACAGGTTAAGGGTCAGCATAGTTTAATACATGATGCTGTCACAGCACAGAGACCAAATTTGGTTTACCTTTGAATCATTACTTTATACAATTTAGGTAATTTGAAAGATTCCCATTGGGGTCCTCTGATAGATTTTCATGATGTTGTAATAAGGCAAGTAAAAAAAAAGATCTGAATCCTTACTAAAGATGCAAAAAGACATGTGCTGGTGTCATGTTGATTGACAAGAATACAGACATTTGATTATAATAATAAAGTTCATCTTGACCTAGATATAATATCTAGGGTGACAGAGTTTTGTTTTAAATGACAGTGCACTCCAATGCTGGCAACTGCAGCAACATACTGTGGAAAAGCTACATGCCACAATAATATGACATATAATCTTGTTGTCAAGACTGGATCTGTTCTTCCTGCAAGGGAGCCATCAAAATGGCAAATAAAGAAAAAAATGAGTTGAAGAGCAGGAAGAACAAGTACTATGTCATATACTGTCCTCGCCAAAGCATACATAGTTTGCTTAAAGGTTAACTGCTTTAACAAGCTGCCTTTGACAAGCATGGCAATACAAATAGCAACAGCTCAGCACTGTTTGAGAAATTTCTGAGGAGCTGTACAGACTAATTTGGAGTCATACAGTGGAAAAGGCCACAGATCACCTTCTTCATTGACCCTCCTATACAGAGATGGACTGCTTAAAGGTCCTGATTGTTCCGATACATGCCAGATTTGCAGAGAAATACTAAAAACAAGAATTGCTAGAAGTCCGACTTAGGTCAAAGCACAAAGTGAGAGAGAGAGTCAGTAAAGAATGACTGGCCTCTAGTTTCAGACTTCAGGCAGTGTGACATGAATCTAGCTGAGCAGCATGTGATGGTGTGTGTAAAATTAGGTTACATTTAGATTTATTGTGTGCATGGGGGATAGGCAAACAGGGTCTTTGCAGTAACAAGGATATTGGCTGTTAGTTGTTGTAAAGTATCAATGATGAAATAGCGGAAATGCTCAAAATTTCTAAGACATGGAAGAAGGTACTCTATGTACATTGCACCCTGAGAACACCCCTGATGCATGGTTGTGGTAGCGTCACACAGTGGGGATGTTTTTTTTTTTCATTTACAGGGACTGGCTAAAGAAAAATGAAGAATGCTGCCAAATAGAGAAATACTAGAGGATAACTGATTTTAGTCTCCTGTTTAAACATGACATGATCCAAAGCATACACAAAAGCAACATTTGAGTGGTTTAACGGGAAATATTTACATGCCATACTGATACCATACTGATAAAACAAAGCAAGACAAGCTAACAAATGTCATAGCCTATTGGTTAGCTACAAACTTCAGGTCAATTAGTATTGTGTCAACAAATGGCAACATGTACGAGGCTCATGCAAAAACATCTTATCAAGAAGAATACACAAGTCTTATAAACTTTTTTTATGCTTGACAATTTCACGTCACCCTAACAGGGACACTTACTCACTACTAAACATAGACTGTTTATGCTGCTCCCTGATTAAAGAAAAATCTTCGTGCTGGTAGTTGTTCCGGAACTCTATTGACAATACAATGCTTTCTAAAAGTCAAGAGTCAACAAAGGATGTTAGCCAGCTAGCTGCAACTCAGTTCTCACTTGTGATGTATGGCATGTTTTCAGCAGAGAAACACATCGTGCTCAACATCAATTAATTCCTCCTTTGTACTAATACCAGACATGCTTCATGGCAAGTGGAAGTGGAAACTAACTCTAACTTTGACATGCAAATCAACAAATCATGTAATTTAAATCAATTCCAATAGGTTTTGGGTTTGACAAGTGAAATAACATCTGTGGTTGAAAACAGTTTTATTCATTGCCACATTTTTGAGCTTTGCATGGTTACAAACAAGTGGCTGCATGCAGCTACAGAGGTCATTAAGACCCCATTCAGACATGTGTAATCAATCCCACTCGAGCAGGATTCAGGCTGGATTGATTTTTCTTAATCTAAACAGGGCAAATCCGATTAAATTAGACTTTTTTTGTAGTTCAATTGATTTCAATCGAACTACAAAAGCTTTGCCCAGAGTTTATTATCGACATGGCTATAAAGGAACCGACTGCGTCTCTGGACCACAGAGTAAACGGTAAGAACGAACGAAACGAATATATAAATAAATGAATAATGTTTTTTTTCAAGATATAATTTGTAATAGGTCAAATCATCTATGACTTAATCTGTGAATGGACTTGTAGTGTTATACGAGGCTGGCGACACATTTCCTGAGTTCTAGAATCTATCACATCCATCAGAAGCAGCTTGTGTCTAAAACACTGAACCTACAACAAGTCATGAAGCTTGTCATGGTCAGCAACTACATCCGCACACACACTCCTTATATCATAGGCAGTTCAAGAATTTCCTTTGTGAACTTAATCAGGAGGTGCCAAGAGACTCCCCAAAGACATGGAAGATGTTAGTCATAAGCAATTCGCAAAGTCACCCTGCACCCCTGAGGTGTGGTGGTGTCATGTCTCAGAATAGCCTAATTAAAGCAAAGACCATCCATTATGAAGAAACAGTTTTGTCTCAAAGAATGAGATGCAGTCACAGTAACAACATGCCTTAGATAGCTGTTGTATTTTCAGTAAACAGGCCACTTGCCAGTGGCACCTCTTGCCTCAACTCCAACATTTTCTCCAACCAGGTGAGAAGAAACACTGTTTTTAATATTCATCAGCTGTCTGCAGTGCTGCAACACAATAATAACAAAAATACAAAAATAAGTGATATATATATATGATATATATAATATATATATGATATATATATATATATATAGCCATTTAGTTTGAGACTGGAAACATTATTGGGTGTCTCACTAACAGGTTAACAACCCAAATAGATAATTGTGTAGCAAACATAAATTGGAAACATAATTTATAAAAGACAAAAATATATCTATATATAAGATAAGATACACTGTATCTTATCTTATATATAGATATATTTTAAGATTATATATAGATATTATATTATAGATATTATATATAGATATATTTTAAGATATTATAAGATAAGATACACTGTATTAATCCCAGAGGAAATTCTTTTGCCAGAGAGTTCAAGTCACATTAAATACAATTAAATTGCAGGAGTATAATTGTCAATATAAATCCAAATCAGAAGTACTTTTCTGTGAAAAGTCCACTTGGACTGCTGTACATTCCATCCTTTAATAAAGTTAAATAAAGGGAGCTGCATGTTTAGTTACTTTAGTACTTTAAATATGTATATACACAAGCCAAAAATAACAACAACAAAAACCACTTCTCCACAGGTTAAAGAGTGAGAACCTGTATCCAACCAAAACAGAAAAACCGGTACCTGTTTTTTGCTTTATTAACAAGCTTTTAATGGCTGATCAAATGGGTTTTCATTTTTGTTGTGAAAACAAAAACATTGTACATTTTCTGTATTTGAAACATGTGATAAAGGTAACATGGATCATGATGTCAGTGAGGAACAACTTGGCAAAATAATCCAAGCAGGTTTTTGTTGGTGGATGTTTACAGACAATATATTTGCTGTTTTACACAAACCGTCGGGAACGGTGAGTTGAGGACTCAACTGTAGGCAGAGGGTTCAGCAACCAAGGTGAGTTTATTGTTAAAAAAAATAAAGCTAAAACCACAGAAAACCCTAACTACGAAACTAGACTAAATGAGGAACTTACATGACCCAGGCCAACCAAGAGGGACAACAAGATAATCCAGCAAAAACAAAGGGAAGCACAGAACATAAATAGACAAGACACAGGTGAAACACATTATGAAGATGCAACCAACCACAAAGGCAGGAACACACGGGAAGTAAAACACATGCACAAGTACAAGGGAGACAGGACTTTCAAAGTAAAACAGTTAACAAGACAGAACCAAAAGAGAAATAACACAGACAGCCAGAACACATATCCAAGTAACAGAACAAAAGGAATGAAATACAAACACAAGAAAATAATCAAGAAACAAGGATCAAATCAACAGCAAACACACAGGGGAACACACAAGCCGGAAGGATAACCTAAGGAAGTAAAAAAAATCCTAAAATAACCAAGAAAACAACAAAGACCAAGAACAATGGATACAATCTTAAACAAAGAACCACCAAGCTACAAAGAATAAAATAACAATAGGATCATGACATAAATTGGTATTTGATCACCTTTTGGCGTGCCAGTCTTGTTGGAATAAAATGTTTTGTTTTGCTTTCAATAGCTGCCATAATTTAACCAGAACTACTGATTTTCCTAAGTATGAATGTGGCACACACACCCATATGCATTGACTCCTCACAAACAAATGTATTGTATGTCATTAAAATTATAACAAACAGTCAAATTGCTTTATAAATTGAGTCACCTCATAACTAGTGTCAACAGTTTAGGTTCGCACACAAGATTAACTGATGATGATGAGGAATAATCCATATACCTGATTCCCCTCTCTCATATGGTTTCTGTAACAGCTTTACTAATATAGACAACATTAACAAAAGAATCATGTCATATATAAACCTCACTACGGGGTCTATATATGGATCATTTACAAAAGCCTCATCTAGAAAAGAGCCATAGCTGAACAATTTTGTTTTTACAATGCATTACCACTTCTTGTAAAGGTAGAAAAACTAAGTCAGATTTCTGACTTTGGTGCACAACAAAGGTATGTCATAAAGTCATAAAGTACCTGCGAAAGAAAGGTATGACACCCAAGGAAATTCACGAGGACATGGAGACACTTGCAGAGGACTCTTCCTCCTATTCAACTGTAAAGAAGTGGGCTGCAGAATTCAAGCGGGGTAGGGACAGCACAGAAGCCAGGTCATTCAAAACCTCACCCACTGATGAACAGGTTGATGCCTTTCAGATGACAGACATCTTACTGTCCAGCAAGATGAAACGTGTGTCAGCACTTTGAACCTGAAACAAAGATTCAAAGCAAACAGTGGAAACACTGTTGTTCTTTAATGCCAAAGAAGTTTGAGCAGGCAGCATCTGTGGACATGATGATGGCTTCAGTGTTTAGGGAAGGCTGAGGGCAGGTGTGCTCCATCTGACTTCTGCATGTTTCCTAAATACAAATCTCACCTTATCACAGACTTTGATATAGAATATCTGCGGCTGTCATCATATGCAAAAGAACAGGTCACCTACAGGTGCTAGTGAGTCACTGAGAACGCTGATCATCAAATAGAAGTGCAAGTCTGACATCTAGTGGTATAACAAAATACTTGCTGCAGTAAATCTGCTCATGTTGGCAATTCAAATTTAAGCATGTTCTTACAATCACTACCACAACACTGAAGTAACACTATAATATAACTTCTATATAAACAGTATTTACTTTCACCATTGACCATTGTTTGTGCATTGAAATGATGAGGACACCTGAGATAAAGACCATAAGACAGTACTCATGATTATGTCATCATATATATTGATGATTAGTGATATTATTGAACAAATGCAGAGTCAAAGCTGATGTTTCAAAGTGGCTTTATTTGTCTGAATAGAAGGCTTCACATGACAGTAACATCAACATTATGCCCTTTGTCAGTCCACCCATCCCAACCTTCTGCATGATGAGTCTGTGATGTTTGACCTTGATGCGAATACAGGCTCCCTGCAGGCCTTTGTGTCCAAGTGTCACTCCAGCCGGTGCAAGTAACAACCTTCTCTCAGCCTCTGCTGCATCTGATCACAGCTGAGTGTAGGATGTTTACATGAAACACAGTCCTGAGCAACTGTCATTGAGGATACAGGCCACCCAAAACACAAAACTATGAACATTTAGCTTGCTATTCCCTTTTGTGTGGAGCATTAGGGGGCAGCCGGCAGCTGCAAACATCAGACTGAAAGCTCTGTGTGGCAGATTCCAGCTTCCAGTCGGGGATGTTTACAGCCACAAGCTGCCGAGAGCATTCGTAACCTCAGCCGGATGGTGACAACGTGCATAGTGATTATGATACAGCTAATGGAAACATTCAGATAACAGGAGCATAACGTCAAGCTTCTTTATGCTGCGTTCAGATTTAAAGTTAATACAGATTTATGCATCATTTTTAACAATTGTATCAGTAAATTTGTGACAATTTATATAAAAAAGGACACAAACCATTTAACATGTCAATGCCTACAGTTTTTATGCACTATATATATATGTAAATACCAACCCAAAGGCATTCTCGGATCATAATACCTTCTTTCAGTCACTGTTTGTGCAAGCAAATTTGAGGAACATTTAAACGTTTGCAGGCCTCAATAATGACTTCTCAGCAGCTACTGTTATCTTTAAGCCTTGTTCCGTCAGTTGTCTGCTTATAGTCGTTCTGCAGATTTTCTCACACTCTGATCTAGAAGCATTCATCTCTGCATAAACATCAGCAGCAGGCTTCATTCTGACTCTAGTACTTGAAATCTTAAGGTGCCTGAACATCTGCTTTAGTTACCTCTCTCTTCCCTTCTCTTCCTGGCGCATTTTGTAAGTACCCGTTCTCGGCAACTGACTTCACATCCTACTTAAGCTGACTACGAGAACACATTTTGTCTTTCCCTATTTGTCTCAGAGACCATCAAGCATTATGAGGAGCTTTAATGGCAGACTCTTTCATTTTCAGTGAACCATTGATACCATTTTGAACAAGAACCTTTTTATATCCATGGGCTTCTCTGAGAAGTCAGAAAAGAATCAAGCATAACAGTGTGAGACAGGGCAGGAAACAGTATGGAAAGGGCCACCTGATAAGGATAACAGTCTGACAGCCAGTGTTGACTGCAGTGAATCCAGCACCCTCTGTGTTCTTGTGTTATCCTAAAAAGACAAAAACATAACACTTGAAAAAAAATGAGATACTCTCATCCTAATATATAGATAGCTTATGTGGCTATGCAGGTCAGTCTGGGGGCAACTTTCAATGACATGGCATATATTAGCTCTAAGTTCACTAACAAGTATCTATTTCTGTCACGATTTCCGAGATTTGGCATCATCAATATGACTCAAATAATGACAGTGAAAAAAAGTTTGTTATGTGGACTCAGTGATCTGCTCTGAAAAAAAACAAGAAGCTAGCGTGCTAAGTCACATCAAGTTGCGTCAAAGGTTTAAATGATATTAGCTAAAACACCACGGTTATGAGCTTAGCATTTCGGCAGTGTATTGTCGTCTAACGCTACCTTATTGTCGGTGAAGTTAACTTACACAGCTGGGAAATATGCACAGTTGCGAGGCCAGCTACTGTGTCCTATCCTGACACTGCAACACAGAAAAAGCTAACTTAAATAGCAAGGTAGCCTTCGGTAAGAAGCGTTAACATCCGCAAAGCGAGTGATATCGCTGGTGACCCGCTTAAAGTAACTTTGTGTTGTCAGGCTGCTTTCAAAAACAAACAATACTGTCGAGTAACTGTTAGCACTAGCTCGTGTTAGCCAACGACCTGGATTGGGCTATAGCTAGCTCGCTGACACAGCTAGCTACTGTTAGCTCGTCTGTGACCCTAACCTTCTGATGTCTGACGTTTCCTTACCGGCGAACAAAACGGTTATTCCCGGACTGCACGGCGTCAGCATCCATTGCAAGGAAAAGCTCGGAGTTTAAAACGTCTGGGTCCATGTTCTGAACATATTCCAGGCAGCCTGTTAAGTTTCCTTCCGTTTTCATTCACTTGTCTTTATTTTGACCTTTGGTTACTCGACACCAACATTGACGTCATTGTCATGGCAACAAAGTCCCTCCTCCCGCGAGTCCGGACAGTCAGGGAATAATTACATTTACATTTTACGCCTGACATTTAACGCGGTCATAAACAGCATCTTCCTCTGACTGCAGTGCTCGTATAAATAAATGAAAGTAAGCGAAATACTTAAGGAAACAGTAGTAAACTGAAACAGCTCTAGGCCAAATATATAAATACTACATTTTAAATTAATATCAAGAATTCTAAACAGTCTTACTAGTTAATAAAAACAAGTGCTACATTAGATTGTTGTTCAGGCATTAACATATCCTGTTTGTTTTGAGGTAATCTGAATGACTGGATTATTTTAATCCAGCTAAAATTGCATGTATTCTACTCATTGTACCCTCTGCATTTGCTTTTATCTTTTGGCATGTTTGATTTTTGTACTATGAATAAATTTCACATTTATGAAAAAAATCTGTTATAGTATAGTCATATATTAATTTGGTGTGTATAATCTAGTATCCAATACAATCCAGATATTACTGCTGCATTTATTTTTTAACAACACTAAATTTTTAATCACTATATGTTATATTTTATATCTTAGGTAAGTATAGTGTGACACACTAAATACAAGTGTCCTGACATGCAGATGACAAAGTGATGTGTATGTGTTGGGATTGCAGGGATTTGCCGTTGCCTGCATGTGCTATAATAAGAACGCTTGGTTCAATCAGTGCTGGAGGGAAATGTTCAGTCCAGTCCAACACAGTTATGTGGTCTGTCAATAACCAGCTGGCAATCACAACAAAAAATGTTCCTCACTCTGACATTTCAGCAGGGTGAAATATGCCATAGGCCAATACCTTGTAGCCTCCAGTGTTGACCAGTAGCAGCTAATGTGTCTCTTTATGGCTGTGGAATAATGTCTCTATATGAACTTTTACTGTACATCATGCCTGTTGACATACTTGATAGGCTCATTAGCCTAATTAGTGACTTCAGCTACTGATGTTAATACATCGGAGAGATCAGTTTGGACAGCGTGAGTCATCTTTTGATTTTACATGTGCAATTTACATGTGCTGCATCCTAAATGTGGGGCAGAATTCGCACAGTAGTATACATTAAACATGCAGGAATGGACTGACATATAATGGAGACAGTATTCAGAGAAATAAGCTTTGTTACTATGTAAAACTGCTGTGCATGCTATCCTCCACATGAGGTCAGCCTGGATCCATCTCTGCATTATACACTATAGCTAGAGTTAATTATCAAGTCTTATGATGGATTACAGGACATTTATATTCTATTTAATATTTCGAGCACCATGTAAGTGTTGCTAAAATGCCCAGTCTTTGGTCAAAAAAAAAAAAAAAAACATAAAGCAAGTTCAGCAAATGCAAATTTACAAAATTCACTCAGAATAATAATATTCATTAGAATTCAGAAACTAAAAAAAGCAGTGTAGCCTTCAGTAACACTGCTGCAGATTTCTTAATAATTCATATAACATATCTCAGTTATTTCTTATGAAAAGAGCAGGCGAAGAAAATCCATCTATAACCTAACCAGGAAAATTGATTCCCTTGTCATTCTGTGTGGTCTGAAATTGCCCAGAGCTATTATGAGAGAGACTGATTTTCTCTGTGCAGTCGACTGGAACAGTCTCTCCTTGTAGAGCCTTTTTTTTTTGAGATGTGAACAGATTCATAAGAAACAGCAGTGCTAAAGAGACATGTTGCTGTGTGCTTTCAGGCAGAGATCCTGGACATGTTAAAGCTCTGTGCTGTAATCTAGGAAGCTGTTGTCTGATAAAACGTGGAGAGTTAAATATATATAACTCAGCTGTGATACTGTTTTTTCCTCTTATGATGGGAGTTTCACCAAAAACCCAGATTGTATTGTTCATTATACAATAATGCATAATGTATCTTTTCATTTGTCTAACCAGTGTAAAGTAAGTTTGACATGACTATTTAGAGAAATATAATGAATACCGAAACAAACAAAAAAAGTCCCAGAAACAGATCGTGCTGAGTTTTTTGAGCTGGTATGGTTTTAAAAGTCAGTGTTTTTGTGAAGTGATAAATTCAAAAATCAATAAAGGCTCTAAGTAATTTCATAGCTCCTATATGAAATGTGTGTCTGGTACTTTTACTGGGTAGAATTTACAGACGCTATAACTGAAGCTTAAAGATGTGTGAGGGTAGAGGGCATGTGTCTGTGTTTGACTGGCAGATACCTTTTTCTAACCCTGATGCAACAATCAGACATGCAAATTAAGGACATTTACATTTTTGAGTTTGATCAGTCCAAGCACAGATCTGTCCTGTTATATTGTATACAAAATGTAAATGTATGAAAATGGTTTAGAACACTCTCTGTGTGGTGTTCCTTTGTCTTGTTTACTAAGAAAAGCAGTGATACTAAGACCCCATTCACACTGGAGAAAGTCAATCCAGCTAGAGTAGGATGATATCTGGATAGTCTTTAAACTGGATATGTTCAGACCTATTTTCAAATCTGGCTATCACACACGCGTGTCCGCACCTAATCCGGCTTAATCCAGCTTGTTTGTTGTCCTCCAAACCGCTAGATGGCGCCTCATAATATACAGAGTCCAATCAGGCCATTGTAGGACAGCGTGCATGTGTGGTGTGTTTTTTTTTTGTCCCATGTTGCTCGTTCTTTGTTTCTTTTTTTTTGGTTCAAAAAACAGTTTATTCTTTGGTAGCCCTGTTTAAAAAAAAAAAATTAGGGCAACGCTGTCGTAGTTCGACAGTTGCTTACATACAGCTTTTAAACGCGACCCGGACACTGTCCCTATGAACCCGGAAGTATTACATCGCTATCGGATTCGATAGCTGCATTTATTCAGACCTGAGCCAAATTTGAGCCAATCCGGCTAGATCTCCACCTCCGAGAGGTGGATCGAGATCTATTTAGGTATATCCGGATTTGCGTTGTTCAGACTCAAAAAAAAAAAATCTGGATATATCCGGCTACAATTTGGGCCGATTGATTTCCCCAGTGTGAGCGGCCAAGGCCTCAATTTTTGCTTTAGTTCTACAGGTTTTATATATGAAGTCCTGGGAACTTGTTGCAGTTTTTAATAAGCAGTAATGCTTGAAACAGTAAATGTGTGTCAGGATTGTGTTGTCAGATACCACTTGAGGGTTTCGGGGAGTTGAGATTGAAGGAATGTGTCATACAGTACATTAATATGCAGAGTAATGTGTTGGGACATTATCACCAGCTGCCTGCTGCATTTCACATGATAGCTTAGCGCTAATAATGGCTGTCTTCTAATTTAAATACTGCAACAGCCCTGTTTCTGTTTCTCTTGTGAGGAAAGTGTTGGTTTCTTTACAGGCTTTAAACAATGTCATTAGCTTAGATCAACAATTCACTATAAACTGATTATGAAATTGATTTTTCCATCAAAGGTTCTGCCACAATGGCTCCTAGCCTGCGCTGCTTGTGTTTCCATGGTTGTTTTTTTTCCTCTTCAGGTGTGGACAATGTGTCATTGCTGTTTAACATACAGGACACTGCTACCTAATGCTGTTAAAGCACTGCATTCTCTGCAGTTAAATTGCATGTTAAGGTTCTGCACTGTTGCTTTAAGTACAGGAAGCTGGATGCCCTTGAGTGGCAAAGTCAGAGCCCTGGCTTTGTATCTGATTGAAAATCTGTGGAAGAGAGCTGCCCAATGTCTCTCTCCACAAAACTGACCGGATTCCCAACATTTCTAAAAGAGGGAGTGGGCAAAGACTTTCCAGTCATGTTACACTGGCAGAGACACATTGTAGAGATTGTATTTAAAACAAAAGGGGGTTATAAGAAGTGGAAGAAGAAGAACTGTTACTCATCCATTGGAATATTTAATTACAGAAAAGTTGTGATAAAATAAGTTTTTGTAAATGTTGTAAAGTAAACCCAGTAAGTGATGGTCTATTTCCTTTAATCTGACTGGTAAATATAAAGTAGATCAGTCTTATAAGTCATGTTCACACACACGGAAGCCTGTCAAATCCCAAAGTTCAAAGTGGGCTTAGACAGTGTGTATATAGCACTGTGACAGCTCTTGGGATCAAGTGGATTATGCTCAAAGTTTTAGGTAACATGTTCCTTTCATAAAATGAAGGACTAAGATATTTTTACCATTTATTATGTAGGTGTTGGGAGATAGTAACAGGTGTTTTTTTGAGAAGTGGCCATAGACAGTATCCTTTCTAAGCCTCATGTGTAAGTCAGAGTCCATTCTTCAGAAACCACTATGACTGATGCTTTTATTGCAAGGTCTATCATGTCATCTCCACTGCTTTAATTCCATCTTCTGATGGTACTATCGTAGTATGGTGTAAATCACATGGAAATCAATGAGTGAAAAAAATCTCTGAATTAAATCGTCTGCGCCGCTAAAAGCTCAAAATAACTCACTGCTCATGCTGCTTCTCAATGGCCTTGGAGGATTTATGTTTTGTGTTAAGTAAGGCTGAAGCTACTCATGTTATCTCACTCCATCAATAGCAAATACATTAACAATATCTAGTCGCTGCAAGCACACTATTAATTTACCACGACCTGTCCCTACAGGGGCACAATGATTGTTGGAGGCAACGAGGTGTATCTGCTTACCCTTCCCTGGGACACGGTGTCGCTGCCGAAGGGATCAATGTCCATTGAGCACGGAGGAAGAAGGGGGAAGGCAAAGCGGGCAGGCAGGCAGCCAAGCAGCCGGGCTGGAGGAAGCCCTCAACCTTAGCTCGAGTGACGCTGTCACCTAAGAGGTCCCAGCAGGCCCTGCAGAGACAGAGAGGGATGTGCCGCCTAATGCTGGAGCCATGTCCTTTCACACAGAAAACATGGGCCATTGTGCCTCAGAGGTTGAAGAGGACACAGGTAATAGATATCGCAAGCTCCGGTTCATGACAGGAAAAACCAAGACTGCCACTGACAGTCAGTTAAATCGTCTGTCAGACATTATGACATTTGCTATTTGGAGATGTGCAGAAGAAATTCATCTTCCTGGTAATAAAAAATGAGAATTCATATCCAATAACAGAGTGACTGCTACTTTTATATTAACATGAGGGTGGGACATCAGGGCTGCATGGAGCCACCAGTGTTAATGTTGTACAGAATGTCAATGTCAACGATAGCTGGGCAATTAGTGGAGAGACCAGAGGCGAGGGGTCATTTGGGGCAAGTGGTAAGACCCACCTGCCAGCAGTGAAAAAAAATACAGTGCTCTATAATCCACAGAACTGTATAATTCATGATTTGAAGAATAAATACTGGTGCAGCTGTTTTTTTATCTCCCTGCTGGCTGTGCTGGTTGTCTATTTTTATTATAGAGCCATGTAATAAACAATATCAAGCTGAATTACAAGCACACAGTCCCTGTTCTCTTGAATCCAAAGATTTTTTTTTATTGTGTGAATGCTATGATCAACTGTGTTCAACAGGAGTGTTTTTCAAAGGCCTTCCTGAACCCATCCTGTAATTTTCCCTACAGAATCTTGTTTGTTTTTATTGCAGTATGCGATGAGTTCAACTTTAATATTACTGTACACCTGCTTTCTAGATTCTCAGAATTTTATACAATGCTTTTGTCCTTTGTTCTAAAGGACAAAGGGTGGAGAAACCATGTGTCAAATAAAAGGCAAAAAAAGGACTGGAGGCAAATTAAAACACGTAACACTAAGAAAAAACATTTAAAAAAATTAACTGAGCTACAAGTAATAGCATTTTACCATGTAACTAACTTATGTTATGCTGTATTTTAGTATCTTTCTATTTGTTTTGAGGCCACTGGTCACACACACTGGTTTTGCAGAACCTACTTGGCTCACTTGTACACATATTACAAGCTAAGCATGTGCATTTAAAAGCCTATTAAGTCAGAGAGTTCACGGTTTTTGTAGAAAAAAAGAAGAAAAAGAAACAACTGTTTATTCAGCACACAGTTAGCTAAGAATAACTCCTTAGCTCAAATCCTCCTCTTTGACCTCTGAAGAAAAAAAAAAAAGAGCAGTTTGAGTTTTCCACCCTGCTGCTTTATAAATAGGGGAGTGTATGCTGGAGCCGGTAGCCCCTGGAGAAAAGCTACTGCATCAGCGAGTTCCTCAGCCTCCTGACTGTTGCCCTCAATGAGGGTAAAAGGTCAATAATAGAGCAGGCGCAAGCAGAACGTGTATAGTTGGGTGCTATAGCGCTTGTGTGGAAGTGTGTAAACATTGAAAGGAGAGTGATACAAATCCGAGGATTTGTAGAAAGTGCCCGTCTGTAGCGAGCGTGAGCGTGGGCAGATAGTTATTCCAGTGGGTGGTCAGCCTGCAGGAACGCTGAAACAAAGCCTCCCCCCGGCAAATAGTTTTGACATTGAAATATCAGACAAGCAGAAAATTGAGTGTTTTGATCTGTTCCATCATGAGGGATCACTTGGTCATATAAAAATCATGGCTCAAAGGATGCGCTGTATGCATGTGAGAGAACATCATGAATCAGAGGAGGGATACTTGAGCCGTGTTGACGGCTGCAGTCAAACCCGACATGATTTTACGGTAATAAAAAGTCTGATTCTTTTCATCTTTTCTCATTTAGCGGGTTTCACACCAAAACATTCTCACACGTTCTCTCTGAAAAGTCACAATTGCGCATGTGTGACTTCGCCAAGCTGCCAGCCTGCAAATGCTCACTTGATGTGCTTTTGTCTTCTCCATTGCTGTGGAGGGGATTGAGATTCCTTGTGTGAAATGATATTTGAAGTGATTAAAGAAAGTCATTCAGCAGAGCTGACAGTTCTAATGGACAGCAGAAAGCGCTCGTCCAGGGCCTAATAGCCACACAGGCTTCCTGACAGAGCTCTGGAAGCAGGACAAAGTGCCAAGAGGGACATGCTCTCTGATTTTATTCTCAAGAAATACTGTTTGTTCGGTTGCTTATGCTGTTATGAAGGACAGAGTGACAGAGAATACAGAGCATCTTATTTTTAGCACCACAGCTGGTAATCAGAAATGTACTGTCTGCTGAACATCTATTTCTGGCTTCCTTCTACTCAGTCTACCTGCCTTCTGTCTCCGCTTTAAAGTGGTCTCTATGACTTACATTCATATCTGGTCCATAATTAATGACCACAGGTTAACTGTAAAACATGTTTAGATTTATGTTTGTAAGATTAAATGTGATGTATTATTACAACAGTGGTCCTTTGGGGGTTAACTTCAGTGTATAGGTTATTCCATCCATACCAAGAGTGCAGTAATAGCGAAGAATTCATCTGTGGTGTCGGGCACATTCGGTGCAGATCCATTAGGCTCCATCAGATCTGAATGATCTTCCGTCAAGTTCTTAAACTGTTTCTATTGCACGACAGGGTGCAGAGCTTCGCAGTAATGACATGCACTTAATATATGCTGATGCACATTTTTAATGTACATCACCTTTCCAGTGTGATCTTCAGCTTTAGAGGTGTAAGAGGGATGGATTTCTCACACCATTCGCATTGACACAATGCTATATCTGAATTATCAAGCAAGCTGTTGAGGGCATCGGTGCGTGATTTAAGCATTTCCGCTTAAGATAATTATCATTGCTCAAAGTTTCTTTCTTTCTACCTTATAATTCCTGCACTGCTGTTCCCTGTGAAATAGGCAGTCTGCATCCCGGCCATGAATTAACGGTGCTAAAGTATCCATCTTCTACATTTTACTATTTTATTTCATGTTTTCCTAATTAACTTCCCAATAAAGATCGTGCTGATATTATACCTTTTTATCATTTTGCATGTACTACATTCTAAGTTTAGGTAGGTTTTTCAGATGAAAGGCTTACTTTACCATCTGTTATTGCCCTCCAGACATGAAACATGTTCGCTCCTTAAACATGGAAAGACGAAAAAGAGGAGCCGTCTCTGAACCATTTGATATTCACTACTATGAACGGTGCTCAGGGATATTACATTTTCAAAGGCAATTCTAAATAATCATTCCAGTTTTTTTTTTCAGAGCCTAAGACTGCTGACTTGTGTGGCATGCATTAAACAGTACATACAAACATGTAACACCTGCATGCATGTATTTAAGAGGCCGATGTAAAGCAGTGGCAGTGGCTTTTTTTATTTTATTTTATTATTTTTTTATTTTATTAAAAGTTTTTAACTGACTGTTTTTTGCCATCTCTTATGTATCTTGAAGATTTCACATGGACACGTCAACATACTGACTGTGACAGCGTCAACATACTGACGTTAAAAAAGGTTTCAGCAGTGTTCAATCCTTTTTCTGATTGGTCAATCATTTCTTAAGAACACACCATTACTATGCAGGTTAAATTCACTACAATGACCTCGCTTGCACCGTGTTTACCACCATTACTGTCTTAGTTTGGTGTTGTGTCCCCCTTTGTTGTGTATTCTGCGAACATGCTTCATGCATAATATGAAAAAATGTGAGGAGGTAATGAACGTACTGCATACTAGTGTCGGCTCAGTGCAGCTTTGATGGTATTTGCTGTTCATGAGTAGGATGCTCTTTTGTTAATTATCTGCGCTTGTAATGTGGTTTCTTCATTTGTGTTTTATTTGTTTCATCTTTATCTCGGTCTCTCTGCTCACTCTGTAGTCAATTCTTAGCTCCCTCTAGTTCAAAACACAAATTAAATAAGTTCTTTGTGCTTTTAAATGTGTGGCTGCATGCTTCTAACCTGATCATTTGTTACACAGAACCATGTAGGAAGTGTTCAGAGAAGCATAGGGGCCAATCCTATAAACCCACCACCATATCACCTGTTAGGCCCTGTTTACAGCAAGTATAGGATTGAATCTGGATAGCCTGTAAGATGGATACGTTCAGACCTATTTTCAAATCTGACTATCACACATGCGTGTCTGTGCTCAATCTGGCTTAATCCGGCTTCTTTGTTGTCTTCCAAACCGCTAGTTGGCGCCTCATAATATTCAGAGTCCTTTCAGGCTGTGGTGTGTGCGCATGCTTTTTTTTTTTTGTCCCGTCTCGCTTGTTGTTTTGTTTTTTTTTTCAGTTCAAAAAGCAGTTTATTCCTTTGTAGCCCTGTGGAAAATAAACTCGGGGCAAAGCTGTCTTAGTTCGACGGTTGTTTGGCTTTGGTATGCGACCCAGACACTAGCCGGATTCGCTAGCCTCCGAGAGGTGGACGGAGATCTATCCGATATATCTGGGCCTGAATCCCGCCCAACCATGTCTTGACTAATTGTCCTTATAGGGACAGAATTATGACTCTTTAATATTTAGTCTGTCTGGTTCACTGCTTGTCACAGTCAAAATTTCACACACAAAATTTTTTTTACTCCATTTATTCTAATTAATATTTCATCTCAGTGGTAGATATCAGAACTGACAAGCACCCAGCCCTGCTTACTTGAATTTCAAGCCAACTGACCTTTTATTCAATAAAGGGAAGCCTGCCGATAACAATGAATAAAAGCAAAACAGTTATAGCATATATACTATGTACTGTAACATGAGACACTTCCACAGATGAATCCCTCTCGTTTAAGTGCAGCTACAGTAAATTCCAGGTAATGATTTTCCATCCCCTGAAATAAATATATAGCATTACAAATAAAGCTGATAGTAACAGACTCTACTTTGCAGCCAGCAGTGAGTGAACAGCTCAGAGTGTGATGGATATTGACATCTGTGGAGATCGAACCAGTGACCTTCCTGTCCTGTCTTTGTTACCGGATGAACCCTTGAACCGCTACACCGCCCCCGCCATAAAGGAAACACAAGCATTGAAAATGAGTCCATATTTGACCCCCTATCACTATTAGTATTATTATTATTGTATGTATTTGCACATCCCTGTAACCGTAATATTACCATGAATGATATTGCTTTGTTTTTGAGTTTCCCCTTTAGAAGTCAATCTCTGCACAGAGACAGTTTGTATGCCCTTTCCTTGCTTTTCCAAGGCTGATGAAGTTATGTAGGTGTGACAAGAAGGGAGATGGAGGATTTGGCTAACAGAAGTCTTCTTCATCCCTGCAGATCAGCTTTCTAGGGCAGGCAGGTAAATCCTCTTCTCAGCCATTTCCTCTCAGCACCATCTTTCATCCAGCCATCACCTTACGAAAGGGCTCACACAACTAGAAAGACAACCGGCTCGACATTCTGTCTTGTTTGCCCTTTCTTTTGTGGTGAAATGTGGAAAACTCTAAAAAAAACGCTGCTTCTTTAACTTTTGTAAAATAAAGTCACTGCTCACAGACTCTGCAGTTCCTGTCACCTATGTGAGACGTTTAGTGTCTTTCAGCCCCTTGTTTTGGTTTTACTGTTATAGCTGCCAGTTTTTTTTATTTAATAAGGTCAAAATTTACAAAATAACTCCCTTTTCTGATAAATTTGTGTGATAATACTGATATTTACTACATTATTTCACTAAAATGTGCACTCAGCTGGTACACATTTGTTGTACAACACTAAAATGTAAAATCTCAATTTTGTACATTCAAGAACATCCTTGACACCATTCACACAAACAAATATGACAATTTCAGAAGCATCATAGCACACTATTTAGCAACTAATATGTCAGACAATTACCTTCTGGTTGTGACACCAAGTTGGGGGTAATTGAAGGTCCATGAGCATCTGTTGGTCCTGGACTAACTTGTTCAAATGAGCGTGCTAACTCGGTGCAGTCCAACCTGTTGGTGAGAGACATCACTTTGGTTAGAAGCTCAGCTTACCCAACCACATACATGAGAAGAGAGGAAATAAAATCAGATGACTAATAAAGATAAAGAGAATGTATTCACAAAGGGCCAATATTTTCACATAAGGACCAAAAAGATCAATGTGAAGTCCAAGCAATCCAAGCTGTTCCAGCACTTCAGTTATTTCATTCAACAACAACTATCAGCAAAGATACATTTGATTATCCCATGACAGATATGGCTTCTGGAAAACACTGCTCATTTTACTCTCACTCATGCAGTGTACGTGCTGTAGGTGCCAGCTAACTGTGGTTTTTCTGTAGCACCCATTGATAAAAAATACAATAAAAGTAAAGGAAGCAACTAGCATCATGAAACAAGTGTGAAATATTTTAGTTGATTACTCTAACAGAGCCTGTTTACCAGAATAACTAAATAAACTCTGCCCTAGATCCATATTATTATATAATGACCCTATTTCAGGTTTAATGAATACATACTTCAGGACAGTGTGCTACAATTAGCAAAGCCAAAATGTGTATATGTGTGTGTGTGTCTCCACATTAAGTGGATTTAAAGTAGATAAATAGATAACTATTATAATTACTTGAGAAATGTATTCAGGCTACTTCCTCCCAACAGGAGGCCTAACCCATGCAATGCGACATTTAAATGCTACTGGAGAATATATTGAGGGCAGCCTGGGGCTGTGCGGTGGTTGCTGATGCTATCATACTATCATTGTTCTTGTGCTTAATCGCTGTGGCTAATGACAGGAAATGAAATCAACCACCAAAGACCAACACACTTCCCACAGAATAATTACTGCTGTTGACCTTGTGACTCTCTCTCTTCGGTATGTAAAGTGCACAATGAGAGGTCCTACCACACACTTTTAGTCGATACGTATCACGGAGGATTGCTCTGTTAAGCTCTTACTCATATCACGCAAACAAAAACAGAAGTCACTGACCTTAGGTTAAAGTAGAAATAAAAGGATTGTGCTTTTAGCTATCATTTTTCTTTGTATTGTTAAAAGCCTGAGGACATGTGTGTAAGTTGATATTTCAGAAAATCCTCCAATTTCCTGATATATTACAGTTTAATTTATACATGTCCACCTCTTATAGAGAATTTGTGCATATTACTGAGATTTCAAAACTAGATGATCTGTGTTAACACATACAAAAATGAAAGTTCCACTTTGGCATTCTACTGCTGTTGTTTCCTGTGATGCTCCACATGTAATTTCAAGACATTTTGTGCCAGTTGTTGGATGCAAGGCATTAACAGAAAGAACACAAAAGCTGTGAACCCTGACGCTCCGTTGTGTCCAGTATTTTCGAAATGTTGCAATACACACACATTTGTTAGTTTTAGGCTGCTGTGTGTCAGTTTAGCGAAATCATTTGCATGCAGTAAAAGGTGTTTTTATATGCTTTTTTTCTAATTTGCTGATAAGTTAGCTAGTAGGGGGGCTACAATAAAGTTGTCTGTATATGCTAATTGGCTATTGTAGCCTGTTAATTTAGCACAGAGAAAACACGCATGTGTCATAGCAGTGTTGATTAAGTGAGTTCTGCAAGTGCTTATTAGTGTTGTTGTTGTCTTGATAAAGCCAGGCTTCCTGTTCACGCTGTTTCAGTATTTATGCTAAGCTAGGCTAATTAGCTGCCTTATAGGCAACATAGAAATGTGTGAAAGGAGTCAATCTACCCCTCTAATTCTTGACAATAAAGCAAAGAGAGATAATTGAAATGCCAAACTATTTCTTAGAGGTAAAAAGCAGTTTAAAGTAAATCCCATTTGAACCCTGTTTATCTGCTACAAGTCAGATCTTGACATTGCCCTTTACACTGCAGAAGCTTTGGCTGCAGCTCTAACCTCAGGTTTGGTGGGATGTGTGTGTGCGCTGCGACCTTGAGAGCACTGCTGGGTGCCATTGATTTGTTTACCTGTGCGCTGCTGACAGTTTCTCATTAGGTTTCTTTTGCACAACACTTCCAGGAGAGGAGAGCAGAGACTGCACACTCCACGGCCGACGATGCGTGATCAATGTACCTGATAGATTGGCACTGGCAATATAATTCTGTTGAATGGCTATTTAATGGATGTGAGCGCTCCATTTAGTAGCCACAATAAGGTGCCTTTTGTGACTGAGAGCAGCATTGTGGGGGCTACACGTGGAAGAAAACAATATCTTAAATAGAAAAGCTTTGTTAAAATTACTTTGGAAGACAAGAGTGACTGCAGGGGAAATTGTGTTTGTATTATATTGTAGTGTATTGTATTTCACTGTTATTGGAGAGAAGTGAAAGTATTTGCAAAGTGGAAAAATGCAATTTATCATATTTAAAGTTTTCAACATTATTCTTTCAGATTCCGGCAGCTTGAAGAACCTTCAATACAGGAGAAAATAGTGGATAAAAAAACAAAAGGCTGAAAACGACATGAAAAAACAACCTGTTCTAACCCATTAAAACTATTTCCCAAAAATGTAAGATGTACATACAATACTGTAGGATCTGTTTTACTAACAGAGCAGCACCACATGCACTGTGGATGCTGATAAATGAATCAATTGGCCTCATTTACAGCAAAGCTTTGCAGCAATTAGCCAGCTCCTGAACAACCACTCATATGACATGGTCACAAGGAGGCAGTGTTGTCACTCTCCTGGCAATCCATCTGCTCCTATCAGAAATGTAGTGATTGAGAGTATCCTGCTTTTTCTGAGGTGTTAATCATTTCGCCTTGTATAATACTGTCCAATTGGAAGAGCTAAAAGGCCTGCCTGGTGACACCCTCCTGCAATCCCCAGTTTGTGTTCTTTGTGTGACAGTAAGTGACACAGCAATCAGCTTGCGGACACATCAGGGTCTAATTACACCTCAGGTGACATTCTCTCACTGAAATGGGATTTTATGAAGATTGAAAGCTGACATGTCCGAGTGCTTCTATTTAAATCGGTTAGAATTTGCATCAAGTCACTGTTGGAGAGGACAATAGCTCCAATTATCCCTGATTCTTGTTAAGAGAGCACTGGCTTCTGAAAGCAGAAGATCACAGACTAATGGTATGGGTGTATATACACCATATATGTCACCCCCGGGATGGGGGGTGGGGGCGCTGCACAGGCTGCCTAGGTGTGGGCCGACATCATATTTAGTGGACCATGGGGCGAGAAAGAGAGGGCAAGCCATTCTCTAATGATCAAAATATCACTTTGTCAATGTAATAGCCCGTTGTTCTTCATTCTTTACACCCATCTGACGCAACATTCCTCACAGCTTTGTTTACAGCAGTGCTGCTGCCCTTGTGGCCGGCTGAGACTAGTATGAAAAAACGTCAGCCCAAGAGCCACGATTATTTTCATTGCCAATGATATGTCGCAATCAGACGAGACAAGATGTACGGGCCTGCAACTTTGATTCAAACATCAGTGACAATGGGAGGCTTTGTTTGTGAAGACAGTCAACAGAGTCAACAGATGGCAAGCATATCCATAAATAAGTCGCTCTTCTGAAATAGGAGATTAGTGCATTTGAGCTGGTTTTTAATGGTCTCTGGGAGAGATTAAAAAGTAAGCTGATTCATAATGCATTTCTCTTTGCTGCGAATCACTCATAAACAAGAGAAAGAGAGGGGAAAGAAAAATCTGCTTAAGTTAGCAAGTTATGTGATGCATGTCTTCTCTGCATGGGTGCTCTTTCATGACGTGTTAGACAGCGCATCACACAGAGTTGAAATGAAAGCGTTTTACAAATGACCCCCCCCCCACATGCAGCAGATCAATGCAGACCGCTCAGCCCCGCAGACCTAACCATGCACTATATATGTGCAAATTCCCAGCCCATTTACTTTCTATGCACACTATTCACATATCATTAATGCCCAGAGCGGGTATTCCAAGGCAGCAAATAACAAAAGCAAAGTAACCCAATAGCACATTTCAAAGTTCATGGAGGAAATAAAGATTGATAAATATACATAAAGCCATCTTGGTTTTAGCCTCTGGGTCACATTTTCTCCAAGTTATTGAAATAGAACAGAGGAGAGGGAAAAAAATCTCAATTATATAACCAGTGCTGATCAGCCTACAGATAGCCACCCACCTGAGGCTACCTCAGCATCCTCCACAAATATTGACAGAATCCTTTTCTCTCTCTCTTTTTTTTATTTCTCCACATTTTCTAACAAATGTGAAGCTTGTGTACACATCCTGTTTCCCCTCCCATCTGTTAAACTACTCAAAATTCTTCATTCTATGTTTCTAGGAACTGCGGCTCTCCGGATGTTTGATAAAAGTGGATCTGTGCGCTGCATTTTTAGATATCTGCTGCCTGGATAAACTCAAAAATGCATTTTTTTTTCTCCTGATGCTGCATGGTGTCATTGTTTGTGCTCAGTAGACTTACTAAATGTTCAGCTCTGTGCCACTTATGCGGCCACAACACAATTTAATGAATTCATAAACACGCCCAGGAGAAAAGCATGCTTGACCTATGAGAAGGTGAATGGATTTCCTGAGAACTATTGACAGGTTGTCCTAACAAGAGAGGAGTCACACAGTCCTAATCAATTGCTTAAATGAGTATGAAGACAATTATGTGGCCTCCTGAGATGTAACTGTAACTGTACTGACTGATGTGACATATGCGCCTCTAATAATATAAAATCATCTGATCATCAAAGCTTTTTTAATACCATATAAACAGCCGTTATTTGCACGCTGACCTTGGTGTCATAATGTATGCAATGAGAAGGCGTCTCAGGGTAGATCTGAGTGTTCACACCGTGTTTCTGTTTATGTGTCATTATATGTACAAAAACTTAGAAAAAATGATCCTAGAATAGATTTATTAGTGAAAAGTTTCCTTCTAGCAGTAAGTAAAATTAAATAATCTAACTGAATTAAATGTTAAACATATGTCCTTAGTTATTATCGCCTGGATTCCCTCTGCGTTGTTTTAAGCATTTGGGTCTATACGCAGATTTTAGCTGATGAAAGCTAACATGTCACATAAGTAGAAATCTGTTACTGGCATGTGATCTGATTCAATTTAAATGTATTTGTGAAGGATTTTTTTTGTCTTTTTATGTGGTTTGAGTGAACTGTCTCATCGAGCCTCCATTAGTTGTGTGTGAGGACATTGATATTTAAACTATTGTACATTAGGTTTATATTAATTGCATTACATACTAATGAAGACGTGTGAGATTTTGACTGATTTAGTGACAGAAATTTGTAAAACTTGCAGAAATATTGAGCTGCATACATTAGTCTGTAGTCTTAATCTGTTTTTGATATCATTTAGTATGTAATATAATGAAATATATACATATATATATCATTATCCCTGTATGCATGGTTTTAACAGTATTCAGACTGCTGATCATCAGCCATCATGACAGATGTTCAACACATACAGAAGATCCCCCCTAAAAAATCCAGGCACCAGTGCGCATGTTAGGCACTGATCTGCAGTAGATGTGTGCAGACTATAACCTGTTATTAAGCATTAGTCTAAGAGCCTGCACGCACTTTCCTCTGTTGGCGCCTCGCTGTACACGCTCACTTTATGATAATGATATGGTAATGACAGATTTCAGCACCGCGGACAGCTCCGGAGTGTCGCCCCGCCTCCTTTCCAACCGGCTGCGTGTGTCTCGCCGGGGCGACCAATAGCTGTCCGTGCCTGCGCTCCGCTCTGGATACAACAGAGGGAGCTTCAAAGAGCCAGTCCACCCAGAGAGGAGAGCTGCACTCCGGCTGGGATGCATAGCGTAGCTCTACGGCTTCAACAACACTTCAATGGGATAAAAAACATCCGGCTACATTGAATTAAACCATCGTTGCTTTTTCTTCTTGTGTGTGTGTGTGCGCGTGTGCACGCGAGTGACTGAGAGATGTTCTTGTAAGCGTCAACGCGAATGATATTATCGGCCGTGATTTTGCCTCAGAGAACTTGAAGCCGTGTGGACGCTGAGCAAGTTTTTTTTCTATTTTTGTATTAATTTTTTTTTATTTTTGTTTTATTTTTTTTTGTGAATCACATTTGAGTCGTTTTCCTGGGAAGCCCAGAGGCGCAGGAAGAGATGGGGAGCGAAAAGTATTTGCCGGAGCTTATGGCAGAGAAGGACACGCTGGATCCGTCTTTTCAGCACTCCCTGCGGCTACTGGATCAAGGTAAATGTCCGTGCGTAAATACTGGAGTAAACTGTCTTTATCACGGCGTTGGTGTTGGGCTGCGGGCTACATGACACCACACCAGCCCGCCTACATGGAGTTATAAATAAAAAGGGTTGTTGTTCTACTTACAATGTCCTGTTGGTCACACTAAAATAAAAGGTTCTCTAAGCATCATGGTCAACTACTTATGCCCCTCAACTTTTTATTTATTTATTTTTGTTGTTGTTTTTAAATGGCACCTAAGTGCACATGATGACCAAGTGAATATTTAAACATGCATGACCCTTCCCCCTTCTCCTGTTTCTAGATGGCATAACGTGAAATTCCACCTTACACTTTACAAGCTGCAGTCGTCATCTATCCCGTGCAGACATGTGTTTAAGCTGCTGTGGAAATAATCACACAGACTCTTTATTGAAACCTACATGTGTTTTTCCCACCACATCTGAAGAAACGGATGTGACTGAAATTTGCAATTGTGCATGCATGGAGCAGCTTTAATTAATCCGTTGCACATCACTTCTGCTTTGAAGCTGTCGGAATTCTGCAAAAAAACACACTTCTTCAGACGCAGCCCTCACATGGAGCTCCTCATGTGGGGGAAACTGCCTCCTTCTCCTTCAAGTACCACTCGTGGGCTTTGTTAAGAGTCTAGCAGGCTTGTTGTTGGCTTTAAAGGTAACAGACAAGGAGCACCAGACTGTAAACAGTCTTGCTACAGTGTAACTAATTCTATTGGATCCCCCGCTCCTGTGTTTTAGTCTGGCTCTCAAGGGTTTCCTAAAAGGGTTCCAAAAGTGAGGCGTGATTTAATTTTTAATGCTGGAGTTAAACAAAGTTACAAACTGGATGTCCGCTCAGTGTTCCTTTAATGCTTTTTTTTTCCATTAGTTAATGTGTGTAAAATGTCAGAGAGTCCCCTTCAGTCTTAGGAGTCTCACTCCTAAACAGCAAAAATAGTCCCAAATGATATAAAAGAGAAAAATCTGAAAACATGCAAAGCCTGCAAACACTTTAGAGACTTTCACCATATTAATATAAATGCAAATATCTTTGTCTATCTTTGGTATCACTGGTTTACATTCTTTGCCACATGCTTCCATTGCAGTATGAACACCTTGTGATGTGCTTCTATTCATTGACTGTGTTATATCAGCTGCAGATCAGATCAGACTTGGGTTAATGCATCTTTCAGTGAACTGATTCATGCACGGTACTGTAAGGTAAACTCATTCCAGTCTGCGAGGCAGATAAGCCTGTGTTTTACTCAGCACTTTTCATTATCAGCTGCTTTTGTTATTCAAAATCTGGGTTAAGATTTTTTTTCTTTCTTTCTTAGAGCTCACTGATGTAGAGAGGACTGGAGCACTGAATACTTAATGCCAGTTGAAAGACATTTACCAGCCACTTCCTTGACAGAACCTCTGTTAAAGTCTTTTATCCACACGGCAGGCTCTCTGTAGAGTTAAAGCAAACATTGGCTACTTTCCAAACAGGAATAAAAATGATGGAATATGAGCCCAGGATAAACCCAGCAAAGAAGTACATGTTCCCTCTGTGTTGTGCTATTGGATAGTTTAACCCAACACACACTTGTTTCTTGATATGATGCTTCCAATAAAGTTAGTTTGTGATATTTCTAGTGAGGGCAAAGATTGCAGTTGGACAGCATTGCCGTGGCAGAATTAATCCGTGACATTTTATGAAGTAAGCAGTAACTCTGCGGCGCACAAAATTTGGCCCGAAACAGTCTGCCACAACTCCAAAAACTGTAAATACTGTTATCTCTCTCTTACACAACAGATGGAACACGATGCAGCTTAATAGAGCACTTCTTCTGCCATCTTGCTGATGAGTTCTGGACTTGATTATGCAATTGGCAGGGGAAGCAGGGAAAACAGTAACTGGAGTTACTGCGCGCAAATGCAGAATATGAGATTACTGAAAGTCTGGAGAGACTTCCATTCAGGAAAAATTAGAGGAGGGCATTGTGTTGGTTTGCCCGGGGGACGGGGCGGACTGCTTTGATAAGTTTGGGTCGTTCGTGGAGCTCTTCTCCCACATGAGCTGTATCTCTGCCCTTGTGACAGGCCTCGTACGGTCAGTAGCAGGCACTAGGAGCTGGAGGGATGTCTTAAGCCAAAATAAGAGAGCAGCGCTCTACATGGAAGGAATAAAATCCTCAGCAGCATATTAATAAGGCACTTCCTAGTACAAAAACACCTCATGTGGCACGAGCAGCATCTCCTATTTATGAGAAATTGGTGCAAAAAACACAGAGGACTAAACAAAAATATGATTTCAAATGTGAAAGTTCATGCTTGACCTTGGAAAAAGCCATTCAATTTTAAGCATGTCTCCTTTTCCATTAGTCAACATGACCATGTTTACTTAGACATAATAGAGAAGCATATTAACCCCTTGTGGATAAAAAGGTGAGCCTGCGTGCTGACTTCGTTATGAGGAAATGCAACCGCCTTAAGCCGTTTCTACACAGCAGGCGCAGCATGCAGCATGTTAGCAGCTCTGGTGCTCTGCACAGGAGGCGTTTAAACCTAAGTGTTCAGCAGTAGGTGCTGTAATTTCAAAGCGTAGTCATACAGTGAATGTCGAAAATGTCGAATACAGTAAAAATATTTTTTTTTTTGACTAAAATGATTTTGCCTCTTCTAACTCAAGATTATAATTAATTAATAACTGAAGATTTTATCAAAAAAAATTAGCTAAAAGGCACTAAAATGCAATGGCAGGCTGCTCAAAACTAGGTTTCACAGTGAATATGTATTAAAATGATAACAAAGAGGACTGATTACAGAAAACATTCACAAAGATAAGGAAAATGTAAGTTTTCTGGGAGGAAAACATAAAAATGACAAGAACAGTAAAAGCATGCCAGTCATATACAGTTGGACGCATAATTGATAGTCTCAACTGTACTGCATTTTAATGCTTTTTCCTTGGAGTCCGTGTGTAGGCGGTATTCTTCCTGTGCTTATCTCCAGGAGTCTCGCACCTACAGTACATGTAACGGTGTGCTGCTTCGCAATGATTCTTTTCAGCTTTTGATATGAAGTGTTAGACAGTTACACCTGAACTGACTGGAAATGCAGATTTTATGTATATTATCTTTGACTACTTACTGCCCTAAAATATTAAAATACACTACATATAATTAGGTTGCTAGTTTTTTGTGTGTTTCCTGCACTTGTAAACAACACAAAGTTAAAAATGTAGTGTCTCCTTGACACCAGATGTATTCTGTTTGTTGGGGATATGGATGCAGAGCAGTGTGCAACCCACTGAATGTTTAAGGACCTCTGCCCCACTTTGAACATCATAACCTCAGTCCTGCACATAAGTTGCTTTTTAATTGGCTATCCCACAGCAGGAGCTCGGCACAATGTTTGCATTACATTAACAGCCTCAGCTAGCTTACATACAATAAAAAAAAAAGAGTAACCCTATTACAGATGATGCTCCACCTTTAATTCATCCATTTTGCCCCCATCAACAGGGCAGAGGGGTATTTTTAGCTTGAGTTCCGCCCCGACTGAGGGCGCTTCCCAGGTTAGAATGCCCAGAAGTGAAAAAAAAATAAACTCTGGCATAGGATCAAAGAGAGAGATATCATTTTGTTTGATAAACAGTGCTTGATAGCGATAATGATCTGTGGAACTGCGGCTGGCCGACATGCTGAGCTGCACGGTGAGGTGGAGGTGAAGGCGTAGCTTCAGCGCTCAATCCGTTTGAGGCTGAGACCTGACTGGTGATTTGACCCGCAGATGTAGTGAACTTGCGAGTGAACTGTAAGAGGGCAGTGCCAGGGAGCTCCGGAAACTCTCTCTTTGCATTCAGACAAGCAAGTGAGCGTTACTGTGGCTAAGAGCTGTTTGCAGAGTTCTGTCTCCATGCTTTGTAGCAGCTCCCACTGGAATCCAGGGGTGAAATGTAGGCCAGGACAAACCCAGGCTATAAAATCTAACAGCGGCTTTATACAGACGTCAGGGTCACGTAGATTCTTTGATATCACTGCTAATGTGGTGTACATGCTCTTATACTCTTAGGAGCTGAAGATGCTGTGATTTCACCCAGTTCCCACTCACCTGGAATATTATCATCAGTCATTAGTGTACTACCTCATGTAAACAAACCATATCCAGTAGTTATCAATGAGAGGTAATCAAAAATGTCTGGAAGAAAGCCACGTGGATTAGCATAATTGAACCAGCTCAAGAACTGGAAAATAGCCAGAAAGAAAAAAAGTGACAGAAATACAATAAGCAATTAATAGCATGTACTGCAAATATATTTAAAGCTGCATTAATCCATATTTTTATAGGAACAACAAGTCACTAATATAAGAAGGGTTGCTTAAAGAGAAAAATGTGCATAATCTTCTACAAGTAGTGGAGCATTTCAGTGTCTTTCAGCTCATTGTTTTGATATGAACTCCCACTTGAATGACATGTTTCACTCTCACATCGCCCATGATCCATTTGCACCACAACTAACAGCCAAAAAACCCTAATAAATCCATTATTCTACCTGCACAACAGCCAAACTACGTAAATAAACATGGTTGCCCAATAGCTAACCAACAATTAGCTCATTCTGGGGTCTAATTAAGTGCTAGAGCTTTGCTTTGTGTTGAACCCCACTATTATATTTATATAGTGACAGACCACAATGTGTCAACAATGTTTCGACAACTAAAGTTAGCACTGAATATTTGTGTAACTTCTTTTTTTCATATTTTAATGCATTCATGCTCATCAGATCAAATTGATTTCCTCACTTGGGAAATCTGTGGCAACAACATGGATGCTACAAACATCAACTGTCATACTGATAGCTGTTTCTATTTTTTTGCATGACAATGAGGAGCAAAGGAAGCAGATTAGAGGAGTCATGAGACATGACTAATTTTGAATATGCATGAAATAATAAAAATGTTTGCAGTTGCGCAAACGTGTGAGAGATGGGCGTGCAAATTCAACATTCAAGATACACAACATTTGCTAGTTTCACAATAAAAACCAATAGTACTTTTAATTATGTTAACAATATTGATAAGACACATGTATTTTCCCGGTCATGCAAATGTATGTGTGAATTTATTAGACAAACTTTGATACATTCTTTTAGATTTTGTACTAAACTGAGGGTATATATTGACACCACTATTCAATCCTCCCTAGCTGCTGGGCTCATTGGTCTTTTGTTGCATTCCCATTATCCCCTGCACAACCTCATCACCATATTGCACGGCACATCCACCTCCACCTGGCGCAAAAGCTTGCCCTGGGCTGCTCTTCTTGTTGATTGAACGTTTAAACTGTCACGTTCCTATGTCGAACACACCCCTCTGGTATAAATGCCGCATTCATATTTCAAATGCACGTTTTCCTCCTCTACCTGAATCGCTGAGGGCCTTGCCTTGAGCTGTCTGCTATAGGACAGCTATCTAAGAGGAGACTCAATTAAAGCGGGCAGCCAGGGCTAGCTTTAATAATGCAAACTGCACTTGTTTAGGCAGAAGTATGCTGAAAGGTGATATACAAGCACTCGGTAAAAGGATCATTTAAAAGGTGTGTGCTGCTAGGTCCCAGTGTAAGATTCTGGAGGCGATAAACAATACGTCGATTGCAGGTTGATCACATGCCATTCAGAAAATGTTTCAATGTTAGTCTATCATCTATCCTCACGGTGCTCTAAAGATCTTTTATAACACAGATGTCCCACTTTCCACTGATCGCTCACGGCATTGCGTGTGTATATGTTAGCGTGAGTGAGAGCTCTTACCATTGACCTCATCCTCAATCATGATGATCCTATAATAAAACTCAATTGTGTTTATATATATCTATATATATAGATATATATGTATATGTGTTCTGTGTGTGTGTAGAACATTTTGACTTGATCATTGTTAAAAGTAGCTCGCAAGCCAAAAAAAGTGTGGGCACCCCTGCAATAAAACAACATTTTCTAATTTCTCTTTATGCCAAATTGTTGCACACGCAAAACAGCAACACAACATGGTTCAATACCAGAAATGTGTCTCCTTCATGGTGCCAAAAATGTCCTCACCTCGACAGCGTTGATTTAAGCTTCAGTGCATTGCTTATGGAGATCTATTAATCATCATTTTTATTGGATGATAATGTGCTCCGCGGTGCTGGCTCAAAACAGGACTCAGACAGACCAGGATTACACTGGATTAGTTTTTGAAAACTCCCAGACTGTATCAATCTGTTTGCCGCGCCTGAGGCTGAGAGACAAAAGGAGATGGGGATATAAAGGAAAGAGGAGAGTGGGAGCGAGGTTGGTAGAAAAAAAGTAGGAGTCTTCTTTCCTCAGGGAAAGGTTATTTGTAAGGGGGATTGTACCAAAGTCAGTTACAAAAGGAAAAAAATGCAATTTGTGAGGGGAGTGTGGGTAAAAAAAAAATAAATAAATGGATCAGCAGAATGGGAGTTGAAATTGAAAAAAAAGCAGTTATGGGAGTGCTGCTTGTAGATGTGTTAGTGATAAAAAATAAATAAGTAAATAAATAAAGTTCAGATTCCTGCTGTTGCTGACTGCTGCTTCTATTTAAGCGAAAGAACAGAGCAGTAAGGAGTGGCACATCACATTCCCAACTGAAGATAGGTGTGATTTTCCCACTTCCTTGAAAAATTGGCGTCATTGCTTATTCATTTCTGACACTACGAAAGCCTTCCTTTGTGCCACGCAAGTACAGTAAGATCCTTTTAGGATAAGAGTGTTTTCATTTTTTATTTTTATATTTAGCACTTTCTGGACTAAACTATTATGTTTGACTTTCCTAGAAGGGGTCCTCTCTCTGCCCCGCCCCGCCTCGCCTCTGATCTCCCCTGACAGCCCGCTGCTTCCCCTTCCCTCTTCTTTATTTATGTCGTTTTGTGTGGTTGGCACCTCTATAGAGAGGATTGCACTGGATTAGCTTCTCCGCCTTCCCAACTGATCCGATCCATTTTGTGTAATCCAACTCAATTTAATTATGTTTATCGTTCCACCTCGCTGGTGCCGAGGAGCGGCAGCACACCTCTGCCGAGATAAGCCCGGGGACCTTGTGCCTCTTTGCTGGCAGAGCGTCTGCCTGAGCCTGTTGCTTTATAAACAGATGGTGTAAGTCACCTGCGCTCTCAGTAAATAATGTGTTAGGTACAATATTATGTTTTGGAGCTCCACTCAAACATCACTGTGACACAGAAAAGAAAGAAAAAATGAAAGGTTGAAGATCATAACCTAATTTTGTTTGTTGATGTTAATGGAATTTGTACCGTTTAGCATGTTCTCCATCCTTCACCTCCTCTTTGCATGAATTAATGTACCCACTATATAAACAGTCTGTAAGTTAGTCTAATCCTTGGCATTAGATATCAGAGGCTCCAAATAACTTGTTTTCTCAGAGTGCAAGGGCTCACAGATTAACCCAACCTCAATCCATAATGTGAGACAGTCATGTAATTTTGAATGCATTATTATTAATATTATTATCAACATTCACATAAAACATTTTTAACACCTAACATTTGAATGACAATGACCTGAATGACTGGGAATCTTCATCAAATTAACCAGTTGTGCTTTACATTGCTCTGCATTCATTTTTGGTTGACCGCCCTTTTGCTACCAATCTCACTGTTTCTACAAGTACAAGAAATGCTAATACGGCCTCAGTGTCGGTCTTCATATATCAGTGAGGTCCACTTATGGGTTTTTCCACATCTAGGCAAAGCCAATCTTTAGCAATCAGCCCAGCCGATAGCTGATGTGACACAAATTAGCTGAATTCAAACATACATTCAGCTACACTTACAGCATGTAAACTTATAATCTAAACATTAAATACATGGAACAGATCACCAAAAACTACATTTTGTCAAATTACACTTAAAAAATTAGTTAAACAGGAACAGTGTAATAAACATCACTGGTCTGCCTGCAGATGCACCTGCCTGTCAATCTGCTTAATATGCTCAGGTGTCAGCTGATGCTGATTATTTAAAAAAAGCTTATTAATTCAAAAAAGGTATTAATTGGTCCACAACTAGTGTAGTGGAGTGTTCTTAGCAGATGCTACAGTCTGTGAGAAAAAAGAAAGAAAAGAAGCATCTTCTTCATCATCTGTAGCGCCTTCTAAAAAGTCTAATCTCCTCCTGGTGTCAGGAAAAATCTCCTTTTGTTTATTATTTTAACAGGAAAGTTGAACTCAAATATTCAGCTGTGCCACGGAAAATATTAAATTCACATATCAGGCTGAACATTGATTTGGATATCCCATTAAGAACAAAATACCAACACACTACAGCCTTCTGTCAGCCCACGTTTGCAATGTTTTGATGTAACGCAAAGAAGCAAGCCGTCATCATTCCTTCATAAGTCACCGTTAATGGCATTAATCTTCTTTGCTGTATTAAATGTCCTGCTCACCTTCTGAATACAGAAGAAGAAGAAGAAGAAGGACAGGCTTTGGTGGTGGTGGTGGGCATGAATTTTTAATGAGCAAGGGCGGTGGGATATCAGTAAATGAAAGTTAAGTGCATTTTCTGGGTTTTTGGAGCAGGAAAAGTTATCCTGTAATGTACTGAGAGAGGAGGAGAGATGGATGCTCATTTACCACCGGAGCCAAGAGACCTTTCCTCGTGTCCTGCTGGGCTGCTTGCCTCACTGTGTCTCCCGTCTCTATTTTAAGAGCCTGATATTAAAGCCTAATTGTGTTCACAGTTTTTAGGGACATCTCCCTCTGTTTTCTGTGTCCTTTTTTTCTCTTCTCCTTCGCTCTCTCTCTCTCATGGCATGCTAACAAAATCATTAAAAAACAGAATGCAAAGCACAGTTTGTCATTTGAGCTGGTTTATATCACCTCCTTATTTTGACTAATACAGGGAAGGGAGCAGATGCAGCATGTATATTGTTTTCTGTGGGCCTGTTAACATGGCACTGCTGCTGGTTCTAAAGCATTCATTAAATCTTACAGTGAAACCATAAAAAAGGGGGGGGGGGGTCAAATCTGGGGTATACGACCCTCATAACAAGCAGTTATCCACTTTCTCCTTGGTAATGAAATCATACTGTTGCTGCTGTTTCTTTAACACTCCAGCTGATTGCTCCTTCACTGTGCCATTTGTAGGCACTTCTTGTTATAGTCTGACCTAGGCTTTGCCCAATAAGAGGCTTGTTAAAAAGTGACCTGGAAATGGATCTCTGTCCGTCTGTGTCTGTCTGCTTATGAAATTCTGTCTCAGTGGTCATCATTATTTCAGGCGAGACAAATGTTTGGAGCCATTATGGAGTTGTTTGTGTTTAGAACCTCATCCTAACAAAGGCCATGTAGCACATTTTGAGGAGTGCATGGCTCTCACAGGATTTTTAACCTGGTTATAGTGTTGTGTGTGCATATATTTACACTATACTGCAAATGGAAATATTACAATGGCAATGAGCTGGACCCAAATACTTGATAACAGTAACTCCTGATGAGTTAATGGATGACTGATGACCCTGTGGTGTAATGGCCAACGGCCAGAACAAGCATCACAGGCCTAAACAATCATCATGTGTAAATGAGACATAAATTAGTCTTCATCATTACTGAACTCTTAATATTTAAATCTAACATTTAACTTAAGTAAAGTGATAGTATGAACTTTGTTGCTAAATGGTTATCCTTTCCAATCATGAGTTCATTATTATCAAATAAAGAGCCCAAGAAACAATGTGGCACCCAGTTCCTTCTATAGTAAGTGTTAATCCATCATTATCATGAATCCTCATATTATTCAATGTATGAAGTAACTAATAAATAAACTTCATCATGAACTCATAGTGATCATTGTATGTACAGCTGGACCTATAGGCAAAGTCTGTTAGCCACTGTTCTTGGCTTTTGACTCCCTCTAACAACACAACAACCCACTTGTTGTGTTTTAAATTCTCTGTATGCTCACTGTGCAGTGTGGGCTTCTTTGACCTATGCTGCACGGACTTGAATTTAACCCTATGATGAGGTGCAGGGAACATGAACAAGGGCAGAGGAATCCAGATTCCTCCCTAAGAAGGGTCCAAAAATAAATACAGGTCAAAAATAACTGCTTCAAAAAATTCTTTAATAGTGACAACAATAACATATTCTATTCAAAACAGCCACTGCCTCAACATTGACCAGCTGATAGGGCCAAAGTAAGAGGACTGCCATGAAATGCAAAACAAAGGAAAGGTGGCACACATGTGGCTCACAGGCCCCACATCATGCAGTTCAATTCCAGAATCATAGGAGGCGACTGAAAGTTACATATCAGCCCACTGGATGTTCTGTCCACGTGTAGCCACTAAATTCTTCCTATAAACGATCACACCCTGTTATTGATCCAAAACTACCCTGACCCCTTAGCACCACATAAAACACCAAGTTACATACAGCATGTCTATGCACTATAAAAACTACTCCAGGCCAGTAGCACACTAAACTATGTCAGTCCTGTATTCTATTATATTACATATCAGAATAAAATATAAAAGCAAACATCGTTAGAAAATAAGACCTAATGTTTACGCTCCTGCTTATAAGTGGGTTTTTGTGCATGTCCAAAAAAACATGCTCTGTCATAGCATATTTTAATTAGATCCCTCATTAGAATCCATCATATTCCCTTGTATAACCATTTTATTCTGTTCACATTTGACTAATTTAGAATGAAATAGTGCAAATTAGCATCTGGTGCTTTGGACAATCAGAGCATGCACCTTGCGGTCACGATGTTTATCTGCCTATCAATTTAATTATTTCTGATTACATTGTCTGTGGCACTCCCATTGAACACATAAATCTATAACAGCATGTCTGCACTATGCACTGACTTAAGATAGACGGATGTTCATTATTTAGGTGCATCATCTCAGCCTGTCCTCAGCAGGAAAACAATGGCAGAGGTCCAATTTTAAAGGTGAAATTGTTCCGTCCCGCGATAAGATACAGTTTATCAGGATTTGGATAGACATGAAATTATCTGTGGTATCAATTTTAAGTTTATTTGTAGAATCTACTGACAGTGAAATATAGAGAATGTCACTAGAAGCTGAATATAAGGAGATGATTATAAGGCTAAAACTCCAGCTCATTCATTAGTGACGGGCATCACAAGTACCACAGCTCAGTTTCTCTCTGTCATATGTAATGCATCTCTGACAAAGATGACTGTAATTACAAGCGAGCATGCAGTCCACACAGCAGACGCCTCCTGAGCTGGAGTGTCGATGGAAGGCTGTGAGAGGTGAATGGATAGAAATCAAGTTTATAGATCTGTGGGTTATGCGCGCGCCCACCCCCTTCACCAGAGGGCTGGGGTTTTAATTGCTGTCTGACCAGGGCTGCTTCTGTGTGAAGATGCGCCGCCTCGATATGAGAAGTAAGGGGGAAGGAATGGCTTTCTTTCTCTGTGGTTGTTGTATTGACAGCCCCTCAACCTGGAGGAGCTGATAAGAACACGGGACCCAAGGAGAAACACCAGTGGGAGTGGATTGCATTTCAGGGCCAGGAATTAGAGCTGTTTTTTTTCTCTTTTTTTGGGGGGGGGGCTAGAGGGCCATATGACGACAGCCATATCTAATGTCTGGAGAGGACAGCAGAAGCAAGCAAAGGGCCAGTAAGCATGAGCAAAAACCCTGCACCCTTGTAACATGCATAAAGGACCTGCATGCCTGAGGAGGAGCATCTTATTCTAAATCAATGAAGGAAGGCGCATTGATTTACACAACAAAACACAAACACAGGAGACCTTGCTGCTTTCTTTATGTTAGGTCACTGTTTCAGTGCTTCTTTATTTACTGGAGTTCTATTCAGACACAAACACACTATGTCCTTCTCTGTTTTTTTGCATTCTGTCATCAGCTTTTCAAATAATTAAAAATCAATTAGGTGTTCATTTAACAACAGAAAGATGAAAGCACTGCAGAAAATCACAATAATTTCTAAAGTAGTGCTCAACATTCTGTCCAATTTGTCCTCTTTGAATTGTAGCATTTTCATGCAAAAAAATGACACATTCAGAGTTTGAATCCTTTTTGATTAAAAGCCTCTGCAGCAGCCTTTTTAAACTATCATGACACAAAAATACAGAAGTTCCTAACATAATAATGAATTTTATATTAAAGAAGATGTGTGATGTGAGGAAAAAGACTGCAAATCAAGCTGCGTTTTGGTTGGGGGGGGTGTGTGGGGGGACCGTGCCTGTATCAGATCACTGATCAATACATGATGTGTAACATAAGGCAGATATCAGGATATGCTAATACACGAATCCAAACCCCACTCCAGTCCAGTCACTTGACTTATTACTCCTTTTTTACGCTCTCAAACTGTGCCTCTGAGGCTGGAGAATCTGCAGCGCCGCAGGACAGCCCGTGCAATATGTGTCATAGATCTCACTGTCAGAAGTACATTACCCCTGCTGAGCTGCCCGGGTCGCCCGGTGAGAGATAATTGTGACCCCTTACTGTGAGGGGAAAAGTCCAACTTATGGAAGCCAACCGTCCTTTCATCACAAGGCGATTGATTCAAGCTTTTTCTCTCTCAGAGTTAAGTGGTGATCCTAGGCTCTGCAGTCTTGTGGTGTTTTCGTTACATCCTCTCTCATGATTTTCTACTTTTCTCCAACAAGACCCAGTTTAACCCCAATCATATCTCAGCTGTGGAGTTTTGGAGTGGTACTTATAATTAAAGTAAATCAGTACATCTTTCTTTTTGCCTGTTTTCATTTATTTATTTATTTTTTAACTGTGACCACCTACTGGAGTTAAAATTTCAAGCCCAAATCTTATTCATGCCTGTAGGAGTATCTTTTTTTATTTATTTTTTTGAACTTTTGAAGTAAGAAATATCACTTTTACTTTGAATAAAACACACTCCTACACACTGGAGTACACTCAGGGGTTATGAGAGAGAGATGTTTCTTACATGATAATTTTAGCTAAAACCACTCACACATCATGTAAATGTCTTGATGCCAACGATCGCATGCTCAAGTCTGTGCTTGCCGTGAACCACTTTCCACTCTCGCTTGTTGGTTGTATCATTCGGTTCCTAGCCTACCTACTGTTCTTTCTATATAACACAAATAACCCCCCTGGCAATCGGTGGCGTCTACCTCATTATCATATTTATTTAAAGTATCGTATGACCCATTTCATTCCAACATGGGTTCCTCTCGTCATGATTGAGTAGTCCCATATTTAAGTGTAGTCTCTGGAGATGCTGCTGTGCATAATGGGAACATTACTATTAAGCATAGTCACAGGCCTTGTCCTTGTCATTAAAATGAAAAGAGAAACACTTCTTCTGCTCCTAAGTAAGAATAGTTTTAGGTTACAATTACTGCATTATTACAGATATATTCAAAAACTGCAGACTGTTAAACAAAAGGAGCCTTCCATCTGTCTAATGTTGGAAATTCAACTCAGGCGATCAATCTGTCATGTAAGCAATACGGGATGGAATACTGAATATTGTTTGCCCAGTTCTCAGTGATGTAGTGTATAGAGTCCTGTTGGTGAAAGCAAAGGGCTGCGGTGCTGCCCTTTGTAACGTGACCACTCTAATGGACCACATCTGACAAACGGACATGATTGCACCAGAAATCTCTCTGATTGCCAGGTATAAACATCAGTGAGAACTTTAATGGCTGAATCTGTCACTAAACGTCTGGAGCTCATTCACAATGGCCCACCGGCCTGTGGCTGGTAATGGAAGATTAATAGCAGGCTACTGGTCCATCTTCTGAGTTATCGAATGGTTTCCCTTGGATACGTTTCTCAGGACTTGGCCTGTGTCTGGCTCGTATCGATCTGCTGCTTGCAAATTTATGGTTATGTTTCTTCAATTTGCACAAAGGCAAAAACATTGTTGTCTCTGCTGGCATTAGTCATTGACATCCTGCAGATGTGGCTGCAGCAGTGAGTTTTATCTGTCCCTCAGTTCCACAGGGTCCGATCCTCTCCTTCTGTGACAACGTGAATGTCATCGCTGTTACTTTATACATCTAATTGACCGTGACCTTCTCAATGCTTTACATGTAGGAAATGTTTATTGATAAGCATTTCTCTCTGGTGCTTTAAATACTGCACTGATATGATATGACTGCTGCCACCATTTTAGCAAGTCAGCTGATTTTAAGAACATATTGTCCAGACTGTCTTGAGTCAGGGTCATGACTTTCTTTTTAGAACGTCTTACAAGTATTTAGAAATTTAGCTCAACCCACTGCCCATATACTGCCTAACTGCATCTTGAATATAACTTCTGCACAGTCTTTAGCATCAGATTTAACTCCACATAAACCTGGCATGTCCCCCCTCCCAACCCCACCCTGCCCTCTTTCCTTTTCACTGTCTGGTCTAGCTTCGATGCATGGGGTTTCATTACCTCAGCCTTAGTCAAATGGCTGGGAGCTCTGGACTGATATTTCAACTGAGACATAATTAATGAGATGTGCACGTCTGGTTCTCTCTCCTCTGAGTGAAGAACTGGAAGACGTCTGCTGGGACTATAGGCAGTGAGCAGCAGGAAGAGGAGCGAGCTCTTGCTGCAGCCAGAGCCATAATAATAAGATGTTTCATGTTTGCTCTACAAGACAAAGAAAAAAATGCTGAGTCCACTGTCTTTCAATAGGCTGCCCTGACTCTTTTTTTAACTTAAAACCAGTAGTTGTATGTGTTTAATGAGAATCCCCATCAGTTCTAGCCTCTGGATTCATAGAAAACATATAATGCTCTGTACGAGATTAACATAAATGTAAAATATAGCTCAAATATAGTAGGATAGGAAAACATCCTCCAGGGACTGGAGAAAGCAAGGATGTATGAATAGAATTTCTAAATTTGGGCATAAAAAATGGAAATACTACGACAGTGCTTTAATAAATCTATACAAAGAAAAGACAGACTTTTACATTGTGGAAGGTTGTAGTTCCTCTACTGGCAGGAGGATGGCACAAAAAGTAAGTCAATCTCCATAGACCTCCATGTTAAAATGTCCAACACTACTGCAGAAATAGGCGTGCTGTTTTGGTCTTTTAATGACAACTGTGGACTGGCTGCTCTGTCACTAGCCCGTCTCAGCTTTTATTAGCCAGGAGCTAGCAGCATCTGTCAACGGCAACTACACACACTGAGTCTCTCAGGACTCCCGTAAATTGATTTACTCTTGTCAAATAATAACAAGCTTTCTCAGTCCCTTCTGACTGCACACTGGTTGTATTTGGACCATTGAACACACAGAACCAGGCATTTTGATATATGCTGGCTGTTTGTTCTGTGATATAAACGTGGAAGCCAATAGCTTCTGAAACAGGTAGGCAGACTTAAAACTTAAAACTATTTTATTTAATTATGGATTTGTGTGTCTGTACAGACCTGAAAAATGTCAAATCTGAATCACAGCGAACAAGTTACTTCCGCCTGGCAGTTTGAAAGATTTCCTGTGGTTCGACACTTCACCTTTGCAATTGTTCTCACTGCATGTTAAATATTTTCCTCTAAACACAAAATTTCTCTCAGAAATGGGAGTGGAAGTTGTAAAACAAACTTAAGCAGTGGTAACGGGTGAAGAAGGGGGGATTAAAAGCTGTGAAACACATATTATCCTCTGTTGCAGTATGTTTGGCTCTGAAAGTCAGGGTAGCAAACAACAATTGCAACAGAGCTACCGGTACTTTTGCACAATGAATAAAGCCCTGTGGCAATACTGGGATCATCATAAATAGGATTTATTTAAATAACAATACACACTGACAGCTCGAGAATATACTTGTATTTAGGTATTTGAGGCACTTAGAGTAATCTAATAATATTTTAGCCATTTAGAGGGGCGTGCTGGTATTTAGAGGGAGCTTTCTGGCCCTTCATCAGCTCTGTTTTCAGTTTCACCACTTGACACAGTCTGACACAGCTACTCAAAGAAAACTTCCTCCACCTGCTTTCACACATAATTAGCTATTAAGGTAAGTTCATTGTTTTGAAGGAGGTAGAAAATGTGTTTTAAGGTCAATGATGTATTTGAAAGGTTTAATTGGTAGATTATTAACCGGTGAAAACAAAGACGCCTAAAAGGGATGCTTCAAAAAACACGTGTGTAACCTTTAGCTGCTGAGGTTCCATCCCATTATCACCTGCCCGAATTTGGCATGCATGTTCTTTAAAGCTGTGTTTTTTCACACCCAGACTTTCACAGCGATTATTTATTGGAAAATCTTCACTGCCAGCTCACATGCAAACACCTTTCTATCATCCGCCGCAGTCAACAACAGTCCAGATGTGTTCGTGCAGATTTAAATGACTCATTAATCCTATGGGATTCAATTCAGTTCTGTCAAATTCTCTAGTTGAATTTGATGGCAGCAGTGGACAGCTGCCTCCTATATTTTTCCCCAACTTGCTAGCTGCCATGCTAATGATGTGCAGTGGGTGGTGAAGCACTGAGGCACTACACATGCCTCTGCCATGGTGTGAGAACGGCTTCTCACTTCCAGATGACATAAAGTCACGTCTTGAGCGTGTTGCACTGTGAACTGTCAAACTGAAGGGTATGCATACCCTTCACATCGCCTTGTTTTTTTTTTTCTCATTTCCACAGTCATATTTGCTCATACGTCTCATGTCGCAGGTCTGACATTGACGACACTGTCAAAGCTTACTGTCAGACAATAAACCCAGAGCGTGCCACAACTCTAAGACAAAGGAACAGTACCTTAAACAGCGTTGTGTTACTAGGCGGTTTACACGCACTGTAATTGGGGAAACAACCTCTGTTCTTCCAGCTTGAATTTCTATCCTGTTGTTGGTTGCTTGAGTGAAGCAGCGTGCCAGTGGGTGACAACATGCAGTAAAATATGGTTAACATGTTTCATGTGACACTTCAATTTCCTCTCTGTCAATCAGTGTAGCTGCAGTATCTCTCTTATTGCTCTGCTAGACTGACAGCTCATGATGGATCTAGTTCTCGCTTAGTGGCAGAAATGTGTGATTACAGAGACGAGTGTGCAAAATACATGCATATATGCAAGCAGGCCTACATACACCTGCTCGCACTGCACACTGCAAAATCTCACTCATTTAGGTTAGGATTTGCTTCAATTTTTGCATCTTAACTATAAAATGACAAGTGTATTTTAATCCTCATTTCAAGAGGGAAACACAACAGCCAGCTTGAATTGTCAACAAATCTAGTCCTGAAATATTGTATACATTTTTCCCTGAAAATTGATTTTGTTTACAGTAAACCCTGCACACTCAGGGCACCGATGTGATGGCTCCTTGGCTCTGTTATATGCCCGCTGTGGCCTCGGAGAGATTGTCATAAAAATGGCGCGTCCTGCAGAGACAGCCGGCGGCGTTGCTGAGTCGACAGCTCCGCTGTGTCCTAAAGTAGTCCATTAGCTCTACCTGCCCCTTTTCTCCGCAGGAAGCCCACAGCACTAAATGAAGCCAGGCATATTTTCATCTTCCTGACAGCCTGGCTGCGGCTGTAACCATTGGGAGATGGAGGCCTGTGTCAGCCGGCACATTCTGCTGCAGGTTTGGCTCAAATGCAGATGCACAGACAACTATATCATTCATCCAGGATTTGCGCTTTTTGTAGGCCATTTAACAAGAAGAGGCTTACATTTTATGTCTTTTATTTACTAAAATTTAAATTGCTAGATGGTTTCATTTATTAAGCAATGTCTGATATGCATTTTTATGCATATCAACACTGCTGCCGTTAAGTATAAAAGGAACAAAACTGTCCAACTGTGCCACGGCATCCAAGTTAGCCAGTTAACCTTCTGCCTCAAATGAGCCGTACAATCCAGCAGCCATGGTTTCCAGGCAACATCAGAAATGTAGCGGTGGTAGCTGAGGAGGTTACTGCATGGACATACACTTGGCCACAAACTACCTACAGCACATCCACTGACAGAGTTGCTGGTTGATATTTATTTGGATGATTTATAATTAATACTAAATACAGTGCACATTGGGAGAAGCTAATCAAGTTAAGCTTTGTATTCTGTGATCCCTCTTCACTAAACATTTTTGTGATATAAAACACGTTATCTGGTGTACTCTGGCAAGACTGAAAATGTATTTTCACTCATTCAACAACCTCATTCAGTAAATCGAACACCATGGACTTTTACTGCTACTTATACAAACAGAGGTTAATGCAGAGAAATAGGACATATAAAGGAGTAACAAGCTGACAGTCATGCACTGCTAGTCAGCACAGTGTTGCAGAGCTGTATTGTACCAGGTGAAAAGGTTTTTAGGACACATATAGACATGAGAGAGCTACATATAAACTTCATGATTCCCAAGTAAAATGGGTAAAAATTAGTTAGTATTTATTTATTTTTGTTAACATCTATATTCAGCGATGTCATGAATATGGACATTATCTTTACAGCTTCCAGAATTTCATCATGGCAGTCACTGGGGATTGACTCAGTTTATGAGATGGTCTCAAGTGGTCATTGAAGGTAGTGTAGTTTGTTTGTGGTTCGGTGCTGGGCTGTTAGTGTGCTGTCGGCACAATAAAGCTTTTTTTGGCTTCAAATAACTGCTGAAATTGGAGCTTGAGACAGGGTATGTTTTTCCCACTTTTATTCCACACTGACAAATTTGAAAATACATAAATATCTGCGCTAGAAAAGAAGGGATTTACTATGCCGAGTATACACACACCAGATTTCATGTATGATTGAAAAAAAAAACATGTATTTTTATGTGCCATTTTTCAGCACTGTTTAGGTTTGTTGCACATAACTTTTTCATCCCACTACCCATTTAAGGCTAACCTAACCATCTGCCTCTAGAATAGCTGCGCCTCTGAAAAATGTTTGCAGAACAAAAATTCCAATCTGCAGAATGAATGCTACCCCATAAACGGCAGTCATACCTGGAGTATTTATGTGTATTCTAAAGCTGCAGATGCCACAGGGAAGGAGAGAGAGAGAGAGAGAGAGAGAGAGAAGGAGAGAGAGAGAGGGAGAGAGAGAGAAGGGGAGAAAGCTTTCGGCAGTGTGGAGGAGTCAGTGCAGGAGCTCAATCTGAAACCGTGGTGGCCTATACAAAGACTACCACCTACTCAAGTAAGAGATACATTTAAACGTGCCTGTTTGCCAAAAATGACTAAGTGAGAAGGTGAAAGGAGAAGAATGAGCACAGTCAAGAGCCATACAATCACTCTTTTATGCGGCATGTAAACCAACACAGCACACTGAGGCGCCTCTGCTAATGAAAATGTGTGAATTATCTTGCAAATAATGCTGCTCTGTTGCTAAGTTGTGCACGCAAAAGCAACTCGCATTAACATTTAAGCTGTCAGTCAATGGAGCGTGAACTTCAGGACACTGAGCGCTGATGTTATTGCCTTCCTGCTCCTGCCTCCCTCCTGCTGCGGCTTTAAGTTTCTCTATTGGGATGCTGTGCTTGAAGTCGAAGGCAAAGTTAGTGCGGCTGCGAGGACGCAGGTGCTGAAAGCCAAAGTGTCATCCCCCTCTGGTGTGTGGTCGATAATGAGACTGGGGGAGCAGCATGAATAACTCTATGAACTCTTTTTCATTTCCTTAATCTCTGCCCACAGGCCAGGCCGGTAACACTGAGTCATTATTTTCCATCGGTTTATTCGCTACTTGATCACACATATCGCCTCCTATGGGGTAGGATGAAGGAAGGGAAGGAAAATCCACAGCGCAAATGAAAAACGTTCTGTAATTCAATATCTTTAATAATGCTGCTGAACGGATCTCCTTGTTAAGCTCCGTGTAGGAAGAGTAATTGCAGACTTCCTCGCAACTTCAAGCCCGCAAGCAACTTTTGACCTCAGGCTACCAGACCACAGAGGTACAAGCGGGGCTGCAGGACAAGTGCTCCATCTGCTCCAGCACAACGAGCCTCACAAAGGCACATATTCTTTTTCTCATTTTCTTCCCGTTGATCTTGTCGTGAAGCTGGCTCCCCAGTGTGGTTCTCTGCAGTATCCTCTTTCATAAAATCCCAAGCTTGATGTGCTTCCCAGGGATCTGGTAAATGCTTGGCAGCGTGCGCCGGGTGACTCAGCGAACACAGGCCTAGGCGGCCGGCACTATCGCTCCACCAGCGACGGCCTGAAGCGGGGCTAAGCACTCACAATTGATTTAATCACTTAGAATAGGAGCAGAACATAGGGAGACTCTGTTCATGTCTTCCCTTGCTTTTAAAAGCTTGGCCGTGTACAAAAGGTTAATCAGATATGGTGACCTACTGAAGATTGTGCTATCAAAGTAGCAGGGGTTACTTAAAAAAGGACTGTAGATTAAGCAATCAATAATGCCATCCACTGGGTCAGTCTACACACGAATGTACTTTTTTTTTTGCTTTGAAATTCAAGTCAAAGTCTCCTGCCAAAAACTTTAGAGGTGTTTGATGGAAGGGAAGAAAGGATGAAGAGGAGTGGGCTATACTTGCATAATTAGGAATAAGCACAACTAAATTAAGAGTAAAATCAAACCTAAACAGTGGCAATAAAGCTCTAAAAACCCATAATCCACTTCCCCCACCACACACAGTAAAAACGTTTAGCTAAAGGGCCTGCCATATGCTCAGGAACAGGTAGAGACCAGACATGAAGATACAGAGTCCTCAGTGACACTGTAAATACACTGTAAAAACATCCAGTTGTTTTTACATGCAAAATAAATAAATAAATAAATAAAAATGGCTGTTTCTGCTAGAAGAGTTCTAAAAAGAATGTATAATGCATAAAGTATGAACAACTTTTGAGTGAAAATCTAGATGATATTCTGTTAAATTCCAGTCACTGTCATACCACAGCATGGTCTGTGAAACTGAATGGGGTCTTATGTATGTTCTTCAAGTACCAGCTGCATGTAAAGCTTACTGAAAGAACTGGGTTAGTAGTAGCATTACCATGCTTGATATTCAAATTAATGTTTATATTGTTGTATCACGTCAATAGTCAAATTGACATGATACACGATCACGACATGTTAGATCATATCAGTTATACACTGTGAAATATAAGGGATTTCCTGAAAACTCGTACTGTAGATAGATAGATAGACTGTGATTTCCTTTGTATCCCACTCATTTCTGATGGATCAGTGTCAGTGCTTTGATTTATAGACCTAATAATTTTCAATAATTTCACTTCTAATGAAACTACAAAGTAATAAATGGATTCATTTATAATGACAAATGTTATTAGCTGACATCAAATGTGCATGTGCTATCTGACTCGCGCAAAGATAGCAATAATAAAGACAACTGGCCTGCTGGTAAATATATTTGGCAGAACAGTCTGTTCATTGATGAGTTAAATGGCATAAAGCTTTGTTGCTATGGCGATACTTAATCTTGGCTGAGACGTGATTTACAGTTAGCGGTGATGATTAAACTGTTGTTGAGGTGATAGGGTTTTTAAAGGACACTTGCATTTAAAAGTATTATTCATGGAAGTGGCTTATTACAATTACCCAGCTGTTATGTGAATAATGTCACAATTATTTACAGCCATCATTATCTTATCTATAATTCCACAGTTCTTTCGCCTGAAGGCACGCTTTAGAATAAAACAAATAAGGACTGAAATTGTTTTTTTTTCTAATATTTGTTTATGTCTAAAAACAGAGCTACACTATTCATGTTTAGGTGCACACATGGATTTTCTGTGCCGTTGCTGTAATTGGTTACTCGGCTACAAGGAAAGCTTTTAGACAGGGGCGCGACTGTGGTATTACTCGGCTTCCAAGCTTGATGAAGTAGCTGAGAAAATGTCAAGGACTTTACTGAAGACCATACCTGCGAAACATGAGGAAGGACCCTCAACACGGACACTACGAAAGGAAATGTGAAAGGCTGTGTGAGTGTGTTTAGTGAGCGGGGGTTCATTTGCGCTGCTTTGCTCTTATACATTCCCATTACTCATTATTTATTTAGCTAGAGTACACTCTTAAGCAGTGTGACCTTTTAGCAAAGACCTGATTGAAGCAGCTTGTGTAGCTCTCAGCAGGCTCTTCATTCATATACCAGGAGAGGCGATGGTGATCCCTGGTGTCACAACCTGTAAAACCGCACGGCAAAAAAAGTCACTGCACCGATAGCCGCACTGTAAAATGACAATAAGGAGATATGTATGAAAACAATATGGCTTTCATTCCTGGCAATTAGTCTTGACTGAATCGATGAATGGCTGGATTGTCTTTTTTTTCCAGCACTGCTCTTGGCTCGCAGATGATATTGGTATTCAAGTCATTTCTGTGAAAATGATATCAGATTTGTTTAGAGAAGATCTTTCTCAAATCCACTGCTTGTGGTAGAAATGTAGCCTCTCAGATTAAGTGGCTCAGCTGCATGTTCACCTCCATCTTTAGAGACATTTCAATGACGATACAGGCTGAGACATTGTTAAAAGGGGAGGGGTGCTGGTGTCCGTTTACCCAGGAGAGAGCCGGTGTAATCCATCAGCCTGCTGCTGCTGCCCGTTCAGCACAGCCGGCCCCAGCTGCCTACTGCTAACCACCCTCCCCTTCTCCAGCTCTCCCTCTGACTGTCCCCTCCATCTCTCTTTCTGCCATTCTCTGCCTCTCTAGACCTGCTGTCTAGCAATACACAAAATCTCCCACAGATTTTATAAATCATCATACCTGATCCTCTGCAGCTGACCTCAGTACTAAACAAAAGCAGATACAGAAAACATTCAAATATTTAATGGTAGGTGATGCATTACAACCTGAGGTAACCGTCCACACAGGTGTGATGATGGCACTGAGAAAAATATGTTGTGCGCCACCTTCTATCTGTATATTAACAAAAATGTCAAATATGGTTTCATTTTTACAAAAGACAAATAACATTTTCAAAACAGCTGTTACACATTAAAAAACTACATGAAAATAGTGGATGTTAAGGAACTTATTTTACTGGCGGATGTATACATTGGAAGTCCCAGCCTGAGCCTGGACATTTAGGAAAATGTGCTTTATCTGAAAGAACAATGGAAGATCAATGCCACTCTCATATCTGTGTGCTAATTAAGGTTTTTTATAAATCTATCTATAAATTTAGATTTATAACCCCAATTCCAAAGAAAAAAAAAAACACACGCTGTGTAAAACTTAAATGACTAATAAATGATGTGATGACTCACAATTTTAAAATTTGTTGCTGTCTCAGTTTCAACATCTGATATGTTCTTTATGTTGGGAATAAAATAGGGGTAGGGAATCAATGCATCCATTTTACACAGCATCCCAACTTTTTTTTTTCTTTTTTTTGTCACTCTTAGATTTTGTTTTGTGTTCCAAAGTTGCTAACATGCGTCAATGTCACAGAAAAGAAGCTAAGCGTCAAACTCTGCAATTCTCTGTTCATCCTGTGGGGAACCTAATATCAATCTTGTCAATACAGTCAAGCATGTTAGCAGCCTCGGCCTGGATCTCGATGTATATGTACAAAGTAGTTTCTTTCAATGTCTTTTTGGACCATTAATGGAAAACATGCAAAAAAACAAGATGTATTAATGGTATGGTTATGTCATGAAAGTATTGGAGATCTCTCTGTGTTTTAATAAAAAGCCTGAGGAGAACCTGAAGTTAATTCTCCATATTTGCAAGTGAAAGAAGCAAAAGTAAAATAAATGGAGCTACTTGTGCTACAGTAATTAGCATGAATGTAATTCCACTCTGGAATTAATGATTCATGGGCTAATGTTTAGCATCCTAATTTGCTTCTTCAGATTAAGTGCCGCCTCAGATGTAATCTCTTTGGCTTCCTGTCCCGGCGACAGCCCGCCAGCTCGGGCTCTTTTGGCTAAATTTAGCACCTGTGTTGCCATTCATAGCAGCCTTTCGTTTCAAAGTGAAAGGTGCACGTAAAAGTAAAAGTGAACAATGCGTTCAGTGTGTGTGTGTGCACCATGGAAATAAGAGCACTGCATGGATCGGTTTCTCATCCATTCAAGGGTATCACTAACAGTAACCCTATATGTCGTCATGGGAGTAAGGCGCTGAAGTGCGTTTCACCGTTGTCCAAACTGCAAGCAATACATATCAAGGAGCTCTTAGTCTTCACAGACCGTAAAATTTTAATTGTGCTCGGACACATCAGAGAGAAGCTTCATCTTGACTAATTCCTGGTTTTTCATTGAGGTCAAATCTCCTGCAGACAAATGATATATGAGTAAAAAAATAGATCTCATACAAGTCAACTTATTATTAAGAAATATTAGGGTGAAGGAATGATCGCACTGGCTGTATGAATATTTGATCATCATGAAATCATTTTAATCTCCTTTTATAATTAAACTTTTGACAGTCATATAATGAAGGTTCAGCAAAGGAAATGTGGAAAATACATATCACATAACTATTTAATTAGTTCCTGGAGTCATTAGAGAATTTTATGCATATACGTCGCCAATAAATCTGACGATGACAGAGTGGGCCATTTCTGTTTTTTTCAGCATTTTTAAAAAGTCCACCTCCAATGCAAATAGATAATTATCTTCATTTCAATGTAAACTAAAGAGAGTGTGATAGATGCAGCTCAATCTGCTTCTCCTCCTCTCCACCTCGTTTTGCTCAGAGTCCTGCAGCGTTCTCAGTAGGGACAAACTGTCACAGGGCAATAGGAAATGAAATTGAGTGTATTCAACAAACACAAAATAGAGCTGTTGGTTTTGCCTCCCCTGCGGAGCTGAGTTCATGGTCAAAACATTTCTTTTCACAGCATCGGTGTCTGTCAACTGTAAGCCTGAGATTCGTCCCGCTGTGTATCTAGAAGCTCAGATCATGACATCCTTTACTAACCAGTTACGGCGTTTTTCTTCATTTTGTGCTGTGCCTTCAACCCTCAGTGACTTAACTCTTCAGAGCAACATTACAATAAGAGTTTGTAGGCTTCAGGTCCTTTAAAAAGATTCACTTGACCATGGAATGTTCAATGAAGTGCGAAGTAAAAAGGGAAGGGAAAGAGAAATGAAATAAGAGCAAATAGAAGGAATTTTCCCCTCACGGGAGGCATATCATGTGTGCAGCTGGCCTAAGCAACTCTGTTCGAGGCAGCACGGAGTTGCTCTCCCTCTCCCTCTTCGGCGCCTTCTGAGACTCATTAGGACCTCCCTCATAACTGTAAAATCCGACTTTGTCCGCTCCCAGAGCAGAATCTTTTTTAGCGATCTGGCTATGCTTCAAAATGCCTGACCCAAGCTTAATCAAGACATTTTCTTGTTTTACTTTGCTTGCAGCAGCCACTTTCTCTGCACAGGAGTAGGTCAAAGTCAGACACACATAGGCAGGCCAAAGCAGTATTGCTGTTTGGAGCAATTATGAATTCTTCACAGCCCATTTCATAAAATGATGCTCTCATCTATAATGGTGAATTAATGCTGCAAGGTGTACTAAGAAAGTGAGGAGGGTAAAGTAAGTACTGAACATAGCCAGGGCGTCAGAAAATATGTTTCAGAGGAAGAAAACAGCAAGAAAATATCAGTTTTTCTTCTTTTTAATACATATATAAAAAAGAATATTCAATAAATATCTCTTGGCTGGTACTTGCGATGTTGCATAATAGCTTTCATCAGGCCGACAGGCTGCTGCCAGTGGATTTTTCTTCTGGCAACGACAAGTATTGCACCATAAGTGCAATACTTTATACAGGTGCAATATTTTTTTATAAACTACCTCCCTACTTGCACCTACCTAACCTCAGTCTACATTTTAGATTTTATACTTTATTTCTTACTTTATATCTAATATTGTATTGCTCTTATTTTTATACTTTGCTCTTCTTTTGTGGCTTTAAACTTTAGTATCATACACATGTAAATGTGAGTAAATGAAAGCTGACAATAACAAAAAGGAGATTCTATAAAAATGATAGGCATCAGCTTTCTTTTACCTCCAGACCAGGCTTTTGCTCCATGGCAACTCCCCAACCAAGTTTAAATAATACACAAAGTGAAAGATTATGCAAGTATGCAAGTAGTGCAGAGGCTACACAGATGCGCTTGCATGCAGTGCTCCAACAGTGCTCCAACAGCGCTTTACTCATTGGTGAAGACTACTAGTACTAGAAGTACTACTTTACAACCAGGTGGACTGGAAAACAGCAAAGGATGCAGACGCACACTCAAGAAACTAATACATTATATAACACTCCAATAACACACAGTATGTATCATGTGTATCATGGAGGGACCAACAACAGTAAACAAAAAGCAAAAGGAGCTAATTCATGTCGCACATAGTCATTTTGACAGTGCCACCTGTTAACCTGTTGGCTCGCCTCTTAGGAGAGTTAATCGCCATTTTACAACAGAAATGTGCTGGTCTCTGATAAATTTCCTTTTTTGTGACTGACATTAACAACTGACTTAAAAGTTTTAACAGCTTAGTGATTCCTTAGCGTTTCATCTGACATCACCACCCCTAAAAATGAGGTAATCTTTCCACATGAATGGGACCACCTTTCTTGGAACCTAACATGTCATCAGTAGATTTTTACACAAACAGCTTTCCAAAACATCATCTTCAGCTGTGGGCATGTCTCTTGTGTGAGCTACGAGGTATCATGCAACAACTGACGAGGTGAAATGGGACTGGGCAATTATGGATGTAGCTTGTGGGCCTTAACAGTGGGATCTTCCTAATCCCAGAGAAGAGGGAAACAGGGGCAGGGGAGTCTTAGTGGATACAATTTCTCTTCCAAAAAAAAAAGATGGCAACAGCAAAAATGCAAAACCTTCCAGAATAAGTGACATTACAATGGCTGTAGTAGATCAATGTCTATGATACTGACTTGCAGGAAACATCACTTGTTAACAGTTTGCAGTGCACTCAAATAGCATAGATGGAATGATTTAGACGAGGCGTGTTGACTGTGCGATCATGTACTCAGCAGCAGACTACTAATCCTGAATACAACAGCGTCAGATCATCTGCGGTAATAAAACAAAGGAGGATGTATTTGTGGAACTGATCCCAGCCTTTGCCAGCCCCTCACAGTTAATGCCAAAAACCCTCTCTCCGTGTTGAAATAAGTGCATCTCCGCTGGAGAACATCAAATGCTTTATTTCATTTGCAATATTGATCTTTTTTTTTCCTTCCCCTTCTTGAATTGTTTGATGCTTACCACCACGAAAGGACGACAAACTGCAACCTAATTGATTTGGCTCAGTTAGTAACAGAGGTTGATGGAACGTGTTGCAATCAGAGCACAAGTGATGCTGAGAGGCAGCACGTTTGCTCCACGCCGTTTTGGAAAGTGTCGGGAAAAAATAATACGCAAGTGATACTATCATAAACGAACACACGCTCCCTTTAATGCATCCCTAACCTTGGAAATGAATTGCTCTTTTTTTTGCCAGAATCTGAGACGCTGTGTGTGTGTAGATCTGAATCAGTGCTTTTAAGAGGCACTTACACGCTTTCAAGCATTTGTCCGAGATGTTAATTGACACGCGATGAGTAATTGAAATAAAAAATGAAGATGGTCTGGTCATTATGAGTTATGATGATTCAGTGTATTTTGATAATGCAGCCTGAGATGAGTCCCACATAATGATGTACATTAAGCTTCATTTTAAATCCTCGTACCCCCATGCGCCCCCCACCCCCACCACACACACACACACACACACCCACACACACACACACACGCACACACACAGCTTAATGACAGTTTTATGGGAAACTTCATTAGGCAAAGGGATGTCGAACTGATAAACATCAGCTTATAATTGTGGGATAAAGCGGTTGTGATGTGGTCCTTTCATGTTGGGGGGTCAACCAAAAAAAAAGTTTATTGTTGAGGTTGTACTTTGAGCAGACAGGCAATTTATTGTTAATGAATAGATATTTAAAATGATTTATCTTTGCAGCTCTCAGTCAGGACATACAGCCATTGGAGCTCGCCATGGTGCACATTGGTCTGCAGATAGCCTAATGAAGAGAAAGCATTATAGGCTCAGCTGTTACTGCAGGCTGCTAAACAAAGACAGTGATTCATCTCAGCTGTAATCTGAGCAGGGAACAGTAAATGGATGTCTTCTACTGTTAGACCAACATATTGGGGATCATACAGAGCTTTTATTACATCTCAGACAGTCATGGGGTCTGCTATAATGGATGTTCTCCCTTGTCCGTGAGACGCTGCATCTTTATTATTCAGTGCATTTATTTGTGTAAATGAATTCTGTGTGTTTGTCGGCCTTATTTATCTCAATTTGCTCCACCACTCTGGATGGAACGGGTCACTCTGCATTAGGGCGCTTGTGTTATACTTGCTAAACAGAAGCTCCAGCATGAGAGCAATTGTTGTGCTCCTGGAGAGGTTGTGCCACCTCACCTCACGTTCTGATGTATGCTGTCCCCACTTTTTATCTGCTTTAATTGGCTCTTGCGGACTTTTAATTTCTGTGTCCACAGAACGGCCCGAAGGAATGCAGGATGTGCATGCCGGCCATACAACCATAGATCCAGTGCTCAAAGGCACTCAAAGAAATATGCAGAGGGTTTATATATATATATTTTAGATAGATGTTGCTACTCTTATTTGCATTTGCATATATATATGTAGAGAGAGAGAGCGAGAGCGAGAGATTTCTACCTCTATTTTTAATTAATTGTATTTGTATAGCATCTTTAACATTATAGAAACCCAGAGCCTGATCCCCAATAAAATCTTTGTTTTAAAAGTATGATTTTACCTCTTTTTTGTCTAGACTTTTTTAGACTTTTAACTTTAAGACTAGAAAACCTAAAGTTTTTGGCTGTGGCACAAATTTCAAGATAAATCCAATAAAGGACTTTTTTTTTGTCTTTTTTGATGCCTTTCTCTAAGCAGATGGGAAAACTATTTTATGTTTTTATTAAATGGAAGGTCCTTTTTCCTGCTACGTTTCAAACTTCTGAGCAGCTTGATGTTGTCTTATCTATTGTGTGAAAACAGAATACTTTATGTTGAAAAATATGTTGAATTATTTATGGTGGAATATTATTAACCTATATAGGATGTTTGAACAAACTCATTTGATATTTAGCATTTTTAAAGCAACAACTTTAGATGTTTGAACTTACATCCACTGCATATAGCTTAATCAGCAATTTATACATGCATTTGTGACAATATTCATAAATATACTTAGCACCTCTGTAGTAAATTGTGGTGATAAGGTCACCAAGTTTATGATCAGTTGTGTAGACATAACTCAACAAAATCATCACTATCTGTCAAGATGGTTGCTTTTTTTTATTAGTGTCAAGTTAGTTTCGTTAGTATAAAAGTTTTCTACTTTTACTCCGGTGTTTGTATCATCAGAGGAGCAGTAGCTGGGCCTCAGGCTTCAAGTAAGGTTTTGGCTATAAATGATGCCCACACAAATGCATGCACATCCTCTTGTATCTCCTCAGATTCTCACTACATTTGCACTCTCCACTCAGGGGAATGCATAGAGATCAGCGTCATGTGGGTTTCAACTTAGAATAGCCACAAGTCCTTTTTTTCCCTTCTGCTGTTTTGGTACTTATTCATGATATCAGCCCAAAAAAAGGTGAAAAAATTAGTGTTCCCATGGTGAGATCCTGCTAGCAGTAGTTGATGGGCCATTGAAACCTATTGAAACTACATGTGCCTGTGTGATTGTGCACATGAATGCATATGAATCACATGGTCGTGTGAATTATTTTTTTATTTTCATGTGTACTCTTGGAAAAACCATAAAAAGATCTAAAAAGATTTAAGATTAAGAAAACCTTCATTTGTCCCACAATGGGGAAATTGCCAAATTTGAATCTGTTCTCCAAGAATCCAGAGAGAAATATGTCTGAAAATCTCGCATAAATAAACAGGTGACCAGATTAACACACCCCGTGGCAAACAGCAAAGGCCTTAAGTATAAGGAATGCCATCTCACCACTTGCAGCAGTTCTGGCATCTGTAAGGCATTAAACAAGCCTTAAAATCCAAGCTCACGCACTTTGAACAACGCTGCCACCAAAGGGGATCTTCAGGGAAATGTAATGTTCTTACACAACCATTTTAAATTAGTGACTCAGCCTGAGGGTGACAAGAGCATCCCTGAAGATCCCATGATTTTTGCAGTGGAGATGTTCTTTTGTATTAGTGTAATGCTGTAGCCACAGTTACCACTGAGTGTTAGTGGATTAGGATGCTAACATTCACTGCCATAAGAGGACAGAGTTTGACTTCCACAGTGATCCACAGACTCTGACCGGGCCTGGGTGTATTTATGATGCTTCACAGGCCGGATACTGAAATGAAAGAGGCACCACTCGAGGGGCTCTCTGTCTTAATCCGTGGACATTATCTCTACACTGTAAGCAGGTCTTGGCTCGTTACCTCGCAGTAGAGAGCCAGACTGGCAGGGTTGCAAGGAGAGAGGCAGAATAGGAAGGGAAAGGAGGGGAGGGCATTGCCCAGCCGCCGAGAATGTAATCTCCAGATTAGGGGGCGAGACGAATTCCTGCTGCCAGCCTGACCTTGTCAAGGCAATAGAGGAGCCAGAGTGAAATTGAGATTTCAGGACAGGAGCAAGTGGAGACGTGCTTTTTTTTTTTTTTTTCTTCTTAGCGTTAGCATTTCTCTTTTAAGGGCCACAGCCTTGACACCATGATTCACGCTAAATGTGTGTGGTCACACTGTTAGCACACATGAAATGTGAGCAGGGCAAACTGTTTCTGGCACTGACCATACTGCCTGAAAGGCTCGGCAGTCAGTCAGGCTAGTGTGAAAAAAAGTTTCTCTAAAAGCAGGTCTGCATTGCCATGGCATGTTTAATTAACTTAAAAAGATCTTTAAAGGATGTCCTCAAAAATTCCTAAATTGTGTTCAACCTAGCTTTTATATTTTTGACATTTGAAAAATAAATGTTACTCACTGGCAATATCATTTATTATATAAAAATGTAATGTTTGATACATTATTTTCTAAAGCTATGTGAATATTGAAATTTAGAAACACAGAGTACATCCTAAAAGCTATAAAATCTATAAAACAGACCCTTGCTATTGTGGCTGTTATTAGAAATTGCTGTACATAATGTACATACATTTCCTGAAACCACCGTCTAATATGCTTCCAGCTGAGCTGTGAAAAAGAAACACAAGGACAAAAACACAATTATGTTCAGTAATCCAAACAGTTCCAACTGCAAATGTTGTTTTCATGTAAGATCCTTATAGAAAGGAATGGTTTTCTTTCAACTGTTAGTGACCTCATTGTCCTCTGATTAGGTTTACATTAGTATGTTCTGGCAAATAGAAAAAGGAAAAATGAGAATCATATTGTAATATCCTAACCTTCCTGTTTCCTTCATTATGAGTCATAATTGTCAAACAACAAAATAATGGGTCTGTCTGAGGCACACAGCAGCATGCAGCATCAGAAGCTGCCGATAAACTACCCATTGTGTTTTTCACAAGAGATATGCTTTTATTGCTTCAGACACTTTCTACAAAACTCACTGTCTTCCAATTTTCAATTCAATTATATACAGAGGGAAACACATAGTGAGACCTAAGCTCTTTTTATGCAGGTGCATCCTGTCTGTGCTCCGGTGGAAAGAAGAGAGGTGCAAATGATAATAATGAAAAAAAAAAAAATCAAGCAAAAGAAAATTGTCAGTTTTGCTGGTTCTAGTTCATGCCGAGGACTGCAGGCTTACACTGCCTAGAAATAGAAAATATAACATCAAGCAAGATAAAAGATCCCAATTCAAAATGTCAGCTATTTCTCCTTTTTATACAGACCAAAGAGACATCTAATAATGGCTGGTTTAACTTTATACTGCTGCTAAAAGGTTTCTCAAAGACATGTACATTGCCCCGGGCACCACAGTTAGATAAACACCTGCAGTCTGAGCCACTAACAAAAAACATGGTTGTGGTATAAAATGTTTTTTTTTTTTTTATATGTACAATTAATTCCGAAGCACCAATCAGTTCCACTAAATTGAGCAAAGATACGGTCATATAGATGCACCCGCTCGGCGAGAGAAGAAACAAAATCAGTCTAAACACACCATAAAAAGTTGTCATTCTATCGGTGACTCAAAGGCCATGTTGCATTTTAATTTAAAGTTTGGGATACAAAGTGGTGACAGAATACCCTTGAACATCCAAAGCCATTGGATAATTAGTGTTTGAATCAGTGCGTACACCAGGGACAATGGAGATCTCATTATATTTGCCATCTGTAAAGTTTTGCTTCATGCATATTGGTTACTAAAGTGCCACCAATAAGGGCACCAATGGTGTCTCATTAGAGAACTGCTGACCCAGTGTTGTTTTTTTAGTTGTATTTAAATCACAGTAAATGTGCTAGTCTTAATACTTTGATATTATTAGGAATCATTTACAGGGAATAAAACTAGAGATAATTTTGGAAATAAAACTACTGCAGTGAAAGGCAATTATTGCCAGTATTGCTGTCTGTGAATAGATTGCAGTTTGTTCTGCTTAAGTGTTCTGCTTAAAAGGTCAGGAAGCCTGTCGAACAGCATTGTTGGTTCTTACACAAGTAACAAACAAAATTGTGCCTCAGAGTTGCTGGTAGTGATGTTTTAGAACACGCTAGCATGCCAAGCTAAATAAAGTGTCATCCTTATCAGGTAAACAATAGAATAGAATAGAAATACATTATTTATCCCAAGCTGGGAAATGTTGCTATTGCAGCAGCAATGCACAGGCACTCAGCAAACTACAAATATATATATATATATATATATATATTTGTAGTTTGCTGAGTATTTGTAGTATATATATATATATATATATATATATATGTGTGTGTATATATATATATATATGTATGTATATATATATATATATATGTATATATATATATAGTATTGCTGCATATAGCCGACGCAGGTAGCTAGTCGACCATGTAAACTAGCAAAATAGCAAAGGGAAACGGAACCAGAGTACAGTTTTACAAGCTGTTTGAAATAACCAGGGAAGAATTTTGAAGTCAAAAGTCTGGTGTTCATGAATTACGGAGGGGCTTGGCACCATGGTAGCCAGGAACACTGGTAAAAAGCTTGTAATAGGTGGACTAATTTTGAGCCATGAAGTGTGTTTAATGTTGAAAAATGTCTCTTTTAGCCCCAAATAATTAATCTTTTTTAAGCTATTTTAAACAAGTTGTTTTAATGCCTAAACCTCACAATGAGTAAAGAACAATATAACCATCCCAAGGGTTCTGGATTAAAGTCTGGACCAATGCCAGAGTCCAGCCCTAAATCCCTATTTGTGGCAAAAAAAGCTTTACATTTATTGTGTTTATGTTTAACAGATGGAGATGAGGTAAACTGAGTTCACTGAATCATCTCAACATTTGTCAATCCCTCTGTTCTTCCTAGTAACACACAAAGGGAGTGCAGATTGTGTGTTTATGTTCTCTCCCACCTCTCAACATGAAATCTGTAGACTTTATGACACAACTGCTTCTGCATGCAACTCGGCAAGTCAAGCATAATCCCAGAAAATCTACCCAGCTTATGAATTTTAAATGGGTGAAGCCTTATCACAGAGCCGCTTTTAAGTGATTCAGTTTCTAGTAGTGAAGCAGGCAGCAGGGATGATGTCCCGTTGTGAATTGTCACCACCCGGGCGGATGTATTAGATAGACTGTAAATAAATTTTTAATGTGTGCTTTAGTTGTAAAGTTGTTTTATGTAGGAAAAGTTTAGACTAAACCAAATTTTATTGAAACTCTTTTTTTGGTGCACTCTGATTTAATTGAAAGTTCTGAGAGAACACCGTTTTACACAAAAGTGTTGACTCTTGAAGTTAGGAAATAAAAAGAATTTTTTCATCTAATATGTCTCAACAGTGCAGATGGAATGAATGAATAAAATATTGAATCTTGAAGATTTTAAGTCGAGCTTCACTCTGACTCTGGTCTATGAGCTCCTTTAGGAGCCACATGGCCTAAGTATTGCTGAATATGTATGTATATCCTGTGATGTATATCCCCCTTGTGATGAGGGCTCCTAGTACTAATACTTGTGCAATTCACTTATTTCTCAGAAGCACTGATTTAGTTTAAGATGAGGCATGCACCATGGAAGATTTGAAAAATGATGTATACCGTTAAATTTAGTTATTTTAAATGCCACACTTGAAAGCTGAAAATGGCTGTAACAGAAAGAGGAAAAACGCCATCTAACTGCCCCATAGCCCTCCATGTCTTCCTTTTGAGTCATTACATTAAGGTTTAACTGAGCGGCAACCTTCGGGGCTCAGACTTGAAGCCCATGCGGAAGTGTCGAAAGGTGTAGTTCATGCTGCAACCACTGGGGGCTGGCTCCAGAAGCGAATCATTTCCCATAGACTCCCATGTTAAAATGGCCAACTTCACAGCAGAAATGTTCTGGTCTCAAATGATAAGTTCTCTTCTACTGTCAATTGTGGGGGGGTGAATTTCAATAATTATGGGTGTTGCCTGTGGCGCTGCCAACATGGTGGCGGTTGGAGCGTCCCGGAGGCTCCCACCGAGCCTGAAAACAGCTCTTCAGAAACAGACAGGTGACGTCACGGAAGCTCTGTCCATAGTTTTTACTGTCAATGGGTTTAAGAACCATGAGTATCATTATCCTGTTGAAAGGTCCATTTCCTGATGTACAGATGGCCACTACAATGCAGTGTTAATTTTGTTGACGAATCATTTTCGTCATAGTTTTCGTTAACGACCTTTTTTTGCTGATAAAAACGAGACGATAACTAAATAAAAACTAACGCACGGTGCCAAAAACGAAGACGAAATGGATTGACACTTTCGTCAACGAATAAAAACGAGACGAAATTATTGATGGAGACGAGATCCAATCAGAGCAAATTTTGTTTGTGGAAAGGGAGGGACGAATCAGGAGACGGCGGCAGAGAGCCAATCAGAAGTGCTCTCTCTGTGTAAGGACGTTGCGCCGCGATGCTGGAAGAAGGCGTACTCATGCATGGTCACACAAAACAGGAGAACCGACACACAGACACGTTTAATTTCAAGACAATCAAGACGGTTTACAAACCGTGCGGAGCGACTATCAGCGGTAAAAACAATAAACCTGAAGCGACATTTGCAGACGAGTCATCTTAACTTCCGTTCAAAGATACACGTGACAAAATCTATAAATGAAGACACCGCTGCTGATGGTTTTACAGCATGCGACCTGTTTCTAAGCTGTCACTGAAGTGTTTTGCTGTAGTTATGGAGTATTCATGAAGAAGGTCATGACTGAACAGTGTATTCAGGGAGAGCAGCTCACTGTTCACTGCTGCTTTTGTGAAAAGATAATAGCAATTAAATAAAGAGATGTTTGTTTCAAATAACACAAGTTAAAGCTGTGCCTGTTTTTATTGCACAATCAAACCTTAAATATTTCATGAAAAATATATATCATAGAATTTTTTTGATATTTAGTCGACTAAAACTAGACTAAAACTTTAAAAATGTTGATGACTAAAACGTGACTAAAATCAAATTCAATCAAACATTTTAGTCACAAGACTAAAATAATAATAATAAATAATAAGAATCACCCTCATCAGTCCTTATATGTATTTTTTACAATCCTGCATAGGTCTGTTTGTGTGATGATCCTGTGGTGACATCATGGAGACTTCTTTTTGTATGTTTGGTTTGGTATAACTAGTCCTCGAGTTAAATAAATGCCATGTGCGCTTGTTTACATGTGTAGTCTGTATCTTTAGGCTGACAGTAGAAGCAAAGGAACAAAAAGAATTTAGCTGCTCTTCAGCAACAAGAAAAAACCCACGGCAGCCACACAGCCCCCATCAGGGATACACGATGTGCATACATATTCAGCAATATATAATATATAGGCCAAGCAGCTCCCTGAGAGTAAACATAGCAGGGAAATCTTCAGAAAGCGATGTTTTCATTCATTTTATTCCATTTAGGTCTCTGTGCTTCTGAGAGGCATGTTGGCTTTAAAAGCCTTATCAGCCCACTGAATTCCTTTCATTCATCACACTCTGCAGCTTCTCCATTGTTGTTGAAAAGACACATCACATAAAGAACTGCAACCATGCTGTAACCACTGTAAAGAGTCCTAATGATACGTTTTGTATTGAGTTCCACTTCTTCAGATTAGAGACAAAGGTCTGTGTTGGCACAGAGGATTCAGATGAAGCTGGGAGGAGAGAAGAAAAGTAACAAGAGGCGACTTGTGCTGGTGTCAGTGATGCTTGTTTAAGCTCTTTTGGTTTGAGTACTTAGTAATGACTCTGAGGTGGAGGTGCGATTCCAGGTTTAGAGTGGAAGCTCATGTGAAGCTAGCTTTTAGCTGCTTGTTATTACACCTGCTGATTGATTAGCGTGCCACATGGGAGCTTATTTGAACCTGAAAAGCTAAATTTTTTTCCTTTGTACTGCTGTGCTGAGAAGAAATCTCAGTCACAATCTCGCCCCATCACATCAGAGGTGGAATGTTTTGAGGACAACGCCTGGTGGAAGGAGGAAACTGTCTTGGCATGTTGCTAGGCGATGCATTAATATTAATGTTGTCTTTTCTCAGAACGTGTGCACTCTCTGCACCCCCTTGGGATAAACTGAAGCTTAAAGATATCTCCATCTCACTGATACTTCTTTTTATCCTCGTTAAAACTCATATCAAAGGTTTTAATTACATTCTGCTAATGTAATGCTGCAGAGCTTTGTCAGGAAATCACAATTAAGCGTTTGCTGATAATGCAGTGTAAAGAATGTTACCAACATGTGAGCGGGTTGGACTTTCATGAAAAGGAGCTTATTTTGCCTGAATCTAATCACAATGGCATCTGACTGACTTTAAAAACCTGAACTGAAACTCATGATTGCTCTCTTATAATCTTTTTTTTTTTCTTTTATTCCCTACTCTCTGTATGTTCAAAAAAAAAAGAATCATTCTGCGCAGGAGAAATAAATCTGTGATTGAGTTCACCCTCTGCCTCACCCCCTTCCCCTGTAAGGCTTTTAGCCTGGAGTCTGTGCCTCCCTACACCTCTCCGCTGCCCTCTCTACAAAAACCATTTTCCCGGCGCTGAAACACAGATGTTATCCATCTGATTAAACGTTCAAGGTTACATCTCCAAATACATCAAAGTCCACCTCACCCTGAAAAGAAGAAGCGTGACAGCCAGTATTTTTGGTTGCCTGGAGGTGCAAGCTCCAGTGTCATCCCCTTCATTTTTTTTTTTTATTGTTTTTTTTTATAGGCACATGAAAGGGACCGCGCCACGTGTTGTGTCTGCTCAAGCAAATCGAGTGTCCCTGCTCAAATTACAAAGTATTAATGGGTGGCGGGATGAGGCGCAACTGTATAGACAAGGTTCATTTTCCAGGTCTCCAAAAAAATTATACAAAAAATGGAACAATCTGCTAGTACCACTCATCACATATGAGTGTCTGCAGAGCTGGCTTTCTCTAAAATAAATAAATACATTTGTGGCCTCAAAATCCAAAATATAATCCCAATGACACCAATGTGTCTTATTTTTCCTGCATTCCCTTGACACTGCTGCGGTGTTGTTTTCATTTACTGTTAAGTTTCCTCTCCACTTGGTGGGGCATCAAAGACTACTGGTTAAGGTTAAAATGAAAAAATGGTGGAGATTTTATGATAAAAAAAATGTTTCAAAACAAGAACAGCGAAACATAACAAACTAAATGACTAACTCATTGATTAATTTGCAGAACAAAACATTGATGACATGTTATTAACACAACAAAACACAGAGTAGCTTTTCAGCTTTTGAAAATATTCCCACCAATACCTCTTGAATTAACTGTGGTCATCAGGGTTTAATTGTTATTTATGATATGATTTTTATTTTTTTGTCTGATCGTTGAGCCGATCTGATCATTTTAGTTTAATTATGCATCGTGCAAACATCAAGATATTAAAAGTAATCCATTGTGTATACTCAACAACCAAACAGCTCTGCATTGAATGTAATATGAGCAAACACAAACTTCCTTTCTCTTCTGCCACATTCACATAAAAAATAAGGGAACTTCAGCACCTCCTGCATGGTTGTGAAGTGTATGCATATCTATGTGTGTGTGTGTGTGTGTGTGTGTGTGTGTGTGTGTGTGAAGTTTGTGCTTTAGAACATAAGTGCTAACAAATTTGATGTCCATGATCCTTTGCCTTATTTGTAGGGGTCGCCCTCTACTCCTACACATATCTTATGCCCACATTTTAGCTAAGCCCACAGATTGTCAGCGTAGGTGGATGAACCCTCTGTGACATCAAACGACGCCATGATGTTTAGAGTCCCTGAGTAGACCTAACTTGCAATAAATTCAAACACAGGCAAATGTGAGGGGCTCAGTAAGCCCTGGGAGGCTTTGGCTGTGGTCAGCCCAACACCAGATGACATCCATACTTACCCAAGGCTTGATACCATTAATGTTGTCTACAGGTAACGGCAGTGTGGGCTAAGTGATGGTGTAGGCCAGCAGGTCTTTAGAGGCCCATGTTGTCTGCCACCACCTCTTAAACAACCTAAGACAAGACTCTTCTTAAAGCACAGACCTAGTACATATAAAAGTATTCATAAGACACACAGCAGTTTAAGTATCTACTTTTCAATGACTCATTACGTTTGTTCTATCTTCTTTCTAGAGATCGATAAAGTTCAGAAAGACGAGGGCAAGGAGGAGGAGAAGTTCATCGATGTCGTCATCAACAAGAACATGAAACTGGGCCAGAAAGTTTTAATACCAGTCAAGCAGTTTCCTAAAGTAAGTCTTATACCACCACCACCACCAGAGACTCTTCTACACATGTGATGTGCACAGATAGGGAATTTTAGATTGTGTTATTTATAGATAATGAAGTCAACTACAGTAGCTCTGGTTTTGATTTAAATTCCTTCCAACAGCCGCTTGACACTTTTTGTTGATGCTTTATGTTATTAGATGTAGCATATCTGGAAGACTGTTCAGGCCGGGTGAGCTGACAGAACTAGGGTAGAACTATGTTGGGGATGCTACTTCCTGTCTGTTTAAGGTTTTGTAATGTTACAACTCTCACTTCTGCACTTACACACGCACACACACCTCTCCATCTCTCTGACCTTGGTCAATGACGCTTTGATGTCCCGGTATATTAATTTGTCAATGAATATTTATGAATATATGATTTAAAGGAATTATCTCACACTGGTTTTCATTTTCTTGAGTGTTCAGTGGATTTGTTATGATTCATAGTTTTCAACCCTTTTTTGTGTAAATTAACGACTTGCACTGTGAGGGCATGATGGCAATGTGGCCCACGATATAAAGTCTGAGACAGCCGGCGTCATGATGACCTCCGCACGAAGCCCTTTTGAGCAATAACACAGTTGCCACATGAGCCTCACTCATTGTGAGGAGACCATCAACCAGCTGCGGCGTTTATTGGAGCCACAAGCTCCAGTGCATTACTGTGCTCCATTCACATTAAAAGTGAAAGGGAACACTCCTAGACGGGGGACATCACTTAAGTTTTCACCTCAGGCCCCCAAGGGGGAAGGAGAGCAGTGAGCCAATGACCACGGAAGCAGTTCAGAAAACACTGCATGAATAATTTCACCAATGTTTATAATGACATGCAGAGTGAAATAATACCGATGTCATCTGTGATGTATCATGTTTTATATTAGACCACACCCAGCTCTTAATTTAACACTTTTGATCCTTATCACATCTTCCACAGACACATTTTTGATCTTTAATGTAAAACAGTTATGAGTGAAAAATTAAAACTTGTCTGTGAGTGTAGAAAAGGGACTTATGACCAAAAGCGTGAAGCCTAATTATTATCATAACTTCATCTAACTTATGTATGACTGATTTATTTTTTGCCACATTGCTATCATGACTAAAAAGATGATTCTGCTGATGGGGACACATATAACAAACCAATATCAGCTGTCTCTCTGCTTGTATTACACAGTGGTCAACATACATTATCATGGACTACACTGCATGTGTGAGCTCACTGTGCATGTACTTTGCTCTGACATACTGTCAGGGTGCTACGCTATTCAAACTAATGGAGTACAGCGGTGCCAGCACTAAAATCTTGTTGTTAAAGTGATTTTAATGTTACAAAAGTAGTTTTCGAACCACAATGCATGTGAACTAAACAGGAAGTTCTCAATTTTAGAAACCTATGCACTGCTCTAAATTAATTAGGTCACCAGGTGTCAACATGCTCTCTATTTAGAGCTCAAATGAAGTCTACAAAATAATCTCGACGAGTGCTGACTGAGCATTTTGCTCCATACAGCATGTATGTCGTGTTATCCGGAGCCTGATCCCAGTCTCCGAGGTTCACAGCTAAACAGATTTGCTTTGACAGCTTTGATAAGTAGAGCCACTAATACGCTGTTTAGAGCTCCAACAAGCCACCGAAGGAAGACAAATTCAATTTGTTCTATCTGACAGGTAGCAATGGCAAGAGTGATCGGCCTGACTCGAATGGGTTTTTTCTCCTGAGCTGCAAGCATCACCTTTTGGCTCCTGGCATTGAAGTGGCACAGCCATTTTCCAAATAGCCATTTAGAAGCATGCGCGGACAGGCTGAATGTGTCCTCTGCAAACATAGCTTTGTATCAAAATGAAGCAGGGCAAGGACAGCACGCAGCGGGTTCCACGCTGCTGACTCTGTGGTAAAATAGACATGATTCTCAGCAACACTGATGGATTGTTAGTCTTTCATAGATATTGGCAGGAGCGATAGTATTATTGTGTTGTACGGTTACACTTAAATATTGCAGAGAAAGATCACCAGCCAGAAAAAAACATGAATTAATTCTAAAAATTTAAACCTATGATTTATCCAGTGTGACACATAAAGTAATGCCTACTCACAGACTATAAATACCCTGCCTCTTTTAAATACTGATGCACTATCATCTGTATATTCCGTATCTGTGGGCCCTCTCTTACAGTGCATCTTTTTTGGCAGAAGGCACCACAGGCCATTAGCGAGGTGTGAGGAGTCCCACTGGTTTATTTCCAGTTCAGACTGTGGCTTTTCTCTGCGCTGGAAGCGGTCATTTATCCTTCTGCTGTCGTTCCTACCATGCTGTCCTCAGCACACTGACTCTCTGTGAGCACACCTTTCACCAGATTTGCAGTAATACATTTAGTAAACGATGAAAAGACCTCAGATCTGCCCCTTTATCTCCCTGCCACCCACCCCCTTGTGGTGATTAAGGTGTGATTAATCATACACCATTACTCTATCTGAGTCAGATTCTATACTTTCACTACTTTTTTGTTTCACCAATTATTCAAATTTTGATTAATTTATTATTTGTATCTATTTATTTACCATGCAACTACCACAACCAAGTACTGGGTGATAACCTGTGATTAAACACATCAGCTTTTATTCTGGTGATTACAGTCAGCAGCACAATCCTCTCACATAGTCTAATGACAGGAATCGGTACAGAAGCTCAGGCAGGTTTTTATAAGTCACATAATCCCTCATGATAACGAAAGCATTAGCCAAACCCCTAAGCATCAATCACAGTACAAGTCAGATGGATTTTGATGTGATAAACAGCAGGGTTTACTGTTATTTGTTTATATATATATATAGGGATTGTCCATACCAGGATATGTGCGTGACGGCACTGACTGGCTGGTGGTGTGTTTAAATGTCTGGATTTAGACTTTCCTGGGACATTTACTGGCATTAACCAAACAAATAGAAAGCCTACTTGGATGATCTATTTTTAAATAGTCAGGAAGTGAAGAGCTATATATAATACTTGTACTACAGTACATATTTATGGTTTTGTGGTTTTTGAGCGAGAGAGAGAGAGAAGATAAAAAATAATTACTGGAGTATACCCTGCATTCTACTAACTTGCAATATCAATTTAATGTTTATGCAATTTAATTCAGAAAAAAATGTTAATCCAACTATTGTCTTAACATGTATGTATTTCTCTACAGCACCTGCAAGTAATACATCATGATCAGTGAAGAGTAAGTGAAGAAGAGGGTTTTACTTCTACAAAAGAGAAAGATGCAGCTATCACACATTTCTGAAAAATTACAAACAACCAAAAAAATCATATAATGCCACAAGAAGGTCCATCCCAGATAAATCACCTGCCTTTATCACCAGATGAGATTGGATGTTACACATGCAGACAATAGGTTAAGACACTAGCTTTGTGATGCTGAGTCTCTCACTGTCACTGATACAGCACTTATTACACATTACACTGTGAAATGCAATCACCAGTACTACCAAACACTGGAGACTCCCTGTAAAAGTCACCATGTTTGTATGCCTGTGCGTGCCTACCCATATGGTTCATATGGGTAAACTCACCCACTCCCTAAAAAGCCTGAAGATGAACAGTGTGATATGCAGCTTACTCATTTGTGGTGCCTCCAGCCTCAGCTGGAGTTGGCAAGTTAGCAGGTGATTCTAGTGTTTGGTTGTGAGAATGAGTCCACACAACACTTCTCATTGTTATCTAAAAAGCTTTCACTGCTTGTGTTAAGCTCATTATTACAAATAAAATAGTAGCAGCTCCGATAGATATAGTGTGCAAAAATATTATTTGGTACTTAATGCTACATAAGTATAATGCTCATAAAATTAGCATGCCAATGGGCAGTTTATCTCAGCTGTATATATTTATATTTCACCCACACTCCATCTCAAATTTGACCAGTTATTTAAATTAAATTAAATTAAATTAAGAAACCTTTATTAGTCCCACAATGGGGAAATTGCTTAACAGTGACTAGGGAGGAGTTGGGATTGAACCACCAACCATTTGGTTATTGGACAACCCTGCTATACCACTGAGCCACTGCTGCCCAAATTTTGGTATATTTTGGTAAAGTGATGACAAACAGCTATACAAGAAATTATATTTCACAAAATCCTTTGGTCTGATTCACTTGTAACTTGATATTCCATTGTAAATAACATCTAAGCCTCATTCAGCCATTTCAATGTGCGCACTACACTTTATTTTTTTCATGCAAAAAACAGTCAGAGGAGAGATCAATAAGCAAGTGTCCTGTATAATCCACTGAAATTGAAATTAAAGACAATTAAACACCATGAATTCACAGAAAAGCTTCTTTTTCTGTTGATGAACTAAAACTTCAGTTTTGTTCAAAATAGCTGAGCTATAAAATTACAGTTCTGTCATTGAATTAACAACAGTGTTACTAAATCTTACACAATTAAATTCTGTAATCAGTAAATTAAGCTTTCAGAGAATATTAAAGGAAGAGTTTCAGCAGGTGTTTGGTTAGCACAGGACATTGATACACATTGACATACTTCTCATTCAGCAGACTATGTATTTAAGCTGCCTTCTCAGATAACTGTATCTAAACAAAGTAGGACATTTACACAGCCTGACTCTTTCTAACCATACCCCTGATTTCACAGAAAACGCTGTCAATTTATGTTGGAATAATTTTTCTTTCACAGTCTATCTGATTTCTCTCTTCCTGTAAATGCGCTTCTTTGTTCTCTCTCTCTCTCTCTCTCTCTCCGATGCCCATGTACACACAGTTGATATGGCTTCCCTACTCTGGAAAGCAACACAGCATCGCTTTGTTCCCCATCAGAAAACAAGCTTTTCTGCTTGTTCAAGCATTTTTTTTTTTTTTACACAGTTGGGAGTCAGAGGACTTGGGATATCCACACAAACATCCTGGACACTGCGTCCCATACACAACCTGACAGGTGGATGGGCGAGGGCGCACAAAAAAAAGAAAAAAAAAAGCTCTGGTAGCTCTAAGTGATGTCGGCTGTGTGATCAGGCTCTGTGAATCATTGTTCAGGAGATGGCACAGCTCAGTGATCAAGGCTCTATCCAGGTGGAAATGATGGATGCCCAGGACATCGGTTAAACTCAGCACATTTAGAACATTTCCCAACACCCTCCGTGCTGTCTCCTTTGATGATGCTTGTGTAAACTTGAAGCCATTATATTGAGGACACATTTGTTTGCTTAGATATCTTTTAAATTAAAATTATCATGAGACAGCAATACATTCTGTTTAAAATAGTGGAAGTTCACCTGAACTGCAACAATTATTCAGCTGTTCAAGTGAGCATTTTTCTATATATGAACAAAAATTCTCAGGAGGGCCACAAAGCACCATGTTGTGCACCTCATTTGGCCCATGGACCATAAGACGATCATCAGTGTTCCACATTCATCCATCCAGATCATAACTAAGGAGGCCATTTATTTCCATTCACAAGTGCAGGGCTGGAATTAGCACAGTAGGAAATAGTATTTACTTTTTAGGCCTGTGTTGAATAGGGTCCCAGTATGATCACATTCAGTCACAGAATTTTGGTGTAATTATAAAAGCTGAAGAAACACACAGCAGCTGAGAACTGCTGGAGTTCAGCTTGGTCAGAATAAAAACCCAACAGTCAGTTACAGCATTAGAGTGATTCACTAAAGCTTGCCTCTCAAATCCCTCAACCAGGTATTGGCAGGAGCCTCCTAATAAGCACTCGCTTCCTGAACAAAAGGCAGGAGATATATAGGTGAGGCGCAGAACAAAACTGGCTTTTTTTTTTTTTTTTTAACCTCCTGCTCATTAACTGATGACCTAGATAGTGGAGGAAGACAGCTGTATAACTCTGTGTTAAAGGAAAAAACACAGGAAAAGGGAGGAAAGCCACCCTTTTGTCTCTCTGACCATCTCCAGCTGATGGTGGAAGTATGGTTAGCCCGCATTAGAGTTGGACGACTTTGATGGCCGTCTGCGCGGCTTGACGCGGTAATGCATAGCATTTGTGTTTTCATGGCTAAAGAGCAGTGACCCTGTGAAGTGATCTAATCCGGGAAGCCTTTGATCGACGGTGATGCCTCAGAGGTGGTCATGTTCAATGTTAACTCAAACAAGCACATTATGATAATGTCACACCCTCAGCATTTATATTCAGTTATTTCAGCACCAAGGGAAATATTTTTGCTATGGACTTAACTGAGATAAATTCTAATCTAATGATTTTTTTTTTTTACAAGTTATTACATGACACTTTCTGTAATGATAAGAATAATCTAACTTTGCAATATGCTGATTGCTTAAATCAGCATATGGTAAGCTTGGAATTCTGGCCATATTTCATTGGTTGTTGATTAATTGCTTTCAATTTAAATATAACATCTGCCAATTTCAATCAAGTTTAGTAATGAAGCAGAGTGTTCTCACATATGGATGCATGGTCAGTATCTGAAAGACGAGTAGGATCTTAGTTCCAATTATCCCTTCAGACCTGAATGGAAGTCATTATGCAGCAGGTTTTTCTTTTTTTAAACAGACCCTATGTTCTGCCTCTACAAACTACCATAACACCCTCCCTTATGTAAACTAGCCTCTGTTATGCTGTTCTATCAACATTAACTGTAACTCGTCATCAACATAATTTGCTGTCTAATATATTGACAGTTGCCACGGTAACAAGAGTTACTTTCCCTATCAGTATTAAGAATGTTATAGCTCATGAGTGCAATGTCTATTTTTAAATGTGCTTCAGGCACAATTTATCGATCTTACATGAAATAAAACATATGTATTTTTGAAGACCTTCCAATCAAAGAAAAATGAGAATATTAAGTTACATTAGAAGTGCATCATTATTATTATAGTGTGTCTGTTCTTCCTCACTCAGTTTCAATTTGTATCAATGTCTAATGGAAACTGTATCCTCTGATGGTTATGTGAGTTGTTTTTGCCCTGGTTGCTGCCTCTCAGGTAACTTTCAGACCTCTGTAACATACTATAGAGGTGGAGGTTGTTATGACTAAATGCCTGAAAGAAAAAGACTGCTCACACTACGCCATGCTTTAAAACCTGTACACAATATGAATGCAAATGTAACAATAACTATGTGATCCTGAGTACCTGTGCATGCACCAAATATGTTCTCCCCATTTCTGAGACCAACTCTTATTACAGCACATTGGGAGTTTAATGTTATTTTTCTGGGAACACACTTTTTTTAGCAGGGTACAACCACAGAAAAGGTGACACATTGAAATCTGAAACCACTGAAAGTCATCTCTGTAATGCTTCCTCATGGATTTTATCCAGACAGACAACTGCCAGAAAAAAAAATGCTGATAAATTTTCATTAGCTTCAGTCACTGGTCGACTGACATAAGAAAAGTCTTTGCTCTTTATCTCAAATGCACAGATTCTGACTGATCCGCGCTCTCTGTTGCAGTTTAACTTTGTCGGCAAACTCCTCGGGCCACGCGGGAACTCGTTAAAGAGACTACAGGAGGACACTCTCACAAAGATGTCAATTCTCGGTAAAGGATCTATGAGAGACAAAGAAAAGGTAACTCTACTGTTATTTCATTTTTTATATTCCTGCTCTACCTGCTCCTTCCCCATCATTTTACCTGCAACTGTTTCTCTATTACAAGGCTTGAAGTGAAGGTAGGGGTTAAAAGCTGTGAAGATCCCATATCAAAGGTTTCTGACCATGCAGTGCTGCAGTCTTAGTTTTCCTCAATAGTGTTCTTTCCAGAAAGGTTATAAACTCTCATAAGTTCTCACTACATTTGATTGACAGCTCTTGGGTCATGCAGGCTGCATTAGAGTTTTTACAAAAACAGCTACATCTTGAAAACAAATTTCAAAAGTTTATGGAAATGATCTCAGGGATCACCAGACTTGCCTGACATCGCTCAAAGCCTGCTTCCTCTCCCTCTATCTCTCTCATAGAAAGCACAATACACACACTGATTCTCGGTTTTATTTTCAAATAAATTCAGAAACTCGGGGTGAGACAGATGCTTTTTGTAAAAGAAACTTCCTGGATGGACTGAAGCAGAAATGACTTGATATTTCAAACACAAGCCAGGTTAATGACGTCTATCATCCGTGATCACGCCAGCACATAAAAAAAGGATATATAAATGCCTCTAACAGCCGATCTTTAGCAGCACAATTGATTGCACAGAGTCCAGTTTAACTGGGAATAAATCTGCTTCACTTGTCTCTCCCTGCGTTGTCAGGGGAGATTTGTTGTTGGCAATGATTCTTGCTATCATACAGCACATTCTTTTGATTACTGTGATCAATAGCCTTTGATGGCTGACTCCCTCTCGAGTACCTGGAGAAAAAAGATCTGTCACGGAGATGTGCTGACCTCGGCAGCCCCCTACCCATCCACATGAGCTGAGATTTATGACTGACAGCTTTCTTCCAGGGACACCGTTTCTTCTCTTCTTTAGGTGTATACTGATACTTTACGTGTGGCTGGCTGCTGAGTGTCTGTTTTCGGCTAAACGGCATGTGTCATTCTGCAGCTGAAATTCATCATGCAAGGCAGGGTGCTGGGCTTCTACAGTGCTAAACGCTGCACAATTGAAGCGCTGCTGCCTTCAGGGATGTTTCTATTTATATTGACAAAATACATACTGTTCTCCTAAGATGCACCTGACTGACAGGATCAGGGATAATGTTTTCACCCTGTAGAAGAAATTAGATGGGAATGTAATTGTAGTCCTGCTAGTAGAAGGGAGAAACTACAGTCTTTAGTGCATTCCCTTTCAAGTTCTTGCATACGGTGAAGACACTGTGAGAGCTGCTATAATTGCACAAATATTTGCAGCTGCAAGACCTTGATCTGGTTCTGACAAAAATTAGATTGAGGAGAGGTTGAAAGGCACCGAGCTGTCGGAGTCAGAGTCTCCCCGCCTGGTTATGGCACCTCAGTTGTCCTGCTGCTGTCAGAGCAGGATGATGTAAAGGCATTCGTGTTCCGTGCCCCCTTCTCGTTAGCGCCATGATTAACTCATCCATTTTCCTCCCTGGGACCTGTACTCCCTCTTTAATTTTCCTGATAGACAAAACAATCACATTTTCTTGCTTTCACTTTTAGGAAAGTCCTGCGTCTGGTTTAATTTGTGAGCTGCTGCCGTGGAGAAACGCCTTCTGCATGTGTCCTCCGGAAAATGATTCAACCGCAGAAAAGAAATTGAGATGACATAATTTAAAATTACAGGAACATGCAGATAAAATCCAGGTCAGCAGTGTTTCTCGAATTTACTGCACAGGGCACATTTAATTGGGTTCGTCATATGAAATGATGTCTGTTTTGCTGCCTCTAATACAATAAATATCCGATTTAAAGCCAGTTTTAAAGCAGTAATGTGGCAGGAAAGTAAGTCTGATCACAACAATCATAACTCCACGACTGTAAAGGAACACTGTGACCAATAAAGATGCCATAATAACAGGCTGTTTATTAGAGGACACAATGCTTTTTTTCCTCTATACATTCAAAATGAAAAAGGAATTTTATATTTTTTGTAATTTATCATAGAGAAATAACTTACACACTATAAATGTAAAGTACTGTATACCGTATAACCATTGATTCTAAAATCCCACACAGTTGGCTTGATGCTTAAGACCTTACCTGTAAAACGGTTTGACTGTTTGACCATGTAAAACAATAAGTTCCACCCTGTTGTCTAGTTGTTGACACCAAACCTATGTATTCAACCAATGCCATTGTTGTAGCACAAGAGCTTTGCTGCTTACCTCAAACATGTATAGTTAAAAAAGCAGCAGCCCTATTGGTTTTCCTGTCAATGGACTTTCGATGGCACCAACAGAAAAAGCACAGGCATCGTCTACAGAGGAGCATGGCTAGCAGCAGCTCATTAGCATTTAAAGCTACAGATAAAGCGACAGTGACAGGCTTTGGAAAACCAGGCGGCAGAATGAAAGATTTGCATGATACTTTGAGCTAAAAGTTGGAAGACATAGCCTAAGGACAAGTGAGACTTCCATACTGGCCCCCTTTTTATACAAGAACAAAGTCTAGACAGGACTTTTGAAAGGATATGTATGTGGAAAAATAAGCTGGTTCTAGTGTAAGTGCTTGAATCAGAGAACATAATGAGTTCCTTGTTTCACTGGTAAACAATAAAGGAATGACAGCACAGAGGAAATGTGCTTATACAGGTTTTTGTAAGCTGCTGTTAAGACGGCTATTGTGGAATTGTATGTTTCCTCAGAATGTATTTAAGCCCATGTTTGTCATGTAAAAGAAGAAATCTGGTCTTTGTGTCTACAAGCCATTTTGGCTGTCGGAGGAGCAGAACAAGGATAATATGAGCTGTGGGTTTCATCACTATACAGTGGATGGCTGTGTCACATTAAATACAATGCATGACCTGTCGAACAAAAACACAAATAAGTAAAGAAATCCAGTATCTGTCTTAAATTTGTCATCTGAATGTGAATTTCAGCTGACTGCGCGGAGCTTTACATTATTCTTAACCTCTAAGCTGCGGGATGAAGGGAGCTCCTGCGTCCAGAGCACAGTGGCCTCTGTTTCCAGGGTGAACGGCTTTTCATAAGCAGATTTACAGAGCAGAAAAAAATGTAAACAGAAGGAAGATGGTGCCAATAGATATGAAAAACAGACAGCTGTAATCTGCTGCCGTGGGCTACTTAGCTGCTATTGGACTCTGCTGGATCATGGAAGCTTCTTATCAACACTGAGAGAGAGAGAGGAGGTTTCCTCATGTATGAAAGCCGCTACAATATTGCATGCAAATCATGTGGTTACACATACAGATTGGTTTCATACCAGAAGAAATATCCACCGGTGGAACAGTAAGACTGTATGTGCATGGTTAATACACTGGGTATAGCTCTACCTTGCCATCAGATTTTTGGCTTTTTTAAATTATAATGCATATATACACACATGAAAGAAGAGCAACAGATCTACAACAAGAAGTTGTTGTCTTTTTCCAACTGACTCCCGGCTCGACACCCTGGCAGCTCTGGTGCTGTGCGCGGAGGAACCCTACTCGTAAAGTGCAGATTTATGGGTGAAATTAACATATCATTAACATACCACAGGCACTCTTAAAAGAAGGTTATTTATAATTAGGTGACATCAGAGACACTGTTTTGCATGGTGCTGGGGAGGGAGAAGGGGAAAAGGAAGTTGCCGCCATTGGAAAGGCCCCAGAGAAGACTTTTTTTTTTGAAAAGGAGAAACTGGGACGCCAAACCTGTTGTTTCCTTTGTGTGATGTGGTTGGAGACATTTGGGGTTTTTGCTGTCCTATTTCTTGCCATCAATAACATTATACTGGCCTGTTTCTGTCTGGCCTGAATGGCCTGTGCAACCCCCTTTCTGTTTACATGGTACACTTTTCTGTTGCAGCCTTAACGCATTGTGCTGCTGCAGGTGGAAGGTGGAGAGGAGAGGCTTTCTGTGCATCTGTTTCTGCTTTCAGTGGTTTGAGTAGAACAGATCAACAAATGCATGCCTGAACATTATAGGCCACTTATATGAGTAATTTAGAGTAGAAAGCAAAAAAAAAAACACTCTAATTACAGGCACCTTTGGCCATTATCGACCAAAAATTAGCATGTTAGGAGAGCATGATGATAGGGAAAGAGTGTCACAGTGAACATATCTGTAAAGCACTCACTCAACATAGGAGGTTTTTGACATATGCCATCTCTTATGGGAACTAGAAGGATAAGATCTTAAGTAGCAAACATTGAACAAAGTATTAGAAGCAGAAGAATTATCTTAGTCTCTACTATTACAACCATGGTATGGAATGTGGTCTATACCAGCATTTTCCAAAGAAACTAGTGTAGTCTATCCACTATAACCAGTTTGCCTTTTGACAAACATCCATGATCCATTTCAGATTTAGGTGGAAATAAGGCTATTGATCCACAACCTAAACCACACGTTTTGACTTAACCAAAATAAGGAGGGCTCCTGGTATGACAAAATGCTGTATACACTACTGTTCAAAAGTTTGAGGTCATCAGGCCAGTTCTATAGCTTCTCTGATCAGCATAACAGTTCAGCTGTGCTAACATAGTTTCACAGGAGTTTTCTAATCATCAATAAGCCTTTTTAACACGATTAGCTAACACAATGTACCATTAGAACACAGGAGTGATGGTTGCTGGAAAAGGGCCTCTGTATACCTTTATTCCATTAAAAATCAGCCTTTTCTAAGTAGAATAGTCATTTACCACATTAACAATGTCTAGACTGTATGTCTTATTACTTTAATGTTATCTTCATTGAAAAAAAAGTTTGTAATTAAATGGACACTCGACACTTTTAAAGTAAGGTAGCCTCAACTTCTAACAGTGACAACCTACCCAGTCAAATGCTTTTTTGTACCGGCTCTGCTGGTAACAGACACAAGCTGTTGGCAGATACATTTTAGGTGCCACTGCAATTAATGTCTCTATCAACTATCAACAAAGTGACAGATTAAAAGCTTGGGACTAGCAATTAGCAGTAAGCATGTCAATGGGCAGGTTTACCCTCTTTGAAAGTAAAATGAGCACAGGTCCGACAAAACAGGTTTACAAGTCTCATGTTTTAACGCTGCAGGAATACATTTTAAAGCAACCACCCACACTTTTTGATTTGTGGATCTTCAACTATACTTCCACTATACTTCAGTGGTGGTTAAGATGCCCTACCAAAACTATTTTTACTTTTTAGCACTTCACTATTTACTAAACTTCTCCTGGCTTTCAATCCAAACTACTGTAAAAGTATCAAAGTAGTAATAAATGAATAGTCCTCTTCTACTTCCTCCTGTGATATAAGGCTCTAATGTTGTTTTACAAAAATCGATGTTTCACCCCATCAATCATGAATTTGTTTTCCTTCCAGAGTTCCTTAATTTATTTTAATGAAGTTGCATCAGAAAATACAATGAGCAGAGCGGATATTGTGGTGGAAAGCAGTTTGTGTATACTGTACATCATCTGTACAGGCAGCTCTGTGAGGACCAAAGCAATCAGTTAAAAGTGACAGCTGCAGTTGAAAAGACTGTAAGGAATGCCCGTTTGCAGAATTTTACAAGCTACATAAATATTTTCTGTCTGTCATTTTTTTTTAACTCTGCAGCACCGAAACATCAAACCTCATTATGTTAACAGTTATGGAAAAAAATAAAAACTCCCCGCAGTAAATCCATGCCAAAACACACACACACACAAAAAAAAACAGATAAATGTTTCACACTGTGACAGCTAACTCATGCTCATTCTCTAGACAGATGAGATATGACACCAGACTGTTGTTGGTTTTTTTTTTTCAGGAAGAAGAGCTACGGCAGAGTGGCGAGGCTAAATACCACCACCTGAATGAAGACCTGCACGTCCTCATCGAGGTGTTTGCCCCACCAGCTGAGGCCTACGCCAGGATGGGTCATGCTCTGGAGGAGATCAAGAAGTTTCTCATACCAGTATGTTCCCTTCAGTGTCCACGCATACACACTTCCTTTCACTTTTTTTCCTTCTGAATCTCTCCTCAGCTGATCTTTGGCCCAGGTTAACTCGTTTTCAGCCTGTCCACAGTTGAAGTGAGGGAGTAACAGCAGCGACAAGCCACTCTTTCACTCACTCTACTTGTCTGTAACTAGTACTATAATTCAGTCAGGGGTTTCAGCCTGTGTGTGTGGAGAGGGTCTTATTCAATGTGTGTGATCTTGTGCGGGAAGTCATGGATATAAGAGGAATAAGACGAGGGAAGCACTCTGCATGGGCCAAACCCTCCTTGGCAGCAGCATACAGCATGGAGCTTATTTACTCTTCCTCCATTCATGGATGATCTCTCCAATGCTCAGAGCTATAATGATTTACATCTCATCATTAATTATAAGAAGTCCCCTCCAACATCCCCTTCTCTGCTGCCTATTCCTGTCGTTGTCCTAAAACATATCTATTGATGGAGGGAACACATGACAATCATATCATTCATTTTCTGATTAAAGACCTATTTCCGTATTAATTATGCATTTTAATTTAGCACTAAAAAACAACTGTGTGAGAAGATAAAGGCGAACGGGGTCCTGAGGATTTATCAGTGGGAGATCAGAAATGTTTTGCTGCTTCAGGAACAGCGGTCACGGCAGTACTGTAAAGTACATTAATTAGATATTCCCGGGGCTGTAGCCCTGGAGATAAAGGACGTAATTTAATACAGTGTAATTGAAAGCGAGTCTATTGCAAGTCTTTGTGTGTGTGTATGTGTGTGTGAACATGATGCTTCTCTGTGTGCAGGATTACAATGATGAGATCAGACAGGCCCAGCTGCAGGAGCTCACATACCTGAACGGTGGCTCGGAGGATGCCAAGGTGCCATCAGTGAGGGGCAAGTCAGTCGCCCGTGCAAGAGGGACACCTGTTCCAGGGCCTCCCAGGTAACCTGTGTCCAAATGTGTGTGTGAGAGAGAGGGATGCCGCGCACTTTGGTTCAGCTAGGGAATTAGTATTATTTACATTTAAGGAGATAATGGGAAAGCAGTTTTTTTTCTGTGAATGGAAGTGTATGGTATCCTGTTGCGTGGTTAATGGTGTCATTTAGAGGTAAAGTGTATCTACCACTACCTGCATCTGATAGAGTGGGCCTTTTAGTGTTGGGTTTACATGGGTTTTTACGACTGTTTCTTCATAATGTATGCTAGAGAATTTAAACACATCATTGTTGAAAAAAAATCAACAATGATGATATCAAAATATTTATGGCATATTTATAATATTAATTCAATTCTACCTAAAGGAGTAAAGTTTATGATAAAGGAAATTTAAAAGTAAAATTGTACAATTTTAAATTAAAATACTATATTTAAAATCATTTATTTTACAACATATATTTCTTCACTTTCAAAATCAAGGTCATTGGTGTAATTTGTGCTTGTTTAAAAATAAGAAGAAAATAAATATAGTAATTAAATATAAAATATCTTTTAAGAACTGAGGGAGGGGTATTGGGACTGAAACTTTGTTTATTTCAGTACTTTTTTATTAGAAAACTGGTTAGAATATACAAGGAGAACAAGGATATACAGCTCCTTTCATTTACCAGCAGACATAAAAAAAGGCTACCTCAGCACTGGAGCTGTACCTGAAATTACAAACTTATGGCCTCTATGTACTGTGCAATTTTTATCAATCTTATAAGATCATTGCATGACACACTTGCATGACCAATGCTATGTGGATCTGATAAACTTCAGTATGACATCAAGTTTGATGCATGCAGAGTCTACGATGACCATTTACTGAATCACAGGCGATCGCAGGTTACGACGTACGTCAACATGTGAAGGGGAGGAGGATGTGGACCCCGAGTGACAGGTCTGGCCCTATATGAGCAGACAAACGATGCATGTAGTAGGACTATTGCAGCTCTATTGGTCTCATAATATGATCGTCATATGCTTCTGAACATATGTTTATTTGTCTCAAAATGAACTTCTTATTGAGCATGCTTTATTTTTCTCCCAAATAATCTTTTGACAGTGTGGCTTATTGTACTTTTTTCCACGTTAAGCAGTTTTCTGAATACAATTTGTGCTGTTGCTGTCATATTTTGTAGATGTGCTTCCAGCCACAACCTTCTTTGTTACTTCTCTAAATCTCATTCGTGTTACTTTTTTCTACCTGTCCTACAGAGGCGCAGAATTCCCTTTGCACATCTGACCATCGCAAATTGTGCGACCTTAGCAAATTCAGCAGAATGCACAGCATTACCGCATCTCCATGAATGCACTGAGGACAGAGACGCATATTGTAGAAATGACTCAAACTGTACAAACTCTGCAGTGCGTGTGCCTGAAAAGCACACGAGTCCTCAGTGAATCTCTATGTTTATGTTTTCCTGACAGTCAACCTCCTGCGGCTGTGTGAATGTAGACACTCCTTGTCAGTGTGAAGCTGTTATAGCACAACAGATCCTCTTAGACAGGTTAAATAACTGTAATGACTTTAAGATTATTTCAACAATCATTGAATAGGAAATTCACCTAATCCTAATATCCTTATACAGACACAGTCATAAGGGAAAAGAGCCTGTGTTGTTATTTAATACTCATTGGTGTGACTGGCAGGAGGCAAAGTGTATCATAATGCGCCGGCGCTGACATAAAATTATTCCTATAGGACACAGCGGAGGAGTAAAACAACAAACCAAGGCACAGGCTTCCCGTTTAATGTGACGGGTTATCTCTCCCTGTTTCTCATATTCTACAGGAATGAATGGCAGCAAACAGCTTTGTCTGAAGGCAGAAAAATGAGCTCCGGTGTTTCTAACTATGCTGACTGTGTGCAGACCTCAGCAGGAATTACAAAGAAGAGAGAGAAACACCATAAATGATTGGCATTAAGCTGAAAACCAAAGCTCTGCTGTTATCGTTTAAAGTTGCACTGTGGAACTTTGCACATGGCTGGTTATTCACTGAATTTTAAAGCACACACACACAAAAAGACTAACCACACAACAGAAGAAAATTTCATGCTACTGAGTCCAGTTTTCTCTGGAGAGATCTGTCAATAATGTTTAATGAGTTCGATCAGATGGGCTATTTTGCTTATTTTCCTGTTTTCTTTCACTGACCACTTCTTTCATGGTGCATGGTGCAAGGACAAATTGACCCTTTGTTCAACATGTCTCAGCCATTCTTTTAGACTTAAGCCAAATTGATACGTCCTGTGTTCCAGTCAGAATTTGTGATCAGAGATTGTATATGTTGAAATGTTATGCTGTAGCTTATGTAGACTACTGTAAAATACCTCTTATAAAATCAACGTGTGCAGAGGAAAGTACCAAAAGTGAGAAAAATATAACTAGCTTAAAACCTCTTGTTTGTCATGGCTAAAATACGGTGCAGTGCAGTAGCTCAACAGAATGCTCAACTTCTCCACTTGTCTGATTTACACCACAAGACATCTGAGGTATCCATTTACAGCCGAGCCACACAAACCTACCTGCTTTAATAAAGAACCAGTCAATAATTGGTCTTTTTCATCATGCCAGGGGCAACAGCAATCTGATTTTGTGCTACCAAAGCAGGTTTCAGTGTGAGTAGTTTTCCACACAAGGCCTCCAGGCACTAAAGTTAGATATCTAGTTGAAGAGCTGTAACCATCCACTAAATGTAGATGCTACTTTTTCCCAACAGATCCACTGTGAAATAATGTCATCAAGAGTATACACAGAAAGAGATTCTCATGCTCAATGTTTTTACTTTAAAGTAAGAGTAACCCTAATACGGCTGTACAGGGCCCTTTCCTGATGGGATTGTAAGGCACCTTTGTCTCTCAATAAACACAACATACAACCTCTCTAGTAAAAAAGCACTCATTTGTATTCATCTCTAAATCACAACACACAACAAATTAGCCTCCTCCAAAGCAGCATTCTGGCCTGTTTCAGTTATAAGTGGTAGCACACCAATTAACCTATCCCTTTGCCTGGCAATGCCGACCCGTCCTATTAAACTTCACAGGGTTCCCACACCGTGCTGTGATCCTAGAATTGCAGAAAGCCTATTGACACTTAAAACACCTAAAAATACCAATATGAAGAGCTTCAGTCCTTGGGTACCTTCAATGGTTCTCAACACTACAAGAACCTGACAAATGTGATATTTTTTGATTTTATATGACCAATGTCTGCAGACTCTTATGGGTCTCTTATGTACTCTTTTCTCGAGTCTTAGTAAGTTTACTAATTAAAGCTAACTGGGTTTACAATACTTCCTGTCATCACAACTGTTAGTCAAATCAAGTCAGTGCCTACTGACGTGTGATGAAATTGGTGAGGCCAGGTGAAAAGGTGCCATTATTATTTATTAAGTAAACAGCACTGATAGTAAATAGTGTCTATTGGCGCAAGGTGATGTAATGTTGCGTGTCCATAAACATTAGCAAAGCAAAAGGTGTATTTGCATAAAAGCCTTTATATGCAAATGATGTCCGGTCTCTACTCTCCCAGTGAACCCACGCTAATGCCAGCTCCTCTGAGACCTTGCAAGACTACAAATAAAAAATACTCATGGCCATTAGAGGACATTAATGCTTTCTGCCGCTTTAAAAGCAGAAGAGGGAAAAATAAAAAAAAAGATGCTTGTTGTGTGCTTTTTGTGTTTATAAAAGAAAACACGCTTCTTTCATCAGATTTGAAGATAAACAAGGTCACCGAGATGGGGAGTTTGTCTCGCTGTGAGTCAGAATATAATTGGCTATGTTTTAAATTACAATGTAATTAGCATTTACCATGCATAATTTTGAGTGTGATGAGACATAAATCCCGAAGGCTCCAATGCATGCATGGCAGCAAGTTGCATATAGTTTTTTACAGTTTTTTTTTTTTTTTGCCTATTTCCACTTGATGTCGATCAATACCACTGCACTACATGTAGTTCTGCCTCTTTGCTTGGATGCTAAGGGGAATTAACTGTCAGTGCTCAACTTATTCTTTCCTCCGCACGAGGGCAGTCCTTTTTCTATCAAATAAACAATCCTCGCTGTACCAGTTTTGTTTTTTTGCCCCAAATTTGTGATGTGTTCCACAGAAGCTCCTGAAATGGAAAGCATAGAAAGAAAATGACCTGCAGAGCAACCTTGGTGGTTTTCAGCTGCTGCTTCAGATCAGTTAACTGCTTTTAAAAGAAAGCTGGGTCGCTGTAAAAAGCTTGTGGAACATTTTACCAAACCGCAAGGTCAGACAGCCTTTGATTTCCAAGAGAGCAGCTAGAATCTGTTTCCGTCTTGATTACAGTGCAGAGTGGACAGAAGGATCGCCGCTAATTCCTCTATACACAGCAGCAGCTCTGTGTTTTTTCTGTGCACATTTATGAAGGAAACGTGAGTTTAAACATGATGAAAGGCAGAACTTCAGCACAATTTTTGTGTCAGTTCCTCAGAGTCCAAAAGCAAAGCGAAAACATTCACCATAAAACAGGCAGAACCCCCCCATCATCTACATTTTCATTAATAGACAGGAAAGCAATTCTGCCACAAGACATGCTGTGTTTTGAGTAATGGACGTGACTCACTTTTTCTCGACTGGAAGAACTTGCCCTCCACCCTCACTGTTCCTCTTTCTCCACCTACACATATAACCTGCCTGCTGAATGTATCCAATTCATCGCTTACATTTGTAGTCATGTCATTCTGGACGAATCACTAACTGCAGTGAAAGAAGACGAGGCAGCTCGACTGAACATAATAAATTATGGCACCTATTAATGTAGACATCTCATATTGATGATTGCTGCATGCGAAGTAACCTTGTAAAAGTATCTTTTAATGCCTTAAAGATCACATGATCGTGCTGAGCAGTGCATCTGCTCCATCCATCCACACATGAATATTTCTCCCTCCAGTAATCCTCAGAATTTATTACATCCTCCTAAAAAAAAGGCTAATAAGATATAAAACATGCATTACATCTGCTGCTCTTTCATCTAAACCTGGGCGGATGTTTGTGTCTTGTGTCAGAAGTCGCGGAGGAGTTCCTCCCCTGCATGCTGCGGTGCCTCGAGGAGCAGCACCCAGAGGAGCCCCGCCCAGCCGAGCTCCATCTTCCAGAGGGAGGGGGGTGCAGAGAGCCAGAGGGGCTCCACCGACCGCCGGATACAGGGCGGCTCCTCCAATAGTCCAGGACACATATGGCGAATACGTGAGTGTTTTAACAGATCAGCATTGAGATATAATGTTTTTATTAATATGTAGTTGAATGAAAATTAATATGGAAATTAATATGGAATATGGAAATTCATGAGTATCACTGTTTTCAGGTTCTGGGATTTTTAATGTATTTATTTTTGTAGAATTTGTCTCACGTACAGTCAACATTGTTCTCTTTGTTAATGTAATTGATTATTGTGCTCCTAGATGGTAATTCACACACACAAACATGATTGAGAAATGTATAAGATCTAGATCTATAACAGCAGCTTGTACATTTTTGGCCACAGTTCTGGGCAAGAATGGTCTTTTTTAGTGAACCATGGGTCGTTTGGACTAATCAGTGAGAAATACTGGGCGTGTGACAACAATCTAAAGCACACATGTCAAACCAGGCTGACAGGCCAAACCTGGCCTGCTGCTCCGATTAGTCTGGCCAACACCCCTATGTCCATAACATGTAATCCTGCCCTTGTAAATGTAATATCTGGTGTGGCCCCTGACTTTGACACCCCTGGTTAGCAAACAGGAACAATACAACATTTAGTCAGATATTACCTTTACAAGGCAAAAGAGTCTACTGACATACTAACTGCTACTCAATAGCCTTCAGAGATCCTCAGCAGGTTCTTGTTTCTCTCCCTTAGAGGAATTCATTCATCTAATTGGTTAAAGTTCATCAAATCACCTGCCAAGCTAATTTAAGTACAGTACTGTACAGTAAGTACCATTTGAAGTTCCTTGTACTATGCTGTCTTTAAAAATAAGGAGTAAGTTCTCTTCTTGCTCTTTGTCCTGCTTACTGTGGATCAGAGGCTTTCAAACTGTTAGGCGCACCTCCCTGGGGAAGGGTGGGTAAAGATGGGAGCGACACGAGGCAAAGAGTACTGAATTTTGTGTTCATGTGTGCGGGTGTTCCAAAAAAAAAAAAAAAACAAGTGAGTTGTAGTTTGAACGTTGATCTGACAGCTCACCAACACTGTCTTTGTGGTAGCAGCAGCAGTGCAGACTGTAGCCGATGAAGAACCCCCAGTGCCCTATTGCTGCAATTTGTGTCAAACATCATGCTCTCTCTTAGAGCCTAAAAAACAGACTATTTTTAGATTCAGTGTAATTTACACTTTCAGAGGATGTCACTGTTGCTCAGATTTCCATTGTGAATAAGCATCCATAAATCTTCATACAAATCAGAGGGAAACAAGAGCCTGGGCTTCTCTGAGACACTTTTTTCCCCCCATTATTTGTTTGCTGCTCTCCTTATCAACCATGTTCCTAATGTTACATATAAAGAAGTTGGAACAGTTGGAATAACAATATCAGATTATTTTATTCCATAAATGATTTATATCTGCTCCAAAATTCTAATATAGTCAGATATCAGCCCTTATATTACCTGACAAGGGCTGATCTGTTTGCTTTAATTCTAAGCTTCAGCAACACACTCAGTATACCGCTAGACAACAACAATCATACAAAGCCAAAGAGTCACCTATATAGAGATATTAATGCTTGCTATGCCAACAAGATCAATGGCTACATGCAATATCTGCAGAGGAAAATGTATCGGTATCAGATATCGTTTGATGCGTGTATCGTAGGCATTGTATCATTGGGGTTAGGGTTGAAAAAGTCTGACTGGTGCATCCTTTGTACCAATAAACTGACTTAAGATCAATTTGTTTCAACTGCCTGCAAAGCACTATGGGAACTGTTTTTGAGCATGACCATCTACGAAATAGTTAATTATGCACTATTAAAAGTCAACTAGTTTGTTTAAAAAGAGGCATATGCACATCTATAACTAAATAAAATTGTGTTTTTTAATCATTTTGGTCAACTGGCCCTTTAAAAAGGGCATGTAGATAATGAAATATCCAGCAGCACTGACCGGTCCACACATGTTGTCTTACCACAGGAGGTGTCAGCATAAGCAATGTCAATTTGTTACCTGGTCTTGCAGCTTACCTACATAGACTTAAGGGAACCTGGCTGTAATATCAACAGCTGCCAGAGATGAATATATTAGGCTTAAAGTCAGAGCTTTTGTGCTTTTGCCAAGAGAGTCTCCTGCCGCACTGTCAAGGCAAGTTCCCCAGAGAGAGAACGGCAGCTACATTGCATATTTAGCAGATAGAAGAAGAGAGGAGGTGGCCCGCGTTGGAAAATTGCCCCAGCAGCCCATACCTAACCACATTTGACAGGTTTATTCAGAGGTTGCAATTCAAATGCGTGGAGGTCGTAGAGAATGACTCCTGGACCAGCTGTTTCCCATCATTGTCACAGTTGTAAACTGCATCCCCTCGACACCTGCACCTGTGTGTCTGGTTGGGGGAGAAGAAAAAAAAAGAAACCCCCCCACCAACATCTGCCACATGATAAATCTAACCACATCACAGCAAATTAGAGTCTGAATGACTTGCTTTATATTATCTGAATATGTCGCGATCCCAGGACAAGTGCTCTCCATAAGGGGCTGACAAATAGGCTCTTGTATTCATCAATGAAATGACAAAGAGATATTTCTTGTTCGCATTTGTTGGCATTTGTCACTGTTAAGCATTCGCTCATATGCCTGTTCTCATAGTTCCCTTCTTGCTGCGCAGCATCGCCACAGGCTTAAAGCACTTGTTTAGCTGGAGGCGTCTTCTTCTATTGTTCAGACAAGAAGCACCAGACTTGCGTTACCTTTTCATGTCACGATGACACACAGTACAGTAGCTGTTTCATAATCCCCTCTTTGTTCCAGCCTCTGTTTACGTCAGTATCAAATTACTCTGAATCCAATTGTTACCAAATAAAATCACACACAGACGTTATTATCCTGTGATCCACTCTTGGCTGCCCCATCAGTCCCGACTGTAGCCAAATCTCATTTCATGTTATTCATTAGGCGCATTGAGATCTCAGTTTCACCTGCTGTTAATCCCACAGGAGAAGAATTAAACATGATGTCATTTTGGAAATGAGGCTGCATTATATTTTTCTTGTGCATTTTCACCAAGATGGCTAAGGAAAGGAACATAACTTCACTTTCATGTTAAATCTAGAGCTGTGTGAAGCTCAATCCCTTTGGGTGGGAAGACCTACAAAATGTGCAATGCATGTGGGTTGCTATAGTTTATGTTAAATTCCCTGGATACAGTAAACCATTCTGAATCCATGCTGACTGTTATAGCATTTAAATAAATAAAAATCTCCCGCAGGCACTTCTGCATGTCCAGTCCTGCTGAGAGCCAAGCACTGTTAATTGATTCATGTTCTCTAATTCACTGGTCATGTAGCAGTTTTAATCTAAATTGGATGTAATGGTCAGGAAAATATATTTTAGAAAAAAGAGTAAAGAAAAAAAAAAAGCTGCATCCAGCTGGTGTTGCAGGCAAGACCAGTCATGAAGATACGATTGAAACCTATTCACATGGGACAAAATGGAAATGAAATTATTTTTAATCTCAAATGCAAATGTATCATCTGTAATATCCACAACAAATCAATAATCTGTTTTATATCTTAAGTACTTATGTTTAAAGAGAGGACTTTACAGACAGTGCCTGACGCTGCCTAACTCTAAGCTATTCCAAAAATTAGCTGTACACTTTCTCTTAAAAGTGTCTTGAACCTTGCTGCCAACCTTGCTGCCAGTGCAGAAAGGTTGCAAAACATCATGTATCCCACCCATTAAGCATCAACAGTAGCGCATGCTCACAATGCCAATTAGCATACCGATGTTAGCATTGTGCTCAGAGAACTACTACATGTAGACTCTTTGGTCCAGAGCACACAGGAAGTCATTCTTCTTTGGTGTTTTTTTCCCACCATTCAAGAACACAAGCTTGTTAAATAGGTGACTCTAAATTATGTGCAGGTGCGAGTGTGAATGGTGGCCTGTGTGTTCATTCTGTGATACCCTGGAGAGCTTGGAAAGGCTCCAGCCTCATGACTATGCACAGGATAAGCAAGTAAATTCTTGTTGCAACAGAGGTGCCAGTGATCAGTGAGTTTCAGAGAGCACATGTGTTTCTCCGCCGGGCTAATTTATTAATGATATGAATTCCCCAGATAATACTTGGCGGAGGTTATTAGACTTTTACTTAAAACTCAGCCAAAAACTTAAGGTGTTAAAATAACAGGAGAGAAAAGACAAGTGTAACACGAAGTCCTGATACTTCAACTTGATGCATGGTCCCGACTTTTTGGCATCCTCAGCCTGATAGCGTGAGTTGTGTTTCTACCCCTGCAGCAGAAAAGCTTCAGCAAATTCCAGCCTGTTCAGCTTTCTGAAATATGCTGGCAGGAAGAGCTGAATAAATGACACGTAGCTACTTTGAGAAACTTTAGAGCAAGACGGATGACCTAGGTTTGCAAGCCGCTGGATTATTTGTTTTCTGTAGAGCAATATTGTTGTTTTGCTTTTTACTGGTAAAAACTTAAGAGCAGTGTGCGGCACAGAGACATTTTTCTGTGAACAGATGGTGTCATAATTTAGTCAACTGGGAAGAACAGGGATTTTTTTTTTTTGTCTTCCTTTCCTTTGCTTCATTTTCTCACTTTGTTGTGTGCTCTGGCGATGCAGGCCATAGCACATGCACAAGTTCTCTGCTAAGTTCGTATTGTGAGAACGGTGTGTTGTTGTTGTTGGATTTGGTACAGTCTGCAGGGAACAAATCCAGCTGAAAAGCCTGCTCTGGGTGTCAGTGGCATCCTATCTGTTACAGTGGTATTGTAGAGCAGAGTGGAGCGGCTGTGATACTGCTGTTGTAACATGCAGTGCCAGACCCTCTGTTAGTCTTCAGTGGCCTCAGAGGCCAGTCCTTATCTTTTAACAACACGCCTCTCAGCTATCCACTGGCATACAAATGAAAGACTCACTTAGGGGCCGCCCTCCCTCTCCCTTCTCTCTCTCTCTCTCTCTCTCTTCAACCTCTTGCTGTCACACTAATCCTGTTTAGAGCTGGGAACACAGCACAGTTGCGGTATTGTGGTGCTATTGTGCCATCCAAGATATTTTAAGTAAATGGTTTACCAATACAAACACATCAGATATTATAATAGTTTCACTCACATCATCTTCTTCGTGTGCGCTCCATTTTAAACTGTTTTCGCACGTCACCAGAGCAAAGAATCATTTTAAACGTAGCAATGTGATTTATAAACCAGGCAGGTTTCTCCTCTCAGCCCTCATGTAACTCAATTATAGAGTAGTTGCTCTAATAAATGGCAATAACATGCCATTGTTAAAGTTTAATGTGGCCCTTTAATACCAGGCACTATTGGCCGATGTGAGTGGACGGCACCTGGATAGAGTCAGCAGCAAGACGAGAGAAGGACTTTTACGGTAATGGCACATAGCTTGTGTTGAAAACTAATTAGGGGTGTACCTGCCTGTGCCTACTGTGTATGGGCTTTATCAGCTATGGGTGCAGTATCTGTGATGCAGCACTGTGAGAGCATGGCTTGACATTTTCTGCCTCAGAACTCACAGAGGTTCGTTATAGGCCACTGTGAAATCCATCTTACAAGAAAATTTGCAAGAGTATTACCCAGACCTCGAGATACGAACAGTGGGCGCAGAATATACGGTCTAGAAGAAGCCCATGCACTACATGCACACAATGAAATATACTAATCAGATCCAAGCTGCACAGAAAATGACCAATTCCCCATGAGTTGAGTCCTCACAGCAGAGGATCCAGATATCCAAAACTGACCAATTTAAATACATAGACTGCAAACATGTGACTGAAAGCAGCAGTATTAGCTCTGAACTAGTATACAGTGTTGACATCCACCCCAAGATTCATTCATAATTCCCTGTTCTGCCATTCTTCACCAAGAAAACCGATAATTCTTCTTCTCGCTGCCTGTCAGATGTTATATCTGTGCATTCATACAAATGAGAACACCTGGTTTCCACAGCCAGAGTTACACCATGACAGAGCTGTGAAGGTGCTGGAGGAGATAAAAAAGCATCGCTTGTAATGTCTAATGTGATCCTGACATTGACTAAATTATCTATGCAATAAAAGCTATTTTTCTTTGTAGGAGTGGCCACACGAGGAGCTGCAGTTTTACTAATGTGCTGGCGTCATCTGTCAGCCTCAGTGTGAGATTATGAATGTGATATTAATGCATTTCTGTGACTGAGGTCTCCATAAAAATGTAGTACAGTGATGGAAAGGTGCTGTGTATTTCTTTATTTTTAACATTAATAATATTCGTTCCTCCTGGATAGAAGAAGAAAAGTTCAGTCAATTTATTTTGTCTCAGTAAGTTCTGTGAATAATAATGCAACAGGAATAATGGACAAGCAGAGGCTGCCAGTTGCTGATGGGGGAGGAAAACTACACTTTAATTTTGAATTGGAAGCCCGCTGTCTTCATAACACAGAAATATAATAATGCATGCATAAAAAATATCACATTCACTTATTATTTGTGATACTGGAGGAAATGGAATTCAACACAGCCAATTTAAAAACAAATAGAAGAGCAGACATTTTAAGGAGAGATATTTCCTTGGTTATAAGACTCCTGCTGAGTTCCAACTGAAACTTGTATCAGAAAAAGTGAAATAAAGCAGAATTAAACTGTGATAAAGGTTTGTCATATCAGTGTCTAAGGCTGGTAGACTGGCTACAGCCCACACAGCTCATTATTTTTAATTAGCCCCACCTTTTCAGTACAAGCATTTTATAGTGCTGCCGGTCCGAGTTTTTAACTGCTGCATACTCAGCCTTAAAGACAAGCAGATGTCTGATCCTAGACTTTGTTTGTGTCTTTGTTAAATTCACTTTACATTTACAGTCTGGCTGGATTAGATGTTCATGTGTGGGTGCTAATGGACTGTCTAACATGCTTGTTCTGAGACCAATTTGCCGTGTTTAGTAGAAATGCCACAGAAACATTGTTGTACTTTACAGGAGCGACCAGCTCCGATCTGAATCGATTGATGTTGTTGCAGTAATGAGACGAAACAGACACTTTTATCTCTTTTGGTTAAAGCTCTTTCAGCCTCAAACACTTGACCTGTGGCCTTTAGTAAGAAATGCATGTTGCATTGTGTTTAATTACACTTAGTTATCAAAGGTGCCGTATATACAAATGTATAAATCTGTTTTCATTGCATGTATTGTAACCTGTGAAGACACCGTGAACCTACCCCTACCTACACACACAATCAGATTTGGGCAAGCCATACCACAATACGCCAGAACAGCCACCTGACAACGTCAGTTGTTTTCCACAACACCGTTTGTTCATGTGTGTGAAATCAGCTGGGTACTGCAAACAGAAGATGTGTGGCCAAATCATCTGCTGTGTGCATTCTGAGGATTAAATCCTTATGTCTGTGATCTTCCATGTTTTCACAGTCACTAAAGATTTTGCTGCTAGCAAAAAAAATCATGGCTTATCATGCAAAATCTGCTTCACCATTTGTCATTAAGAACTCAACATTTCATTGGACGACTTCAACATCACTAATGACACTGTGCTGGTGCCTCACAGCAGTGCAGAGTAATGTGAAAACTCAAATCTTGTTGGACTGAAATGGCCCTAAAGTGTAATCTCTTTAGTCTGATGATATGATAACAACTGAGTTGTTTGGTGTTTATGTATGCCATGTTTCCTGACAAAAGGTCAGCTCGGTTATCTCTCAGTTATTCTGTGTGTCAGAACCACTCATCTTAATCTGTGCAAAGTGTATGTGGGCTGCATGGACAGTATAGAGCACCAGCATCCCTATGTCAGCTTGGTACTTGCTTCTTGGCCCTTTTTTTGAGTTAAGTAAGTTAAGTACAACAAATTCAAAATTCAGCGATAGCTGCAATAAATCTAATAGAAAATCTGCAGCTGCAACATCTGAGGTTGACAGGCAGTGTGGGCTCAAAATCTCAATCCAGGACTGCCTATACAAACACAAAAGTCACAAAGATTTCACTTCCTTTCTAATTGGCTTCTACAGCTGGCTCCCACTGAAATAATATCCACTGTACTATATATTTTGTGTCACCATTTAAAAAAAAAAACTATTATCAGAATAAATCCAGTTCCAACACTTCCTCTGCCTGTAAAAATGTGTTTTTAATTACTTCCCTTTTGACAAAATTGCACTGCCTTCTAAGAACTGCTGCTCCTATTATTTTTAAATGGAGGTTCAAGGGTTTTAATATTGTCAAAAGTACAGTTGTTGACAGAACGTAGCTGCTGCCTTAGCACGGGGAATTGTTGACTTTGCAAAAGCTTGTTTAACTGCAGAATTACAAATGCCAGGAGGCACTTGAATTCCCTTTAAGCTACCTCTAGACAAATACAAGAGAACTGCAAAGACCTCCACAGAAATAGTACTCCCACACACACAAACAACAACACAACAAACAAGTCTGGAAAAGCAGCCCAATGGGATGACCAAGGAGAGGTTTAAACATATTCCATATGAAGCAGATTCCTTAAACGTAGCTGCCAGATCTCCCCCTGAATTGAACAAATGTAAGCAACCCATATTTTACCCGGAAACAAGGCAGACGTGCTGCATGCGGGTCTCTTTATGGAGAGTTATATGTAGTTCCTTCACCCATACTTAGTTTCCGAAGGATTAAAGATAAAAGACTCGATTCAAACACTGTCATTTGGCAAATGCATGTTTCTAATCAGGAATTAAGGCCTTAATAATAACATGGATGTGATGAGCATTTTCTTCTGCTGCTAAATCTTACAGACGTTCGTTTCAAGCATGCAAATAAGGGGCAGATGGAATTAGCCAAGAAGTGCATGGGGGATGAGAGATGTGTCGCTAGGGGTCGACGCCTTTTGTGGAACATAAGTCCCATTTATCCTAAATTAGGACGGGTGCGGCACTGGGTCTCTTTGATGTTCCTCTTGGTGGGGGTCTGGATGGAGTGCAGAGGCGGGGCGGGGCAGATTGCTCCAGCACAAACAGATGTTGAGGGCTCATCCTTTGAGGTGGTGATGAAACGTAGCCGCAGCGAGAGTCTTTACATCCCGCTGTTGCACAGTTGACACTGAGACAAGGGCACGACTGCAGTTGCCACTCTAATGTCCCTGTGTATGGGCTTCTATAGCAATGGCAGATGAAGCATTGTGACCCATATATTTGAAGGCTTTAATGCATACTGATTATAAAAAAAAAAAAACAGATGTATTGTTGAATGCCATGAAGCCATATGAGAACAATTGCTGGATGTTGCATCATCTAACTGCGTGAATTTTGTCTGTTACTCTAGGAGTACGATGACGGCTACGGAACAGCTTACGACGACCAAGGATATGAATCGTATGACAACAACTACAGCAATCAAGGACAGAAGTAAGTTTTGAGTTTTTCCTGAATTGTTACCTTTATCGTAATTGTGTTGGAAACTTTTTTGGCTTTAGTAAAAAAACACGATAACCCCTAGAGGGTGCTGTCACAATAGATTGGAGAGAGTTTTTATCCTAAACATGTACCAAAGCATCATCTTTCAGCCACAGATAGCTTTTGTTTAACAAAGTCATAAAGACTGAACCATACGACTCACAGGTAATGCTGGCTAACTTATAGTAATGGAGCTTTTAGCTGCTTTAGGGTATTATCGGGTAATGGTATGAGTTGGGTGAGACCACTATTGTAAGCCTTAGGCAAGCTTGTGTAACTTAATGGAGGTGTCTGTAACTCTGCTCCTGAGCTTTGTTTTTGTGAAAACAAAGATCCAAACAGTCTCCCACAGCGTAGTCTGCCAATTTTAAATATAAACAGATGTATCGCCCTTTTATATTTCAAAGCAGGATAGATAAAATATTTTACGTCAAGCATGTAAAATATTTTATCTCCTAGGTCACTACTACTTAGCTCCTAGGTCACTACCTACCTACAGTTTAGCTGGCACTGAAATCCTCATTGTAAAAAAGTTTAATATTACTACCCTGTGTGTGACAGAGGTAGCATTCAGTTGTCATATAAATAATAGAGTGAACAATATTATTTGTACCACTGGGGGATTCCTTAAAGTAAGAGCGACACATCTCTGCAGAGGGTGATAATATTAAGCAGTACTGCCAACTACATTCTCATAAATAAAAGGCATAAATAACTCAGAAATTAAAACTGGGTTATCGTGATGTGCTCTTTAGATTTCCTACCAGGGCAGAAAAACATGAAAATAACAGCGCTTTAAACAGCTCCAGTGAGTGCACTGAATTAAAAAGCACTTGAATATGCAATGAGTTGCATTTATGAGTCTCAAAGTATAAAATCTAAGTTTGCGAGCAGCATCTGAGGGCTTGTGGGTTCGCTGTGGTCTGAGCCTTTGGCCTTGAGTGAGAGTAAATGCAGTAACATTAAGATTTTTGGAAGTCTAGAAGGTTGAGAACAGCTGGATAATTGTGCATGAGATGCTAGGAGTCATTTATGCTGACTTTCTGCCATGTTTAAAAAGAACCTAAGAGTGAAATATTTCCACTAACCTTTGAGTCTGCTTTAAAAAAAGCAGAATTTAACTGTTTCTAGTTTCTGTTTCTAGCCTGTTTCTACTTAGGCAGGTGTAGAAGATCTAAACAGCCAAAGCTAATCTTTGGATCTTAAAATAGACCTCGTTTTAATGACTCAATGATATAATCACAGCATCCTCTGAGGAATTCATTGTGATAAACATATTATCTCTGTTTTAATCGCCTCTTAAAAATATCTGGATAAAGGTGCATCCTCTTCAATCTGTCACTGTGAAATAAAACCTTAGTGGTATGCTGCTCTGTTCAACAGAGGGTCCTGGACGGCTAAATGCAGAATATTGATTTTCTTATATCCAGACGAGCTATAACACTCTCCGAGCCACACAAGGTCAAAGGCTTTCGCTTTGGTCTCCCACTGTATTTTATCAGCAACACAATGTGCCACCGTTATGTATGCCTGCCTGTGCCACTTCAAAGAAAGAATGATTGTTGTAACATTTAGGGTGTCAAAACTGGACTGGATTGGCAGCAGCTGAAAAAAAGAGAAAGAAAACAGAAACAGAGGACAGAAAAAAAAACATTATTCTGTCTCCCTGGCTTTTCTGAGCAAGGGTGGTCGATGTTTTCTTTTGTAGAGGTGTCAGGATGTATGTCACCCAGACCTCATCCATCTTTTGTGCTTTTTTTTTTGTTGGTCCAGATCACACATGCACACACACTCCCTCTCTTACATGCCGAGGTTTGTGTCTCAAAGTGCTGGCGGTCGGGTGGCTTGCTGAGGGGACTGCAGGTCCACCCCAGGAAGCAGCAGCTATTTGTTTTAAAAGCATGGTGTGAATAATGGTGGTGGTGGTGGTTGTGGAGAGAGAGACAGACGGGAGGGGGTTTGGTGCTGGAGCTTGGTGACGGCAGGAAAAAAAAATGGAGTTCATCGTGCGGAGGCTGGAGGCTGGTTGGACTCAAAGAGATTTTCATGTCTGTTATCTGGCGGGGAGACGAAGCAACTAATAGGGCCCAGATGTAGAAGCCTGTGCCTCCAGAGAAAGCTGATTCACTTTTGCTATTATTTGTGTGTCCTGGATTTGGTTGAAAAATGACTGCTACTACAGGCTGACATTGTGCATGTAACACAACATGAGTATTGATCATTTGACCATAAAAGCAGGATGTGCTATTCACTTTGTTTGTCCTTTGTTTACACCTGCAGGCAGTACATTCTTTTACATATTTAATGCTAACAAAGGTTATGGAACCTGCAGGAATTTACTTATTACCTTGAATTGTTGAATACACAATACGATCCTACAGCACCTCTTCACAGTCCTATTTAGCTTTGTGATGGACAAAGGTGCATTATTTTCACCTCCAGGCTGAAGAAAATCATAGCAGGTCCCAGCTGCAGCAGCGGCCTTTGGGGGAGAGCATGTCTGTGCGCTTGCCTGTGTGTGTGTGGAAAAGGAGTCTCCTAACAATGTTTCTCATAGCCTAAGGAGCTCCCAGTCACCAATCTGAGCTCCTACTGTGTGGCAGGATCTCAGTTGCCGGAGGATAACAAGCAGAACAATTTACAGTCTCTCTGTCATGGCATTACCCAGATGGCTTATATGCTAGAAATAAGGCCTGCCATTTGTGAACATGGAAGAGGTTGGTTTTGTACTCTTAAACTGATTGTGTTGCTGCATCAGATACCTTAATTATGTAGAGCAGGGTTTCCAGTGAATGTAATAAACGTAGCTGCGGGTGCTGATCAGTGCTTTGCTTGTGTGACTGAAATATTTAACTATATATCTTTTATTTTTATTTTTGGAGTTAGAATCCCTCTCTCTTTGTTAAACAAAACATGCCATTAAATATATATCCAATTTTCCACTATTTTCTAAAATTTTAGAGATCAAAAGAAAATCTTTTCCCTACTGTTAATAACAACCACATGCCTGCAGGTGTCTCTTTTGTTATATTCTGCTTATTGACAAAAGTTCAGTAAGGTCATTCATTAAAATCATCACAATATTTTTTTTTTCTTGGCATGGATGCCAAGAAAAAAAGTGCGATTAGTGTATATATATATATTTTAATATACACACATTATGAGAAAGTTGCTATCTCTGTATAGCCAAATTAGGGAAACAGAAAAGTAATCATATGATAATTGATGATTATTGTATGCACAGCTATCTCTGTAGCATAGAAGCTGCAGTGAGGAATATTATACTTAATAAGACAGTTTATATATTTAGCCTTGCATTCTCTATGAGTTGATAGCAGCAAATGTTACTTTATCTGTAAGATGTGTTTGTGTGCTTTGACTCGTAAACAACATCACATGTGCGGAACTGCTTATTGGAATAATGGTAAAATAATTATTAGATCTGAAAGACATGCAGCTCCATCCCATAACAGAAGAGCAGGGCATGTGTAATACTTGCTTGCAAAATTAAAATACAAAATAAAGTGATTGTGTGCGTCTGCCGAATAGTAATACAATCCTAATTTCCTCGACTGTCCAAAATGGTGGTTATCTTCAGATACCTCATGATTGGTTACAATTGTACTGAATCAAAAATATGTCCTAGATTATACAGAGGTTGTAATGTGTACACAACATTACAACCTTTGTGTGAACACACAAAGGTTGTAGTGTGTTATGGACAACTAGTCATTTTGATACCTGTGTGATGGGTCAATCTGTGGGTAAGAAGTAAAGAGAGAGGTTGCTGAATGGATGATAATAAAAGGCAATAAAAAAAAAAAGAATTCCCCACATTTTATCCTGTATTTTAACTCATAAAAACTAGCTGACAGCAAGCAATGCATTCTTACTTTAGTTTAATGTTAATCAGCCCATCATTGATGGATGGACTTATATTAGCAGACAGTAGCTAACTAGTTAGCCTACTAATGAGCCAGTGCACCAACATGTGAGCGAGACATCTTCAGTCTTCATCCACGCTCTTAGTCCGGCAGTACAGTCGTCAGTTGTCTGTCTGGTTTGTTGACATGACAACTTGCACGTTGTTTAAAGATCTTGTATTAACGACAAGAGCTCTCACTCCTTCAATCATTCACGCTACTACATACATACACAAACACACAATGACGCAAGCGATCAAGAGAGAGGGGGGCCTCTGCGTTATAAAAAAAATCTTTTTTTTATGAGGATAGATGATAGACTCATTAGCCATGATTGTTTGTGTCCATCCCAGTTAAGTGTCTGGGTGTCATTGTTCTGCACATTAAAGTTTTACCTATTCCTTCCCTGTATACTTTTTATGTTATTTCACATTTAGATTATTGATCCTTTAGCATCGAATAATCGATTCAGAATCATCCACTGCCATATCGAATCATTTTTTTTTCTCCCACCACTAGTCCACACAAATGCATAACTACTGACAAATGAAACAAGACAACCTGTGTAACTGTACTGTACACACACTGTGTCACACAAAACAGCCCGAACTGAGTAATTTAGACATAATTAAATTTGAAAGGCAAATAAGGCTGCATAACCTGAAGACATGAGACCTCAGTTAAAAAAGCTGTTTTTAGATGCCCTGAAGACATTTCACGACATTTACATCTTTCAGAAGAGGGTTAGCGCCCAGGGGAAACTTATGGAACACTACCTCAGCATGACAGCCGTGGCAGTCAGTCTACAGCTGACTGCCACGGCCACTGCTGCCACTGCCAGTCTACAGCCTCCTCTTACCGTGTTTGTACAACACAGAGAACCGAGCTACCATCTTTTTTTTTAGGGACAGGCAGCAGAGGGCTTTATCTCCAGAGAGTTATTGAAAGCTCTTAGCTACCAATCAAGTTGTAAGGACAACAAGTCTGGAGGGGCCTGCCTGAGCTGAGTGCATCTTTAATTTTATTAGCAGAGAGGAGGTGAATGTAGGGAGGGAAATGAGGAGGATGACAGCTGTGGCATGGCCCTGGCTAGACACTTGGTGAGGTCACGACGAGGTGATCTCTCGCAGCTCGGGTGTGATCAAAGCATTATTTTATAGTTGACACCTCGGAGACTTCTTCCCACCAACACCTCGCACCTTTCCTTGCACCTTGCTTTGGTACGCTACATCGTGGGCTGGATCAGAGAGGCTCGCGGGCACAAGGATAGCTGTGTGACAGCGTTTTAAAGGGCAGACACATCCCTGAGGGACAACAGTAAATCGTAGAGAAGCACTCGAAGGACAGTGGCTGGATTTCTAGACAAAGGCTGTAATTGTTTAGTATTAATTGCATGAAAGTCCTAGACTACATGACTGCTGCTGTTTGTGCAATATTTAATATCTGTTTAAATCCAATGCCATGTACACAAACATGAGGTTCAGTTAAATGAGATAACCAACTGTTGCTAGTTGCTGATTAAATGTTAAGGTTAAATTAAGCAGTAACCCCCAGCAGTGCCTATAGGGAGTGGCTTCTTAATCAGTCCTCACAGACCTCTATGTTAAAACGTAAAATTTAACAGCAGAAAAAAACGCATGTTTACAGAGTTTAGGTGACACCTAATCTACGAAGGGCTCAGAGGGGAGCCAATGCTCCTCAACACTGAGAAGTCAGTTAAGGTGGTTCAGGTCTGGTTCGGGTGCCTCCCTTTAGAGGTGTACATCAGGCAGGGCCATCTGTGTGGAGACCACAAGGGTAGCCCAGGGATTACATCTTCCAGCTGGAGGAGGTTGCTGGACTAGGTGTCTTAGCTTCCCCAGTTACAACTGAGACTGGCTGGATGGATAGGTTAAATATACTTGCATATATATACAAGCAGCAAGAAAACTGGGCTTCTCCCACAGGCCCAGAACCTACATGCATGTCAGCTGTGTAATGCATGATTATTAAGCTTTTTGTCACTTTTTTTTTTGTCACATTTTGTGTCACGGCCCTTGGGAAGACAGTTAGTAAAACAGGAACTGTGGTGTTTTTATTATTATTATTATTATTCTTAGCAGAGATTGGGTGTGTTAGCTGTCTGCTTCTGAACCGCCTGCGGTAGCTTTTACAGACGCTGCAACTAGATGATGTTTTCAAGGTAGACAGCTCATCAAGATGAGTGACGGGTGCTGCGGCGGAAATTAGACCGTCTGAGTGGAAGGAGGGCGGGACTTACAGCAATCTCTGTCACAGGACGAAGAAGCCAGATTGCCTTAATTCAATGCTCTTTCAATAAAATATACACTCTTTCTCACACAAACAACAGCTATAGCCTGACTTGACTTGAAGAGGTAGTTTCTCCTTGAAGGATGATTTTGTGTAGTTTCCAAAGAAGAGGTAAAGAAGCATAAATGGCCAGCCAGCTCAAAACTAGAAAGTATTTGGAAAGTCAAATCTTTGCCGTTGGCCATTTTGTCCCTCTTTGTGATTCTCCGGCGGGGGGTCAGCCATGCAGATAGCTTTGCAATCAGCCACCATACTGAGCAATCACCAGTGTATCCATAACGAAGGTTTCCATTTGAAATTATGTCAGCCTCATTTCATATGAAATTGTAGAAGGCCAAACTGCTTTTTCCCCTCTAGCTCCATTTTTTTCTTCATTGTGCTGTTGTCTCTGGAAATCACTGAGCCGCTATAATCAGAGCATTCGGTGTGGGACATTTTTCATCAGCCTTTTACTTTTCAACCTTGTTCTAAGAATGAAAGAAAAACATGATTACACAAAAAGCATCATAGAAGCATTTTCTATGGTTAAGCATTGACAGTTAAAGCAGGAGGAGAAAAGCAGCCCCCTTTTCCATGTCAGGCCACCGCCGTGTTATCCTCACAGCCCCTTGCCAGTGTCCTACTAGATTTCTTCAAATTTATCACAGAGGAGTGGAAGAGTAATGGCGATGTAAGAAAACAAAGTCCACCAGGGACATGTACTACATCATTCAGATTTAACACCGCCATCTGTTCTGTGGTGCCTATGAACAGCAACATCAGTGCTTAAGATGAAGCATTTACAGAGATGACAGATGTGTTAGAGAGGCAGGGTCTTTACCTGTGGAAAAGCTGCCTGATGAAAGACACACTTTATCTAATAGGTGTTGTGTCTGCTTCTCTCAGACCCACGTTTTTTTTTTTTTTTTCTTGGGCAGTGAAGTTCAGGGAGGCACAAAGCAGCGGACGCCTTCTGCTAATGAATGTCAAATCAAAAGCTGACCTATTTAGAAAGTCAAAGCGCTTTCACACCTATGACAGGGTGAGATCTCGTGTGAGATCTGCCCCGGGCACCTTGTCTCATGCTTGTGTTCATGCTGCCCAGCTGTGCACGTCTGACTTATATCGATGATGATAAATGTAGAGTGCATGGGAATATGACATGATGGTAGTTAAAAGTGTTCTCAGGGTACAGTTCTTAAAATTGTCTTTGTCCTTTTCCATCTCATTCTGCCTAAAGTAGAGATCGCTATATGGGATGCACAGTACAAGATTGGGGACCTGTTGAGGCAGCTGCTGGTAGCTGGTTGGCAGCATTACATTATATTACACTCCTGGTTAATCCAAATACAGACAAAGAGTTCATTGTGTGTGCCTTAATATGATCTATCAGTGTCAAAAGTAACAACAGAAAATACATTTTGTCCCACCAGCAAAATACAAACAAAGCAGCTCATCTTCGACTTAAATTGCCTAAAGAGGTGCACGTGCCTTCACAACAAACACTGAGGCCAGACAGAAGAAAATGAAGGCTTGTGACGATGATCACAAAAGTACCAATTGTTTTTATCAATCTTTTTTGTTCAAGATCTCTGAAAATGTTAGTTCTGGATGTAAGAATGGCTAAACTAAAACAAATATTGCAGAATATTAATTCATTTTAATGGCAGGTTGCTTGCTAGGTAGGAATTGGAAAGCGAATGTCTATTGTGGAAAAGAAAGTGCCTCTAATGGGGCTTGTGATTGGTGACTGGCTTATACTACTTCCAGCAATTGACCATACATATCCAGATCAGTGCACCCTCAGTGGTCAGCGCTGTTGTATGAGTAGCACAAATAAAAACGGAAGGTTAGAAAGAATATACGGGATCACAGGGCATCAGATGAACGTCTGGCAACAGAAAGCAAATTTAACCGGAATCTTTGACCTTCAGGACTACAGTCTCTGTAATTGAGAGGAGAAAGTAACTATGGAGAGAAGTTGTGTAGGATATTGACAAAATGTCACCTCAGAAATTAGAGGCGCCTAACAGCTTCTGTTACACTCTCCTCCTTTGTGCAAAGAGCAGGTCTGCACTGGCAGCTTTCAGCAGAGCTGACCGCTATTATTGGTGCTTCCTGACATAAGCAACAGAAAACAGCAAGAGTTAAATGGAGGGGAAAGAGAGAGAGAGAGAGAGAGAGAGAGAGTGTGTGTGTGTGTGCGTGTGCGGCTGTGTCCTGGTTTGTTTGTGTTTTTTTAATGACAGTGTTATGCAGGAAAAGCCCAATATTTCCCCAATATTTCACCCACCGCACAATATGCCTGCAAGCACCTGTGAATTGTAGCAAATTGATTTTCTGTCAGTCATAAAACTGATGTTTATTTGGAAGGCGACCTCTCTGGAATACACCCCTGCATTTTAGCATAGTGTGAAATCTAATTATTTAGTATCCTGTCAGGTCTTGTCTCAGGGTACACAACATGACGAGCCAAAACACGCATTTAGTTGTCACGTGTCCTTCCGCCCCCCCACCCCCACCCCCCTCTTCTCCCTCTCAGCGGTGTCAGGGATATTCCTGCGACTTGACATCCATGGCAGATGCATGGTGGCACCTCAGCCGCGAGGGCTGCCTGGAAACCTCAGCAGCTGGCCTCCCTCGCTTCTTGGAGGGAGACTACATTAGCGCAGGGGAAACAGCCTCATTCGCTCCTGCTGGCTTGGCATTGTTTGTAGTTGAATTATGAACTGTGTAAAATTTATGCTAAGCCTGACTTCAGGCGCAAGGCTCTTTAGGGAGCTGTCTCATGTCTCATTGAGCCACTATGGTGCTCTTAAAATGATGCCTCTCTGCCCTCAATGGGTCATGTTGGTCATCCCTCCTGACAGCTGGTTCAAAAACAATACAGGAGCCAATCAGATTGTCAAGTTGAGAGGCATTGTTAGTGCTGGGGAGGCTGCCAATGTAAAGATCAGACCAAAATTGCAAGGAAGCACATTCTTATAATCTTTATGGATATATACTGTTCTCATGCAGGCACAGGCTCACAGGAAATACAGTTTCCAGCACATTTTCAAAGGAAGGAGTTTTACATTAAAGGCACAAACAATTTGAGTTGCCAAAGTTTTTTTTGAGGGCTGCTCCCTCAAGTGATTAACCGATGCATTTTCTTATATCTCCCTTAGATATTAGACTCCTGTATATGGAATTAAATACTTTTCCTCATTTTAAATACACTACAAAATGTTTATGATCCTTCACATTTAAATTTACATTTATTATGTCACTAATGATTTAGTGTCCTAGTATAGCATGCAAATTAGCTGGGAATGTTAAGCTACAAACCGCCGTGCCGACAATTTTTTGAAGATTATTGGATTATGTAGAGGGGAGGGATGACATATTAAATAGTAAAAACAATTACAAACTACAAATGATATTAAAATGTTGCTGATGTGCCATTATTGTCAGTTTCATATAAACATAAAAAAACTATCCCTGTCCCTTTTTTAATGCTCATTAACAGCATGTTGTTATTTCTGATGCAATAGCCTCTGTCTATCTGCCTAACAGGGATAATTCATTTTTAAAGCCATTATTGTCTGATGCTGACTACATGCTAATGTTATTATACATATTATTAATACTTTCTTTACATTGTCAGCATCTTTCTGTGGCATTTCTCAGTTAAAGCTGGTTCAATTTGTAGAAATTGATTTCCTACAGTGCTACAAACTGTGCTGTCTCAACCTTAGACCTCTGTTTAGCCTTTTTTTTAGGATCATGCTGCAAAAAAAAATGCTACTCCATTACAGTAAAACAGCATTCGTTACTCTCTCCGTGGCGTGTCATTACTGTCACCTCTTTGCCCTCAGCAGTCAGCCAGCGTTGATGTGGTGTGTTGGGGCTTTGGATGGTGCTTTCAGCTCTCTAATCTGGAGAGCAGAGAGGTGCTGCTGTCGCTGACAGACTGACTGACAGACAGACAGGCGGAGAGGACCCAGCTGTGATGGCTGGTGTCGGCTCAGTGGCAGCCTTATGATGAATTGCCTCTCTTGAATGATAGCGCTGTTACTGAATGATACGGACGCAGGATTGTTCTGTCAGCATCCTGCTGGCGACCGCAAATAAAGAAATAAATAAAAAAGCCAGAAATGAACCGCTATGCTACTATGCCTTCCCATCTTTTTTTTATTTTTCATTAAAGTTGCCACCTCTCATGGATCTCCATATGCAGTGATATGGAACTGGAAGTTTGTGCAGAGACAGGGTGAAGAAAATTACCCTGTAGTGCCACACATGTGACTGAACTTTTGATTGAAAGCTGCCTTCTGTTTTACTTTTATTACAAACGTACATATGTCTCTAGAGGAATTAGATGTGATTGCACAGTGACGAAATTTGACTTTGGTGTCATCTGATAAAAATGAAAATAAGTTTTCTTTCCATTTATTTGCTGATAATTGCAATTTGTTTGCAAGATGTGTTAGTTTCCGATATTCAACCTGCTGTTCGCTCTTGTTTACAGCTCAGATGACTACTACGAATATGGACACAGTGGGGAGTCATATGATTCATATGGTGAGTTACAGATCTCTTTTCCTCTGGCATTCATTGTGTCAATTGTCAAAACAATATCATTTTCCTGACTGCTCTGCTGGCGTCGTCTGAGTTTCCGTTGCACCCAGCTAATTGTGTCTCACATCAGCATGTTTTAGGTGACATATCACAAATTAACTTTTTGAGTGAAAAATTAGGTGGAAGCAATGTCACTAAAAAATAACTCTGACTAATGAGTGGAGTTTTAATATTAAGTAATAACATTTTATCTTTTTCTTGTATTATAAAAACTAGATTTTTTTTGTTCAGTCTACTGCCAAACCGTATCATGCATTAATGATGACTGCTGGAGGTGCATATTTACCTACTTAAGTTTATTACACTAAAGAAGAAGAAAACTGGAGCCCTGTGTATTCCTTATTTTGGCATGCAGATGTTTATTGTGATATTTGCGTACACACTTACAAATGAAAGCTGCCTAGCTGCCACACTAACGTAGAAGGTTTGATAAGCATGAGGTGACATGCCTTGTCAGAGACAGGGTTATGTTAAGAGTAATATTGTGAATGTAAAAAGATAAAGTCATTCATTTTGATTTCCAAACTAGATGTGTTATTGAAGTTAAAGAAGACACGTCAGAGCCCAAACACTATTTTGTGTGTCAATATTAGAGGTATAAATGTTGGCTTCTATGTGCTGATCTGAAAGATGAATGTTTACAGAATGCAGTGCAGAAAGATGAACATATGATTTGATTTTGATTTTATCACATTTTATTAGGTGCTTTTAATACTTTCAGCCTTACAGTCATGTTTCTGTGGACCGTTACCATCAGCTTCTTTTTTGGTATTACCTCCTGCAAACAATTATAAGACAATACAAATAAATCTGCTGTGCATTATTACTGGTGATAAAATCAGCCAACCAATACATTGGTTGAGGTTAACTCTTATGTATTTAGCTTGTTTTATGCATTTGTTTTGCATATAACCAGTGACTGTCTATTATAGCATATTATAGTGTCTTTGCTGTGCTAAGTGGTTTTGGCAGCAGATTTATTTCCTGTACTTTCTCAATTCTAAACATTTTCACTTATTTTCTACAGTAGCTCCTTGTTAATAATTTGGCAATAATGTCTCACTATCTGTGATTCTGCCAATGTAAGATCTGGCTCTGCAATGAGAACCGCCTCGTGTGGCTTTAAAAAGACATGTCCAATGCTAAGTGAGATAATGTTAGACAATCCTGTGTCAGCTTTCGACAAGACATGGTAAGAAGAAGGGCCAAGGTCATTCTGTGTCTGCTGCAGAATGCATTCATAGGGCTAATGCACCATGCTGTCATCACAGTGCTGTTCGTTTGAAGGTTGATCTATCTATCTTTTGAATTTTATATATATTATATCATTATTATATCAGTAAACTGAGAATACATGATAAAGAGGTAAGAAGATTGTGTTGACGGCCTTTGTTTCATGCATGCAGAGGTTTTTGTGTTTTTGAAGTCAAAACTTTTTCTATTCAGACCACACTAGTGAAGAAGCTAAGAAGCCTCTCCTCATTAGAGTTGCACATGGAGAAAAAAAAAAAAAAAAAACCTGCCACATGGGTCAGATAGAGAGGAAGGTACCGGTTCAAAAGAAACAGATAAACAGCACTGATGTGCATCCTTGTTCTCAAAACACAAGGTCACCTTGGTGTGCATCTTCAAAGTGACTGTCAGTGGAAGGGTGACAGGTTTAATTAAGGGGTATTGGCTATGTGCTGCCAACAGAGAGCCTGTACACAGAGGAAAAAGAGCAACCCTTTGTGAGCCTCAGCTCGAGGGAAGTCTCAGAGTTGGCTGAAGATCAGACAAAGGGTGCCATCGATACTGGCACTTTCACATTGACAGTACTAGGGGGTGAACAGAGGCTGATTTGGGCTAATGGTAATTGTGACCTTTTCGCTAGGAGCCACTAAACGGGTCCTTTTCAAGTAGCTATTTGATCCTCTCATTCAATTATCTGAGATGAATCCTTCCAGGTGAAAGCCAAGTCGCCGTTTGTATTCTCAGCTTGCAGCGGCTCTTTTGTTTTTTTTTTTATGAGCGCCGTCGATACCGGGTACTTGCAGTGCAACTTTCCACGGACGGTAGCATATTTACAATTTTTGCTGAAAGCTTGAAAGACTTACACGGGTTGTTATGAGTGCATGATTTAAGTATGACGCCCTCAATCACTCCATATCTTTTTCTTCTATTTTTTTTTTCTTCTTCTTCTCTGAATCAGGTCAGGAAGAGTGGGCAAACAATCGCGGCAAGGCTCCATCAACACGAACAACCAAGGGAGTGTACAGAGATCAGCCATACTCCAGATATTGAACTGTTTATACAACCCTGCACCTGAGTCCTCATGGCTGTTTCAACCCAAGTAATGGATTTTTTTATGGACGCTCCCACCTTTTTAGAATTGAAAAAAACTAAACCGCAAAATAATTCAAATGAAACGGTGATAGTGAGGAAACTGGTTTTCAATAATGGAATTTCCCCTAAAAAAGAGAAAGAAAATAGAAAGAAAGAAACATACGCCAACTGGGCAAAACCTGTAAACCAATTTAGGTAATCTATCCTATATACTCTATTGGAGAAATCAACTGGTCGTTAAGATTAAGAAAGACTCCGTAGTACATTAAATTTCTCTTTTGGCTGTGATTGTGAAGACGAACATTGTATCAAGCCGTTTTATTTGGTAATGATTAGCGGGAACCACGATAAGCTGTTCGATACAATGTTTCTACACAAGTAATTTATCACCCTCTATATCCTTTAAACCTTGAACTGCGTGGTTGATCACTTTAAAATGTAGTAGCTTAGTTCTAGGAACGTGCAGTATTGTAGATATTTCTTCTGAGGGGTAAATCGGTGAAAAATGTGTCCCTTTGTAAATGAAAAGACAACATTTACAAACTGAACAAAAGTCATACTGTATACATATTGTATTGCTGTTTCCTCCCTTTTTGTAAAAAAAATAATAATAATAATAGTTGGTTAGTGTTAAAGGGCTTATAAAAGCATGGGTGTGCAACTGTGGATATTGTCAGCTGTTTTATTCTGAAAAAGCCTGTGTAGTCGTGTTCATTGATTATGCCCTTCCCACAAACATTCACTTAAATACATCTATAAATAGCCGTGCGTACTTTTATGTACACTGAACAAGCAACCAGAGCTGCAAAACTGTTCAGGAGCTTTTTAATGTGTTTGACTTTAAATAAGTAATTTCTGATGTCATTTTTTTTTTTATTCAAAACTTTGTAGGCATACTCATGAGTTTTTAAGATACCAAACCACATTTAGTGAGTTTCCATCTAGAGACTTGTTCAACTATATTGATTTTTGAGCTTATGTAAGCCCTTTAATATTTTCTTCTTTGTTGATGCTGAATAAACATTTTGAAAGAAAGCACTTGTGTTGAAGAGACTAATTATGGACTCATAAAAAGCATCATAATTTAAACTAACAAACCCAAATGAACGGACATGTTTGGAATATTATAGCACCCGAACCGCCATGATTATCATCTTAACAGCAAAATAAAACATATGCTCCGAGGATAAAATCCAAATTAAGACAGCGTTTACTAAAAGTGCATCAGAGCAAACAGCTGCTTGTGACCTTGTGGGTGACCTTGGTAATCTGATAAGAAAAAAAGGTTTCCTATTTGTATTGAACGCTACGAGCATTTTGTAGAAAATCTCTACCGACTGAGATTTAGAGGATTTAGTGATAACGCTGTCGCCATTCTTGAAACTCTATCCGGTCTGTTTGCTCACATAATTCGGTGTGAAGCCTACGCCGGTCACGTCGAGCATCATCAGTAAACATGCATTAACTTTGTGAGTGTTTACCCTGATGGGGGAAATAAAAGCCTCCTCGACCTCTTCTATGGGTCTGTGTTATTCAGTTTAGTGAGGGAGGGTGGGGGTGTGCGGGGGTGGGTGGGAGTGACGCTGGGTTGGGCTGATGGGGACGAGTTCTCTCTCTCTTCTTGTTTTGCTCTTTCTGTTCTCCTCCGGTCATGTGACCCTCTCCCAGTCATTTAAAGAGCCTGCCTCTGCCCCGTCCATTATAGAGACTCTAAATGACCCCCAGCTGACCTCCGCAGAGAGAGGATGGCAGTAGCCGTTTAAAAAGACCTCCATCCCAAACAAGGTAAACAATCTGACCCAGTTTAACCTCTCCCATAACGTAGTTGCTAATAAACCCTCTCTAAACTTCAATGTAATGTTTTCCTGTCTCTGTTAAGTCCGTAATCTAGCCACAAAGCTGAAAATAATAACACAAAAAAACTGTAAAAAAGTGTGATAAATAGCAGTAATATGTATAGTGAAATAACTTTATTCTAAGACATTGATAAAATACTTCCTGTTACAATAATTGAATCAGAAAATGTGATTTTTGTTTTTTTTACATCATTAGTTGTTAAAGCATGTTTTTTACGATGTGGACTTGCATGGTCATAGTGTTGTTTATATTCATTTCTAGGTCCGAGGCCAGGCTACACAGAGCCATCCATCTAATAACCTCTCTGGCGCTAAAGGTATGTGGCTGATGATGTTCTGCATGTAAACATTAAAAAGATATCGAAATGACGAGGTCAAACAAGGGGCAAGAGCGAGATTGGCGAACCTCAGAAAGTATTGAAAAGCTTCCAGCATAAAGCGTGCCAATGGCTTTAATTTCACAGTGCGCTCGGTTATTAAAAGATGCATGTTATGTCTGATGTTTTTTTTATTCGTGTCATGTCAAAGTCAATCTGTGGGGTCGGGTAAGGTTCATGGTTGATCTGGTGGTCGCTAGGAGTGGTTTCAAAGGTTCCGATAAGTCTGCAGAATAATTAGCAATAGCTTAGTTTTAGTGTTCTTCAGCACATGTACAGTGTAATCCTGCAAAGATACAGCGCAGTGTTAGATGATGCAGCTTGTATGTCAAATATGGGTCAAAATCAATACCTGAAAGCTACTATATTTGGATACTTTTCCTGAAAAGCTTCCAAAAAATGTGAAGGAAATTACATTTATTTATTTAATAGGTCTTCTAATTATTAAAAAGTGCATGTAATGCATCTGGTGTTAAGATAAAAATATACTGAGGTGAAGGCGAGGTCCAAAAAAATAATTTTTCAAAGCCTAGATAAAATGGGCAGCAGCTCAATGCAGCACAAACGGTAAAACATCACATGTGAATGCTTGGTCAGATAGACCCTTTCACCACAACAACACACAACACAATTTATGACAACAATTCTCCCACTTTTATGCCATTTCTTGGTTACCATGGTATCCCAAACAATAAATTATACTGACAGTGTGTCACTCTATGGAGCCAAACTTATAATACAAATATTTGGAATCCGACCTTTTATTTATTCAAAGAGGTTTTATCATATGAATGAATCTAAAACCCACACACACTCCACACACTGGCTAGACAAACAGAACTCACCCCAGATAAAGTGCAGCCCTTGCATGTTGGTTAAACCTCTCTATGCGTAGAGTTAAAATGAGATATTCGGCTGGGGACATGCCGTTGTCATGACATATCAAATATTAATGTGGCTCTGTGGCAACTTGATGTTTTCTTGATGGATGTTTAACCATAAAAAATCCTTCAGAGCTGCCCTCAGAAAGCTCGACCCTCAGCCACCACCAGCCTCGTCCTCTGTAATAGCCTTTCTTCTCAAGGGGATTCTGATCCCACTGGACTCTGTGCCTCTCTTTCTCTCTCTCTCTCTGTACCTATGCAATTAGTGTATAAGAACACCCTGTGTCATCTGAACCACAACAGGGTCCCTGTTGCTGCAGGCTGAAAAAGAGCTGACCTGTATTAGAAATGTGATGCCTTGAAGTACACATATATGTATGCCTTGGTTTCTAACGCTCTTCTCTCTCTCTTATTTCCTCTTCTAACAGACTTGACATACGCGTTTCCAATCTGGCACAATGTCAAACCAAACCCTGAACTTCAATAAGGATCTCACTTCAGCCAAACAGTGGACTGCCTGGACTGTGATGAATCCCAAATTAGATGAGACCAACTGACCTGAGATGCAGAGAAAAGTGGTGTGTGTGTGGGGGGTGTGGGGGATATTACATGTATCACACATCATCATCTGAAGGAGGGAGGGGAGGAAAACCCGTCAAGCAAATGGAGTTCCTCATCCACTGGGATGATCTGTCGGAGAGTATTTCCTTCAGACCTTCAAAAGCTCTCTATACATTCTACATACACAAAGAAAGGAGTGCTGTGAACTGACTGTGAACCTGACCTGCGTCTCTCCTGATTCAGACTTGTGTTCCAGGAGCTGTGTCTCTCCATCTAATATCCGACGCTCACTGTCACCCATAAAGAAGGACGTATAAATAAATAATGCAACATGCTAAGGCAAAGCAGCAAAGACGCTTCTATCCTCACACGGCTTTGCTACCTATACACAATCCACTCAATGAATAAATAATTCACTAAGTGCCTTATTGTTGCATTGTTTTAGATGTTTAGTCCCATTGCTAGAGTTAAAATATGGGACAATATGCCAGATAATGTAGCTATTTTTTTCCCCACTTTTATGCTCTTGTGGGTTTTCTGTCTGCATTGCCATGGCACTGGAAAACACCACCCAGCCTCACACAAGAGTACAGTCCATCCCAGATGTATTGCTTAATCAGAATCGACTTCAGTGGGTATTACAATTCCAAAATAGCTTTCTATCGGATAGAGGGCTTCATTCTGTCTTGTGCATAAGTCCAGATAGGCTGATCCGTATTCCACACAGTTGTATGTCCTCAGCGGCAGACAATAGTTTTCCATTAGAGGAAGTGATTCTCTCTGGAGCCTGGGGCCAAGCCTCAGACAATAATGCAGCCACTGAAAGCTCACATCTCGGGCTTCCCACAATCAACTCTCATCACCTCCAGGGGCTGATTCCCCAGTCTGAAGTGGCTTAAAGCGACAGGCTTATCTGAAGTAAGCTTGTCTGAGTTAATAAAGTAAGAGCAGCTTATTTGATTAAGAATGCATACAAAGGAGGGTGTAGGGATCTGTCAATGGGAGACAAGTCAATTTCAACAGCAGAAAACAAATCGATGGGTGCAACGTTTGTATCTGCACCAATAAAGGCCATGAACCGAAGTCTGACTGTGTTCAGTCTGTATGAGATTTGAATGTTTGACATTTGAAGTGGGCATGGCTTAATATGTGTTTCCTGTGGACCAAACAGAGTAGTAGCATTCAAATCTATATGTGGTTTGTTGTGGATTTTGGTCGCTTGTGTTGCTGGGATAGTAATTCTGCTGGGATTATCCTGGCATTAAAAAAATAGAAATGGCTCACCTGGCTCTGCTCAACAGTAAAAAATAAACTGCCTTATGAGTGGGACGATTACTTGTCTTTTTTTGGAATGCACAATATGCAATATTCTTTCCCTTTGGCAATTACCAATGTATTTACTTTTTTTGCACCTAGTTGCCAATAGTGTCAAGTCTTTACTATGTTGAATTGAACTTATCAAACTGGGTAAATAAACTTGTTAAAAGGATTGTCAATGCAGAGCAGCTATGCTAGTAGTTTCTGACAGTAATACAGGTCAATTTAATGTGCACACAGATATGCTGGCATTATTTCTAAGGCATACACTTGGGACACAATGAGTATTGTGTGCTGATATCCCTATCCTATTGGTTTGAAGTTAATATTTAATTTAATGCCAAATAGCTGCTAATAATAATCTCTCATAAAATTGTGCATGTGTTTTGCTATTTTTTTTTCTTTCTTTATTTAATGTGTTAATATCCTAACTACCGGTACCACTGGCTGGCACCGAAAGGACAAATACTGTGGGTTTTGAGGCATTTCTAGCATCACTAAATACAGGAAGCTGGAGATGTCAGTATAAATAAAATCTTTCATTTTACCTGTCCTGGATAATCCCGAGTAATGCTCAATCATATCTGTTTTAGCTAAGGGAAAATTTATTTTGTCAAGTGTGCTTGCCCATTAATATTCCTCTTAATCATGTCCAGGATCTAAAGTAGCTGCTGGCCACCGTTTGTTCTGTAATTAACTGGAGGGCTCCTAATCTTACTAAGATTAAAAACACCCTGATCAATGTTGAAGCGTCCCTGTGTCCAAGCACTAATGTAAACACGGGTCTGCTAAATTGGATGTTCAGATTGAGGGGGATCGATCATTACAGGCATATGATTTGACAAAACTACCAACATAATGAATAGTATAATAATAAAGTGCATATTAATGATACATAGGTGTGTATCCAAATGTATGTTTTTGTGCATACTGTACAATTTAGTTTCTGTGCTGTCTGAGATCCATGTTTTAGGTTGTAGACATGCTAATAAAGCTAACGTATTGTTGATAAAAAACAGTGTAAATATGTTTTGCTACCACACTTTCAATTCAGTGAACCCCGGGGTGAAACATTGGGAAATGAATAATATTCCTGATGCTGAAATAAATATAGTTTTGGTATTTAACTCCAAGGTGGTGTTGTTCATGGAGAGTTTTGGCAGTTGGTGTGTTTTTCTAACTTCAAACCCTTACCACCGAAGGGTTATTATTTACCTTGATATGCCCTTGAAATAATAGTTGCAGATCAAATAAGTTTGTGTAGCAAAAGCTGCCTCCGTCTCCTACCTCTTAAATATTGTATGTTCCCTCTCTACCGCTGCCTTGGATACATCTCTCTCCTCATGTAAATGCTGCCGTTCTTTATTCTTTCAGCTTTTTTCCCCCCGTCGCTCTCTATGCCTCCATCCTTCGGGCCGTTACACTTTGAAGTTGTTTCTCAGCTGTGTGAAATTTGAGATTAAAGTCCATCTGTTTGTGCCCTCCACCCTCCCCTCGTCAATATGTACACAGATATAAACAAAAACAGATTTAAAAAAAAAATGTTTTTAAATCAAAAAAAACAAACACAACATGCCTGAACCACCGCTCCAGGTTAACTAAATTCATCCTGACGGTCATTAATGAAAATCAAAAATGAAAAATAAAATAAATAAAAAGGAATACTTCCAAGAAGCTCTTAATCATAGATGAGTCCTATGGGCTTACAGTATAAACTCTGTTCAGGTAGTTTATTTCCTCAATAAAACCAGCGTTGGCTGTGGTTGTACTGGTCAGCCGCATAATAAATGGATGCATTGTAATGATTATCCAGTCCCATGTTGACTGTATTGTTGACTGCCGCCACCACAGCAGTTGCAGCAGGGAGGGAGAGTCCTCAGTAAACCAAGCGGAGATTACATCAACGGTGTATACAGGTGGATAAAACTATATAAGTAGACAGAATGAAATACCATAGAAATTATGCTTATCACATCACCAGCTCAACATAAATATACTGGTAGTGGTTACACGGAAATGTTAAAAACCATCACCTGTACTGTTTACCTTTACATCTATTTCCACTCATGGAGCATTGACCTTCTAAATGACATTTGCCTCCTGTTACTCCTGTTCGAGCGTGTTTGGCATATTAAAAGACCATTCAGCCACTACTACACCTTAACTCTGCCCCAAAAACATGGTAAAATATCGGACAAGTAAAATCTATTTTCTGCCTATTTATTCTACAGGAAATGTCTAAGGGGGCATCACAAGTGTTGAATGGAAGATGTGATAAAATCATATAATGAATGATTCACAGTCTATATATTTATGGTATATTTATGGTATATATATTGGTTACAAAGGTGCAAAAGTGAGAGATGTAAGAGTGTAAGAAGACGAACCTGTAAATGTGCTGGAATATTACCATATCCAGCAATTTGTTGCAGAAATCAAAGAAAAAAAAAGTTGTTATAGAGTCAACTCACTGTACCTCTGCATATAAAGAGTTGTTAATTTTTGGCTGTCACTACAGAATGTAAATAAAGATTGACGATACAGCTCTGCTCAACCAACAATGACAATTTAAAGGCCAATATATTGAAAACAATGTGCATAAACAATGAGTATGAATGATAAGAACCAGCTAACAAGCCACAAACCATGTAGAGGAAAAAAAAATATTTTAAGTGTACTTTTAGTTCTTTAGTTGGAGTTGTGTCCTGAGGAGACAGGACTTTATGAGCCATACTGCATCCTGCCACAAGGGGTGACTGCGATGTTTTGGTCTTACTTTTCGGGAGCTGTCACGTCATCCATCTCTGTATACAGGCATGGTTGTCACAGAGCGTATTTCAATAACAGAAATATTCCCTGAACCCCAAGTTTAGCTGGGACATGAAACATGACGCTACGGTGATGGTATGATGACAAGAGGTGAACATGAATAAGCCATCCATAAAATGTTGATGAAGATTCTCAGTCATCCAGGTCATCATACGTAGAGAAGATTGAAGCAAGGCGTCTGGACTTGTAGAGTTTTCTAGAAGACGTTTCGCTGCTCATCCAAGCAGCTTCATCAGTTCTAACTGTTTGGTGGGGAAACATGGTTTATATGTGGTTACAGACCTATGTGGGTGGGTCTGGGTAAAACTTAAAAAAAAAAAAAAAAAAAAACTTACAAACAATAGCACTAAATGTTTCCATACTTACCTGTGATGTTCTGGCTGACTGGGCCAGGTGAGTCTAACGACTGGCTAACGACTATGAAACTGCCGGAGGGGGACTGGTTGACAGCCCTTTGTTCTTGCTGTGAGTATGTGCAAACTTCCTGGGAATGGATGGAATCACTGCATTGTATGTGGTAGAAAGATGATGTCTGAGGCCACCACCTCTGTTAAGGGAAGGTTTTTCCAGCTTAACATATGACCACCAAACAGTTAGAACTGATGAAGCTGCTTGGATGAGCAGCGAAACGTCTTCTAGAAAACTCTACAAGTCCAGACGCCTTGCTTCAATCTTCCATCCATAAAATAAATATATGTATTTACCATGTCTTATACTGATGAGAAAACTGATCCACACAACTCTGCTGAAAGCAGAGTACAGCCACATGGCTGCATCAATGTTCTGGTTTTTAATTCAGTTAGATACAAATAGACCCTGACAGATCATTCAGCCACCAGGCTGAACATCATTCACCAACCAACAAAACACTAGGCCGTCTGGCAGCCCACTATTAGAAAAAAACCTGCCTTGTTCAAAAATCTAAAAAGACAAACAAAATATTGTTATAATGGGCTGATCTACTAGGTTGTTACATTCACAATGATGCACTTTAATCAATAATTTGGGCACCTAACTGGCAGCTGTCGGGGCCATCTAAGGAACAACGGGCATTCATCAACTGATCACTGGTTTATAAAATGTCAATTCAGTTTTCCATCCACTCCACATGAATACCTTCAAATCTTGTGCCACCACCAAACAAAATCAGTTTAATATGATTGAAATATATAAATTTGACAAATGCTGCAATTTGGAAAATCTTATATAAATTTATTATTACAACCTATTAGCTAGGTATAAAGACCATAACAAAGCTACGTCAGCTGTTTCTACAGCTGACACTGGTTCTGTCTCGGGTTTTGGGGGCAATCCTCCAGGTGGCCAGCTGAAGATGTTAGTCTTATATCAGTGCTGGATGAGATGAAGAAAAATGTCTGCGTTCCTTTCTGCTCCCTCAGAATAAAAGACGGACCTTGTGACCGGTGGGATTTTCCTTCTGTGCGACCTTTTTTTTCCCCTGACAGTGTCACAGATTTTCTGTGCTGTCATCCTTCTGCTTCACAGTGACCTCTTCGTTCTTTTCTTCCTCCCTTTTTTATTTTCAGTGTGTCATTTTCTTTTGTCACATTAGGTCAGCCTGATACTGCCGATTAGATATTCGCATCGAAGAGAAGCTGGCCTCTCAAAACCTGCCTGTGTCTGGTTTCTGTTCAAAATTATTTTTCAAAACGAGTGAAATCAGCCCATCAGCCACTGAGCTGAACTAAACTTTGTTTAGAATACGTTGTTATTTTGGCTCTTGCACTGAGCTTCAAAACTGCTCTTGATGATGGAAGGTTGATCTATCTTCATTTACAGCCTTCGGAGCAGGGCTAAGTGTATTTATCCACAATGCTAAAGAAACACTGTAGAATATAGACCATATATAAAGATGGAAAGCATGACAGTTCACTGAAGGTGATGCCAAAACATCTGGATTGCCCCCTAGTGGTTGGCTCTAGTGCATAAACCCTACCTCCTCCATGTTAGTTTATGGAACACAGATCCAAATAAAAACTAGCTGGGTCTACAGATCAGTTTTTCTAAGAGATTGTTAATGAATTGTTAGCTAGATTTTATCACTAATCTGTATTTAAGTACTTACTGTATCAATACATTTGTATTGGATTAGTTATTGTCAGTGGTGGAGAAAGTACTGAAGCTTGGTACTTAAGTTAAAGTCCTACATCAACAACCCTACTTAAGTAAAAGTCTTAAACACTTACTTGTAAATTTACTTAAAGTATTAACAGTAAAAGGAATCATACAATGAGTCTCTCAATGTCTAGGTGGTGCCATGTTGATAAAGATTGCAGATATAGCTCCAACACAGTATGGACTGGTATAGAGGCTGACTCTGGATCCACATTCAATAGTAAGGCTATAGCTGCAAAGGACAGAAGGCACTGCTGTGCTGCTGCCAAAGGCGAGCTCTGCTATCAATGGAGCCAATACAGCCACCCGATTGGTTTAAACTTCAGAGATAGCAATACTAACATCATCTTCATAAAATGAAACAAGTAACATTGTAGAAATGCAGTGGAGCAGAAAGTATAGACAATAGGTGCAAAATGTAATGGAGTAAAAGTATGAAGTATAATGCATATATATATATACTGTGTGTTTGATGTCTCCAATGTTCACTCTCCTTAGAAAATACAGTGTGTAGCTCACCTAGAATTAATATTTTTGGTATTGTTCTCTCACTGATCAGCATAATCCGCTGCAGAAGATGACTCACTCATTTCTCTAACGTCCTGTTTACTGAAGCATTATCTTTACATTAACTTGCCATAATTGCAGTAGCTGTATGCGTGTTAACACGTTATCTTGACTAATTTGTTTCTCCTAGTCTAGTTCTTGAAGATATTACATTAGATCATACATTTGGCACCTAAAATAACATTACTGACAGATGCATATTATTACTGGTCATAGTCCTTATTTTGTAATATTGTATTTATTAATGTATTTATGTATATATTTCTTTATTTGTTACTTCTTTTTAACTCCTCTTAAGTTAAACTAATGTGTTACTAGGCAAACAAGGCTGAAACCCTAGTACCTACAGTGAAATACTTTGGTCTCAATAAAAGGATGAATGTATATGACTATATTTCCAGAGCTATCCTACTATGATGTTTTTTGATGTGTATAATTCTAGTCTCATTCCACTCTTGCATACAGTACATCACCTTTAAATATATTTTGCAGGGAACATGTCTGAAGAGACTTCTCCTCTCATTCCATCAATTTAAGGGGATGATTGCAGGCAGAAGGATGGTATGGAGAGTGTTAGTCATTGTAGAAAAAGTGTACTTTTTTTTTTAAATAATCAGACCCACAGTAGTAACATGAACCACACTGTCTGATCTCTTGTGGTGTTTTTCAGTCCCAAGCTGAGCTTCTTTGAAAATGTAAAATTGTAGCTCCTCATACGCAGTGATGGATTTAGACTCCAGTTGTGTTCCGTGCTGAATTTAGATTGGTTGAAGACTTTATTCCACAGGAGTGCAAGAAAAAAAGGCTGTCACAATGTCCAGCAAATGGCTGAGGGGTAAAAATGTAAAGCAAAGCTGAAATTAGGATAAGGTAAGACGGCCCTTGAGTATCGTTAGGGGACGTCATTAGAAGAAGCCCGGTTTTGTTTCCTGTGAAGAATCGCTTGGATAAAGACAAAAAAATGCTAATCACACCAGCACTTGTACGAACGTGACCCCGCTGGAACTCCAGGGGAGGATTTCTTGTCTCAGACACCCAGGAGATGTGATATTTTTCCCCAAGTGATTTATTAAACAGGGATGGCTGTAGAACGGTGGAGGGATGTGACTGGGAGGGGGAGGACTGCTATCATTTTCTCTGGGGATGTGTGTGCACACAGCTATGTGACAAATTAACATCGAAAAGTTGTTCCTAGACGCAAGAGGTGGGGTGGCGGGGGAGACTTCCCGATAGCTGATTAATATCATCTCACCACTCCCACACAGGGAAGCCAGCCTGACCATTCAGGCAGCTCTTAGCCACGTTAAATGGAGCTATTTAATTAAATGTGGGACTAAATTACCTTATTGTATCTGACCTAAATGTGACCCGCAATAACATGCAATGATCTTTCAGGATAGACAGCCACATGAGATTTCCTCATCTTCAGGGATTTTTAGAACTTTGACAGTAAAGGTAACATAAAACAGGGGCTGTATCGCATATTCAATTGGCACATAATAGAGTAATCATCCTTTCCTCAAGCATGGATACTTAACCCTGGCCTCTATCACACAGCCCTTTAGACACTGCAGATCCTCCTCCTAAATATTCCTTAAAATATTAATTTTGGGTTTGGGTTATCTTATGTGCGCCAAGCTCATACTCATTGCTAAGGTCTGAGCAACTATTTTATATAACACCGAGGAAATATAACTTAAGTACGGCACATGGACACAAACACCCACCTGCCAATGAGCAAACAATGGTTTAATTCTGTAAAGCATTACAACTACACAGATGGAATAGTTACACTTTGTATTCTACATCAATTAGCTCTCTATCCAGTCTGACTTATGCCTTACATTTCCTTCATGCTATACATAAGAATAATAAATAATAATGCATTGGTCTTATATTGCGCTTTTCTGCTCTGTTCTTTCACACCACATTCACACAGTGGCAGTGGTAAGCTACCAGTGGTAGCCACAGCTCCCCAGGGGGAGACTGACGGAGACGTGGCTGCCAAGGTGCGCCTACGGCCTCTCCGACCACCACCGATTCATTCATACGCATTCATACACCAGTGAGTGCACTGGAGGCAATGCGGGTAAAGTGCCTTGCCCAAGGACACACAACAACGACCAGGGAGGAGCTGGGGTCGAACCGCCGACCTTCCGGTTATTGGACAACCCTGCTCTACCACTGAGCCACTGCTGCCCAAGAATACACCACCCACCTCCCCTGTGTGCTTTCAGATCCTCACATAGTAGAACCTGAAAAACAGTCATTCATGAATTAGCTCACCATCTCAATGGTTTTGAGTCCCAACAATACGTTCACAATGACCACCCATCTTTGTTTTTCTTTTGTTTTTTTCTCCTGTTTATCTACATAATGTACACTGACCATAAAAAACCCTCTTTCACATGCCAATAATGGCATTCAAATTGAATTAAGAAAGAGAGAACAGAGACAAAAAAATAAAAAAACAAACACAGTTGATACTGTCTTTCATCTGATTATAGTTACTATTAGTTTTAGTATCCTAGTCTATAGTGAAAGGATTCTGTGTAATAAAGAGGCTCTCTGAAATAAGCTGTTTATATTCTTTCAGCCATCGTATAAAAGTGAGGCCAAAATTTCTCACTTACAGGTACTGACATTTTAGAAAAATGCTAACTTGAAAGGTGAAGCTGCAGTGTTGCTGTTGCCCAAACACACACCCACTTTAGCTGTGATGGTACTTCTATGTTTTTTAGCCAATAGTAGACAACCAAGCAGTAGCGATAGCTCCAACACCTCAGGCTCACATGACATCACATGTTGGATCAGTATAACAGCGGACTCTGTAACTACAAAGGTCTCCTTTAACTTAACTGCTTAGCTACTCCTAAAACTTTTATTTTCTGCATCTTTTCATTCTATAGTTATGTAATTTTTAGACATAGGACAATATCATAGCTGTCAAATGGTAACTAATGTGCTGTAATAAGCAAGAAGGCTGTAGTAGCTAGCTGTCCTGATGTGTATTTAATCTGTGAGAAAATGTGAAAATGTGACCTTCACCCCTCAAGCTCAGAGCCATTTGTCAATCTTTCCATGTTTTGCTCAGCTGAGGAGCTTCTTATGTGCCTGGCCCAAAACCAAAAAAAACTTGTTTTTTTTTTTGAAAATGCAATTATTTTAATGCCAGAGAAACAATTGACTTTTCTCAAATGTAATTAAATATGACAAAAAGAGCAAAATTGCGTTTCAACAAAGCAGCAGAATGATTGGCAAGAAGCGAACCCGCAGAGAGCCCATCCGGAGAGGTTTGCAACCAGACTGAAAAAGCAGCTGGTCTGCTGGAATTTGATAGGACTACCATGACCACACTCTCTATCCTTAATGAAAGCTTTGTCTTCTTCACATGCACTAAATGTATGGAAGAAGAGGCTTTAGCGCAGATCACATTCAATCGCATACTATTCTGTTGCAAAGAATGTGAGCCAAAAGGTCAGAGAATGTTTAAACACTCAAATTAAGGGCACATTAACTATTTCCAGGGCTGTCAGCAGCAGAACAACATTACCAGGTGTTTGGCATAGACCTCCCCACCCCTTTTACAAGGCCCATTTTCACAATGTGGAACAGCATGCTGGTTAATTAGGATGGGGATCCGAAAGAAACGTCTGCTGAACAGGAAACAGTTGCTGTGATAAACGCTGCAGTCAAAATGCAGCTTTGTCAGCGTGTCGGTGTCACTTTTTAACCTTTCTCAGTTGAAATGTTTTGTAATGCCGTTTGGCTGCTTTTAGCGATGTCCTGCATCAAAGTGTGGGTGAAATTGCTAGTGAGATGAGAAGGGGAGGTGTGTGTTTGCATGTGAGCTGCAGGGCATTTGTATCGGGAAGGAAGCCAGAAGCTTCAGCTCGTGGCCAAAAACAATTACCGAGTCATTTTGTATTGATCAAAAACCTCACATGGACACATGATGGCTTTTTTCCTCACATGTTGCCTTTAAACATCAAACCAAAATTTGCATTGAACCAATTGTTTCTAATAAAGCACAGCTGAGTCTTGACTGAGAAGATCTGATGCGCGTTAAAGCAGAAAGGCAAGCGTGCATTAGGCTGACTATATTTGGTGGCTGGGCGACGAGGCTACAAGCTGTCCTTAGCAGGCTACTTTCACACTGGATAATTGACAGCACAAATTCTCACTCCCTCGCACTGCCAGGCTGCTGGCCACAATTCAACATGGGAGATGCTCATTAACATAAGTTGGAAAGGTTCTGTCAGCCAAGTGCTCTGCTGTGAACATTTTGACATTAAATAATATGAACATATCAATATATATTCTTTGTGTATACTGATGTACATTATCCACTGCTGTATGCCTCAATGTTTAATTTAATGTTTTTATTTTATGATTGTAGTAGTTTAATATTCCTAACTGAGAGGTAGGTGGAGCTGAGATGACCAGGTGTCAAAGCAGCTTTCCTCCTGTGTGGATCCTTAGCGGTGGACCTTCCTGTGGAATGGCAGAAGGAGTATCAACTTTGAGAATCCAAACATCTCATCCGATTTTAGAGAGTAAGCCCAACCTTGCAGGAAAAATGAATAATGATCATTACATCTGCTTGTATTTTGGCTCTTTCTTTCTTTAAATGTTTGTATTATATTTTTTTCTTCACAATATATTTAGATACTAAAAATAATTGTTGAAGTTAAACAGATATGTTCTTGTGTATCACTTCCCTGGAGGCACTTTTAGCTGTGGGCATTGATGAATTTTAAACTGTACAATACAAACCTCATCTCAATTCGTCTACTAATCATCATCTCATTGAAACAGCCAGGCCGTTAACAATGAATGGTGTATGGATGTAAGCGCAGGCAGGGAGAAGCCTTTTTTTTTTTTGCTTCCCCCACCGCCAACCATTCTACAAGCTGAAGTCGGTTGCTATGGCACAGTGAAATGAAGAAAGTTTGACAAGGGTGCCATACATTTTTAAACCACTTATTGGCATTGCCTCAAAGGTAGTACCTCCTGCTGCCCTCCCCTTCAGCTGCTGTTCAGCCACATCAGTGTCAGGGCCCCAGCTCCCCGGAGGAGGGCTGCCACGGTGGGCCGGCTGGGACTCGGAGAGCCTAATTGGGGCCCGAGGATGCTTCCCCTCTGCTGCTACAGCTGTGCTGCTGCTGGCTTGATGGTAGGATCAAAACCCAGTGACTCGCCAAGGGGTCAGAGGTCGCCGGGTGGCTGCTCAGCATGCGGGGCCAGAGGAGGACTGACAGCGGGCGGATCAGGCAACGCTGTGCTGATGTCTGCCTGAGGTCTGTCTGAGGCCCTCAGCTGCTCGCTCAGTCTCTGCCTATGACATGAAAACAGAAAGATAAATGTAGCTGATGTAAGTTTGAGATCCCTCAGTGAAATATGCACATAGCCATGTTTGACTCGCTGTGTTTTGCTTTTGACATGGTGAGAAACTGCAATGGCTACTGCTCACCCTTGTCGACTTAAAGCTTATATATCTGGTATTGGTATTTACAGTATTACAGTAAAACTCTACATGTGGGGTTAACATGTAAGAGTACAGGTGTCGGGCAACATGCAATCTGTTGTCTGACACATGTACTTTCACTGTCTCTCATAAGGTAGACAGTAGGTTGTGACATTTTATAGATAAAAAACCCATATTTATATTTAGTATATACAATTTACAGTACATATGGATGTTGTCATTGCCGTAACATCTACAGGGTCAAAGGACAAAATGGAAAAAAAAAATGCATAATGATTCATAACTGTTTAAATAAAGACAATCCCAGACAGATTATCCCAGATTATAGTTTAATCTGCCATTTAGGGCTGCAATTGACCACACATGGCTTTTTCAGGATGTGGTCAAATTATCTAAATAATGCATACAATGCACATGTGGACATCTCAATGCTGCCATATGTTAATAGGTGTTTGTACTGACTGCGTGTCAGACTGTCTCTGAAGTCTGAGTATGAGAGTCTGAAATTTTGTTTCTATTATTGTTCATTTATATGCTGTGATAAATAAGAATAGGTATTAAATAGAAAAACACAAATCAGGTACAGTGTATTTGGGTGACAATTTTATGGTCCTTGCTGTATTGATTACTGGGTTTACAGATAATGCATGAGCCAGGTCAATTCATGCTTGTGATCACATACATCATAATCCTGCTCAGCTTTCACAAAGAAAAATCTGTTGTTGTTCGGACAAACAGACGGTTACTGGAGAAACATCCGTCTTCGTATAAGCACCATAGATCCATGTTAACCAACAATCAATGAGAAGATAAACCTAAAAAAAGACATTTCGGTAAGAATCAAATTCATTTATTGCCATTCTTATGAGTCAGTTTTTTTTTCTCATAGCACTGAGCTAAGCCTTTTACTTAGGGTGTATGATTATTACATTTATTTTATGTGAAGGATGGGGGGGGGTTATTTTGTTTGTTCAAATAAAAAGTGTCACTGCATCGGCCTATGACAAACACTCAATTGAATTGCTATTGTGATAAACAAGTTGCCGCTCAGACAAAAAAAAAAAATTGAGGCTGGGAAAACAAACACCAAGTGTGCAGTAACTTCATTTCCATAGCAAAGGTGTAGATGAACTCAGCGTCACCCCGACAGCAGCTGCTTTCTCAGTCCATTCTTTTCATGTGCAGGGAATACATCAGCTTAAACACTGAAATTATCAAACAAATGGTCTATAGTTATTTGCCATAATTACGCACACTGTATGTGCAATTCTCAGTCAGCATACCTATAACAAATACTTCAGTGTGACATTTATATGAATCCTAGTGTACCAATATCCCATAAAAAAGGAAAATACTCTAAACAGACATCCCTCTCTGCACTGACTCGTCTTCCATTTACACATTTTCCATTTATTAGCCAATTATGGGTTACACTTTTTCTGACCTGTGGGCAAAGTCTTTTTTACTTTTGGGGGGGGGGGGGGATAAAATAAAAATCTCATACGGCTCTTTAATCTTTACTATTTTTTTTCCGTAAATTAAGGCTCGGCCAGAATGAATCAAGGATTAAACTAAAAAGCAGGAAACAGGAATTTTGCTTCAGGATGTTATCAGCATTTCATTTGTCAGCTGAGATGCATGATTCATATTAATATGGCAGAGTTGACACAGAGCCCTGCATCAAAAACAGGTTTTTCCTTCCACCTCCGTTTAGAGGTCTGTTTTGAAAAAGCTTGACAGTTTTCACCCAGTTTATTGGTGGCATGGACATTTAGTGATGTATTTTTTGCTATATATACAATGAACATCTGTTTAACAGTACAGATCCTATGGAACTTTACATGTAATTTTTGTACACTCAGATACATATGTAATGTATTTTCCGGACTATAAGTCACTTTTTTCCATCCTTTGGCAGGGTATGCAACGTGTACTCAGGTGCGACTTGTATATTAAAATATACAATTAGTTAGCCTTGTATTACAAATATAACGGCATCTGTTCTGTCCCTCTCCTGATGGTTCTCTTCCACCTTTGCATTCTGAGCATAGGTGACATGCATGTTCATGGAACGTGTGCTTGCAGCTGAGACTCAGACCTCACCTGGAAACAAGGAGTTCTATTTTCTGATTGGTCCATAGGTCTGCCTTTTACTCATTTATAAGAATTTCTGTGCAGTGAAGCTAATCATTTTGCCATGTGAGAACTTGTTGAAATGCGTGAGACTTGAGAGCCCTGCAGCCGCACCACTTTAAGAGTAGTTAAAAGAAATTCAAGGAGAGATTCAACGTGACGCTAAAAATGTAGTGATTTACGTAGGCCCGCCTCTCATGGTCGGCAACAGTATAGACACCACACAGTGTTTATTAATGGACAGCGAATAAACACGCACTGGCATGTTTTACTATATTTATTTCAGGAACCTGATTGTACAAATCCAAAGTCTGTAACCTGTGAAAAAACTGACAATATTACAGAGCTCCCCCTAAAGGTCTCAAAGGCTTTCAGGGAAACTTGTGTCCTTTTTTTTTGGCTGGTGCGACTAGTATGTTTTTTTTCTATTTCATTACACATTTTTTGGCTGGTGCGACCTATAGACCTACCCACAAGTGATCCCTGTTCTTCCCGCCAGTCAAGTAATTTGTTGGTTGTGTTCAATCATGTCCACATGTACACGACTCAACTAAATAGCTTACAGCTTCACAATGTAAGTGAAGAGGGAATTGGGGTCATATTTACCAATTTACCTACAACACCTTCTCTGTTACTACACTGTATTTTACTTTCCGCATAGGACATACAGTATGGTTGTAATAATGTGAATCTTTCAGGACACAATCCTGGAGTTGGCCTCAAACTCAGACAAAGATGCTGAATACATTAAATCGTCTATTTTCCGATATGAATCCAAGTTTTGGCTCCAAGTCCAAATCAGTGCTAGATACGAGCTTCCTTCACGTGCTGACTCAGTGTTTATTTCCAACTTTTTTTTTTTTCCCATCTCACTGTCTTTTTTGGCTTACCTACTATTGTCTGTGTAGTACAAACCACCTACACAACAAAATCCACTTCAAATCTAGCAACTGCTTAATGACAGAGCAAGCAGACATCTGAGAGAAGACATTATCATCCCAGAGGACGAAAATGCTATTATAAACTGATTAGGTGGAGGAGAGCTGGATGGAAATCACTCTTGAATCTTTTTTTAACCATTAATTAGTGGTTCTGTCAGTGCGGTTCATTCTGTGGGGATGACTAATGTGTAGAGCTCTCCCACTGCTCTTCATGACCAGTCGGTACATTGCTGCCACATTTGCATATGTAGCTTTGACAGCAAAGAAAAATCCCATTGCCTATTAACGTAGCTGGAGTTGTGTGTGCAGACAGTGTATTCCCGTACAGACCCTGCACTCCTCTGTCTGAAACAAAATGGCATAAAAGTAACAGTATAGCCGCCTTGTGTCAGTAATTGGTTGATTTACAGTAAGTTGTGCAAGTGAACCAGTGATGAATGGCGTGAATTTCTCCATTTGCACCTCTAGTGCCATACAGAGACACGCAAAGGGGTGTACCAAACCCTAGTTAGATTTAATTTAAGGTAGAAGCACATTCTGTTTCGTTTCCTCTCTTACAAATAAACGATTACCTCATTACCCCATCACATTAACTGAGAGGTTTGTAAAAGATGCTTAGATGAACAAGCTTACACCCAATGAAAATATTACTGCTGGCCAGATATCCAGTGTTTATTGTCACACAGAGCTGGGATCAGCTGGATCCAGGTGATTTATTTCATGTCAGGAGTGTTTTAAATGTGTGTTTAGCCATGTATTTTCTTAAATGTCCCACTAAAAAGTGTTTTAGACAAAGCTCTGGCATGAGCCACTTTTTAATGGAACAGTACATCATGCTAACAAGAATTTACTATAGCCATCATTTCTTTTACACCTTATTGACAAGTCAATTTCCTTTTATAATCTTAGACTGAAGGCTAACTAGATGGTACAGTGATTTACTATTGCCTCTTAAAGTAAAAGATGGAACAACAAATCGGTCAAACTTCCTAGTTGGGTCACCCAGCTAGCTCCTCCACCTTTTAAAGTGAGGCTTTAGTCCTGAACCCTGGTAAAAAATGTTTTATTTTATTTTTTATGGCAAGTGGGTGGAGGATATCTCACAGCATGAGCTTACTGCTTCCTTTTTGCCTGTATTTGGATTAACAAGGAGTCAGTTCTGGGCACAATTCTCTTCTCCTTGTATATGCATTCACTGGGTTAATCGCTCTGCTGTTTGCAAGATAACACTTACCTTTGGTACCACAATGACGATCTAACTTTTCTGTGAAATACAACTGCTGTCTCTCCATGACTGCAAAGCCTCCATCAAAAACTGAATGTCATTAACCTCTCCTAACACCTAAACCACAACAAAAAATCTTCTAATTTACCGGATTCACCCCTGCTGTTAACCCAATTACTATCCCTTTGCAACAAAACATTAAACCTACTGCAAGAAACCTTTTTTACATTAATTTTGATCCTCAAATGGCCTTTCACCGATCATATCTCAAAGCCTTGTACAGTTCTTTTTTCTCCACTTAAAAAAATATTAGCAATATCCAAAAATATCCGCAGCAGACACTAAACAACTAATCTGTACCTTTATCCTCAGCTGACTGTTATTAATTATACTTATTTACCTGCCAATATGCCACTAACTGATAGTAGATCCTCAGAAGAAATTTCGAATACAAATTCATTTCATTTTATTTTCCTAAACATGTCTGCATCAGCTGTTGTTTCAGCTATTACTTAGTGACCAACCAACAGAGAGACTAGCATCAGCAAATCCAACATTATTTTCAGAAACAAAAATCAGTCAAATTGAATATTTCATAGTTCTGAGAGTGGTGGAAAAGAGATCACTCTGACAGCTCTGACCCCTGAGCAACTCTACTCAACCACAGTTTATGTTTCCTGTATTGCCTCCAAGACTGGAGGTCCACTGCAGTACCACCTGCGAGGTGCGAGTAGCAGCATCCCTCTTTTAATCCCACACACAAGGACTGCTTTATTACAAACCAGAGAGCTGTTAGAAGATAAGCTGGTTGCACATCACAGGCTCTGTGTGCTGGCTAAGACATTCCTGACACCTCGACAAATGAAACGTGTTGCCAGAATCTTTACAGTGCTGCCTCAACATGCTACTAGCATCAAATCCCAATGACACCTTTGGTTTAATATGTAAGGCATACAGTGTAATATTTCTGTGATGCTATAGTAGTAAAAAGAGATTTATGACACACAACAAGCTATTAAGGAGCTGTATGTGGTGGGGTAATCAGGGGGGGAAATGGGGTGGAAATTCTCTTCTTCATGCCACATTGATTCATCCTTCAGTGAGAGAAACCTCCCCATTATGCACACCTCATCTAAAAAGGGCCCTAAGATGATCATTGTGGACCCACAGTGCACTGATCCCAGGTCTGCTGCGAGGTCAACAAAGGTCCTCCCCGCAGCATCTGGACTCTCTGGAGGATGCCACAACTGCATGATCCATGGAGTGTTGATAATATCACTGCATGATAGAATAGTGTGAGAGGCATCATGCCTGTGTGTGCGGTGGGAGAAGAGGCTGTCTTACCATATGAAGCTGTTGCACAGCATTGTGTTGAATCTTACACCTTGAGCATTTTGTAAATTTCCATTTCTTGATTACACAAAATGAAGTTACTGTACAGTAAGGTGGTAGTGGGTAGACTGGATTATTAATATCACTGTCTCAATAATTACAGTACTTTGTTGAGAGGGGTGCCAGAGGGCCATTGAAACCCTGGATATAATGCTAGGTAGTCATGATAAGGTGCATGAATTATAAAAAGTATTAAAGGCCTCTGGAAAGCTGAAATGAGGTTTAGAACATTTGATTTAAGCAATTCAGTGTTTATTGCCCTTTTTTCCTTAAAATACATAGGGTGGAGTATGATCTGACAAAGCTGATGTTAAGGGGCAGTTGTGGTTACATTTATGCTATGGAAAGTTTCACAATCACTCATCTACACATTGTATATGTGGCAGTGACATGTATGGCTACTTAACATCAAGCAAGGGACCATCAACAACTTCCAAACATATGAAGACAAGCACAGAGACATAACACTGTGGTCGGATAAGCCATCACTATATGTATTCCCTTTATTTATTCCCAAAATCTTTCACTTTGCCAAAATAAGAACTTTACAAATAGACACCAAAATGACAAGTTATGGTATAAAGTGGAAAATTGTAATAGTTACTGGATCAACATTAGCAAACCGCTAAGTAAACACACCAGGACTGTTCTTTTTCTCTAGAACTCAGACACCCGTACCACTATTTTCTAACCAAGAAAGACAGAAAAAAATGTCTTACACAAAGTTTTCTAGAGATAACATTCATCTCAGGAAAGGCTTCAACATTGTAGCCTTTTTTTCCCCTGCACAGCTGAAAGATACCCACAATTGTGTACATCTCTGTCTATTAGTCACAGACGCACACTCTCTCCTGTCAGGCGCTTGAAGCACTCAGAATCATTTTCTCTGACACTTAACATTTTTCACAATGTCTTTGTGAACCATCATCATCAGTTCTTGGCTACAAACTCATTTTCTGTTGTCATGAATTTCCTTCCTTTACAGGAGGCTACAGGTTACACTGGGCTGACCCAACACTGACAGGCTCCTGAAAGACTCACAATAAACTGACTGAGGAAAAAAACTCACTAGCCTAGCACAATGCAGTCTGCTGGTACTCCCCCTATACAATAAGAAGAAGTAATTGTCTAGTCCCTGGATATAAGACAACCCCACTCTTTCAGACCTTGCCCTCACATAGTGTAATGCAAGTGTGCTTCTGTAGCTGCTGGTGACTGTTTACCTGCATGTGGCTGCAGGTGCTGAAGGCTTCTTACATATTAACACTGTTGTTGTTAGGCAAAGGTTGCCATAGCAATAATATAGTATGCTTAATTTAATCATAAAATAAATGTTTTTCTACACTTCATTTAGATATTGACTTAATTGGTTGCTGAATGTAGAAATAAGGCAACAATCTACAGTATGCTTTCTCTAGTATTAGTACACATTATAAAATTTCAGCAATTGTACTTTGACAATTACACAATCTAAATGTGCTGTTCTTGGAACAGAGGCTTCAATAATTACCTTTTATTTACTGCATTATAAAGTGATCTCTAAATTAGGCACTTCTTTGCAGTTAAAGCTTAGAGCTTAGAGCTTGTGTGACCTCATAATCATGTATTTTTAGTCAGCAAGTTTTAGGCCTCATTCCATCATCACGAATTTCCCATTAGATATAAAACAAAGCACACAATTGTATCTGCACTGTGGCAGGTCTTTCAGGGCAATGCATCCGATTTATCCACATGCAATACTAGTGGATGGAGGAGACACTTTTGGGTCCTGGTTCATTTGCATAATAATATTATGTTTACAGCATGTATGCTGGGTAATATATTTTAATGAGTAATGTGTATACAAATGGCTAATTTTGTAGTTATTTATAGATGATGTTTGTGTTTTATGAGATAATTTACCACCGCTTGGAGCTCACAATACAAAAATATCTCTCTCACTCAAACATCACATGGACACTTTATTTTAATATTATGGAGGAATACTGTAGAGCAACTCTGCTACTCTGATGATAAGCAGCAGTTACTGAGAGTGTCATCTTTTGATTAGCTAGTCATGATTCATGAATCATATTATTGCAGTACTCTTCACCAATTTTACAAAGCATTTACTTTGAAGGGGTATGGACTGGAGGAAGCTCTTTATAAAAAAATAGATTGATTATATTTTCTAATATTAACTTCATTAGTTACTTGGTCATCAAAACTCATAAATTTAAAGGCATTTTAACTCATTAATGTACCTGTATTAGATGATGGTGGATCAGGATGTGGCATGGCTAAGGCTGCACCTGTATGGAAAGAATACAAGACAAGATTTAATTTATAATGCACTCTGAAGTACTGTTAAAATACTTGAAATGAGACAGGAATGCATTTGCTGCTTCGATAATAATAATAATAATAATAATTTTATCATGTTTTTTCCTGATCTGGTCTGATCTGTATTGGCTTTATAATAAGATTGGCATCCTGTTGGCATCCTTGATCTCATTTAAATTGTACCAGTTTTGACTGTAATGTTCCACGGTCTACCAAAACGGGTGGAGCTTTCTCTGTAGTAGAGAATCAGTTAATAGTCTACCACTGAATTCAATACTAAATAATGCCGCATTTTACAGGAAATTATACAATGAGAAACGAACCTTAGTAGAAATGAACCCAAAGTTCATGACAGAGAATTTTACTAAAACACAAAAATAATGTTGCGAATAATGTCATGGATACCGAGCGCTATTTCATTTACTGTTTTCTTGATTTGTGCTAAACTCGGGCACACTGGAGATTCATGTTGCAGGAAGAACCTCTTACTCTGAAAGCCGAGTGTGAATTCCATATTTCATTGACTCAATTTGCAGCATATCCACTCAATCCACAAAATAGCAGCAGTAAATCCACTTTTCCATTTCACTCAAAACTCTAAGCCCTGTGGTAAAGACCATTCTCTGTCCTCTCTTTGATTTGACATTTCTTTTTATTATTTTTTGCCACTGGGCTCTGTGCGCAGTGATGGCAGGATGACATGGAGGGCTAATACTGGCACAAAGTGGCCCTCGAGTGCATCAATGGCCAAAGCTCAAAGCAGAGCAGCCACTGCAGTCAAGGTTATGATGCAGTGAAAGCCATTTGCCTCATATTTCCATGCTTAGGGCCACAACAGAGTAATTTCAGGGCAGAGCTGCTTTGTCCCAGACCCCTAACATGTCATTTAAATTCTAACTGTGAAACCAGATCGGTCAAAACACTGATGCCACAACCTCGAAGGACTAAAGTAACAGATTCAGCTGTGTCAATCTGATTCTAACTGATTTCAGTGCAAAATGCTTCCCTCTTGACACTGATTAAGATCATGCAGCTTAATTTGATCTACTGTTGTTTCATTCATCTAGTTCGAAGCCATTTACTGCTTCAAAGTTTCTAATTAACCAGATACAGAAGAGGAAAAAAAACACTCTTCAATGTGAGTATCTTTAATTAATACAGGAGAATTAAGCTGCAGGGACCAGGAGCTTTATTGATCTTTTACCAGTTTTAATTAACCGAGTGAGTTATTTTGGCTTCAGTGTTATATTCATTAAAGCTTCTTATTTATATAGCGTAAAACTATTACAATCTGGTTTTTAGGTCATCTGATGACCTGAGTATTTGAATTTTGCGTGTTTTGTAACGTTATCAGAGTGAGGATGGGAACTCCACAACACAAAAAGCACCTATTCAAAATAAATAAACCATTGTCTTTTTGCTGATTTAACACAGAGAACTACTACACTACACTAATCTATTAGTATTTTATATAAATCATATTAAATGTGCCTAAACTGAAGCTAAATTTGAAAATAGCTATATGAAAAATTTCATTCCTACTTACATGTGTGGAATTGCTGTAAGGCTAGCGGTGCAGTGATTAGCATTGTCGCCGCACAGCAAGAAGGGTCCTGGTTGGGGCTTTGCTATATGGAGTTTGCATGTATGCCTTCCACATTCCAAAGACGTGCATATTAGGCTAACTAGGGAATTGAAATTGAACATGGGTATGAGCATGACTGACTGTTTGTGTCTTTACTTTAGCCCTCTGATGGACTGACAACCTATCCATGGTGTCCCCCAACGCTAGCTCATTAACAGCTGGGTTGGGGACCAGCCCCTCTGAAACCCTGTAGTACAAAGTAGGTCAAGAATATGGATGTATTGGTTTTGCACTACCTGTTAAACACAAGTGAAATTTAAAAATACACGGCTGCCGTTAACTTTTTTTCTGAAGTCTTAAAAATATGTTATCAATGCAAATTTATAAAAATGATATTGTCAGAGGTACTGTGCTTTCTTATGAAGTAGTACTATGTAAAGACTCAAGCTGCCCTCATATGAGTTCTTCATGAAACCTATGGGTGAAGTCATGGGGTATTCAGTCTGTTCAAAGGTTTATTAAACGTACTGAAGCAGAAGTAAATATTGTGGACAACAATGGAGAGTAATGAGAAACCATTTTTGGACACATTCATCATTAGTTATGGTCTTGTCATGGAATTGCTTGACAATAAACAATAAAGTACTCTCATAAGCCTTATCCTATTAATGAAGGGACAGGTGTCCTCATATGTGAGATGAGGCACTGTGATAGGGAGCAGTGTGCTTTTATTTTAATAAAAGCCCCATGTCAGCTTTAACCATTATGGCACAAACGGCAATCCCATGACAAAGATCAATTGTGATCCTCTGCAATTCTGATGAAGAGACCTGTGTGAAGCTGCTAAATTTGAGACTGAAATTGCATTTGTAGTCATGCTCCTCGTGTCACTCCTGCTGAGATTCTCCTTTGTTTTTAGGAGCCGGCCTGCTGAGATTTTTGTTAAACCAGAACAATAAATACAGCTGGACTCAGCGAGAGGTTACTGCCAAACTAAAGCGAAACTAGCTTTGAGGGGATGTCTGGGTAAATAACAACATGAGATAAACTGTAATTCTGCTGATCAGTTTGGTGAACATTTAGGCATAGTAAATTTGGATAAAAAAATTTTGGAAATGCGTTTTTTGATATTCTTCTTGTGGAAAAAATATTTTATGCAATTAAAATAATTTATATTTGCAATTTATACCATTCAACCGTATCTCTTTAAAGACACTCAATTTTCGAAAAAAAAAAAAAAAACAAAACACTTGGAGCTAGGCATTAGAATAGGATTACAAATTTTTATACAATAAATAACATAAATATTGCTGAATGGACAAATTCAAATACTTTCTCCCAATGAAGGAACATCTAAATTGCCCACAGCTTCGTGAATTATCCACTTTTGAGCTAGTCAAGTGCCAAAACACTGCCATGCTGTTAATGGCTACGAGTTGCTGGCTTGAAAAGTGAGTCAATCCCCCACAGACCTCCATGATAAATGGCCAATTTTTGAGCAGAACTAAACATGCATATAGCCTGGTACAAACTGTGGAGAGACACAGGTACTGCCAAGATGCCAACCACAACAGTCTCCAACTCATAGATCATTGGTTGATCCTTTATAACCTATGAGATCTACCTAGTTTCACCCAGTGTCTACTCTTTTTCCTCCTATCCACAGAAGACAAATGGTGCTGTGAAAACAGTCTCTGCAGCACTTCTTGTTGTGCCGTTTGAGGATGAGCAAAAAGCAGTTTAAATCCGCTGAGGGCTGAACAATGCTTTACAAACACGTTTGCCTCTACAGCGTCTTTCGAAATTTTCCAAGCCATTTAGATCCGACACAATGAGCAGCTATACTGTGTGAAATGCTTTTATGGTACAACAATCAGGGAAATAAAGACCACCTGTGCTTACTTATTGATCAGGGTGAAGAGTAGTAGTCAGCCATGAGTGGAATGTAATGTGCAATCCAATGAGAGACTTCAGCAGATAATATAGCAAGAGCTGTGTTTTCCCTATTCTTGTGTAATTTTTAGGACTTCAGGAAGTTTAACAAATAGCATAAACTAAACAAGATGTAGACACAATATTAACAACCACAGTGTTTAGCTGTGTTTCAAATTAGCCTGTCAGCACATGCACTGCCTTGTTAGTTTGTTTTATCTGATGGTGCTATGAATTAATACATTGCTCCTTCTGAAATAAAATAAAGATATACTTTAATGCCTCAGACTGCAGGTTTTTAGTAGTGGCAACAAGGTGAAAAAGCAATAAACCTAATGCATTGTGGGTGTTGAAGTTGCATGCTAACACTTAGGAGGAATCAGTTTTCTCTGGTTTTACAGTACCTATTTCTAAAAAGCTTCCAGACACAGCCTGGTGGTATGACAAGTCCATCTTTTCAGCTTTGAATTATTTAATAAAGCCTATGCTGCCAATCAGTTTTCCCCAGTACAAAGGCCTACAGCTGTCAGAAACATCTGCACCATGCTTGAAATCTCCCAGCAATCACAGCTGCTCACCCCAAGGATATCAATATCAATAAAACAGCCAGACAAACTAAAGGCAGAGACCTAGAAAAACAATTAAGTCTGTCACCGCAGGTCGGATTATGAAAAGGAAACGTTCTGATGCATCTTATTAGGTTTACGTTAGTGTAAGGCAGCGCACCTCTCCTTTGCCTCTTCCTGCTTCTACCTGGCATTAAGCCTGAAAGAGTGCAACAAGCGCTACATTTTTTTTGTTGAAAGCTGAAATTCACTAACCTGATGCACCAGATGGTTTGTTACACAGAACCATCTGGGAGGTCGCGTAGGAAACTGTTTGGGAAGGACAAGCTTTTTAAAAAATATTGGAATTGGACGATTGGACAAATTTTCTCCCAGTTTTACCACCAGACAATCACATCAATGGAAAACAAGTCACAAATCTTTAAAAGCTAGAGGCAAAAAGCTGTTAGTATGACAGTCTTTGCCACGTCTATGGATAATAAAACTATGCTTGTCACCTAAAAAGTCACAATTCATTAAATTGTTTCTCACATGCTATTGCCTCATGTTCCTGATGCTGTCTGACACTCCGAGAGGTCCTCAATTACACGTGTTGAGGTATGATAACCTCCCCACGCTCTACCTGACCCTCTCTGCTCTGTAGATTGGTTATCGATCCTGCTTTCTATACGCATATTGCTGCATGCACTTTTTTTTTTCTCTGAGCCAGGCCCTTTTATGTGGAGACAGTCTAGCCAATGGGGTGTATCTCGTTGCATGAAAAATGCTGAACGGCATGAGTTGTGTCATCTTCGTCAGCTTGTCCCCCCTCCCCCTTCATAAATAATGATCGTTTCAGAAGCCCATCAATTTGACTTTGTAGAGCAATATTTTTGAAAGCATTTACTTTTTTTCCAATTCAATAGATCCTCGTGTTTCATTACCTAAAGCAGCATTATTTTTTCCTCCTCGTCTTCTCTGAAAGCAAAGGGTACAGACATGCAGTTATAATCCATGGTACACCAAAATGCAATCAATAAACATGAAAAGGAGACCCCCCAATCGATCAATAGCACTTTTCTTTGGCATCAATTAGATTGGAGGAATGTATCTCAAATTTTAGTCAAAGGATGAATCTACATTTGTACTACATTGCAGGAAGGACATCATATTTTTAGCCTCTCAAAATGTAATTATATCACAGGATCTTTTATTATAATCCAGCTGCAGTTGCTAACATTTAATGAAGTTTAGCTGTATTATGTTTTTTTCCCTCTAATCATTGTGTCTGTACTGAAATTGAGCTATGAGATTGTATGTGTGGGAGTATTCTTGCATTTCAATATCTGCTGCACTGTAGTCATAGCATTCATTATAAAGTAAGGGAGAAAATAGATGGCGATTTGGTGCTGATGTGGTTCATTCTGTGGTAAAATGAAATAAAGATCGTTACTGTCTTTTGTCACCGGCTGTGTCTGTAAAGTAGCTGTCCTTTAATATGTGTGAAATATGCTTTAATATAGAATTGATGGAAGCTTGCTGAGCAAAGAGGCGGGTCTCATCCTTTAACCTTGAAGGAGTACAAAAAAAAAAAAGTACAAGTGTATTGATGTGATCAACAGTGGTGAAGCCAAAAGGTGAAGCGTATCCAAAGTGGTCTTTGGATGTGCTTGACATGCTTGGGTAATGAGAACGCACAGATAACAGCGAGTAATACGGTATCACCTTGCAAATTGTGGGCGTTTTTTTGCTATGTTTTGAATGCGGATACTCATATATCATTCAGCCGTCCCCCTTTTGACAGGCAGCCAGCTGTGTACATGTCAGTATTCTGTCAGAACAGCAGTGCTCTTCAATCAATCATCCGATTACCCATTCCAACATTTCGACAATGAAAATGACGCGCTGAATTAGATTGGAATTGGCGACTCTGGTAGAATTAGCAGGCACTGAACGTCCCCCTCCCTCCCCCGGGGGGCCGTGCAACTTAGCCTGGAAACAATAGTTTATTACAAAAACATAATTGGGCTGCTGTGACATTTCACGGTGGCCCCCCCTCTGTTTGTTTGCGCTTCACTAGGAGTGTTGGTGATGAAGCAAAGCCTCGCCTTGTGTCTTTTGCTGTTGTACAACAAAATCAATGATTCGTAAACAGAGCCCGGTGACCCGAAACACAGTAGTTGGCACCGGGTGTCAGATAGGCACCCCTGCTACTGCGGTCAATACGATTATAGACAGCTGAAGTCATTCACTTCAATGAAACCGTGTGACATGAAACATACACTCAGCAGCCCTGACAGTGTTCACTAATTACTTGATCTTGCTGTTCACAGCCTTTGGTAAGAGACCCAGACACCCATAGGGTAAATGATAGCTCTACAGCACAGTGAGGAGTTTCATACTGAGCAGATGCTGTGCTTCGTTTCTCCTACTAGTGACTCTCAAAAGTCCTTTGCACATCCTAACTTACCCTAACTGACAGACCTGTGCACTGACACACACATTCCCTCTCTCTTTCTCTCTCTCTCGCTAAGACCCTGGGGGAGCAGGGGTCTAGCAAATGCTGCTCTATGTTGAAAGGGATTAGACAGATTTGTAAGTGCTCAAGCTGGCTCTTCCATGTCAGGATTGCGGCGGTAGCTGGAGGGCTGTGGCCGTTTTTTTTTACTTTACTTTACTTTTTTTTTTCTTTACCTCATTTTTCTGAGCTGTCCTGCCGCGGCTAATGTGAGGCAGAGAAGCATGCTTTCAAAACCAAGAATACCTCCTGGTCCTGACATTATCTTGGCACTACACAGCTGTATTTGCTCTCATTGGTGGATTATTTTCTCTGTGGGGCTATGATGCTGTTAGCACACTCTTCCTGCCATAAAGCGGCCGCACACAGTGGAAATGCTCCGTTTCATTCCACCTGTATTTTTCGTCCCTGAGCAACTTTGCATTCAGTTGCATTTAAGGCTTACACTGTGCAGATAAAGTCATTTTTTTCCTGATCAATTTTTCAATTATATACAGCATGAAATTGTCAAAAGGCTGGGATTGAAAATCCCGGATAAAATGCTGGATTTTATGAATGAAAGGGAAAAAAAATATATAATCTATCTCACAGATGCAAAATGTAAACATTTATTCCGAGTGAAGCTCTCTGGTCTGCATGAGGCCAAAATCAAATGATACATGCAACCAAGAAAACCTATTTGTTTCCCTCTCATCCTAATGGTTCTCACTGTAGCTCTTTCCAGCCCTGTGATCACAACCTTCAATTTCATATGTGGCTCTGTGCAACAGCACAGGTTGTGTGAATAGCATGGGTCAGGCACATCCCATCCAGCGTTTCATTATTCATTGTTCTCATTTTCCATGAGAGATTCATTTCTTTCAGGAAGTCATCTAGAAAGCATTGAATGCCTATTTCCTGCTGGCCGATGTGAGATGGGGGGGGCTGTGGAACAGCAGGGGCGGGGGTATGGAAATCCAGTAAATAGAGCTGACAAAAAAAGGCTGCCTCTACACAAATTGCCTGCATTTTTCTGTTGATAGGAATCACAGCATGTTTTGTTGCCCATAGTTGTGCATTTATACATATGCTCTAATACCTAAGGTCCCCCCCCCCACAAATATTCTATCCCAGAAAAAAAAACATCAATTTTTGTATTTATGAAAAGATGCTAAATAAGGATGGTAATAATATATTGGCTTGGTCAGCATGCTCATTTTGTGATTGCCTCTAGATAGCTGAATAGCATATGGCCGACGTGCACGCTTGACTACAGTAGGACTGATGCAATGTGGAGACAAGTAAGTTTCCTTGACAGGACAACAATACATCTGCAGACAGCAACACCACAGTTGCATACATACTGTATATAAATAATGTGACTGCATAATCAATGGCTTGACTTTTAGTACAACTTCTCTGCAGTTGAGACACACAGCAGATGTGCTGCTGTGGTTGCCTGATTGGCTTAAATAGCTTGTAGGTATAAGTAGCTACATTGTTAATATTTACGTGGCCATATGTTGTGATACAGCTCTATAGAACATGGTGAATGTTAAATGCTCTTCTCCTTCTGCCCTTTCTGTGCAATGATCCAAGCTCAATGCATTTATTGACTTGGTTGCAGTCAGTTGCTTAAAGATGTGTGTGTGCAATATTAGATCTTAGAACTGATGTTCAGTTTAGTACAATGTGTGAAAGTACAGTATATATTTTTGGGCATATAAAGATATTTAAAACAGTTCTGGTGTGTGTGTGTGTGTGTGTGTGTGTGTGTGTGTGTATACAACTACATCACTGTGCAACATTTTCAAGTACTGATCAACGGACTTATGCTGTTAATTCTTTACGCAATCCCAGACTGATGGTTAAATATCTTATTCGAAGTTAGTGGAATTTTTCTTGTGTTGAAGTATCCTGTTTTGATCAGGAATGAATCTGAAGAACTGATTCTCAATGGAAGCCCACTGTCTAATGCTTTCTGCTGATACTACAACCGGAGCACCCAAAATTATGTACAGATTCCTCAAACATAAGATAATAAATCTGACTCTCTCAACTTTTTAGTTTTTAGAACTCATGTTCATGTCTTAAATGACTTTAAATTAATCAGTCAGAGCAAGCCTTGTACTTGCTCTGACTTTGCAGACTGTTAGGGCTTATAACTCAAACTAAAAGGATTACAGTGACTATAGGACATGATCCAGATGTAAATTGAACTACCTTTAATACCTCATCTGTGAGTGTCACCTCACTGTGGCTCTTACAAAGTGAGTTAAGAAGCAAAAATTTGCTAAGCAGAGAGATATCTAAAAACTACTATTTTGCAAATGTTGCTGCCCAACACTGTTAAATGGCTACAATAACTGCATCTAAAGCAAGGGTCTCAAACTTGCAGCCACAATGGATGGATATTTTGTGGCCCCCCACTTGACATCAAAGTTTAGCGTTAGTGTGGCCCACACATTTTTCTCACATACACTTATTTGCTGAGGCTTGCCCTGTGCGTTTTATATTTTTTTATCAGTTATGGGCTACCATAGCTGAGGCACGTGACAGCTTCTGGTGGTGTTTGTTGTGGAATACTTGATACGACCCAGCCTCACCTAGATTCTACCCCCAGTGCCCCCCCAGGTAAGTTGAGTTTGAGACCCCTGCTCTAAAGCATCCTTTGTTTAAGCAAGTGGGCACCTCCTATGTGTGAACATGGCCTATGATAAGGCATAGAGAAGGGACTGTTCAGGTATAAGTGCTGTCAATATGTGATTTCCCTAAATGAAAAATGTTGTACCCACATGATCTTCACTGACTTGTGTGACTTCAATGACCAGCTATTCAGTGCTATTATAACTATAAAGAACTCAGCAAACTTTCAGGAGTCACATTTCTCTTTGTTAAGAATACTTTTAAGCACATGCTGCTGCCCAACACAAGTAAAATCAATTTCAACCGCTCTCTTACACAAAGTCTGTATGGTGGCAGTGAGAACGCGTCAACATGGATGACATTCTACATGAAAGGGCATCTCCAGCCAATGTCCGGCCCTGATTCTCCAAACATAGATAAACATGGCTTATAATCGGCTGCTTGTTTCCCCCTACATGTTTCTGATGTCGCTGCTCGGACAGTTAAGTTAAGGAAAAACAGAGCAGATTTCCTTTTTAGTAGCAAACATCTGACATAGTGATGACACTGCAAACCTTCTGCTCACTGCCATCAGACTGAATGAACTCAGCAGTTGCACAGCAGCAGTCTTCAGTAATGAGCCTCTGTGAAACATTAAAAGACACCAAGAGGCTTCCACAAATCAAACACTTGGAGGACTGTAGTTAACTACAGCAGCAAAATCAAACTCAAAACATGTCTGCTGAACATCCCAACACACACCTACCTTTTTTTTTTACTCCTTCCTCCCCTTTACAGTCTTTTCCCATTACTGTCAAGCCACTGAAGCAAGGCAGAGCTGAGCCTGTTTCTTCCATTTGTTGGTAAAAAGGGAAAATTAAAGGAAAAATGAAATAAGACTGATAGAAATAGCTGATACTTGAGCTGTCATACTGCAGGACACATTCCAGAGAGGGTGTATTGATCTGTCAAAATTGAGTGACTCCATTCGTTCCCTTTAAACTACAGAACACAACACTTACTGGCTGGGCAGAAGAAGCAGATGTGGGGTATTGTGGTGCCATCGTATGCATCAAAGTAGAGTTGTAGTGAAGGTAATGTGGTGACTCTCAGGTAAGAGATACCCCTGTGAGAGGCAGCTTCTGGTTGGTGAACTAGACAACAGACTGGCTCTGATATCAATCAAAGTCACATTGAAAACAATCAGCTGATATGATACACCTCCTGCGAACCGCAGGAGCGATCGGAGGAAGAGGCTAGCGGCATGTTGCTGCTATCAGACAGCGGTGTGGGATCCATTATCGCATCTTTCTCTTCAGAGGATGTCACCTGCCATTTTACACTACTCTGGGTATTGATCATTTTGCACCACATTTAGAGGAAATACCACCCAAGGTGACACTAGTAAACACCAGAGAGGGTAGGACCTAATCTTCTCCTTTGCAAATGAGCTCTTAGATGAGTTAATTTAATCCCTGGACTAAACAAATTAGACTTAGGATGTATCATGTTCTGTGCCAAGTCCTAATGGCCTGATCGCTTGAAGTGCCATGTGAGAATGGGAGAGTCCCTCTGCAGTGCTTCATAAAAGGCACAAAAAACAGGTGAGCAGCTTTCACATCCATTAGTCAAACAGCTCTGTCTAATGGATACACTTTGAATAGACAGGAACAGCTCAGTGTCTGAGAGCAAACATACTTTTTTATGCAATGAGCGGTAATATTGAGTTTATTTTACTAAGCATTAAATTGCCCTATCATGGGAAAGGCATTAACAGTGTGTACCATCATACTCACTCAAGTTAGTCAGTGACTTCTCTCCAACAAAATTGCTGTGACGCAGAATTACTCCATTTCTAGCTGATACAAGACTTTCCATCTTTTTATAGTTTTGTTTTTTTTTTTATGAAAAATAATACAGTCGAGACCACAGATTAGGGGGCAAAATTGTCTGTTGCAAAATTTTTCAGCTACAATAGTGTTTTAAGGAGAAGTATGGTACCTCAAAGAGCAAGGATGAACTCTGAGGAAGATGCACTGAAGGAGAAAGTACTCCAGCACCAGCACTCAGAAGTACTTCGCCACACTTGGAGACAGGGCGCAAGTGCTCTAAAAATCACTGATAACTGGTTCAAAATGACACTGGCTGGCACTCAAAACAAAACTAAAAGAGAAGTCGTAGCCTGTGGTCTCCACAGTTAATATGGTGGAGCATATACAAAGGTGTGGATAAGCCTGCTGATCACTGGAATTAGCCAACCTGATAAGAACGCATGGTACACAAAAGAAAACCAAAAGACAGGAAAAAAAAACAAAGTAGAAAGTATGAGTGGTTACATTGGAAAGTCATTTGCTATAATGATGGATTTCATTAGGACCTAAAGGTACAAGTTGTGAAGTAAGGTACAGTATCAACCTCTTAAGGAAGGTACACCGACTTCTGTTCTGCACTCACCAATTGTCTCTAATTCTGTTTAACCCTTAGAAATCAAATGTACAATATTTCAACAGTGATTTTTTTTGCTGTTGTTCTTGCTGCATGATACTGAATTCTACTAAACCTGAATTCTACTTATTAGTAACTTACATGACCTCAGTAGACTGTCCTCTTTGAAAAGGTCCTGATACTTTGCAGCAATGCTTTGTCAGCAGTTAATCAGTTGGACTCTCACCTGAACACTGAGTTTCATGCTGATCTAAGCTGTAAAATATTCAGACTTTTAATCACCTTCAGTGCATAGATTTGAGTTTTACATTTGAACTTACATGAATATCATCATTTTCAAAAAAAAAAAAAAAACAGGAAAGATCGCAGTTGTGTGTGTTATATTATACAGCAGGGTATACGTATGATTTCAATACTTAACACTAAGAATACCCAGCTTATGAAAAAATGATCAGGTAAGAGAGCCTGATCTTCAGCTAGCTTGCTGTGGAAAATTTCCATGTTCCTTTGATAAAAGGAAATTCAAATCTTTGCATTTGAAGACATTCTGCTTGTATTTTCTTTAGACCTGATCTGTCCACTCTTGGTCATTACATATGGAGAGGTGTGAAGATACTGTAAATAGTAATATTATAGTAATTTGAACCTCACTGTATGTAAGGCCTTCACCTTCAGCCCCAGGCTAGAATTCACAAATAGACGTTTCACACCTCAGCCTGCTCAAAATGTCACCCCGTGACAACTTTAAGCAGCTTTCAGTATCTTTTTTCCTGAACCGAGCTGACACCTGTCGCCTTGATTAAAGAAATAAATCAGCCTCTCATATTCTAAAAATATGCCAAATGAACGTAACTGCTGCTGCTCCTTCCCAAGATCTATAATTAATGTGGTCACATCCAGCGCGGGAAGAGGAAATCTGATGTTTCCCTCTCCTCTCCTCCATCTCTCTCCATGGCAACCCAATAATCCCTGAGAGAACAAAGCGAGCTGTGAAAGCATAAATATGACCGTAGTATCAAAACTTTCAAATCTCTGCTATTACCGTTCTGACAGCTGCCTGCACTAATTAGTCATCAAAGGTCTCGCTCCTCCACCAACAGCTAACACCAGTTCATTATCATCGCTGCTGTCAGAGCATGTTTCCGTGTCACCGTTTGTGTCTGTTTTTATATTGTATAGGTACAGTAATGGAAGGAAGCATGTTTGTGTGTGAGAGCGGATGATAAACTGATTACTACAAGTCTTTCACGGCAACAGTGATACGTGTAACCACTTTCTTTGTCACGGATTATTATTATTATAAATCAGCAAATCACCCTTAGTCTGAGTGGAAAGAATCATACTATTTGTTTGGTTTGACTTTATTAAAGGCTCTCCTGCTGCGACAGCCACACCACATCCTCAACGTGTGTGTGTGTGTGTGTGTGTGTGTGTGTGCGCGCACTGGGAGGGCCGACTGGGTACATCAGATGCAGACGGAGGCAACAGCTAATGACGTCACCAAAACAATAACGCAGGCATTTGATGAAGAGGCTCCATATGAGGACTCTAGTAAACGGTGGACAGAGGTGACAGCAGCAGCTCTGTTTTTCCTTAGATATGATTCCCATTAAAGTTTGATCACTTGTTCTAAATCACATTGAACTTTAGGAGTTACTTAAGTCTCATACTGTATTTATTGTTTAACCTTAGGAGGCTCACTCCAGTCTGTTTAAATGACTGTTGAATAATACTTTACAGAACTACATTAGTCTTCTTTTTAACCTATTTGAAATAAAACTTTATTTTGTTCTGTAATTGTTATTTTCATGTGTATTGAAAACTAATACTGAGGGCACGAGTTGTCGTTTGCCTTTAAATCTACTGATAGATAGAAGTGACAGAGTAGGCTACCTGAAGTCATTTACACAGAAACATGCAAATTAGTGTCAATGTAAAAACAAATCGTGATAAAATCGAGATCGTGATTTTATCATTGAAGAATCGTGATATAAAATTTTTGCCATATCGCCCACCCCTAGTCACCGATGATAAATATGGGCCATTTAATCCCAGTCATCATAGTGGGAAACGGAAGATCCTATAGCACTTGCTTATTCTTTCAGAGGCAGAAATCATCTGGTTTGATAGGGTACAGGTGGTGATTTACCTAACTTGATTTGCTCGTTAAGACTCCCTGTTGGCCTCCAGCTTTTAGAGGCCAGGGAAGGAGGGGAGGCAAAAAAAGAGGTGCATTAAATCAGCAGCGACTCAGCTGCTGAACTTCCTGGACTTATGGCGTCACCTTGCGAAACCTCTAATCTACGAACTGTCACTTTCTATTAATACAGCCTGCAGACAATCTGATCAATTATGGAAATTGTGAATAATAGATTCAATTCAGCATTAATTTCTTATAAGAGTGTCACGCTGAAAGAGAGGCTCCAATCAAACTCCTGTAGTCTGGTTTGCCACTATCAAAAGCTAATAAAAGCATTTAGATAGCGACCTTTGATTTCTACTGGGTGATGCAGTACAACTGTCAAAAGATGAATTCCAAGTGTTACTGCTTCATACTGGGCCGTCATCTAATGCATTTTTTAGCTGATGCACTCTATTCAGTTTGTTTGTTGTCTGGCTGTGTACCAGCTCTCTCTTTCATAATGTCAGACTCAAGCCAGAGCAATTAATAGATGGGTGAGTTAACATCCCCCTTGGCCCCCCTATTATTCTCATACATGTCCTCCCAGGCTTCGTGCTTTTATACTTGGCACATTACAATGTGTTGACAAATCAACTTAGGAGAGCTTAATGGCACGCAACAAGATAGTGTCACACACAACAATCAGGAACACTATAAAAATAGGAATTCCAGGATGGGTTATGGTACCTGAAAATGGAGTAATATGTGTTTAATATAACAAAACCACAATTTTTACTTAAACCTAAACCTGTTTTTTTTTAACCTCAACTAGTAGTTTTGAACACCTAATGCCAACTGCAGGTCCGAATGAAACAAAACTGATGTCTGCAGGGTTCCTGTGAACAGGTGATAGTCGAATTTTTAAAATAAAGCACTACAGTGGCTCATATTGAACCTCTAGAGATAATTTCAGTTAATTGTGTTTTCAAAAACATATGAAATAAGCTTTGCAATTTCTAAAGTCTGATTTCACCTAAAATCCATTATCACAATTGATAATGTTGCACCTGGCACCACCTTTTGCATAAAGTAGTCCCAAATGGACTGTATGAGACTTGTAGTCAATGAATGGGAAGAAATGGAAGTGTCAAAAACTGCAGTTCCTCAAGTGTCCACTGAAAGCTGGCTCACAAATTGAGTCAATCCCCACAGACCACCGTGTTGAAAAGTACAACTTTAGAGAAGGAATAAACATCCCACTACAAAAACTGTATAATAGTGTAAACATCACCCAGCAGTCATATTTTCAGGCTTAACTTCACTGATACAAAAAGGCATAAATATACTTGCTAAAATAGAAATTGATGCAAGTCTATTTAAAGAGTTCTTATTTGGTCCTCAACCAAAGTAGTGCTTAACGCAGCCTGCCATGGAAAGTTTTTCTGAGATTGTGTTCTGCAGCCAACGCTCAGATGCAAGTAGTTTGATTTCAGCATTTTGTAACAAGATTACTTCCCAGGCTTAGTCACAGGCAGACACAAACTCAGGTTATTTACAGGTACATGAGACATGAGTCTGGATCGAGTAATGCTGTTGGATCGTAAATCTCACGCCCCTTGAGTAACTGATGATAGCGATTATAACACTGATTGTATCCTGCATAGGTACATATATTTGGTGCAGTGGCTCTTATTACAACCTGCTTCATTATCCACAAGTCCAAGGAGTGGTCTTTAAGGTGTTTCAACAGCACATAGTGGGTGAATAAGGGAAAGTATGACATTGTTTAAGCAAAGCATGTCACTTTGACATCTAGTCTCCTACCAAATATATTTTCAATTTGAGCATGTTACATTCTGATCTGCTCAGCTCCCTAAATGAAAAAAAAGGAGCTTTTAAAAATTGCTTTTTGAGGAACTACAGATATTCGAGTTTAATGAAATAACCACTAGATGCAAACAAAACCAAAACAAACAAAAAAAAGGATAACATGCAATTCTGCAAAATACTGTCTGCCTTGATTTGAGTGTGATTTCTGGAAAACACACACAGAATATAAAAATAATACTTAGTGTTTACATAATACTTTTATTTATTCAATCTGAAAGTTAAACTGTGATTTTTATATGTGTACTCATTTGACCTGTAAATACTAAATCCATCCTTCAAATGTACATCTGTTAGCTGTGTGTATGTTTAACATCCAGAGATTAGTTTGTTTCAGACAGAGAAGCGGCTTCTAATCTTTTCCTCAGATATCATGGTGAAATGGGACAACAAAGTGAGGTGTTTTTGTTTTTTCTTCCCTTGAAAATACAAAGGTTTTGGCTTATCTTTAGCAAACCCACAGCTACATAAAGATGTAGGATAAATATTCCACCTGTACGGTGCATCCCAGCAAATAAAATGTTTTTGTTCACAGCTGTTGTATCTGGAGGATTGAGAGCATGAATATTAGCTGACTGGCTGGAGGACTGGAGTGAACAATGTGTGTGTGGCTTACTAACTAATAGGGAAAGGGAAATATTTGTTCTTATTGAAATCTGAAATAGACAAAACCAAAACAACATCCAACACAAATATCCTAGAAAAACATGAATTACCATTAAAATATGAGCCCTTTTTTTGTCCTCCGTTGTGTTTACCCTTGTGCTCAGCAGTCCTACGGCAGATCCTTTAGAGGTGCAGGGATGAACTGCTTTACTTAAGGTGTACACGGTGACAGCTACATGGCACTTTCGAGACAATAAAAGCCATCGCGTCCCGATGTAAGATGACATGGTGCTCATTTGTGTCTGAGGTGAGAAACACCCCAGGTCATGTTGCTGTATGACCTTGGCAGTTGTGTCCCCAGGGAGAAGTGAATTAATACTGGATCTTTGCATTATAGCCTCCACTTGTTCATCTTTCCAAGAAAAATATTTACATTTATACCTACAATATGAGCTATTCCAGGATGATCTATTCACTGACGGAACAGCCCTTTTCTTTCTTTGCAAATGTGTGACCATAAACCTGGATTTGGGTTTATACTGGAATTGGGCCGCAAGAAGAAGTTAATTATGTGTAAACAAAATACACTTGAAAAAGAGCAGGCTGAATTCATATAAAAAAAATAAAAAGCTGAACTGATGCGAGCACAATAATATTAAGGTTTATACTGTAGGGAATTTGAATTCAGGGGGATTTAACCATGAATTTAACAATGTTTATTGCTCCACAGGATTAAAAGAGCTTCAACCTGTTGATTAGTAGACAGTTCATACTCTAATAATCTGACCCTATGATCAGTTATTGCTGAATAACAGCAAGAGCAGTGGTTACACAGCAAGTATCGTGTGTGTCACCAGCATGCTTATCATAAATAAATACCCCGTGTCATCATAGTTACATCTAGATCCCACAGAGAAACGATATGTGACGATGTCTACAGATGTGTTAACTCTACTGGTACGGATGAAGCAGAAACACAAAAACTTGAAAGGCTGTAAAATACAATAACACTCAAGTTCAAGATGAGTAATCAAAGTTTTAAAAACCCTTAATACCAAAAAAAACTACTTTTTCTTATTGTGTGAATTTATATAGCTGTGTTTTTAGTGAAATACCTTTTACAGTGGCACCGATCTTCATGATGATAATGATGATGATTTTACAGAGAATTTGAATAAAAGACCCTTAAAAAAATAGTTAAAATGAATACAAATAGGCACCTTACATATATTAACTAACTAAATATTAGTAACTAAATATTGGAATATAAGCCCTATTCCTACAGTTACGATTTTTGTTTCTATTTTTGCCACAAAAAAATATAAAGCTGTGCAGTACTGTTGATCCTGAAGAGCTGATGTAACAAGTATCTATAAATTAGGCATCTAGCCTCACTCCAAGATAAAACGGTAAGTCACACAAATAGTGTGAATTCATATTTGTTAACACTTCCAGGAAGTGTGAACTGTAATGTTGAGAACTACAAAAGCCCCTGTGAATCGCCTTTTTTTTCTTCGTTCCCGTTTGGCTCCTGACGGCCAACCCCAGACCATAATGTCTCTGTCACTCACAACGCTGATTCAATTTACTCTCATTTCCTGCTGTCTAGATGCCAAGGGCAATAAAAAGGATCAGATCAGTGTTTAGCAGCATGAAAGTAACACAGTTAACCAGCGCAGTATCGACAAAGGACAGAGCACAAGAGTCAGTATTAAATGACAAGACATGTAATATATGATGCGCAGTGACATTTATGTATTGTATTATAATGACACTGGTAATAAAAGTGCATCAGAAAAATATTTGCAGGAGGATGAAGTGGCAATCGGGTCCTCCTCAGTTCCCTCACATAGAGTATAATGTTAACATCACACCATGTCCAGACATCCCACCTGTAAATATTTAACCACGTAGTTTGCAGTTACTGTCAATGTTTTATTGATGCCAACTGGTTAAATGTGTGGCAGTGGGTGTTCTAAAACAAGGCACCTAGTCACACCAGGTTGAAACTGAATTTTTCCAATCCATTATTTATCAGACTTGTTAGATTTATTGCTGCACAAACAGCCATAGCTTTGTTCACATAGGGTTAAGCATGATTCTTTATTTTTCACTTCACCTTGGTGCCCTGCTGCTATTTTTTTCCAGAAGAAATTCATACTCCTTTTTATTATAGATGTTTCATTACGGCCTGATCGAGGAAATGTTTGCCCTTTAAAAGAAAACTGGTGCAGGAGTGCAGGTTCCCCTCCTCTCCACTTCTCATGAAGCACAGGAACATTTGCATAACATTTCTCTGGGCTGGTGCGGGGCTCTGACGAGCCAGAGGTCCTGCTCGGCAAAGAGTATGGCAAGTGAAGTGTGAAATAAAGCAGCAGATGAGACCTTGTTCTCTCACGGTTGTGGAGAAGAGAATCACAAAAAGAGATGGTGCTGTGTGTGATCTGGTGACTGTCATAAGGCACTAGCAACACAGACACACTGAGCACATTTCTGTCTTGGAAACTATTTATTGCACTCAGTCCTGTATGAAGAAATGCAATCAGCAACACACTAAGAGTCAGTCACGGGTAAACATTGCATGAATCTTATAACATGTAATATAATAAATGCTAAATGTATGTGTCTTTAACCCCCAGGGGCCCACTGTTGTAATAAAACATCAAATATACCTTACAAAAAGAAACCTATACATGATTTTTCTTTTCTCTTTAAAACCACAGATACATTACCAGTGGGTTATATTGTTCAGGTTTACAATGCAGTTGGATGGGAGATAGTGTAAATGGGTGTGATTGCATGGCCTTAAACTTCTACAATGTACCTTTTTTTGGACAGGATAAATTAAAACTCAAGTAAGTAAAATGCCTGAAATTATTTTATTTTATTTTCCTGGTAATAGGCGAAATGCCGAGGTCAGAGGTCTTCAACCCTCAGCTATGGCTCCCATGGTTATAGAGGGTGAGCTCATTTTTTGGGGAAAAAAGTAATTTAAATGTTTTTCTTTTATTCATTTAGTTCCTTGTGTTCGATACATGCAATGCAAATTCTCGACCAAGGTATAAATATGAAACAGTATGCATTTGGAGTCCTGTCGATCTTTGGATCCATATACTTGTGCCAGCGGGATTTTTCAATCCTCATGTAAAAACATAACTGCACAAACAACACCATGGCAGAATAGGAATAAAACGGTATACCATCACATTATATGTAGTGAAGCTAGCATGCTAACCCTCAAGCCACACGTAATTAACTTTTTACCAATTGATGGTCTAGAGCAGCAGTTCCAAACCTTTATTGAGCCAAGAAAAATCCCATGGCATGGTATATAAATGGTAATTTTTGGAAAATGGATAATTTCCTATGGCACAGGGGATGGGAAACACTGGTCGAAAGAGTCTCAGCTGCAACCTCTCACAAGATTTGACATTGAAAATTTGCAATTCCACATAAAAATAGAATCTTTGATAAATACAAATTAGGAGGTTTACTTATCATTTTCTATATTACTACTCAATGGGCTGTAAGTCTGTTAAAATATATTTTATACATTAGCATAATTTAATGTATAATTTTTGCCTTTTCAGGTTGAGCTATTATGTCATACATCGGCGTAGCTACTGTAGCATTACTTTCAGGAGCTAGATGACAACACTGTGGCTTTGCAAGCTATGTTTTCCAGAAGGGTACCTATACAGCCACCCAGCCTATGACATCACTAAACTGGATTAATACTCATAAAATAGATGGATGAAAGATAAAAAGAACAATATCTGGGATAGATACACTACACTACAGTTGGAATAAGAAGTGTTGAACTCTGTCTATAGGGGAAATTACAGTTGACACGTGCAGCAAAAGAGACCACTTTTTTCTGTGTTACTGATCACAATTAGCTTAAATTAAATGTCATAATAATAAAGAGAGGGGGTGGGAATGCAAGGAAAGTAAAAGTCCTTTGAAGACTCAGGAGCAATTATGTGATTAGACCACATACGCACACCATAAATGAAAATTATGATCCCCTGTCATTTGTTCTGTGAGTCAAGAGAAAAGGCGTAGAGATTTCCAACAATGCATAAGAGTGAGGGCTTCTCAGAGAGACGCTGCTCTGTAATTAGAGTCATTGGTATCAATCACCCTGCGGTTGGCAGGCTAATTTTTTCATCATCAATTACCTTGAACATTTTGGACGCTGATCAGACGAGAGCCGTCTTAAACCCACTGCCTGGCTGTCATTGACACTAATGGAATTTTAAATCTTCTCTCACAGTGGAGTTCTACTTAAGTGCAAGTCCCAATTATGGGTAGGGTAATTTAGCTAATCTCCTCGAAAAGCTACGATAGGCTGCAATCAATACCAAAATATGTCCCCTGCTTAGAGGCAAGCAGTTTCCTTCCATTCTGACACACCAGGTCGCCACTTCACAGCTCAAGCCAAGCAACAAAAAGGACAGTTTACCTTACAAAATACAACATCAATCATATTTTGTATTGATGTTTCTTAGAGAATTTTTTGAGCACAGGAATAAATATGAAAATTGCTTAACTGCGTAACTAGCTCTCGCAAAGGTAAAGAGGCTAGTCTTGAGACACTGGAAGTCACACTTAGAGATCCATTTTAAGGAATGAAGGGATGAGCTTCTTTTGATCAACTTATTTACAAGATTAATGATAATCTAGATTTTTTTGGTTATGGGCTCCTTATTTGGAAAGTGGTTATCATGATGGCTAATATCTTGTTTTGTGATTAACCTAACTGTCAAGAATGTTCATCTTGGTATCTATCATTTTACACTATTTGCTTATATTATTAATTATTACTGTTTATTATGATTATTTTATTAGTTATTTACCCTTTTTTCTCCATTCTGAGTATTTTGCTTGTTACTGTCAGGTTGTGCTTTTCGGATCTATGGATCTGCACACTGGCTGTGCATTTGTACAGAAAAGTCAATAAATGAAATCATAAAAAAAGAAAATTGCTTAACTGCACTGTAGTGTGTACAGTTTTTAATACGTCATACTGAACATGTACACAAAATGCTTCAATCCAAGTTCATATGCAGAATATGAACAATCTTCCATACAGTCAGCAATCAGAACACTGTTTAAGCATAATTTGTGACATTGTATTGCAGCCTTGGATTCAAAGTCTTGTTAGATTCTCTTTTATACCATGATATCAATAATTTATTATTTTTAGGGGTGAAATTTTATAGGCTTCTCAGATTAGCAGCTATTAGATCCCTTATTTCTCAACATGACAAGCTACTGTAGTGTCTTTCTCTATGAATAGAAGAAGCCATATCATCTCTCGTCTCTATTTCTGTCCACCTCTTAAATTTACCATCAGGTCTTTTGTCATGAATGTACAAGACTCTCTGTCTTCCCCCTGGATTTTGACATTTGTAATCAATAACCCTGGCCAATAACTTATAAATATTGTGTACTGAGCCACTAATTCCGGTCTGATTATGGTGCCCTGTGGCACATTATAATCTGCTTTCAATGCTGCCTCAAGTACAGTACATTAACCCAAGTAAGAGCCCTGAATGTAACCCTGTGTTAAAGATGCACAGACACTGCCAGGGGTGAAAACAAATGCTCTCTATTGTGTGGAGAAGACAGCCAATAGAGAGGAAATTTACCACTTACTTCCACAGAGGAATCACCAGCTGTGTTCACATGATCCAAACAACACAGCCACTGGCTTCACCTATAAGGGTTTCAGGTTTAGCTGTTTATGTAAACTTTCCATGAATAAACTACAAAATTCCCCTCCCCCTGTCTGCTACACATCGTGACAGTAACAATAAATAGTCTCACTGAGTTTTTTTTTATTGACAATGTGCTGCATGAATGTCTATATATTCCACAAACTACCGTATTTTCACGACTATAGGGCGCACCTAAAAGCCTAACATTTTCTCAAAAATCGGCCATGTGCCTAATAATCCGGTGCACCTTATGTTTGGGTTGAGTACCAGACCCAGGGCTGAATTTGTACACTACATACATACCAGCATGGTATTGATATGCACCACGGGGCATGAGAAGTCGGCTTTCACTGTTGTTCTTGGTTGCCATGGTAATGGACAGAAACTTCCGCCAATGGTCATTTTTAAGAGGAAGAAGCCAAAAGAAAAGTTTCTAGCAGGAGTCATCGTGAAGGCCAATCTAAAGGGCTGGATGGATGAGGAGAAAATGAGAGAGTGGCTCAGGGAGGTTTATGTAAAGAGACTATGGTTTTTTTTTCACGCATCACTGTCCCTGCTGATCTGCGGCTCCACGCGTGCCCGTCTCACCGCCAGCGTAAAAAAAACAAAAAAAAAAACAAAACAGGCAGATGAATTCAGAGCTTGCCATAATCCCGGGAGGGTTAACAAAAGAACTACAACCACTGGACATTAGCGTAAACAGGGCGTTCAAAGTAAATTTGCAAGCGGCACAGGAGCGATGGATGGCAGACGGCGAGCCCACCTTTACTAAGACTGGGAGGCCGCGCCGGGCGAGTTACGCCACCATATGCGAATGGATAATTTCTGAACAGCCAGCCGGCAACGACAGTGACGGTGCCTCTGACGGTGGTGAGAGTGATGTCATAAAGTTTGACTTAACTCGCTGTTTTGCTTCCGTTACCCTTTTTGGGTAGAATGTATGTTTTAGTGTAGCATGCACCTTGTAATATGGTGCGCCTTATGTGTGTTGAGTACAGAAATAGACCCCGTAATTGAGACTGCGCCTCATAATGCTGTGCGCCTAATGGTCGCGAAGATACAGTACACATAACTACAAGGTCAATATAACTGCAGCTGCTGCAGTGTTTCAAATGTAAAGAATGCATTTTTAAACTGTTCACTAAATGTTCACCTTTGTTTTGGTGGAGTGGAAAAAATACCTCTGCATACAGTAACCATCAGGCAAAGAGGTTGAGCTGCAGAGTTGGTGAATAACTGTCTGTTTCTTAATCAAGTAGTACATCATCCACAATAAAGGGCAGCATCCTGCAAAGAATACATTTGTGACTCGCTGCTTCAAAAGACAATTTCAAAGGCTTCTTCAAATGTTGATGAAACACAGCTCAACATATCCCAGGATTCACCACACACCAGCAACAGGATTCTTATGACAATAGATGCCAAAAGCTTCAACTCTAAGAGCCTGAGAGTAAACTTTTGAATGTTATTATCAACTGTCAATACCACCGTTTGGTTGTCGTTTAGAAAGGGCATTCAATGTAAGCTTTGAAAACATATTTGCGGATATTGTCAATATTGTCAAATTTAATAAAAACGAAAATTTTGCTTATCCCACACAAAAATGTGTGGGTCGTTATTTTTGTATTACCAGAGGGCTTGGGTAATATTAGGTTGAATAGTACATAAATCAACAAAATAATAAGATCTTTGAGTTTATGGGAACTTTTGTGCAAAACCTGAATAAAACTCCCTAAAGGTACAGCATGACAATACCAAAATGATACAAATGTGATTTGCACCGAAAACACTGTGAGGTTTTCAGAACATGCCGGAGTGAATAAAATGACAGTAGTCACCTGGGCGAGACAAATATCCTGAATTCATTCAGACGCAGTGAATGGTAATTTGGGCACAGTGTGTGGGGGGTCCAACAGAAAACATTTACCCCCGGGGCTCCTGCTGGGATAATCCATCCCCGATAACAAGAATTCATTTTTTTCTAATCTCCTCATCTGCATTGGACGTATGCAAAACACATTCTCCTTTACGTACGTGCTTCAATTCACAAAGTCAACATGAATGTGTTTAAAGTTGCTCAATAAAATACACACAAATGTATTAGTTGCTCTCTAAGAAACAGATCTTCACCTGATTTTTATTGATTTTTTAGCTTAATTATATACTGAATTATCGATTTGGCTTTTACAGATTTTAGAAGTAATCGCAAGATGTACTGCTTCTGTTTCAGTTACACATCCTTCAGCTATGTTAGCACAGGTTGGTGCTGTCATTATGCAGGCAGGCCTCGCTAATTGGCTTTGAAACTGTGAAATTATTCATGAATTGAAGTTGCCACAAATTAATACCTCAAGCTCACTAAAGACTTTTCACATTGCTCTCATACACCATGATATCAGCAGCCTTCATGCTGTTCACACTGAGTGGAATTCCATGGAAGTGGAATGCTGAGTGCACTTTAGCCGCAAAACACACACACACATACAGAGCAAGAGATCGAGAAAAAGAAAAAGACTCTGCTTTTTGTATCCACTCAGATTATCAAATAGCTGGATTTGTCTCCACAACACATCTCCAATATGAGCATGTGCGAATCAGTAGGACCTTGGTTTATAAATGAGATGTTGAAACTTGTATCTTGTGCCTGGGCACAGAAAAATATCCTCTCAGTATCAGCAGAGCAGCCATCAATATTGCAATAACATACATAGGTGCATTCCGGAGAATACAGAAAGACCTCACTCTAACTGTGAAAAGGTACACAATGCCTGCTATCACAATCTCCATTATTCTATTAATCGAGACTTGGGCGGACTTCATTTAAATGTCAGTGCCACGAAGGCAAAACCTCACCGTGACCTCCCTGAATTTGAATTAATGAGATATTTAGACTGTGATTTTCTTTCCCTGCTGCCCCAAGGGTTACGTGATTATCCTAAGCTGTGGAGTACATCTGTGTCTATTAATTTTCATCTGACACTAAGTAGACAGGCACATATTCAGCTGACATCCTGGTCACACGTAGAAGAGCTTTCAACCCGCACGCTGTGGGTCAACAGTCAGTTTGGAGAAGCTCCTGAACTACTTTGACATTCCCCTACCCCAAGTACTGTAGCTTCTAACTGACTTAATTAGGCAAATGTCTTGTCTGGCTGTCATATAGGTCTTACTTCTGTTCTTATTTCACAGCAGTGCTTGAATTCATGGTATATAAAGAGAGGCTTCAAAGTAACTTTGTTCTGTACATCTCATAAAAACTTGCACGCAGAATCCCAAGAAATAAGTGCAAAGGTTATTTGCCCCCCACCCCCCAAAGGGCTGTGGGGGGAGCTTTTGACACTAATGCTTGACCTTCACACCCATGTTACCAGTTTGTGTAACACCAATACATCAATCCTCCTTACAATGCATTTTAGGTGTAATTTTGCAGGAAAATAGGCAAGAGAACACGTAACGCCTATGGGTCCGGCAGGGGACAGATTAAGAAGACATTTCTGTGGGTTTTTAAAAAGTTTACCAACTTAATTTTTCCACAGCTCTTCACAATTGTGCAGGGGACCCATCTAACCACAAAGGAAGCAACGTGTACCTAAATTTGAAAGTCTAACTTTTCACAATTGCTGCACAAACTGCTGAAATCCTGCAGATTGTAGTGTAAAATGCATATGTTTATTTATGATTTGTGTCATATATGTCATAATAATATTCTTTATTCCCTTACATCCTATAGTCAATCACATATCCACACCCAGCTTTAAAAATAAGCATGAAGATAAATAGAAAATCTATACAAGTAATGCAACTTCTCTCTCTCTACAGTCCCAGTCTGTTTGGATATTGATTTTCCTGGCAATGCCAACACAGTTAATTTAATACAGTTAATTTTGAAGTCAAAGGAAGAACAATAAAGGGCAGGAGAAAAATTGAGAGAGGGAGCATAAGATGTACAACAAGACGCACATCCTGTTAAATGCATGTTTATTTTGCCAAATGTGTCATTTTGTCAGAATGCTCAAGACCTGAGTCATATGGCTGTGGAACAACAAAGAAATTCAGGCCCCTGAATGGTGTAAAGGTTTAGTACAAAAGTACCGCAGTGGTTCTGTTACCAATGCATGAATGCAAAGAAAAGGAAAACAATGGAAAAAATAAACGAGTGGAGCATGAAATCAAAGAGGAACCAGAGCAAACATGCGGTTCGATCTATTTGCCTGACAGTCTGGCTCACAGTGGGAGCAGGAAGAACAAGGAGACGACAAATCCCTATTGAATTATGACCGAGTGACGATGAGAATTAAAAATAAATACCTCACTATCCAGGATCATAAAGAGGATAAAAAACTGGCCAGCAGACAGTGGAATATTTAGCAGCTGATGAACCATATATGTCCTTCAGAAATGGGTGAAGAGTGAATATTTACGGTCCAATCAAAAGATTTGCAAATTAGTATATCATCATCTATGCATGTGCTAACATGCTATAAATTTGTGACATGATCAAATGACAGTGTTGCACTCATTATGAACTGTTCATTTATATTTTAATTGCTATTTATATTTTTTGACTCATTAATAATTGTGTAGAGTAGGGTTGGGCGATATTGGCAAAAAAATTAATCACGATTAATTGTGGCATTTAGCCGATAACGATTAATTTGACGATTAATTGATGACAATTGCACTTACATGTTTTTGACTCTAAATCGCCACATTGTTCTGAATTGATACTGACAAATCATTAGGTCAAGTGAACTACTTCATTCTAACAGGCTGGTGAGTAGTGATTAGGCACAAACCAGCCATGGAAATATGTATTGATAACAGATGCACAAACTTCCAGTTTCAAAGTAATAATGAAGCAAATGTTTAAAGTAACTTTGTCCTTCAAATGTTCTTATCTTAAGTCACAGAGCGGTGCATGTCAGCATTAAAATTAAACAGGACAAATAAGTTCCGAAAAGTCACATCAGTGATTATTAAAGTTAAAAAAAAATGTGTCTGTGCAAATGAACCTGTGACTGAATATGTCCCACACTAGTGCATGTTTTCACTCAGACTGTAGAACAGCAGCAGAAAAAACATTACAAACAAACCGGACAATTCCACATTTAAATGTATGTCTGTGCAAATCAAGCTGCCTTATGTTCTTCCAGCGCTTAGTTTGGTCGTAGGGAGCACGATAACTAACGTATCGCGGATTCTCGGCTGAGTGGAATTCTTTCAATATCTGCTGGAGGAGACTTCGCTGTTGTAATGTTTCCTATCTTGCTGTGGAGTCCGTAAATAAAGATCGGAGTTCATTCCTTTGATCCGAGCAAAAGTCCAGTTACTATGACAACAACCAAGGCTCCACGCTTCACCTAATGCATGTGGCGGCACTATATACAGCTGTAGCCGGCGTTGTGTCCTCGTTGTGCTTTCTTCGGCTTTCTTCGGCTTTCTTCGTGCTCCGGCTTATGGTGACAGACGTTGAACCTATGTTAGGAACGTGCTGCTCCGCATCATTTAACTAAACACCGCTGTCTTCCGCCATTATTGTTATTGTGGGCTCACATGTGCGCGCTTGACGGTGATGGTGAGTGTACGTCTCACACAAAAATGCGTGATCATGACGAAACGCGACTAATCGCCGTAATCGATAAGTGGTGAATATTAATCGGTAACAGTTTTTCTGACGATTAATTGCACACGATACGATTTTGCACAAGCCTAGTGTAGAGTTCACATAGATGATTACAGGTTTCAGTCTTGAGAAGAGAAAGGCAGATAATTATGATTATTCACACCAAATTACCTAATTACACCTAATACTTTTTAAACTGTAATTTAGAGATGATTCCTCTCGCCACAACTATAAACATCTGTCTTGGTCTCCTTTGCAAATGTTACATTAACGTGGACCTCTGCCATCCTGTCATTGGAGCTACAAAGGAAGAAACAAACATCCGTACAGAAAGCAGATAATTTGATTAAGTACCAATGGCTTAACTGCTGCCATTTATTTTAGACGGAAGAAGAAGAGGCCATGGAGGGTACAACCAATCTGATCACTAAACTGAGCTGTGACAAATAGCTCTGACAGTCCTGTCGGTGGTGCAAACATTGAGCCAAAGCATCTAAAACTGAAGGGAGACCGGGCCAGGCCCTGCGTGACAAATTGTATCAGACTGACAATCTGTCTGCCAGCACACAAACTTTCAGCTGTCAACTAATGTGGAGTCAGAGCTCAGAGATTACAGAATAAATACCATACTTCTGTTTTCACTTGTTTCCCTTAGCCTTTTTTGCTTTGAAGTAAGCTGACTGACTCAAATATTTCCAGTGACAGCAACACGGAAGGTATTGTATGGCAAACAGAAAACAAAACATTGTTACCGACAAATGTAGAATACATACTATGTTGAGTCGAAGACACAAATATGACAGTTTAAAGCTCGTTACCATACTCCACAAGAACAGAGAAGTTTGTTTGTCTTCTTGATGTGACAAGAACAAAGTTTGTTTCGGTCAGGAAACGTCTGAAAACAACCCCCAATAGGGCCCTCCCACTGCAGCTCACAACAGGCACAAGTTTTTTTGAAGATGTTTCACTGCTCAACAATGGCAGAAATTGTAGTTTTTCAATCAATACAGGAGAAGGAATGAACATGTTTGGAGCGGACGAGGAGGAAGATTTGTTGCTACTATTCACGCCTTCATTGTTTTGCATGTGTTTTGCAACACAGGCCTACCACAGTGCTGAGCCCATTCCTCTGCTCCCTTTACACCTATAACTGCAGGCCTGTGCATAGATCCAATTCCATACTCAAATTTATTACGACTCCACAGTGACTGGATTCATCAGCAACGAGACGTCCAACATGAAACAGTACAGCACCAGTACAACAACCTGCTGCTTAACACCAGCAAGACAAAGAAGCTCATCGTGTTTAATTGTTGTAAACAATAAAGGTGTTTCAAGCCGAAAAGAAAAGTGGATGGTGAAAGATGGACACAGCAATATATTTTGGAGAGTTTGGTGGGAAAAAAACCTGCCTGCTGTGCAAAGAAAAAGTCGTCATCTGTAAGGAAGATTACTAGTAATCACTAGTGTGATTACTAGGGGTGGGACAGTTTAGGGACCAGTTCCTCCGTTCTCTTTTCGTTTTCAGCCGTAGCTTCCTAACAGGAAGGCTGTCATTGGTTGGTCGTGTTCACATTAGGCACACTGACAGTTGGACGAGTGAAAAAAACTCATGCGTCTGCGCGAACATAGAACTGCAATTAATAGAAGGTGCTCTATGGACGATAAAACGATCTGTCCGTTCTGGTAGATCGCCGATACGTTCAAATCCTTCACGATCATTTATCGTCAAATCGCACAGACCTAGCTGCAGGCAGAGAGACCCACAGCACTCTGCGTCCAATCGGGCACAAAGCTGCCGCTGGTCATGTCAATGCTTACAGAGCGAGATGTAAACAGCATATTTCGATGGCAAAAAGAAAAATAAAACCACAAACATCAGTACTGTTAGCATTGCATAGCTTAGCATAGTCTTAGAGTTTTGTCTATCCAACTAGCATGTCATCAGCAACGGTGGCAAACAACACAAGTTCTCTGTCCGACAGTGGGAGTATGTGCGCACACGTGTCTGTGTTTGTGTGTCTGTGTGTGCGTGTTTGTCTGCGCATGTGTCTGTGTGTGTACACAAATCGTGCATTGTAAACGCACAGCCATGCAGACAGAAATGACATGCTGCCGTGCAAATAAGATAAATAACATGAGCTGTTTCGTTTGTTTAATAAAAGAACAAGGTGTAGACCTGTTGTTGTTCTTAAATGGCTTCTGTTATGATCTGGTGCTATATAGAAATTAAAAAGAAATGAAATTCTTGACCTGATATAATGATGGGGAAACAATGAACTGATTCTTAAACATGGTAAATGTTGAATAATTAGGATATATTTTATGCTCATCTGGTATTTCCAGGGTGTTAAAAGTAGAAAAAACCTCAACAATGTAAACCGAACCGAAAACCGTGACCTCAGAACCGTGATACGAACCGAATCGTGGATTTTGTGAACCGTTCCACACCTAGTGATTACTCAACTAAACACGGAGAACAGTAGAATCAGCGAGACCAGAGGAAAAAAACGAGGCACACCTCTACTATACTTTTGGCTACTTTTTGGCATTTCAAAGAGGGAGAGAGAGTCATGCACATTTACACACACAGCACACACTTGAAAGTCACAAACCACTGACCTGTCCCACCAGCACAGGGAATCAGTATTACTCTTTTACTAGAGAGGCAGTGAAAACTGTTGTAAGTGGGATTTGTCATGGACTGAGCATCATGTTAGCCAGCTGTGTTGAGAGTCACTTGCACAAATCACCCCCCTCAGTCGCACAGCTAAATATTCACTCACATATGAGACCAAAAGCCCTGCACTGTAGAGCCCTGCCTTACAGTATGCACACATCATAAGAGGTGCAGCAGCAGCAAAGGTGACAGGTTTGCTTTTTTCCCCAAGTCAGATGATGCCTCATCACTCTGCACCCACCTCCAAGCACCCCTCTGCAAATTCAGTTTTGCCTTCGGCGCTAACACAACTTCTGCAGTTCAGAAACAAATATTGGCGGGGGCCCTCTGTGAAATCTATAGTTAGAGGTGAAGGAGCTGTAGAACATGACAGGAAGATATTGCGTGATCCTGGCAGGCCAGAATTTCTGTCAACACACTCTTTGTGCAGCATTTTACCTTTCAGTATCATGCAATCACTTCTGTGTATCTAAAGAAATATAGTGTCATTGTGCACTTAGGTAGTCTAGTTGACTGACGATTATTATTTTTTTTAGATACTTTAATAATCCCAGAGGGTACTGCAGGAGAAAGTCCTCTTACCATCAATAAGTGATGTTATACAGCACCTAGTTTGTAACATCACACCATCAAACAAAGAAACAAAAGTTTACCCAGGGCTTTCAGAATCTGACCCTAGACTCCAGAGGATGTCGTAGAAATATACTGTAACACCCACCCCAGAAAAGACTTTAATCATTCACCATATTCAGCACATGGCCTTCACCAGGCTGTTTACACCCCAACATGGCCTGACAGTCATCTTAATGATGTGATAATCACCCTCTGAGGATGCTACACCTCCAACACTGAAACTTCGAAATAAATCACAGCATCCTTGTGTGTATCATGTGATTGTTGCGCTAAACTAGGGTTGGGAGATAAATCGATTAATTCTAATTTGCTCTTTAGGTTAATCCACCACTGATGCACCCACTGGGCTCCCATAGTTCAAAGTGGGCTCAGCTCTCCTCCATTTATATCCGACAGAAACGCACCTAAAGAACATAGCAGCCAGCAGAAGAAAAACAAAGCTCGCTGTTTAAAGGCACAGGATCGTCAGTAGTTTGGAAGTGGTTTGTGTTTGGAGCATCAGACCCAGAACAAACCACTTTGCAGCAGTGCCCAATACGGGAGCGGGTCAATCATTTCTCTTGATCGCTTGTGTGCATGCAGCAGTGTGAATGATGAAGGAGTGAAAGCTCTTAATACATTTAACAACATGCAACCAGGCAGACAGAGAGGACTGTGGCCTAATACACAAATGAGAGTTAAGACTCTGCATGGGGATGAAGAGTGAAGTTGTGAATTTGAGCAACTGATGCATCTATTGCAGACATATTCTTTCACAGCACTAAAGCGTCTTCTGAACAAAGAGGTTGACCAGACCACAGAGTGAAAACAATGAAAAGTACACTCTTAGAGTCTGTCAGCACACATTTCACTGAGATCTATTCGGATCCTCTGCACTTTATTGTGACTGTACTTGGCCAAGCTAAACATTTTAGCTTGAATTTTATATTGTGCATTGTTGGAATGTGCTAATTCATAATTTTGTAAGTGCTTTATTGAAACATTAATATTAATTTATGCAATGGCAATGCCTTGATTTTAGTGAGGTTAGTACAGTCATAGCAATTAATGGAATGGTACCGATAATTGTCATATTTTTTTCTTTTTTTTCTTTTGGTGCTTTGGTTTTCTGCCTTGTTTTCCTCATTTTTTGTATTGAGCCAAGAATTTTTATTTCTGTGCATCGCTAAATGCATTAAAGGTAGCTTCAAAAGGCACTTTTTTTTTACATTCTCTTCATATTTCTCTTTTGATGTATGAAAGATGTTAGCTTGTCTTACTTGCTCCCTAGTCAATGAAGTCAAGTAATTACTGACTTACTTAGGTTAAAAATTGAACAAACTGTCCTAAATTGCAGGAAGACGGGCACCTTAAGTGAAGGTCACATTTGCATACAATTTCCTCCTATTGACTTGTAACCTGAACAACGGTGGCTGAGAGAGGTGAGTATTCCCACTGACAGCGGCAACATGCTTGAGTGCCAGCGAGGAAGCCTCAGGCTGTGTAAAGAGTCCTGGTAAAGTGTTTGTCACACACACTGAAGCTCATTTTTCCCAGACAACAAGCTTTCCCTTTTCTTCACAGCGCCACAGGCACGCCACGGCAACAATGACAAGAAGTGCCTCTGGTGCAGAAACGTCATGCAAATTGAGTTACTGAATCTGCAGCCACAGCCGCTCTGCTTTAAAATGAAGAGGAACAGCAAACACATTTCCAGCATGTCTGTATAAATGAAAACTGGAGCAGTGATGGCCAACACCCTTCATCTCTTCTTGACACAGTTAGAACCTGAAGTAAAACTCCTGCAGCACCTCGACTGTTCAATAGCAGCACATAATGATTTTCATTTTATAGAACTTTCAGGGTTTTTCTTTTAAAATAAATCAAGATGTATTTTCAGCTTTTTGCCCCCCTGCATGCAACATGTGACCAGCTCCCATTAATTTAATCATACACTCCACCCATGGTACTTATCAGTGGGTCATGCCCCATTATAAATACAGTTTTCCCTATTCAGGCGCACAGTGATTCCCAGTAGGGTTGAAGAGTAAGTGATTAATTTGATTGGCTTTCCCCTCTGGCAGTACAGCCTCAGACTTGGTGAGAGTTTTTTCATTGTGTTGAGCAGATGGGAACTGCTGCACTCCCGATGACATTTTATACAAGTACAATATAACCTCTGTACACAATCTGTGGGGCATGTAATTTTTTTCTACTGATGAGACCAAAAACTGTGATATTCTAAACAAGCAAATAAATGAACTGCTTTGCATTACGTATCTGTATGCTGTATAAAAGAACAACACATTATTATTATTAGTAGTAGTAGTCATTAGCATTTTTGTGTCATGTCAAAATTAAGCTGCATTTTGTACATTTCCCAGTGCTTGTTCCTGCTAGTTGCAATTCTTTAGTTATATTGAACTTTTGATTCTATTTGGTGAACAGCAATAGCCTTAAAATGATACATTATACACTATTATATATATGTGTGTATATTATACACAGAATAAATTTCCATTTAATAATTTTCAGTGTGAGTCGCAGAATCCACCATTCCCACACTACACTCAAATAGACCAGAGGCCGTATTCACAAAGATTCTTACAGATAAGACTTTCCCTTAGTGGTGAAATTCTAAGAAAATTCTCAGGAATATGACATTTCTAAGAATTTTCCATTATAATTAAGACTGAGTCCTAGTAAAGATAAAAGTGATTCACAAAACCTCTTAGCCTTTAAGGTGAAAAACTATTAAGAGTAAAGAGGATGACTTTTAAGATGCTTTCTAGTTCCTTAAACAGAGAGGTCATGATGGAGCAACAGAGAGGAGAAACGCCCTCCAAACTATGAATGACAGCAAGCTATTAAAGTGCTGCAGATTAGATGGAGCGGGCATAATGTTTGTGGTTGACCTCATCTTAGATTGAAGACATACCATCGCTTTTCGCACTTATCACTTGTGCGCAAAACCAGGGGGAAGGAAGCTTTGATCTGTCCTCGTCTCTTACATTGTGCTGTAATAACTGGGCTAAATTTTGCCCGGAGAACATTTATTCTCTCGTCAGCTAACTGTGCTCAGAGTGAGCATTGCTCCTCCAGTTTGGTTTTCGAGTTCTTTCACCTGTTTCCTGCCAACCAATCAAGTCTCGTAAAACAATGCATTATACTTAGCAACCACGCCTCCTCACTAAAAATCTAACTTTCAGTCTGCTCTTTGCTGAGAATGTTCTTAATTTACTTTTAAGAGTCCTTACTAAGATTTACGGCCCCAAATCTATAGTTTTACTGCAGTATGCCCACACTGCCTCGATGGCTCAAAGGTTTAACAGAAAGATGACAGAATTGAGCTGTTGGCAGGTCAAATTAAATGAAAGATTTTATTCCTATTTAATTTTTTCCCATCTTAGCCTGGTGGCCAGTTTTCTTAACCTGCAAAACACACCGAATTATAAAATGCAAATGTATCATGACAACTTCGGTGTTAGGCCAGAGTGAGAGAGAGAGACACATGCATCTGTGCATAGCCCATTAATCTTGTTATGGTGCCGTCCTCTTTCTTACTGATAAATATGCATTAAAAAGAATGGAGTCATTGAGTATATTTGGCATATAAAAGATACGGACTCATCATTAAAAATCCATGTAAGCCCTTTAAACCTGAAGAGAGGTGATTTCAAGCTTGGCTGCATCATTTCGTAGGTGCTACACTCCACCACCACAATACAAAACACACACGCTCGTGCGCACACACAGTGGCGTCCTTGGTTCTGCCTCCCCCGTGAAAGGCTCGGTGGGATGGATGTGGTGTCTGAACTAATGGAGCAGGGAGAACACAGGCTGCCTGTGAATAGAAGGAGGTGGAGGAGAGATCAGGGTGCTCTTGAAGCACTTCTTTGCATTTGCACAACAGCAGGTTAGTGTCATCAGGCTTTTGTTTTTTTTGTTTTTTTTTTCTGAGCACAGTAATATTTAGTGGCAAAAGCTGGATTCTTCCCTGGGAGCTCAAACCGGAGATGCTCCCTCTGGACTGTTTGAGCTGCAATTTAAAAGGTCCCTTCCTTTTGTTTACATCTTAGTCAGAGCTCATACATCAACTTATTGCTGCTAAATCAGACTCATGCCCTAATGATACAAATGTGCCAAAAAGTCCCCTAAAGAACATCTGCGGTTCCATATACATAAAAAACATTTTGCCTCTGATTAATGTGGTATTCTTAGGCTCATGGCTCTCCTTAGCCAGACCACCAGACGAGATGTTCAATCAACTATGCATGACTTGACCTTAATGGATTTTTCACTGGGAGGCTTGGGTTGGTTATTAGGGAACCAGCTCATGTGGAACAACCTTGTCCCCTTGGGAGGGGAATTACACCAGTTCAGAGGAAACCCACATTATGGCATGAGGAGAACAGAGGAAAGCACCATTTCCTCTCAACTCTGCTCTCATACATCTTTCAGTTTAAAATGTGCCAACTGTGTGATCTCTAAAGAAAATTTTCCATCTGCTGCTTGATTATGAATTCCCTGTCCTTTCTCTTTACTTTATGGCTAGTGGCTGCCGTCCTCTTGATGGCGGCTTTGTTTTCCTTTTCATCTGTTGACTTGTCACATCCAAGTAAAACATTTCTGACAATAAAATCAGCTTCTCTTAGAATGCAGCTATACAAATGTGCTCATAATTCCCTTAATTGACCCCCATGTGCTTGAATGGGTGGTATTCATTAGATCTAAAGCATTTTTGTGGCTGCTGTGGAAAATTAAATAGTCGCATTGTGCATCTGGTTAGAATGATGACCGTAACAGCGGCGCCATGCAGAAGCCTTGATCATCAGGCTCTGTTTACCCCCTTCCAATGCACACACATCGGTAAATAAACACACAAAATGGCCCGGTGTTGAATTAATTTTCTCCTCCAGCTGTGTACCCTAATTGGGATAATAAGCTGAAAGGTTATCAACACTCCCTGAGCCATTATTTAAGCACCTTGCTCCAGCTCTGTTCTTCCTCCCCCCGCTTCCTTCAGCAGCATTAAAGTGTGTCTATGCTTTAAGGTGGCGAATAAAATTGCCAGATCACCAACATCAGTTGGACTTTTGAGTATATTATAAAGTAACTTATGAAGCTACTTGACTAGATTTTGTTATCATTTATTCCAACTGCCACTTTTACCCAAGAATTCCAACAATGAAAATAATCAAGGCATTTTTCAGTGAGAGCTGTCTGAAAAGGCGAGCTGGAAGGTGCTGTCTTGATTATATTGGAGGAAACCAATACAAGGATCAACTCTGCCATTGGCCTGGTGTGCTGCTGCGGTGGCTTTATGCATGCCAGATATATTTCGAAGGATGTTTTATTTTTTTTCCTCAGTTTTTTAAGATTGGTTATTGCGTTGTATGAAACAACCCTTGTGGAAGGGTGACAGTGAATGGGAGACTACAGATTCGAATTTATTAAACAAATGAACATGACAAACTGATTACGTGGATGCTCTGACCCGAAGCACCCACTGAGATTGCCGAGCACCCGTGTGCCAGCCTACACTTGTCATTGATTTGCTAAAGACCACTCCCCTGCTGCCTATCAATACAATGCACAGACTGTGTGTGTTTGTGAAATAGAGTGTGTGTGTGTGTGTGTGTGTGTGTGTGTGTGTGTGTGTGTGTATAGGAAGAGCATACATAATTTATTTCATGTGTGATTTACTGTGAGACGATCGTGCATGTGTGTCAAAATAGCAACAAGTCATGAAAGCACAGAGAGCACAGCTATTAGTACTTCGGTAATCAAAGCGAGATCTGCAAACTGAGCCACAACCATTCCTGTTATTGCTGGCTTGAAAGCCTTTATTTTGCCCTGACAGCAGCAGTGGTCTATTGTACGACATAAAAACTCATCTTAACAAATTTTAGAGTCAGAAATCTCAAATCCAGTCCAAGTATTAGCTACCGTATTTCTCCTCAGAGCAGCAAGCATTATGCTCGCCGTTTCCCGTGAATAGCTATTGACAGCATATCTATTTGATGAAGAGATACTAATATGATAACAGACCACCCAAAATGAGGTACATCACTTATGAAAAGACTCAGTTGCATTACATGATATAGATCAGAGACATGGCATCCCCCTGTTGCTGTAATTATGCACCGCAATGGTGCCAATGCATTTAAAGCAGACACATTATTACAACTGACAGTAGACTCATCTCTTCATCACTTATTCAGTGCAAGGCAATTTTCCAAGGCTTCCCCAGATGGTTGTCAATTTTATGCAAAATGGAAAAGAAATTCAGTCCAGCCAGGCTCAAATTGATATCTCCCAGTCATGGGTTGGATAGTTATTTGAAAGCCTCAAAGTAAAGTACGGGGTCTTGGTCTCATATCTGTCTGGCGAAAGTGACAAAGAAAAATACATGTTTCGCACAGATATTTTTCAAAAAGGATGACAAAACATCCTGGATGATTTTTTCATGGAGCCATTTATTCCACTTTAACATCTCCCACACTTTTAAGGGTCACTTAGGTTGCGTTAAAAGTGGCCATTAGCACAGCTTTCAGAGACAGGGACCTCTCGGACGAGGAGCAGCGCTTTGTACAAAGAGCTTTCTTCATCTTACGCTTCTGTCTAAATGCAGCGCTTCAACCCCAAAACAAACATCACACAGGGTTAAATTAAATGTGTCCAGATTCTGAAACTGCTGGTGAATCCATTAACACCACAAGCATCAGTTGCATTAGCTCTATTTACATTCAGCAGCCAATAATTATCATCATCATTTCAAACATACACAATGCAGTGCTTCATCATTTGTATTAAAGCTAAACCGCCTTGCTGTGCCATTCATAAACATCAGTACTTTACAACTGTTATTGCTGGTTCTTATTTTTCTTTAAAGGGTAGTTTTGGAGCCCATTTGTGTTTGATTCCCTTGCTTAAAAGCATCAGATGAATGAGTTGGATTTGACCTAACTGAACTACTGATGCATCTATGTGACATCCAAAGCTGTGCTGTGAAAGGCAATCCAGTAATGTGATCGCACTTATTGGTAAGGTTTTATTTAATCGAATCACTTTGATAATCACATCTGTAAATGTAAATGATTTTGAAAGAGAAATCCAAATATTCAGCAACCAGCATCTCGTTATTAAGTTATACTGCACACATTGGGAATATTGGAAATAATAAAGACATGGTCATATATACTGATGTTAGCATGCTAACTAGCTAGTTGTGGTGACATTTTGATCCAAGAGATGGTCAAATGATGGTCCAAGAAAAAAGGAATTATCAGAATTGGTAATACTTCTATCAAGAGATACAGAAACAACAACCTGTATGTGACCACCTGATGAATAAGCTACATGATCTCTGCTTGCAAGGATCTGGCCTCTATACTTCTGGTGGATGAATTAGCAATTTAAAAAATGAATGACAGTGCTCAAACATTTTACATCAAAAAAGTTACAAAAAAGGTTGAGCCAAAGCTATAGACCAGAAGCTCCGATTCAGTAACCCGAATTGATTTATATTGGATGATTACGCTCCATACAATTTCACCTGTCTAAGTCCTTCACACCAATCTCAGCAAAGACTCTTTGTGGTTTATTTTCAAATAATTTCAATTTCAAATTGAAATCGTTTTCCCCACCAATCTCACTATCGCTATGCCATGTGGCATATCATCTTTCCTTTTTGAGGGCCGGAAGCTATATTACACCAATACAACTGATTAAAAACTGTAATACTATTTATTGATTTTCTAGGCAGTGGCAATACTGAAAAGTATGGTTGTTTCTCACTGGGTGAGAAAGCAGCCCAGCATTATTTACATGGTTTGTATTGATTTTAAAAGTAGTCTTTGTTGGTGGCTCTGCCAGTACTGTTCACCTTTTATATGCCTTTCAATAAGCTTTGTTTTTGCAGCATCAGACCAAGAACAAACCAAGACACTTTGCAAAGTCTGTCGAATAGCCAGTATACACTGGCTATATACATATATACACATACGAAAGATGACCCTCATAGGAAAAACCTGGAGATATCTTTGGTCGTGGCTTTAAACGGTGGCACTGAGACAGGTTCAATGACAGCCGCTGTCAGCGTCTTGCAACCAAAGATAACCTGAAATTCTAGCGGTCTCAGGAATTTAGGATGACTCTCTCACAGTGTGACAGCTGGTGATAACTTGCTGATGACATTGCATGTTGACGTACATACTAACCTGCGATCGGCTGCAATTCAGTAAATGTCATCATACGATCTGCACGCATGAAACTTGAAGTCTACCAAAATGTATTAGATCCACATAGCATAGTGTGTCATGCAATGATCTTATAAGATTGCTAAAACTGTATACCGGCCATAAAGCAGGGATGCCCAATATGGATGCAGGTCAATCGTGTGCCTATCTATCATCTATTCTCATGGTGCTCCAAGAATCTTTGATAACAGATGTCCCATTTTCTCCTGTTTGCTCACATCATTGCGTGTTTGTATGTGTGTGTAGAAGCGTGTATCATCGATAAATACAAGATATTTAAACAACACCCGCGTGACCTGACAGCTGAATGCTGCGAACCGAGTTCAGAGTTCGAGTTTTAATTGCCATTCAACATCATCCATTTACCAGCCTATCTTCACTCAATGCCCACAGCCTGCCCCATGACACACAGACTTGACTTGGCCCATTACTAGTTGTGGTATGCTGCATTTCAAAAATGTTTGTACTGAAAATTTAATTTAACTACACATTGTACATTTTAATATTAAGATGTATTCTTTGATCATATTAGCACTTCAAATGGAGGCGTGCAGCCGAGCGGGAGAACTGTTGCTGTATTTTCTTTTTTTCTTGTAATGTAATGATGGTGGCATTTATAAGGCATACTGTAGACAAGCAGCATGCAATCCATAATGACTACACTAACAAGGAAGAAAGACAAAATCAAATACAATCCTAATGCGCATATATATATATATATATATATATATATATATATATATATATATATATATATATGCACATAATACACAGCTAGCAACGACAGTACATGAGGTTGTTTTTTCTGTTTTTGTTTCAGCGGTGCAGCCTGATGAAAGACTCTGCTGGAGATACTGCTGTGAGCCACAGAGGTTTATATGGATGCAATGACTATAAAAGATATGGTACCCTTCGCTGTGATTTATTAGCTACTGTTCAATGTAACTGTAGCCACATTTGAAAGGTACATATTGGTCACAGCCCGCTATCGATTTTTCTGCTGTTGAATGGATGGCTTTGTTTAGCAGTGAAAAAGTGAGCAATTTCACCTGCACTAGCAAGCTGTTTAATAGGCCCAAATCTATATTTCATTAAAATGATGACACATTGCACCCATAGCCCCTCTCCTAACTCCTGTTCTATTGATCTCCTACAGTTTGGGTCTGTAGTGGATAATAAATCGTCCTGGCATAGGTGGCAGTTTTTAAACACTCACCTTCTATTATACGTGTAATGAAGCACAGGAATTACACTGTGAAAATGTGTTATGGAGAAATTTCATCCTGATGATTGCAATGCACAGCAGATAGACTGTAAACTGCGGGAGTGTTTTCACATGACATACAGTATGTTTCCCAGCAGAAGAGGAGAAACAGGAGAATCCATCTCACTTAGCTGCTCACAGCTCCCCATTTTTCCATGGATAACAGCATAGAATGTAACAATCAATTGCATCTTCTCCACTTTGCACTTGCCTTGAGTAATTACAGGTTATATCAACGTTTCATGTGTCATCATTTATGAAAGGACAACCTTTGTGTTCCTAAACATGCGTGCAGCATTTAGCAGGAAAAAGACATTGCATGACTTTTACAGCAGAGCTTTCCTTCCGTTTTATTTCACACGATTAAACTAGAATTAAGGGCCACAGTGGGTCAGAAAGGGATGATGGGATGTTTCAGTAATGGGAACCTGTTGTGTTTATGATGAATACTGGCCAATCTGGCTGCCTCTGGAGGGTAAACATGTTTGACATTTGATGATGACCTTATCCCTTCTATTAGGCTGCTTGTTTTCCTGACAGAGATGGATAAGCATGCTTTTTCCTCATTTCATCATATAGAATTATGCTGGTTAACAATGTGTCCTTGTTAGGTCAAAGCATATTCACAATTACATGTTTCACTGGGTTGATAAAAGTAAAGACCACATAACATACAAAAACTGAAAGTCTATCTATTCTCACTACTGTTACTTTTAATTTTTGAAAGTATCAAAATACTTCTTTCAGATTATCTGATTCATAGGAAAGGCCAGTCAGCATGAGCAGCAGAAGAAAAGCATGCGTTGATCCCCACACAAAGTCAAACGGTGAATCAAAGAGACGTCACAGTACTGAACACGCTGCTTGATTGACAGGTGACCTCTGGGAGGTGCTGTGACAAAACACCACAGTGAGATGCTAATCAGGATTAGGTCCTAGTATATCTGGTATGTGGTGACAGACTGTGATAAAATAATAGACAAAAAAGGTGTGACCCAGTCTGACCGAGACACAGTAAGACCAACAGAACCTTTACACCTAAAAATGTGGACATCATGACTTCGAGACACACATTTTGATTAATTTATCTTGAAAAAATATAACACAGTCAGGCTATATAATGTGTAGCATACCAAAATATATTTCTGAGAGTCAAAGTATAAATGTGATGCTTACCGCACACACTAGTGTTTAACTCCAATAGTATTAGGCTTACAGTTATTATTTTAACTTGGGAGCTAGACTCATTGCTGGGTCACAGAATCACACCTATTATATTACCACTGAATCAGACAATAACTATGAAAAAGTTTTGCAGTCACACATGCTCATAACATAAAAAAATTCAATATGCAGAAACATAATTGTCTAAAGTATAGAGTGGTTTTCTTAATCTACTTATGATTGGTTTATTCTTGCTTTCCTCATACTACCACAGTGTAGCCTCACTATGCAGTTGTTAATATGTGATAGCATCGATGTTTGTTTTTGTACACATCTAGTAATACCAACCAAGACTTCATTTAGTACTTCTTTTGGAACTGTGCTATGCGCTCTATATCTGTCATTGAACTTTTCTTTTCTTCGTAAGACAATAATAAATAATAAAAAATGTCAATGCCGATTATTTGATGCTGATTTTACACATTATCCTTCACTGTCTCACATATTATGCATTTATCATGTGAAAAGACATAAACAGAAAGGACAAATTGATTCAATGATACACATTGTGTTGTCCAAGGTTAACATTACTGACTCTCTTGTACTTTTTAGTTTGTAGGGCTAGGTGAATCACAAACATCTTTCCTTTTTTTTTCCAGTTCACAGACTCTGGGCCCTTTGAGAACACATTACAAGGCCTGTGCTTCCACCTGAACCCTGGATTTGATTACAGAAAAGAGCAGGTGTGAATTAAGCGGGTGCAACAGGATAGCTTCCTGTGAATAAATGCATTTTGATTATGAGCAAACATTGCCCTCCTTTGGCCCTCATTATGCAAATTAGGAATTGTATTTTAGGGGATGGGATGGGATGGGATGGGGGGCGAGGGTGATTTGTTTGCAAGAGGATTTTGTGCAGCCTGGCAGTCATATGCTGTTGATTAACGGACTAATGGACAGGCAGCAGAGTGGGGTGAAGTAATTTCATACCAATCACTATTCATTACTTAATGAGAGATGATGACTCGGGGCACTCTCCAGCTCAAACGGCAGCAAAAGGCAAAGTTGATGAATCGTAATAAAAAAAATCATATCATTATTTACCTCTTTAAATTCACAGGGGCCAAGGAACATAATTAAGAGGCACACAGGAGAAAGCTGGAGCAGTTTTTTTCGCTGCAGAAAGACAATCATTTATCATGACCTAATAGGATTTTTGTTTACAGCTCAGGCCATCACAACAGCTGTAGTCTTTACCTGTTGAACCAAAGCATAATCAAATCAAACAAACCAATACATCTACCATTTTACTTTTGTAAAGGCAGCTCAGCAGAGCACAGATTCCCATTGACTTTGTGGATGAATGAACCATAAAGAGTCATCTAACTTAATGATCATATTTAATTACATTTCAAAGATTTTTAATGACATGTTATGTCAGTGGTTTAGGCAGTGGATAATGAAATTGCTAAATAAAACAATACATAGGAACATTTTATATTTATTTGAGTAATAGTTAAAGGAATAATTAGGCTAAATGTAATCATAAATGGAGCACAGCCAAAAGTGAAGTAAAACAATGCTTTTTTAGTATAATGATCCCATTCTTGACATGCATGGGCAGTGGTATATAACCAAATAATATTTTTTGCTTTGCTATCTGCTTTGTCTTCTTAGCTATGTTGTTGATAAGGCAATAGGTTCCATTTGTCTCCAAGTGCAGCTGTATGTGGTACATACTGTGGATAGTGAGCATGACCTTAAATTAGAGACAATACTATTAGAAACAATAGACTAAAATGAGTATTTGAGCATATTTCCACCTTACCACTGAAAAAATGCATTTTTTGGCTTTAGTAACTGATATTATTCCAACTCAGAACATCCCAGAAGGAGCTGGAGGAAGCTACTAGAGACAGTGAAGCCCGGGTATCTCTGTTCCACCTGTTGCAAGTAAAACTAGGATAGCCTTTAGAATTCAAGGATGCTGTCCTGTGCAGTTTTTTAACAGCCATCTTTCCCAAACATTATCTATGTCTACATCCTTTCACAGATGTAGTAAGATTATGCTATAAAATGTTGAATTGAGTGTTGTTGCTATGGAACACTACTATTATACTATTGTTACTATGGGTCTGGCCTACAAACAATTTACCTTCACTTGCCACAAAGTTCTGCTGCTGCTATCATGAAGAATGCCTTCTGCATTGCATAGCCAAGTTACCCACTGCTGGAATAATTAATTTTAATCCAGCAAAAGACATTGCGCAAGCTGTTGGTGGAGTGATTTCTACTGTACTTAGCTTTAGAAAAAAAATATCCAAATAAGGAGGGATGTTCAGAATTGATGTCCATCTATTTATTCGTAACAGATTAATCAGTCAATTTGTATGTTAATGGCTCAGCAGAGGCCTTAACCTCATTTTCTTTTGCACTCATCAGTCCACCCATGTCTGGGTTCTTTCAAACACACCACATCTCGATGATGAAAATGTCTTTTGCATGGAGATCTTAAAATATATGTTGAAAATCAAAGGTGCTCCTTTGACTTTCCCAGTATTCATGTAATATAACTTAGTTTTGTCTTCAAGAAACAAAAAAAATGGCTGGCTTCTTGACAATGTTTTTTATGTCCCTAATTTTTATCATTCCTGTTTTTGAAGGAGGTATGTGGTAGTCTTTATAGGATCTGAAGCAGATTTTATTTCTTCTCTGCCAGTTTTATGAGTTTTATTTTGGAGAGCTCTGCATTACCTCAGCAACAGAGGTGCCCACATGAACTGCAGAAGTGCATATGGTCCAATAATCTAATCCATATGGTTCAAGTTATTCCTCATGTAAACATCCAATTAAATATGCTCTCTCATTCTCCACACAGTGTTGATCTATCATTACTGAACAGGTGCTGTTGGAATACTGAAATGTGTACATTTTGGAGGTTGCCTGATTCTCTCCTCTCACTGTGCAGAAAAAGAGAAACGGGAGTCATATTTGAGATCACTCCACAGTATAGGGATGTGGATTAATTCTGGTCATCACAGTGCATAATATTGCAAGTTTAGCTCCTCTGAATTCCAAATACTGGTGTAGCTTTTACAAGTAATCTGTGTGGCTGACAGCATTCTCTGAACTTGTACTGAGAAAGTGTAAGTAAGTGTTGCCAGCTTGGTGACTCTCTCGCTAAATCTGGCAACCTTCCTTTTTATGTCAAAAGCGACAAACAAATCTAGCGACTTTCTCTGGAGACTTTTAGACACTGACGTAAAGGCAGTTATTGTTTTGCAGTTTCTGTCCTTAAGTCCTCAAGGTTTATTTTATTTATTTATTTTATTTTAGATACTTTAATATTTCCAGAGGGAAATTGCTTTAATCCTCAGGCGTCACTTTAATTTACTACCCTTTTGTGTCATTGGGGTCAAAAAAGTCCACTTCCAAAAAACTGCTATAAAAAATTAACAGATTAATATTTTTTCTTCCTTTTTCTGCATAAATATGTAACAAAACTTCAGCCCTGTTCAAAACATTAAATCATTTTGAGGAATGTAACCCTTTGAATGCCAGTTTGATTACTTGATGACACAGTAATTATTTATGAAGAAAACACAAAAAATGAGTTATTTTCCACAAAACAAAAGTTAGGTGGCTGAGGCATTATTTTTATATCTGTCATGGATAGGTCAAAGATTAGCCAAAATATTGAGTTTGATGCATTATTAGTTTTTGTGTAGCAGCAGTTTAAAATGGTATTTTCCACTTAGGTCCCATTAACTCCTATTATAATACTACATTTTTTAATATCATAACTATAACAACATATAACCATGCATTTCTTGATGTAAGGGTTTCATTTTTGAAAAAAATAGTTAAATTTGACATTTTCTACTGTTCACCACTAAAATCAGCCATTAACCCATTATATTCCTATGCATAAAATCCTTGTGTTTTGTGGATGTGTTTTGGATTGTGTTCAGTAGGCTGTTTTAAGTGTGTGTGCATGTGTTTGTACACGTGTGCATGTGTCCATGTGTGTGCGCATACGTGTGTGTGTGTGTGTGTGCATGCATCTGTGTGCTGTTTTATGTGTCTTTGCAGTAGTCATTGTTGGTGTTAAAACTTATGTATGTAATGTCTGATGAAGTTACTTCCGTATATACCATCCACAGACATACAAACACTCTTTCAAGTAAACAAAAACATGCCCCCTTCAATGTGTCAAGGTGAAGAAAACATAATTTTATTTCTGTGACAACCAGGGAGCAAGATGAAGATGGTGTTTCTATGTGGAAGAGGCTCAGGATGAAATGATGTTGCCTGTAACTGCTAGAGAGATTCAAGGAAGGGAAACATCCAGAAAAAGAGGAGTCTGGATGCCAGGACTGCAGCCAGGTGCTGCTGGCTAACTGCTGTTTGTGTTTTCTCCACATTGACCTCCTTGAAGTGCAGTAGGAAGAGGTGGGGGGCATGTTTTTGTGTACTTCAAAGAGTGCGTTTGTGGCTGTTTGTGACAGTGTACTGCAGAAACTTCATCAGACATTACAAGCTTTACAAGGTCAACATACATACTACAAAAACACATGAAACGGCAAACACACACACATGCACACACACACACGCACATGCATGCACGCATGCACGCACACGCACTTAAAACAGCCTACTAAGCGCAATAACACAACCACAAAAAATGATGAAATTACAAGGATTTCATGCATAGGAATATAATGGGTTCATGGCTGATTTTAGTGGTGAACAGTAGAAAATGTCAAATTTAACTATTTTTTTCAAAAATGGAAGGGGGCATGTTTTTGTTTACTTGAAAGTAAAAATGAGTGAAAATGAGTGTCTGTGGATGGTATATACTGAAGTAACTTCATCGGACATTACATACATAAATTTTAACACCAACAATGACTACTGCAAAGACACATGAAACGGAACACAGATGCATGTACACACAGATGCATGTACACACAGATGCATGTACACACAGATGCATGTACACACAGATGCATGTACACACAGATGCATGTACACACAGATGCATGTACACACAGATGCATGTACACACAGATGCATGTACACACAGATGCATGTACACACAGATGCATGTACACACAGAGGCATGTACACACACACACACACACACACACACACACACACACACACACACACACACACACACACACACACACACACACACACACACACACACACACACACACACACACACACGTATGATATTAAAAAATGTAGTATTATAATAGGAGTTAATGGGACCTAAGTTGAAAATACCATTTTAAACTGCTGCTACACAAGAACTAATAATGCATCAAACTCAATATTTTGGCTAATCTTTGACCTATCCATGACAGATATAAAAATAATGCCTCAGCCACCTAACTTTTGTTTTGTGGAAAATAACTCATTTTTTGTGTTTTCTTCATAAAAGAATTACTGTGACATCAAGTAATCAAACTGGCATTTAAAGGGTTAAATTCCTCAAAATAATTAAATGTTTGGTAGTTTTGAGCAGGGCTGAAGTTGTTTAACATATTTATGCAGAAAAAAGTAAGAAAAAATATTAATCTGTTATTTTTTTATAGCAGTTTTTTGGAAGTGGACTTTTTTGTCCCCTAATGACACAAAGGGGTAGTAAATTTGTTTCACCATGTTCTGGTGATGTATTTGAAAAATTTAAATTCTAAAATGCGTCTAGAGAGAGTCTTTGTTACAAAAAATTGTGCCATATGCACCAACACAGATAAAATGGTGGCCAGGTAAAGAGGCAAAAATTACCCAAATGGACAAAAAAGTCCCCAATGACGCCTGAGGGTTAAGGCTGCTGCCAAGCAGTGTCATACAATGACCAGCAAGGCGTGCCACACCAGTGAGTACACTGGAGGCAGTGCGGGTAAAGTGTCTTGCCCAAGGGCACAAAACACTGACTGGGATTGAACCACCAACCATCCGGTTATTGGACAACCCTGCTATACCACTGAGCCACTGCTGCCCAAATGTTACACTGCCCACTGTTTACAGAGCAGGATGTAAATAGCAAATTTCAATGGCAACAGCTTTTTTTTTTTTTTTTTTTTAAGTGGTAGTTTGAACACTTTCGGTTATGCAAATTATGTAATGACGTAATTCAGTGGACAGCCAATAGCTACTTTTCTTAGTGAGAAGTTGCTAACACTGGAGCATCTCTCCAGCACTAACACAAGCAGTGACAGAATGGAAACCTCAGAGGGGCAACGGCAACAACACAATGTAATAACCGATTCTTAAATATGGTAAAAATTGGATAACAAGGCTATATATTTAATGCTGATCTACGGTATGTCCATAGTGTTAAAGTACAAAAAACTTCAACAATATAAACCGAACCAAAAACTGTGACCTCAGAATTGTGATACAAACCGAACCATGAATTTTGTGAACCGATTACCCCCCTACTGTTTAGTATAGGAATGACCTGAGAGCTATTCATCATCATCCATAAATAATACTTAAAACTCTTCGTCTGATGGCATTAACCTTAACTACTATCACAAAGCATTGAATAATATCAAAAAGCTAATAATATAGTGCAAGTCTGAAACATTAATAAGGCAGCACCTTATCCACTGCGAGGACAAAGTCTAACTAGGACCTAGAGCCTTTGTATGCTTGTAGATCTATGCCTCTGAAGTCCTGCAGGAAGCCTTTTGATAAAGATGAATAAGCCCAGTTAACAAATTCTCAGTTAACTGGGCCTGTCTGATATTTCTTGATTTTTTTATAGTGGCAAAAACAGAGTTTAGGGCTAATTTCTCTACTTCAGTGCAAAACATTTGCAGCAATTCAATGTTGTAAAGAATTTACAAGTTAAAAAAAACCTAAACGGATGTTTAGGTTTATTTTCAAGAGACTTCCTGATACTGTTTGCATTGTAACCTGAAGAGCATTTCTAGCAGTTTCACTGGTGCAACCCGGTGTTACAGATGGAAGCCACTTGTTTATGTGCAGCTAGGTGGCATGACTGCCACTGACTACTTGGACAAATTATTCAATCATCATCAAGTATGTTTACGCCATCATTCATAATGAAGTGCTGCTTCAAATTATTGCTGCTTTTGTGTTGGATGTTCAAACAATAAGAACATTTCAACTACTTTTGCTTGCCTTCAAATTTTGGCTGCAGCAAAAATGGCTTTACATCTGACCCTGAAGACAGAAAACCTCTTCACAATCTGCAGTATGCAACGTTTGGTAGGGTCATTCTGTGTACACTTTCAATGTGCATTATACACAGTTTTACAGTATTATTATATATGATATACCTGATTGCATTTCCAAAACTGTAAAAAAGAAATATATATATATATATTTATCAACAAACAAAATATCCCTATCATTGCATCGCCTCCACAAGCTAAGTGCTACCTTTGATGTCCCTGTTCTGTAAGTCCAGCTCCACTGTGGTCTAAGTTCTGGCATTCTCCAACTGTGGGATAATGAAATATGCATTACCATTGATCCCCATTCTGTTGTAAATCTTGCATAACGCTGACTCCTGTGAACAAACTGCTTTCATTTCTTTGTCCTACCTGGTCACCATTAAAATGTAATCCTGACAGTTGGACACCACAACATCAAAGCTGCCCGTGCCGCTTCTACACAAATGAGATGAGGCCTCCTTTCAATTAAAACCGACTCCTCACTGTTCTTTGCTGGACTTCCTGTGTTTAAGGGTCCGCTGTAACCCTTTCATTACCCGCTCCTCATTAATTCACCTCACAGGGTATTCACTGTATTTCTCCGCCTGTTGCTCTTCTGTGCCTCGACTCTGCCTTACCTCATGTTGGCAATGAACGATAATAAAACAGAGAGTAGTCACACCTGATTGGTGTCCGAATCCAATGCAAGAGCATATAAAACAGGCTCATATAATATGTAAAAAACACCTCTAAATATTTCAGCAGGTTGCTCTGCTTTGCAAGTGTTACCATGAAAATGCAATGAAACCTAAACCTAGGCCAACACAGCTTGTGTTAGCATAATTTCCCCCCTTTCTTTCACATTCATGGAGCAATCTATCCCTTCCACACTGCTAGAATCCCTGCTGGTGGTCTCCATTGAGGCTTCATGTTTAAAAATCATCTGCATTTGACCCATCATCTTTGTTTGATTCTCATCGCAAGCATTTCTGCCATCTTTGCAAGCTGCTCTGTACTAGACCAACATCAGAAAGCTCATGGAGATGACATTTTAAAGTAATCCCCAGTAAAATCTTTTGTCTCCACTATCTTTACTGAGTATCCACATCTGCTAGTGATTAAATGGCTCAACAGCTTTAAATATTAGCTCAGAATCATATTACTTTTTATTAATAGACTTCTCCCTCATAGTCTGAAGGGAGAAAACTATCTCTGTAAAATGAAAAGGGTGAATAGCCAACTTCTCAATTCAATTCTGAAATTTAATCAAATTGCCAATTAACTGTATTAGCAGGGGAGGCTACATGTTTAGAATTGATGGATCCCAGTTGCTCCTCTTCCTCGCTCTTAATGAAACTGTAAGGCGAGTGAACTCTTCTGAGGATGACCTTCATCTGCTAATCTGCTAATTATATTTGAATTAGACATTGTTGCTTGATTATTTACCTGCATATGTGCAGCTAAACAGTCACAGATTACATGGAGGAAGAATACAAAAAAAGATGAACAGATTTGTGTACCATGGCTTATTATTGGGTCTTGCCAATATACTGTATATCCACCCCAGGAGAACTGAAACCAGAACAACTCCTACACCATCCTCCCCCATCTGTCCCCTCCATCCATCTCATCCCCTTCCCCCCAACTCATCAAAAGCACCTGTGTCAGACAGAAGTGGAAAAAGCCAGATACAGCTAAAATGAAAGTAAATTTCCAACAGTCTGAAACAATGGGTGTCAAATGCATACTATAGAAAACTACTTCTACACACTTCTACACAAAGCCCTTTTTGCACGAAACAAAACATATCAGTTTCCAGCCTAATCAAATGTATCACGATGGATTGTGCAACTTATTGGCCTTAGCCTCACATTCCACTTGTCTCTATTTAAGTAGCTCTCACATATTCATTTAAGACCACCAGAAAGACAAAGAAAAAAAAACAAGTATGATGATCTGCATGTTGCTTACGATGGATTATGTGCTGTAGGTTTTCAGGTGATAAAACTCATTAATTGCATTAATTTTATCACCACTACTGGTGTTACATTTATTTTTTATGCTTGAATTTTAGCTAATGCCTACAATTTGAGTGGACACGGTAGGTTGCACCTTGTAATCTTTATGTCATCAATCACATCTTATGTTGTGAAGGTAAACCAAAGTGAGGGTTACCGTAATTTCACTTAAAGGCTAGAAATAGGGAGAAAAGTTTTGCCTGGATCTATAATCCCTCAATTACCATGACAAATACTGTCAAAAACATGTAGTCAAGCTTTCTGACAAAATCACATGTCTCTATATTTTTATGTGTGTTGTTAAGTAAGCAAAATTCAATGTGTGTGAGCAGGGATGGTAGCTGTAGGTAGAATTAATTTCACACATAGCCGTTTCCCCTTGTTTCTAACATGCCATGCCAACCTTTCACATGTCACTGTGGCTGTCAAGTATACAACAAAAGTAGTGTTTTTGTTTTGAGTGGCCATGCTGCTGTCTGGTCTTTTCCACTGAGCAGTGTTAAATGCCTGTAACACATGACCCCATCACAGCAAGAGGTGGCTGGGAGAGAAAACCTGTCATTTCAGGTGTCAAGTGCAGTTCTTTTTCTAATTGCAGGCATTGTCACATGAATGCCTTAGCAAAGACACACTTGCATTACACAACAAGGGTTAAAGACTATCCAAAAACCACCCAGATTTATTTGCTAGCAGTTACTCAATTTAAGCTTTCTCTTTCAGTCTGCATCTTCTCATCAGTGATCTGCAGCCTGAGGCTGTCCTAGAGGGCTGCAGATCTGCAGGAGCGTTTTACCTTTGCAGCTTCCATGCCGCTGAGAAAGAAGCAGGCTGAGACTGCAGCTAGCGCAAGTAAACAAGAATGCATCTAGAGGACAAATGCAAGAAAAAGCATCTGATTCTGCCTCGGAGGAGTTGTGTGATGTTGCAACAAGGATCACATCAGCCCCTGACATCTAACGATGGCGTTGCAGAGTCCCGAGAGTGCGTGCACTGCTCCAGATCAGGAGTCGGATCCTGACGGGGGGGGGGGGGTGGCATATGACTCAGTGTGTATGAATACATGCAGCTGTGATGAAGGATTTGGATGCATTTCAGAAAAGCGCACCATATGCACTTGTCACTGAGTGGATAATCCAGAGATACGCAGGATCAAGGTTAATCTGTTGTTAAAAATGAAACGGATTCAGAACATATCAAGATGCAATATCTCCTGCTCAGCATGTTTGTGGTTTTGCCAATGCAGCACATTTAGTTGAAGGGCGGAAGTCATGATGACTTACTTGAGAGTCTAGACATAAAGCCTGTATGGGTTCCTATTTTTCCAGCACAGTATATCCTCTCTCACCTTTCCTTTCAAAGCCTTTCTTTTGCATGATAGAGAGTGGACCTTTGTAAGGATCATCTATCATTACATGGGATTACCATTTCTTTGCATGCAGGGATCTCTTAGGATTACAGGGAGATTACTTCATATTTTTAAAACCTCCGTGCCAGATCTGCCTTTATCTTTTCCATCCAACAGTTTTTGGTAAGATGCTGAATCCTCAGCATCCTGAACACTTCTCAGGAAATTCATTTCTCACTGGCAGTAAAACCTGTGATATCTGTACAACCCACTTTGTGAGACCAAGTGAACATGTTTTATAGAGATTAACCAAATAAGCTGTACATTTCCCTTAAGACTCGCTTGTTTCCAGTCCCTAAGGCCTTAAAAGATATACAGTAGCAGCGCTGAGCAAGAAACAACACAATTCACAAATTTAACAATGCAGGGAGCTATGATGGGTAAATGTGAAGGTCATGTTCTGATGATATCAACATTACAGAATCAACATGTTACATGGATGATGCTGAGGATAAAAGTGACACATGAAATTCGTGTCACTAAACAGCTTTAAACAAAAAACGCATTTCTTTAAAGATGGATGAAGTCTTCCGCAAGAATGGCATAGTAGGAGCAGTGAAGCATTGGAAATATAATCTTTACAACTATTGGCAGTTTTGTTTTTGATAGTGTCCGAGATAGTTGTATTTCCTTTCCCTAAACCCTAAACACAGCTGCCATAGTATCACCATACTGTGTAGTTTCAAAGGACACAGGCAATCAGAGGTGTTCCTCAGAGTACACTGTCTATGTGGAGCATCACGCCGTACCAGATCGTCCTGTCACGGCCCTTTCATATATGCCAGCTCAGAAGTAAACAAAACGCTCTTCCATTCTGTCTCTGTACCTTTCACACAGAACACTGAGGTGCATACCGAGGTGCAAGACACAACAGACCCTCACTGACCAGTCTGTGTGAATGGGACTATTATGGACAGGTGGGATGACAAAGGGGCTTGAAAAAGGCTTCTCTAACAAGAGTTTGGCTGAGTCTGGCCGAAAGCTACTATCCAGCTTCTATCAACTATCCAGTTCACTAGTTTTGATAATCAGTGCAGTTGTGGATGAAGAGGGACTCCCACCAACAGGTGTAAACACTCCAGGTGAATGCATACTGTATGGCTGTAGCTATAATCTTTTTAAATACTCCTTGTAGGCTATTACAGTGCCAGGCAACATTTTATGCCCGGAAAAACTGAAAAAAGAAAGGACACATAGAGCTTGACTCTCTGCTTGATAAGTTAATCATGTCCTGACTCCAGTTTTGCATAATACATAAAATGACATGGATGTCATTTTTCTCACTATTAATAAATAATTAAGTACATTTCCCCAAATGTTGAACTCTTTCAGTAACGGTGTCATTTTACGCCCTCCTCTTTTTTTGACAGTCTTCTCCCACACTTTTTGTATATTGAGTTTCAGGATTCATTAACCTCTACAGTTACAGCCAACCTCAGCTGAGAAATTATATGATGTGACTAGCAAGCCGTTTTCACCAGCAATGCCACAGAAACTGGTGGGTATTGCCAAAATCTCCTTTGGGTTTTAACTTATTATCCGACACTAGAAGAGAGGAAAGGTGGAAGAAACTCTCACTGAGACAAAGATGAATAGATTCTTGTATTTTCCCCCTTCACTTTAATTGAGCAAAAGGTTTTTGCCTGTTCTCTATCCACTTAGTGGAGAGATGAGGAGGCATCTTGACACTTTCCTGCCTGTGCAGGTACTACAGTAAATGTCTTTGGATCAATATTGTTGCCCATAGCTGTGCAGAGAAGAGAGCATTTCTCCCTGCTCTGCTAATTATAAATGTGTCTGGCTTGTAGGTGTAAAACCTCCAAACTTAAACTACATAGCATAAACGCAACACAACAGAACAGTCTGTATGATAACTTAAACGGCATTAAGTAGATTCATCCGACTCATATTACTGACAAAATGAGTGATCCTGCGTTACATGACGGGTGAGAATAGAGAGAGAATAGGGAGCAGTGGCACCATCTGCTGGACAGGCCTGTCATGACAGGATGATTTGGAAAATAGCCAAAACTTAGGAAGACATTTACACTCAATATTATTCTCAAACTATAAATCATTTTTAAGCAATTCACTCTGAAAAATATATAACAGAATTATTGTAATTACTATTACATCAACATAATGGATATGACACTATTTTCTTGAATTGAAGAAAAAGAATATCTTCGGTAATTACACCCTTCTCAGCAAAAGCATGTGATGGATTTTCAGATCGTCCCAACACACAATTGTGAGGTAACCATGGACTACTCAGACAAAATGCTTTACTCTAATTGCCAGTTAATGTTGAAATAAGGTAGGTTTACAAAACTCAGCAGCAGCTGCTGGCCTGCCTGGCATGACCTTTTTTTACAATTAAGAAGAGGATTTTTATAAAGTGCAAGATTCAGTGTCTGTGCTGCTCTGATTTTTAATTTTGATTGATTCGACACTGAATTCTTTTTGCAAGTCACATGACTAAAGGCTGATTAGAGAGCTCGCTGTATACGAAGTGAAGGATTATGTAATTTCAACCAAAACAGGACCTGCACATGTGCATACGACTGCTTATTGGTTGAACAACAAATATTTGCAAAGACACATGGACAAACACGGACAATGCTACAATATTCCACTACAGCACTGTTCCACTCCAATTTGTCACAGCTGTTACAAAGCAGAGGGGCTTGAACACTAACCAGACAAGCCTACAGATCAGACCTTGTTATACCAAATGGCAACCAGAGGCACACATTGCCTGCAGAGCTCTGCAACACCAACCAGCTAATGCATGCGAACATAGTCAGTTTGAGAGTCAGTCAGTCAGTCAAACAGTATCACACAATGTCGTTAAATATTTGAGTACGTGGTCGTTGCCAGCCAACGACAAGCGCAGGGCATCAGTGCCATTTTGTTCAGAAAAACTTCAGCAGGTATTTTCTTATTAGCATTTCCACAGGTTACATGCAATGTTACCTGCTACTTTTTACTCCTGCATGCACCTCCAGCTCAACCAAAGATGTCCGTCATCATATTCCACAACATTGACACAGGTTATCATAAAGAGTTACATCGGGTAAATCACTGGAAGATAATAGTTAATCCAGAAATCATTCACACCATGGCCAAATATTGAGGTAAATTCTTCTACTTAATTTAAACTTAATTTTCTACTCAATTGATCTATTCTGCCCAAACATGACATAACCAAGTGACAAAAAATAGAAGACACAGTGGTAAGGAAACTACTGAAAATTTATATTTCACATTTTGATCAAATTATTTATATCCTTGATCTTACTGCACAATTTTTAGAATATGCAATCTTCTCCACCATTCTAAATGATCCTTACTTCTAGCATGTTCAGAACATTCTAATCAACCATCAACCTCCTTTCAATTGCAACTCATGGGTCACAAGAATGATAGTGGGGGAGGCTAATAAAAATCCAAGGATCACCACCCTAGGTCATTCAGAATAATTTGAGTGATGTTGATATAAAAATCTCAAGGCAGACACTCCACTGACACTGCACAATGTTGGCCTCCGAGGACACCAACCCAATAGGGCTCCACTTCTTGAAGACGCACCAAAGCTCCAACCAGCCTTCATCTGGGCAAAGAAGAGAGCTTTTGGTCATCCATTCTGTGGCCCGAGTTGTTTGGACACAGGGATGTCGCTTTTTTGTAAAAGAACAAGGGGTGAAGCATTCAACCTTAAACCTGTAATTCTTTAGGGTTGTTTTTCAGCCAATGGGCCAGGCAACCTTGTCAGAGTAAATTGCATCCTGAAAAAAAGGACTTTCCAAAACCAAATTCTGAAGCAATACGACAAACAATCTAAACTTGAAAACTTTTCATGGGGACACAATGGACCTTCCAACAACGACCCAAAACACACAGAGTGGACAACAAATGATTCGCAGAGAAAATAGTCAACATTGCCTCATTAGCCACAGCCTAGAAGCCTTTAAACATGGTGCTGTAATGCCTGTGCATAGATAATATTCCACATATACAATTCCACAACAGTCACATATATTTTTGTGATACAAAGAAAACAGAACAGTGCAGCACCTGCATGCTAACACAAACACACCTGCAGTCAGCTCTGCCTAACAAGCGCGCACAACGTTACCCAACTGCAAGACACAAACTTTCACAAAAAATGCTGGAACCACTGTACAAAGACTATTACAATTTTTACAAAGTTTTGTGTTCGTATTTACCTTAAAATGAGGCATAATGTTGCAGGACAGGTAAGGTGGGTCCGCAGCTACGGGGCATAGGTGTATCCTATTTTCCTAACAAGCTCACGGGCTCATTCGTTTGCTATAAATAAGGAAGAGGGGCTCGTTATCGCCGCCTGCAGGAACCCAAAGGTATTACAACACAGATGAGCTCCCTATACCAGCTATCTTAGCTATCTAAGTATTTATTTATACTTGATAATTCAACAATTGAAACGTTTCATTTTGTAATATGTTACTAGTAAATCTAATTATTCATCTCTGTATACATAAATGAATAAATACTTTAAAATAAATAAATATAAAAAAAATCTTTTTCAATTTCTAAATATATTTTTATATTTTATGTCCTTTTTGCACTTTTAATCATTTTCTGGATTTACTTTTTTTATTTTATATTATTTCATACACTGTCAAACAAAGTTTGTCAAACAAATACAAAGTAAGTTTAGAAAACCAAACTGGTATTGATTTATAGTCTTGTCATCCTTCATTGTGTTCAATTTGTATTCTAAATACAGAAAGAGAACTCTACTACTCTACTCCTTGCTTTCTGTTGATCTTAATCACACACTACACTTGTTTTTGAAAGCATGTACTTTGTGCAAGGCTGTTATTGCTCTCGGTTAGAAAACCCTTTCAAAGAAATTATTCACCAAAAAAAAAAAACGCAGTAAAAATCTGTAGCCATTTAGTTTTTTTCCCGCCTTCAGCGACAACTTCCAAACATCAGAGATAGAGAGGCATCATCCTGAAAAGTCCAACACTGCCTCATTTGTGCTGCTTTATCTTCCAGATATTTGGGTGTGAAATCCTGCTTCATCAGTGTCATGGAAGATAATGAGACCATGTGAGATCTTATTACCTTCCAGCACAGACAGTTTCATGCAGCAATAATTACTCCCACTGGCGGCCTGCTTATTGACGACGTCTGTCCCAAAGTATCACTCTGGGACTAATGGTTTCCCTCCTTCACAAAGGCAAACAATGGAATGAACACCGCTTCAATCAAGCCAGAGTGATGGATTTAATGACAAAATCATTTTTTTCCTCTTGCTCTTTATGGCCAAGGAGAAACGACACATGCGGAATAAGGTTAGTCTCTGAGGAGGGGGGGTGAGACACGGTGTAAACAAGAGCCTGTGTTATTTGCTGTGATTTCAATGCATTTGATGATAAGTGAATGTGACCAACCAATCGGTGTTAACTTGCGGCAAATGAAAAGCATCACTATGTGCAGGGGAGAGTATTCCTCATCAGTTTCGGAGTAATGTCTTTAGAGCCAGGGTGAAAAAAAAAGAGCTTTATTGATTTCAAGGAGGGAAAAAAAGCAGGTAGAGGGACTCAAACTAGCCTCAGTTGGATCATGAGTTCAACATGCAGTGACAAATGGGTGTTGAAATGAGAAAGAACACCCTGAAATCAAATTGAGTATGGATTGTTGTGGGCCTGGATTTATAGCTGTGGGGGGGTATCCCAAACCTGGAAGTCATAAATTGATGTAGTTTGAAATGTGGGGAGGGGGAGTCAGCGGGGGGATTGCTGCTGCTATGATTCGTTTACTGCGCGTGTCACTGACGGACAATACAGATGGAGAGCCATTGTTGTCCCACAACAGGGCTCGTTAATAGAATACACAGAGGCAGAAGTTAAAGGCCGTGACAAATCTGCCTCTGTGGGCCGGGCGGCTTGGGAAAGCAGAAAACAGCTCACATATCTGCAACAAGCACCGCTCGGGGGGGGACGCTGACGGGGTGAAAGACACACAGTGTGCTGCCATGCACTGACAAAACACTGGAACTGCATGTAAGCAATCCATTAACAACCTCCATCTCTGCAGATGGTAGGATCAGAATTTGGCATCCATGGATGCAGCTTGTCCAGTGTCAACCGATCAGGCTGTATTGGCTGTAATGCAAAATAATGGTTATATAATAGTTTAGAGAAGTTAGATTGTGTAAACGTCGGGCAGAATCCAACATTATGTTCTAGTAGCGAAAGAATGCCAGACACAGACTAATCTTTTTAACCCCTTCCACCCCATGCCCCCCCCCCCCTTTTTTGGCTATAGCCAACAATAAAAGCCATAAAACACTGCACTAACCTTGTAAAATAAAAATAATCATATTGCATATCAAATTAAACAGGAGAAACTCTACTAAAAGCACATATAAGCCATATTTACACACATCAAACATAACTCTAACACTATCAAATCAATTATCAATCATCAAAATAAAATTCTAAAAATTCTCATCAGTCGACCCACTTGCCACATGGTTATTGCTAGCTCTGTGATACCCAAGTCACACAAACAAACAAGGTGTCATATGAAAGCTGAGACTTTACCAATTGACACTGTTACATTTATTCTGCTATATTATGAATATTTGGTAAATTAGAATATAAAGAATATAAAAATAAAAAATCACAAGTTTAGAGCCAGTGACAAAAAATCTGTCTTTCTTCTGTAAAAGTGCGATAAAGTCATATTTGATAGCAATAAATGCTTGGTTCAGACCAACATGTCTGTGTTTATTCAAGACTAAAACTTGTTTGTGGAGGACTTTTTTGTAGCTATAGTCATTGGTGAGGCTAGGAAAAAATGTTACTACTACGTGTCAAATCTATTAGTTCTGACTTTTCGATAGAGGTGTCAATCATCCTAATCAACCCGTCTATTGCGAAGTTATGACCCTGCATAATTGTCGAGGTATTAGCTGCAATATCTGGGCATGGCCTATCTGCTTTATACATCTGTTATAACCTATAGATTTGTAATAATGTATGTATGCAAGTAAAAAGTGATGTGTGGGGTTGTGGTAAGTAAAACAACCACATATTTGGGGTGCTCTTTGACAGGTAAATATGTTGGTCAGGATGAGATTTGTTGCCATGGTAGCCAGTAAAATGGCAGACGGAAGAATTTTGCTTGTAAATTGTGTAGAAATAGTCCTGATGACCTCCTAAATTTAACAAAAGCAAAAGTGAAATCTGTACTGTGGAATACTGTCTGGCTACTGTATTAACCCTTTCCGCCCCACAGCAAATTTTTAAGGCATCAGCTTGAAAATGGCATGCCCAAAATGAATAGAGTATATCTCAGCAACCACAAGGTGTATTTGAATACTATTGGTGTCATAATAAGGGAAATAAGGGAAAAGCTGGGGATTTGCTCAGATGTGTAAGTATTAGTTTGTATGCCTTTGGCTTTTTGTAAATTAAAATGGCACACAGCAAAAATGATTTTGAATGAAAATTATTTTTTTTTCTTGTTGGTAAAAATTCACACTTTTACAATGAATATCTCCTTGAAATCATGCAATTACAGAGGGTTTAGTCCAACCTATGTAGACATAATTTCCAAGACGGCCACCCTTTGCAGCCATCTTGGAAATTTTTAAAGGACATTTGAATGTTTTGATGAACCAAACTATATATTTCATGTATTAAACAATAGTCTTGCACCATCCTGCAGGTTCATTTTGATATTGCTAAACAGACTGATTGTGATAATATTGATTATAATAACAGAAAACTCAGCAGTCAACACCATTATGAAAAAAGGAACATGTTTTATTCTAACATATTTGTTATAGTAATAATAGTACTATGCTATATGTTTATATTTATATTTTTTACATAGAACACAAGCTACTAATAAGGAATACATACAGTACAGTCAGCAACATAGAAAAATATTAGAGTAGTATTGGCACAGATGAAGTAGTATTTACTGTAATTTACATGTTTTACATTCAGCAAAAAAAAAAACAAATGCAGAATTAAATAAATACTTTCCTCACAGTGACGATTAACTTTTTCTTTACATTCAGAACAAACACACGAGGGATGATCCAGCAGATAGTGATAACATATCATCTCACCCTTCACACACACACACACGTGCTACACATAAAGAAGACTTTTAGTAAAGGGCAATCAAATACAAAAAAGATTCAAGTCAGTGAGTTTTGAAGGTTGACAGCACTTCAAGGATCTATTGGGTTTACAGATCAACTTATGACAGCACAGTTAACGCTGTCAGGGACATGTTTAGTCATTAAAAAAAATAGTAGTTTCTTTTTTATAAGCGAATATTGAAACCTTTTACAGGACAGGCATTGATCTCATGAAACAATTCCATACTTGTGTTTTTGCCCTTGAAGGGGGTCGATCTCAAACACTTTATCCCTCCATTGATTCCCCCTTTTGGGTAAACACACATGGCCCTACACACACACACACACAAGGAAAACAAACAAAATCGAGCCTCATCCATATACACTGAGAGTGTGTGTGTTGGGTGGGGGTTAAGAAATGATGCATGATGTGCAGCAGCTCCTGCAAATTGCTTACACAGCTATGCTTAGTAGCTTTTCGAGGACGATCCGCGTGTCCTAAAGGGAGCCCATTTGATTAGAGTCAATCACGGTGACACTGCTTACTGTGCAGCGCCACAGCAACAGCTTCAACACAAAAAAGAGCACTTTGCGATGTCATCGGTTGTTCACAGAGACAGCACACTTTGAAGACGACACAATGCTTGAATGGCAAAGACAGACAACTGAGGTTTTTTTTTAAATGTTTTTTTTGAACCCGACCTTTAGATCTCAACAATAAGGGCATGTTACCACAAAAAAAGAAGCCATTTGTAGTTTGTAAAGCTAGTGGAGGTTGATTCAAAGTCATCAATAAAGTGCACTTGTCATCAAACCAGTGCAAAGGTTAAAATATAGCTCTCTGTATATACATAACTACATATGCAGGAAATGCACAACAGACACGTCTATAATAACAGTTCTCTATTGTCAGTACTGTAAACATCATCTGATGGAGGGCGAGGAAACAATCATCAACACTGTTTTTTGTATGACAGCAGAGGGAGGAGAGAAAAAACACACACTTCACATTCAGCTGATGAGATGTTCAAATACTCTACAGCATCCAACATGAGACGACATCACACTGATGAGACAGAGTATAAGGGGGAGAATCTTGGCAGTGTGCAAAATCATCCAGTGTTGACACCCTGATTTGTACCATTAAATATGAATGCATTTTAAATAGCTGACCAGGGATATTATACACATTTTTTTTGCATTATTGATTATATCAGTAAGCCTGCTTCCCGTCTGTCCACCGCATAATTTATGATAGCCACAAATAACCTGTGTTTTGTTAGTAGTTTATAAATACGTTTACAAATTGTTAGACCCCTCCCTGCTTCAGCTGTTAGCTTGTCAAGCTAGCTAGCTGACTTTCAACTGATATGCTACCTCCAACAGGTTAGTTTGTGAGTTATGGTCACACCACAAGTTGAAGCAAGCTATAGCAATTCTGCCTACACCTAAGCAACATCAAACCACATAGCTCATGTTAGCATTGTGATAATCAAACAGTCATTTTGACACCAATCACTGCTTGAAATACTACACTGGAAGCTAAGCAGAGGTTAATTTGAATGCAAATGCTAAAAAAGCTATTTTTTTTTCAATGTCTGAGAGTGATACAATCTATTAGATAACATTAGTTTAGGAAGCTAGGGTCAATAATCCAGCATTGACAAGGCTGAAAATCAAATTAGTGATCAATGAGTTTAATGTTAGCATGTCTGGTGAGCATGAACAGGGGTGGGGCTTAGCAAATGTATAATCCCCGAAATAGCCAATTGATCTGTCAGTCATTCAGTGCAAACAATACATTAAAAAGATATTGGAGGAGACAATCAGTAGGCTAATGCACACTTATTTTCCAACCAATCAGGGGCAAGGATTTTAGTGAATAAGCAGACTGGACTAGATTATAAATAATAATAATAATATAATATAATATAATGGGGTAACACTTCTGCCTGCATCATAACACACTTCTTACTTCATGGATTTGATGAACTGCACGCAGAATGTTTACATTTAGGACGGACTAAACTAAGCGGATTAAAAAATAAATAATTTAAACAATATATTAATTTCTGTATAAAGGAACATGTATGGTTTGTACAACAAAATACTTCATGTAGGATCAAAGGGGATAAATGCTGCTCATATCTATTGCCCTGGGTCTAAGGAAAGTGCAGGACTATCATCGGTCATACTGGAGGCTCTACAGCAGCTCTAAAGGGAAAGCAGGGTGAGAGGTTATTCATAAGGCCGACAAAACATCTACAATCAATCCTGTCATCGACGTCAGATGTTTTGTTTTGCATGGCTACACGTCGAACTCAGACTTCTGAGTTAGCAGTTTAAACAGTCACGACACATGGATCCTCGAATAACAGCTGCTAACGATCCTAACCAAATGATATACAGGTCTGTCTGTCAGGTCTTAGATGCCAGGGATTATATATATATATATATACACACATACACTGTACAAGGTGAAGGTAAGGACTTTATATCCTCCAGTATTATCCAGTCTGCAGTTACGAGCACCTTTAGTTGAAGTAGTTAAGTCCTGCCACTAAGAAGAACTTCTCCAGGAAAAGCTCTGAGTCCAAGACAGCAATGTGGGCGGCGCGGCCGATCAGCGTGTTGGCCGTGTTAGGCAGAGCGTGGAACACGTTTTGGCGGATCAGCCGACACTCTTTGGCCTCCACGAGCGGCTGCAGGAGGTTGTTGATCATCTCCGTGTACACGGGTCCTTCAGTGGAAACATGAGTTTGGACATGAGTCACACCTTTCATGTACAAACATGCTAAATCTGGGGTGACAACTAAATCTGAGTCTCACAGTGAGAGAAGATAGAGGAAAAAATGTCAGTTGAATTCTATCAACCTATATTTGCATATAAGCAATGAATTGCTAGAGTGTGGGATTTGGGAGAATCAATTGGCAGGAAAAAGCTTAGAGTGAGACTTTCACTCATTTACACAGTGTTCCTATAGTAGACTGTGGGACAAACCAGACCCTGGCTCTGAGGAGGTTCTCTTCTTCTTATTTAGAGAACCAAAAGACACTAAAGTGCCAGGCAATGTAGGCAATGTAGGTAAACTGCCTTGCCCAAGGACACAACAATGACTAGAGATGAGCTGGGGGCGAACCGCCAACCTTCTGGTTATTGGACAACCCTGCTCTACCACTGAGCCACTGCTGCCCAAATTAATATATGAAATATATGAAAAAAGAATCCATTCCAGCATTCTGACCTGTGGTTCTGTCTTTGAGGGCGGTTTTGCACATCTCTATCCTGGCGGAGTGGAAAGGAACGTAGCGGTCCTGCGGAGACGCCACCAGCACCACGTTCTTAAAGAACTGAAGCCCTTAAAAGGACACAAAAACAAGAGGGCGTACACTTGAGTGCATGTGTGAGGCCAAATGTGAGAGGAAAAAGGGGGTGAATCAGCTGTAAAATGCAAAGTATAATCACAAAGTACAATGACAGGCTTGATATGATAAAGCTGTGTTTTTTTCCTCTTGTCTGCTGTCAGTGTGCTTTTATGAGAGTGCGCTAGTGGGTTTCCATTGACAAGAGTTTGGATCATTTTGTCAGCCTGCCACGCTTCTAGAGAGAGAGAGAGAGAGAGAGAGGGTGGGGTGGAGGGGAGAGGAGGGGAGGGAGGGAGCGTTTTCAGGCTTATCTTCTTCAAGCCTGTGTGACAAACGACTGCTTTGTTCCACTCGCACAGTGGGGAGGCCTCTCACAGAGGCCCTCTCACAGCCCGCTGGCAGCGGTTTGAGCAAGCTGACACATACAAAAATTTGACAAAAAAAAGACAAGATGACAACATTTTCATGAATATTTGCACAGACCGCCTTTCAAGTAATAGTCTGTAAAGCGCCTCCGTTTCAGATTGGATGCTTTCATATCGTTACCTGGTTTCTGGCTCAGGAGATAGAGGAATGTTTTCCTTGGATCCACGTGATCTCTGAAGGTGAGCTGTAGCAAGGATCCCGATTTCTTTAGCTTTTGCATTAACCACAGACCTACACAAACACACAAACACATACAGAATAAGGCATCTAAAACCAGCAGAGCAGCCAGGACAGCAGTGCGGATGAGCTGCTAGGAGTGAAAACGCAGCAGCAGTGTCCTCACCTGTGCTGACCAGTGCACTGTTGTTGTACAGCGTTCCCAAGTGCGGGCCTGACAGGGAGAGGAAAGTGTGCAGCTTGGGCAGATAGCAGCGGAAGCGAGGCCTGGTCAGCACCGAACGGATGATGATGTTCCCCAGAGAGTGTCCGATGAAGCTGTTGGACGGATAGGAACAACTTTCAGAGAGAGAGAAACTTGCAGCCTGAGTGGGCAGCAGGAAGAAGGAACAAGAAACAAGAATTCACACACACACACAGTGCCTCCAACGCTGCTGACCTATAATACTGTGCAGTAGCTTATCATAGAATCCAGAATCTGCTTCCTCTATTTGACAGAAATAAAATCCATTAACTTTAAACATTCTCAAAGGCAACTTAATGATGCTAACACAGAGGACGCACCATACAAATTAACAGCATCTTCCCAGCAGTGGGAAATATTAGATTCATCAAGCTTTGTCTGGCACTTAGTCTAATTACTGTATTGCTGTAAAAATCCCTCATCCCCCATGCCTGCTCCTTCTCATCTGTCTCCTACCAAACTAAATATAGAGGTAATGTGGAGAGAGAACCAGATGCTGCTGTGGCAGTCCATCGCATTCATCTTTGATACTTGCTCTCCCGGGAATACGTCACAATAAAGAGAGTTAAGAAACTTTAGTGGAAACTCTTACAGAGAAATAAATTGGCACATTGAGGGCAATTAGGCAGGAAGATGAATGGCTCAATTTGACTGGAACCAGGCGACACAGCGCCGCATAAAGGAGAGCAGTCTATCATTGAAAGTCAGAAACTCATTGGCACTGTATGATAAGAGCTTTTCATTCATTCAGTGCACATTTATCTATACATTCATGCTGATCACGGGAGTCAGTGTATGGTCTCTGCTGCCATCTGCTGACCACGCAAGATCGCCAAACCCCGCTGTTCCATTTCCACCTCATCGAACCTGAGCCACACTCACCTTATCCTGCGTATGGTGAGGTTGTACAGCTGGATATGCTGAATGATCTCATCCAGCAGCCTGTCTGTCATCGTGTCGAAATCTGCAAACGTGTCAGCCTGAGAGAGAGAGAGAGGGAGGAGAGGGAGGAGGGAAGAAAAGCTGGACAGTCAGCGCTGTGCAGATTAAAACACAGAATGTGATATCAAGTCCCCCCCATACCTGGTTCCTCTCAGACATGAGGAAGTCCAGCCTGGATCGCGGAAGGCCCAGCTCGATGAAAGTCTTCACCAGGCGGAGGTCTGCGCTGTTTCCTGGAGGCAGAGGGGGGAAATCAAAGTTTCTTGCTCATTAATAAATCATTTAAGAGATACCTGGAATTAGTATTCACAGACAGCACATTAAGGGCTCGGACTATATTAATCTACAATGCTAATAGGAAACGGATGTGTCAGTTTAATAGCTATTAGATTATAGCCTTGTGCAATACACCCACCGTCAAGCCCGTGGACGCACACAACGAGGTGTATGCCGTCGTCAAACTCCTCGTCATCCTCCTCGGGGGGGAAGTAGGGCACATCTGATGCCAGGAGAGGAAGGTCGCTGTACAAACTGGCCGCAAAGCTCAACTCTTTCAACAGCTCCTCTTTGGCTTTGTAAAAACTGAAGAAAATCAGAGAAGAAGTTTAAAATAAGACATGCTGGTTTAAGATTGGATTTTGTTTTAAAGGTAAATCTACCATAATAAAATAGAAAACCTGCCTTGCATTCCCATCTTTGATTAGCTACAGTTCTGGCCACTTGTGAGCAACTTCAACAAAAAGTCTCAGACTTGCACAGAAGCTGCTCAAAGTATATCACCCTGTCATTCGGCCAGGTTACAGACTTAAACCGTGCAGGAGTCACAACAAATCCGATTCCTGAACTTCCAGCTAATCATGATGGATTTGTCTGCACGGTCTTTAATGTGATTTAACACACTCAGGAGGCATTTCACCTCAACTTGACTTTCTTACCCTCCTTTTTTATTCTACGACTTTTTCCAAGCATGAGTAACAGTCAGCTACTGCTTCCAATACTAATAAAGCTGTGTGTTTTGGCCTTGTTTTCTGTGCAAAGGATGCCTCAGGTGGATCCTTCACAATCAAACACATCCCAGGATTCTTTGCGTGCAGATGATGGTTGCGTACTTTTAACAATAAAACACAGCAAATTTTTACACAAACTCTACTTCAATATCTAGCCTAGTCTATATCTAGTCTCTAATACCAGACCACCTCATTCTGTGTATTTGAATCACACACAGCTAAGGATAGATTGCTGACCAGCATATCAAAGGTCAGTAGCCTATGTGTTTATCTCCCATGATGCACTGGGAAGTGGAAGCATAAATTGATTTTTCATAGCTAGAACAATAATCTTAAGTGTGTCACTATCTGTGTGGAGAGAAGTATTAGAGTACTGTAAAAGTTTGAAAGCTAATGCTAACAAGAAAGCTAATCCAGAGTTTATAGAAATGTGATTTCTGTGAGTATTGCTGTCACTACTCTTTTTAAACTATTCTGTCAAAGAGAGCTGGTGCTGTTTATAATGCCATATTCTACTAGACCTCATTTAGCAACAACAAAAACTCACTTCAGCATCCGTTCATTGGTTGCGTCATCCATGTTTAAGGGGGTGAGCGAAGATGAGGAGATGATGCCAAAAGAACCCAGGGGCTGGTGGGTGATAGGTGACGTAGCCTGGCGAGTGGACATCCCGCTGATAGACGGAGAGTCTCTCAGCACAGATGAAAATGGCAGACAGGTCGGAGCGCAGGACACAGACATGTTCACCACCTCCACCATCTTCTTGTTAACGAAGGCCAGCCCAGAGTTGGGGATCTTCGAGGGTTTAGTCTGGCAGTCCAAAGGTTCTTTCTCACTGGTTGATATTCTACTGGATTCAGTGGATAACGCTGCATCATTGTTGGTTGTCAGTCCTGTGAGGTCACCTGGCCTCTGCACAGAGAGGCCGTTGGATGGTTTTAGAGGCTTCTGATGGAAACTTTGGCACTCTTCTCCGGTGTTAATACTCTCCTGATCTGTCGCACTTTTATGCACACATGGTTTGCTGCAGGGCGCTGCTTCCACTTCCACAAGATGCACATCCTCCACTGAGGCGCTCACTCCACTGATGTGTGTTTGATGGTTTATATTCTCCACCTGGCTGCCAATAAGAGCACTTTCCTTCACTTGAGGGCTTTCTTGTAAAAGCAACCCTTCAGACACACCATTTAACACCGACTTGATTTTGTATGACTCTGACAGGCTCTGTGAAGGGTTTGACTTATTCTCCTTGAGAATATGGCCAAGGTCTGCTGTTGAACTTGTGTCTAGTAGAGAAAATTCAGACTCCTCTGAATCCAGTTTGCAGTTCAAAGAGGAACAGTTCATCCGGCATGGATCTGTTTCCAGGTTAAGCAGCTTGTGGTCACCCTCTGTGTCCTCCGGGCTGCTTATCTGTGGCGCAGAGACCGACTTGGTCAGCTTGCTGAGCTGCCTCTGTTGCTGGTCCTCCTCGTAGGGCAGGGAGCTAATAGAGGTGAGCGAGGCTTGTATGCCTCCACTTGGGAGGCTGCCGTTGCTCTCCACCTGCAGGCCTTCCAGAGAGCTGCGGTGGACCGGCCGGTGACGCACTATTTGCTGTGGGATCTCCCGCTCGCTGGAGAAGTCCAGAGGAGGTCGACCTCGCAGTGCGGCCTCCACGGGCCACGCCACCGAACTGGGCTCGCTCTCGATACCTGAGTCAGAAATAACAGATGACGAGCGCTTCATGATCTTGGAGCTGATCAAGCCTCCACGGTGTGTCATGTCTTTTCTGAGATCGCCGGGAAAGGGGGGTACAGTTGGATGTGGAGGCAGGGTGATAAGAGGGATGTCCTCACTCTCGTCATCCATGGAGTGATTTAAAGGCATGGCTGTGTCAGACTCCTCTTTATTGCTTTCATTCTTTCTTACGCTGATGTGGTTTGTGGCATCATACAGTTGGATGGTATTTTCTGGTATGTGATGAGCAGGGGACACATCACTACTGTTGGTATAGTCAGTGAGGTTTGAAGAAACCACCTCTCCATTTGGAGGCCTGTGTTCCTTATCTCGGCTATGACTTTCTGCTGGTTCCTTCAAGTTCTGCGCCTCTGCCTGAGAGAGCTCTGCACTGTCCTCAGTAGGGATGAGGCTCTGTGCACTACTGATGTTACTCTGGTCAGCCGTGAGTGAGACATACATGGGCAGGTCCATGCTTTCATTACTGTCCAAGAAATGATGGGATATTGCTGGTGATTTGGCTCCCTGGCTGCTTTCTAACACGCTCTTGGCAGGATCTGAGTTGGTTTGCTCGTCTAGGGTTGGCACATGAGATACCCACTCTGGAAAGACAAAAACATTCTATTTGTAAAAGTATGAAACAATCAGTGATGCCCCTTATTAAAATCATACATTTCAGAACCCTGTGTTTTTGGATTGTACACCTTTCTTTCTCCAAGTGAAGACAACGCATGAGCAAAGAGCTCTAGTTCTCCTTCATCTGGCCAAATGACACACATCCAGTATGTATAATCTGTCTCCAGGGTTGTCTCTTGATTGGAGGTGTCTTTTTTTGCCAAAGTGGTCCGCAGCCCGGCAGTCCATTCCTGTGCAGGACTTAAGTGAGTAGTCTTTTCTGACACTTCAGTTCCAGACTTGGCTAAATCATTCACCAATGTCTTGGCAGTTGTTCTAGGCTGTTTAGACACATCTCTTACTAGTTTTATTTCCAGAGCCTTCTATTTTTTGCTTTCTACCTCTGCCAGTCTTATTCTGACTTTTACTCTCTCTGAACTTGTTAAAGTCTAACACCAGTTCTTGAAACTTAGTATATCCTTTTCCTCTTTTCCTGCTTTATAGACATTAACAATCCTTTTTTCTCAAGTCTGAGCTTATTTTTTTCTTGTTTGCCATAATGCTTTCACAAGTGTTTAGTCTAAATGTTACTTGTTATACTGTGTCTGTACTGCAACACCAAGATTTAAGTACAAATCGAATGCTTACAGGGTCACTCAGTTAAAGTATAGACTACATATTAGTAGTGTAAACAGTGTGGTTGGTTTGAACAACTGTCCATTGTGTACTACCTGTTTGAGGAGACTCCACGTATCTGTCCTCAAAGATGATAGGCAGGCTGTTCCAGTCTCCATCGATGTCCAGGCACTCAACAGGTAAAGGAGGCATCTTGGTCAGGTAGTCCGAGCTCCGCACTTCAGCTGCTATCTGGCCATGTCTGTTAATTCTGAATAAGGAAACAACAATACCATGAATCTTCTCTACGCAGCAGAGAATGATGCTCTTCAAGAACATGGTACTTACAGCTCCTCTTGAAAGGTCAGCGATATCTCTTTGGGGTGTTCGGTGAAGAAGTACGCCTCTGAGAACCTCCTCACCTTTCCAGAAACACACAAACCTCATTTTAAAAAAACAAGCTCCAATTAGAAATCCTCAAAAGTCAGCCACCATGACAGGCAAATCACTGGGAAACACTGTTTCTTGTGCATTTTCATCACACAATAATTACAGAAATAAGTGTTAATTGAAATCATGACTCTGCTGGTGGGATGGAGGCATGACTGTAACCCCTCGGGGTAACTCAATACCAAAGCAAACATGTTCATTATTTTCAGACAACTGAGAAGAAACAGTAGCACGTAATAGAGCCATGAGAGCCACTTCACTGTGAAGCACATATTCATATTAAACAGTCCAGTGATTAGATAGGAAATTATATTAGCCTGCTCAGCTGGGTTTAAGCTGCTGAGGTCTTATCATTTCTCAGTAATAATGGCAGCTCTACCCACAGCCCACATTTGCACACACATCAGGTGTTGTGTTTCAAGCCACAAGATTTCATCACAGCCACTATGTCACAATTAAAAATTCAATTAAAATGAACTAATTGGACTAAGAAAATTCTGCAAAAAACAAAGAAAATCAGCACTTTTGAACATTTTCAGTAATAAAAAGAGCCTGAGCGCTGTTAGAAGTTTAAAGTCACAAACTGACCATAAATACAGTTCACTCCGATGCGCTAGCATCAAAGAAAAATAAATTTTCATCTGCAGTAAGTTATATTTGGCTGTATGGCTCTGCTCTGAGACCTCCCTGCCATTCCATGGAAAGCCTAGGGCACTTCCTCAACCTGTGTTAATGTTTAAAAATGTGTGCTATATCTGCACAAAACAAAGGTTTAGGAGTTTAGTTTCACTAGAAACTTTCATTCTGGATGTTTTCTAGACAGAACTTGTCAAAACTTTGCTCCAACAAGGAGGTTATTTTTAGTGTGGAGATCATTTCCATGTGTTGGTAGACTGTTTATATTCAACAGCCTGTGAAACCTTTAAGAAAGCTGGTCATAATATGCCTCAAGGAGTTCTAATATTCAACGATTATGAAAGCCTGTTTTTGTTCGAACCTATTTTTATGTTTCAGTGTAGGCGCTGAGGATCAGAACAACTATATTTAACCATATGTTCTCTAATAAAGACACAATGATGACGCTTGAGCATTGTATAAGCCCGCCTTTGATGGAGTGGGACTCCTCACCCTGAGCGTGTGGTGCTCCTGGGCCAGATAGGACAGGATGTGGGGGTTGAGCACAGCAGCCTCCAGGAAGTGGCTCCACAGAGCAGAAAGCTGGGAGCAGAGCTGGCTCACGTCCCTGCTGATCTGCTCAGCTACCTTGTCGTGGCCTTCCTGCAGCTGAGAGAGAGAGATACACTCCTGTAATATCAAACTGAATGCTTTTCAAAGATATTGCTTTAGTTGTGGAGCTTTGGTTTTCCCATATTTATACACTAACTCCACAGTACATTCATTATTTTTAAATGCTCATTCTGTTCTGCAAAGTGTTACCATTTAAAGGGTAATAGAGTGTTTTTATTGCTATAAAAATGCCTAACAGGCTGAAACATAAAGTAGACACCAGGCATTAGATTTACAAAAATAACATTTTCTTGTCATTTAAACAGGCCGCCGAGCCGCAGCAAAAAAATATCACCTCCTTTTGAGCTTGACCTGCTCATTAAACACAATCACAATCTTATCAGCCAATCGCAGAGCAGCAACTCAACGCATTTTGTTTATGTAGACATGGATGAAGCGAGGTTAAGCGAGGTCTGTTAAGCCTGATGTCAGAGTTAGCGAAATCACGACGGTGGCTGTTTATAACCAGACTACATCACGTTCAGACAGAGAGAGTCTGGAGATCATGGTGATCCTCTTTCATTGTGATGAAAGCTACATATTCTGCATCGATAATAACCACCTGTTCTTCCTGGATAAAGTCTGTGACCCAGAAACAATGTAAGCTTTAAAATGATGCATCAAACACCCTTTAAAGGGAACATGCACAGAGCCTGAGGCAGATACACGTTATAACCAAAGTTGTGATACAACTGATTGAGAGCTTCGGCTTCGTCATGCCTGCTCACTCAAAGAAAGCCTGCCTGTGTCGAACTCGCTTCATGGTACACCACCATCGAGAGTCATCCATCAGTCTCCAGCACACCTGTGGCTCATCCACCAGTCCAGCTGTTGCAGTCTATTACTCCTCTCTGCTCTGCCATACAGACTGCCAACCTTTTCTCTGAGGCAGCCACATATAAACGCAACAAAGCAGCCATCAACTGACCTTCAACCACTGTCTCTGGATTCTAATCCTTTAAATGTGATTCTAATCCTTTGAATGTGACATAAAATATATGATATATGATATCGTCATTGTCTGTGTTGTATGGCCTTTGTATCCCTGCACTTAAACAATGGGCATAATTTTTGTTTTACAACAAAGAAATCATGCAATAAAAAACAGCAACAACTTTGAAATATTTGTATCAGTTTTCTCTTTGTCTTAGGAACAACTAACAGGGACAGATCTGCTGACCTGAGGGAGCGTGAAGGAGCGTATGGCTGAAGCAGGTCAGGAGCGGCCATGCAGACGTTTAAAAACAAATAAAAAGAATTTTAAAATCAAGGCGAAAATGCACCGGGAGCCAATGAATTGAGGCTAAAATCTGGTTTGGTACCATTTAAAGGTGGATCTGCAGCAGTTTAAACCAGTTGTAAACGAGACAGCGACGCCTGGCTCAGCCCAAAATAAAGTGCATTGCAATAGTATAGTCGAGCCGTGACTAGACTTTGGCTAGTTGTCTTAACTGATAAAAGCCAGACTTAACCACTGAGTTAATCTGCATGTCAAGTTTAAGATCACTGTCCAGTCTCACCCCCTGGTTTGTGGTTGTCTGGGTCAGAAGTTGACTCAAAGGACCTAGATCCACGTGAATTGTGGAAGCCTCACTAGGCCCGAACATCATGACCTCAGTTTTTTTTAATCATATAAGGTCAAAAAGTTCATTGACACACCTGTTTTAGTGGCAGATAAATCATATCATTATCAGTGTATTATGTGACTGCACTGCAACTAATTACATCTTTAAATAAACATACCTGTAACTCTATTGTCAGCTGATTTAGAGTTTCTTCAACAGGCAGAACCTCTGTGGAAAAAAAATATTTTTAAATGTTAAAATGTGTACAAAAGTAAATGAATTGCTAAAAAACTAATGGTGTCAAAAATGGTGTTGTGCATGCATTACCTGATTCCTGTGCAGTCTGCTGCAGCTGTGGGATTTCCTTCATCAGTGCATTGAAGTAGTTGTGCAGGCCTCTGTGTGCGGCCAACAGGAGGCGACAGAGCCGCCGGTGCCATGTGTGAGCTCTCTGCAGGCAGTTTTCACTGGGCACATAAAAGCTTCCCTGCCGAGGAGGATACACAGAAGAAAGACATAAGAAATGTCAGCTGCTATGTAGGGCACAAGTCACCTCTGAAGATGACAAAAAAAGGCTGCCTTAATGACTGACATGTACACATAGCTGAACTTTACAGCCTCCACTGGAGCAGTTGTGCAGGCTTGTCACTGTGACCTTGCAGTAAACGGAGCTTATTTGTGCATCATAATAATTACTTGGAGGATCAAATGCAACACTAGGAGACAAATGGGCCCTAAACACAGCTTGCTGCGGGCTGTAAAAGCAGATCAATACATTTACATGACACCAGAGGATGTACAACATCCCTGTCATGAAGTTTAAAAGGTGTGGGAAGGTGACACTGAATCCTCTGCATCTTCTCATGTCTAGGGCTTAAAATGATGCACGTTTAAGATTGGAAACAAGACCTCATGATAAGTGAAAAAACTCCCAACAGAACAATCTGAGTGAGTCCTGCATATGAGCTGTGATATGAAGCATGCTTCCAGCAGGTGGCTCTCTAACAGTGAAGTAAAACCTTCAGGATCTCCTGTGCAAACAGAAATATATTACAAAGGCCTTGATGCCACAACTGAGCATCTCATTTATCTGAAAGAAAAAGCTATTGGCCTTAAACCCAAACCACTTTCATTGTATGTCATAATATGTAGCCAGCAGAGGGGCAGAGTGGGCCCTTCCTGCCCTAGTCCCTGACCTGAAACAGCACATCCATGGAGTTCTTCCCATGGCTGGGATGTTTTGGTAGCGCCACTGGGGCTCGGAGCTCCGACAGGCATGCCATCCCCCAAGTATCTGAGAATGTACTGTAATTTGCTTGGGGCGGGTAAAGTCTCCGGCCCTATCATCATACCTGCGCGCAGTCTGTAATTGCAGCAGCGCAGTATACCCAAACCAGGAAGGGAACATCTGTATGTTTACTTTCATATTTCTCTTTAGCTTTATAGAGGCCTGACAGGATCAGCCTGTGGAGGTGCAGAGAAAAATAGCTATTTTTCTGTACGAACCGGTCATTATCGTAAAAAGCATAGTTTCTCTCTGCGCTGACAATGGCCTGTGATGTGAGTACATTCACTTGTCAGGTGGGTTTCTGCTTTTATTTGCTACTTTTGCACTTTATATATGAGTTTTTTTCACCAAAAATACCCTTACAAATTGCTGATATCATTCGATTTTTTGCAGGAGAGGAAATGCCTCTGTGTTAAGAGGGGAAAGTGCTGAAAACTAAGCGTGGCCTCAGGTTAAAAGCTCTAAATAAATAAAAGGTGAAGGAGGAGGAGGTGGTGGCAGCGTGTGTGCAGATTTCACCTGCAGCTACGTTGATACGTGGCGCTCATTACTGTGATCAAACGAAACCCCCCTGCCTGGCTAAACGCAGGGCTTATTAAAGTGCCCGGCCAGGGGTAGCGAGTAAAAAAAAAAAAAAAAAAACAGGAGGAGGTGGAGGAGGAGCGGCACAGAGGATGATGGTGGTGGTGAAGATGTAGGGAGCTCATTAGGATTTACGGTGCAGACTGTGATGTCCGCAGGGAGCTGAGAGATGCATATTATGGTGAGGGTGGGGGTGGAGGGTAGCTTTACAATGGTGCAGTATATTGGCAAATACAGAACATAAAGTTATATCCTCTGATTCTTCTTTCCAGCTGTTTTTACACATTTTCCAACCCTTGTCCCAGGCTACCCCAGAAACAAGAGACTGTACATGTCAGGTGAGTTTTCATCACCTGTGTTTGGTTTAGGTGAGTGGGGGAAGTGCAGGAGGGAAAGGACGACCCACGTGGGACTATGACCTTTGGTACAGTTACTTTAGGGGTGCATAACATTAGTTGCAATGAATTTAATTCATGATTATAAGTTGGTCACATCATACTGTAAAGCTTGAGTAAACACTGTTTTGGGTCACTATCCCACTGCCTTACCATTCATTCATCCATTTTCTGAACTTTGTTCTGTACTATAGGGTTGCTGGAGTCTATCCCAGCTGTCAATGGGTGAGAGGCGGGCTAAACCCTTAACAGGTCACCAGTCTACTATATAGAAAGACACAGAAACACTCACACCTAACATGCATGTCTTTGGCATTTGGGAGAAAACCAGTGCTAACCACCTTACCACTGTGCTGCCCCTTTACCATCTCTTGTAGTAATAGCAACCAGGATGTGACAAAACAAAAATTGCGCTAACGATGCAACACAAAAACTATTGAATGCCTGAAAGAATTTCATAGTAACGGGGGAGAGAAAACAACCTTCTAAGGACCTTGCTAAGTATGATTAACGATTTAGTCAGTGTAAGGGTACCACAGCAGACAGGTTCTGCCACTCTGGGTCGAATAAATGACTAAACATTGTCGGTTAGCACCTCTCTTTCAAAGCTTGGATGCTAAAAGCTAAATAAGAGCCACTAAATAATTAGACAACTTCTAATCAATAGTTAAGATTCATTGATTATTTCAACATAGTCATAAGTTGGCAGCCATTATTGGTGTACTAGGTTTGTTGCAGTAGGCCATGGACTGATTGCATAACTAGCCCATTGCCTTCACCATTATATATGCATATATATGTCAATATAATTTCCTATTACAAAAACATTTAGAATAATGGGGTGATAACAGTAATTGGATTATTATGTCCGTTATGGTGCAGTTGTACATTTTAAAGTGTACTGTAAATAAGCGGGGACGTATGAGGGACTACACCGTCATTTCCTCTGAAAGCGCGTATTAATTCCAGATGCTAAGCCTGCAGCCGACATGCCTAGGCAGGTAGGTTAATCAGATATTATGAAAAGCCACAGCTCTGCACAGTAATAATCACCATGTCTGCCTCTGGTCTTTATGTCTTCCAAGACTTCACAGAGCGCCTCAAAATGGTTGAGAATCTAGAATCTGTAATCCAGATCAAGCACAGAATCCTGTTGCTTCTGGATCATATGCCAAAACTAAAATCCTGGGCTAAATCCGCCGGCCTCTGTCCTGAGCCGTCCAGTTTATGTCATCGCTTGGCATTTAGCTGCTTGATTATTAAAAAAAAACAAAGCTGAACAGGGACAGTGCTGTTCAGCTCTGTGAGACAAAATAGGGTTTGGATTTCAGCGACTCTCTGCTAAAGGTTAACATACCTCAGAGATGACAGGTTTGCAGTAGCCGGCTCCGAACACCAGGTTCTCTACAGACATGGCAGATGGGTCGCCTGCGCTCTCTGGCGAGCCTTTGCCAAGCCAGGAGCCCTTCCCAGTACGTGCAAAGCTGTGGAGAGAGGAGGACACATGCAGGGACAAACCATCAGTGTATGAGTGTGTGAGGCAAGACTGAAGCTGCTACTGTTCCAATCAATCGAGTGCTGCAGTAATCTATGTAATGCATGCCTAAATACTGACTTTATGATATTGACAGCAGAATTAATCAGATAAGTGTTTGGATGACCATCAATATACGCAAGAGCTGTGCCAGAAGTCCTTGTTTTGTCTACCTGATTAGCGGCTGATGTAAGGCAACCAGTGAGGCGTGTATGGAGACGGAGATGACGGAAAGGTGGAAGTAGTCAAACATGACTGGGACGTGGTGGTGGAGGCCTCTTCGCGGGTGGAAGTGGAGGTTGAGGGTTCGACTGCTGATCAATGGGACGGTCGCGATCTCTGCCAGCCTGGGCAGAAGGACACAAAGAGGAAAGGCAGCTTAGAATCAGCAGTCAGCAGCATTGTCATCTCAACACAATATCGGCTTACATTAGCAGATTAACAGACTAGAGACTAGATTAACAAAATATAGTCTCCTTTATCTGTAGCATCCAAAACGTTTTGGCACACTTCCTCTATTTACACCATAGTGCATGTTTGTGGAGCCTACTCATCTCATGTCTCATTATGATGGGTTGATCATCAGCTGTACTAGTGTAATTGGCAGCCATTAGGAACAAAAAACTGCAGTATAAACATTGTGGTGTCATTTTTCATAAACAAAAATGAATTAAATGATTAATTTAATTGTTATGCAACCTAATTTCAGCTTGTATACGGTGTTTACATTCATGCTAAAGCAGCAATGTAATTTCAAAAGGAGAAATAACTGCTAAATAACTGCAGAGTGCAGAGTAAACATGACTATATTTGCTTGTGAATTGCTTACTATGAATGAATGTAATCAACTATAGTATATGTATCTGAACTACATTAGTAGAATAAGCAGTTCATTTCTCTCAGTGCTGATGTGAAACTCCAGAAAGTGCAGATTAATTAAAAGAGTGCAATTCTACTGATTTTATTGCACATAGTAAAAGAGCTACCCTGCTGCTAAAAAGAGCAGCACTTTCTTAAGAGATTGGGAAATATAACTGACAAACGTCTTTTGCCTTTTTTGCCAGACTCTTTAAAAAAATGTCTGAGAATGCAAAGTACCCACTGCCCCTTGTATTTGTCCCAAGCCAATGCACAGAATCACAGTAATCAGTGACTGTGAGCACCTGATAAAGGTGGTGATCAGGGCAGTGAGCCAAAAGACATAATAGAGGGGACCACAGTGTGGCATTCTCTCTCTTTTGAGAGCCAGTTGCAAAAAACACCTACTGTTGCTCATTGTCGGTGAAATGAAGATCCAGCTTCAACTGAAAGTCCACCTCGCTCAGGGCTTCCTCTAACTGCAAAAGATGGAAGTGGTAGATCAGCAAATTCCATTTAAGACCATAAACAATAATAAAAAAAAATCAGCATGTGTCTTGATAATCAATAATCAATTATAATAATAACTAATATATGGCATGTGGGACGTAAACAATACAATGACTCTACGTGTACACAGGATGTCTTAAACACATATATTTTCAATATTAGCAGAGAAAATGTCATTATTGATGAACACAATGTCAACATTCTGGGTCATACTGTGACCATAAATGATCTGCATTTATTAAAAAATAAAAAAGGGGAATCAGAGTTCTTCACATTCAGCCATGTTGCAGAGAAGCCATGCTGTCAGTGGTCTATTCAGATTATGATTACAGTTAAAAAATAAAGCTGAATATTAACTGTAAATCTGTTCTGCTGCATGATAATCCACATCAGATGGTATTGACTGCAGATTGGACTATGGACTATATAGACTTTCTCTTTTTTTTGTTTTTTTGTTTTTTTTAATGATGTCATCACTCATGCCATACATCAATAAATGAGGAAGAGCCATCGCAAACAAGAAACAAGGTCATAAAGCATTCACTGCCACAGAAGCTCATTTCCTATGCTGATTTAGCCTCTTTGGCATTCTTTTTAATTAAGTATTTACATTCACCGTACTTCTTTTAATCTGGCTGAACAAGACTATTTATGAATTACTTTCATGTTCAAATTACTATAGAATATATTGGCATAAATGTGAACAACAAAGGGGGGAAATAAAAGCTACGAGTGAACTACAAAGGCAGTTCCAAGAGTGGCTGTAAGTCTTTTGAAGACTGCGTTGCTAATTTATTAGCAGCTTTTCCTCTCTCCTACAGTAAATGGACAAATCTGTGCAGTTCTGTCCAGTATTGATGCCCACATTGATTAAGCATATACATACGGGTGTGCACAGGGGAAATGAGGGGATATTTTTGGTCTGTGCTATCTGTAGTTGTGAGCTGCAGATAACCTCTGGGAGGTTAATGAGCGGGGAGCCTTCGGGAAGGCTTACAGCTGAAATCTGATACGCCTTTAAGCTCCTCTGTCTCCACACCTCCACGTGAATGTCTACATTTAATGAAATCTTCTAATTTTAGGAGTCACGTGAGACAGAATGAGACCTAGCGTCTGTGCTGCAGCCCTTGCAGACGGACGTATGTCAGAGAGAAGCAGCAGCAGCTGCAGGGATGTGCCAGCTATTCAATGGATGATTCGATTCCAGCCGGGTCCATCTTAACGCCCACACATCTCAACCTGTGTCACCGCTGTCACCGCTGATCAATTTGAGCTCCGGTGGCTCCAAAAGAAACAAAAGCAGGCAGAGTGGATTTTCAGGGTCACGCCCACGGTGAAACCTCAAAGGACAGTACATCAATAAGTGTCAGACAGGTTTACACGCCTAATCATTTGAGCTAAAGATGGGCAGTGTGGGGGCACAGGCCATTTACATGTGTCCATCATTGAAAGCACGTTTCTTCTAAGAGGCAAGTTCATAATCCTCATACTAGTCTGGTGTCTCTAATGGTTAGAACAGCATTCTATTATAGTAGGGGATTAACTTTTCCACTGTGAGTCCACAAAGGAGCATTAAAGGGACATGACCAATATTCATTAAAGTTATTAATCCATTGGAGTAAATCTTAAAACTCTAAAAAGCTCCATAGCCCCCTTTAAGGTTTCACTCTTTGTTATATTGCAGCCATTTGCTAAAATCATTTAATTCATTTTTTTCCTCATTAATGTACACACAGCACCCCATATTGACAGAAAAACACAGAATTGTTAATTTTTTTGCAGATGATCATGAGGTCAAAGGAACTGACTGAAGAGCTCAGAGACAGAATTGTGGCACAGATCTGGCCAAGGTTACAAAAAGATTCTGCTGCACTTAAGGTTCCTAAGAGCACAGTGGCCTCCATAATCCTTAAATGGAAGACGTTTGGGATGGCCAGAACCCTTCCTAGAGCTGGCTGTCCAGCTAAACTGAGCTATCGGGGAAGAAGAGCCTTGGTGAGAGAGGTAAAGAAGAACCCAAAGATCACCGTGGCTTTGCTCCAGAGATGCAGTCCCGGAGATGGGAGAGAGTTGCAGAAAGTCAACCATCACTGCAGCCCTCCACCAGAGGCAGTGGCCTGAATTGATCTTATCATTATCAATATTATCTATTTGCATTGAATCACAGTGTTATATTGTATTTTACTGTTTTTTTTGTCTAATTTTTAATGTTGAAAAATAGAAATTAAAGAAATGTTAAAAAAAATTTAAATTATGACAGCATTTTTTGACTAATCAAATTTTCAGACTGCCATTTTATTGGATATTTCTAGTTTTTTAAATATAGTTTCTAGTCTATCTTTATGAAAATTATTATGAATATAACATATTTCAAATCTATTTTCTATTGAATCTTATTCTTGTTTTAATTGTTTCGGTCTTCAAACTAATGATCAGCTCATCAATCAATCTGCATGCAAATAAAGTATAACAGTGATTTTATAATTTTTAAAAACCATTGATGTCTGTTCTCAGTTTAGCACGTTGGTATGCTAGACTGGCAAAAATACATTTGCACCTATACAGCAACAACTGTAGGAGGATTTATTTAAGTGTTGTGCTGCAACAGCTGTTGTGTCAGCAATTATATATCATGCATTTTACATTTTTACTGTCTATGTACTGAAATAATAATAAAAAAAAGACACAAGATGCATTTTGCTTCATCAGACAATGTTTGTGTGCGTCTGTGCAGCAAATGTCACCAGCATGACTCACCCGTTCTCCGTCCAATAAGAGGTGGACCCTGAAGATCATACAGTCGTTCACAACAATCTCCTCATTTCTGTAAAGGATCTGGAATATCCGGCTGAAGACAGCGCCGTCATACACCCCCGCAGAGCTGAAGCTGCACTCTCCTGATGCGGGACACAACAACAACAGCAGGACAGCAATGAGCTCACTGCTAAGAGCAGAAATATTGATACAATATTCAACCTAAATGTATGATGGACAGAGCTGCACTGACTATCAAAACACAAAAAAACATGCAAATATATTATCTAATATTTGCATGGCTGCATTGTGAGTGTTGATGCAATTAAAATATGTGTGACCTGACGTTTGCAGATGTGTGGTTGGATTTGTGAGGAATGTGACTGTGTGTAAATAAGGATCTGGAAACAAGTGGTGAGATGTATGAATATGTATTTAAAGTTTATGAATATGCAGTATTGTCTGCTGAGGTTCTTTGATATAAACCCATCATCCAACAATAAAAATGAAAACATTTTAATGAAATCACAACATCAAGAAACAGTACTTAGTTTTGTAAAACTCTGGGGCAGAGAAATGAACTTGGAAATACCACAAAAAGTAGCTCCAACAAGTGACCACTTGAGGCTGGCTCCAAAAGTGAGTCAGTCTCCATCATTTCCCATGGACACATGCTGACTTCTGTGTTGGTGGACAACCATTCTTCCATCCGAGCCATACTAATATTAGCTCCATCTACATCCAATATAGTGGTTCTCAGGCTTTATGCTAAGCTAAGCTAACAGCTGTGCTTTAACAGACATGACAGTGGCATATTGTTGATGCTGTCAGTGTCAGGTTTTTGACCTTTAAGGGGACAGAGATCTGGAGTGTTAGCTGTGTATGTTACTGGATCTAAACTATCAATGTAAACTTGTCCACAACAGGCGATACTACAAATACTGACTTCTGTCTCAGATATAGTGGGGCTGTTTAAAGCCTTGCAATGACTGCAGTAGCCAACGCAGAGCTGCTGTCCAGCTGTGAGCCGTGAGGGGTCTCTAACGTCCCCTGCTGAGGTTGTGCTCTTTTCTGTCTGGTTCTTACTCTCTCCTTCTCTGCAGGCCTCCTCCTGATAATGCTGTCACTACTTGCAGCATCAAGCAGCCTCAGCCAGGAGTGACGGATGTGTGGGAGCACGACTGTTGTCAGAGACTTGTGGTGGATGTGTGACAGAGGGAACGTAATCCCTGTGGGGGATGCACTCTATGTGGAAGCTCTGTGTGAATGTGACTTTGCCTTTTTTTCTTGTTTAAGACACCAGATTAGATTAGAGACTCTGAACTGTGCACAGAAATGACCATAAATGATTCTGTGTGTGTTTTTGACCTGCGAAGGACTCCTCACACCACCATCAGGCGCTCTCCTTGCCCTCTCTCATGCACCGGTTGACCCTCCAGTGTGGCCAGAGTTACTAAATCAATGTACCGCAGCCGCTGCAGTTGCTACTTTCACACATACTGCACCTCCTTTCAGTGGCAATTTGTATAATGGGATTTATTAGGTGGTACGTCATGTACTTAGGAACGAGAAGTGATTAGACTTCGATAAGAAAGCGGCTTTTCTAAACATCAGCTTCAGTAGCAGTGGAGTTTGGGGGGGATACACAGCAGCATGTTCCAGCATGTTGCAGTGTAGGATCCATCACACTCAAGAGAAATTAATATCCCTTGACTCAATAAGTGATGTAAGAAGGCAAAAATCTACCCGCTCAAAGTGTGCCACTTTCCAAATAAAGCTGACCTCATCTGTTTAACAAACACTATAAAAATCACTTGCTTTGCTCACGGTGAATAGCAAAAATACATTAAACCCTCCTTGCTCTGTTGAGTTTGGCGTACTGCTGTTCTCACAGGTGTTGGGGCGTTATCACATCCTGCACATTAAAACCTGCTGAAATGCCCTTAAGCTTTAGCCACAGTGATTCTGTGCTGGAAATAATCTGCTTACAGCCTCTGGTGCTCCACATCTGCTGTGTGTGTATGCCTATCAGTAAAAAAAACACGCACACACACACACACACACATACCAAACTACTCTCTGGAAGCAGAATTGCTCTTCATGAGACTAATATGAGGGAGTATCTTAGTCTGTGCATTAGGAGACGATGCAAACAGCAATCCAATTCTCCCAGTTAACATTTGGGCTCGAAAATCCTCTCGTTATTGTGCGTGAATCACAGTCATTAAATGCTTCAGTTGAGTGTGTGGCACGATCCTTCACACACAATTCATTTTTTTTTGTGAAGGGCACAGACAATTGAAATGTCAAGCATACACTTTGAAAGAGAACACTGTAAGGGATTATTTTTCTGTGTCAGTGTATGATGAATGTATTTCTCCTCTCGCCGGCTGGTGCATTTATGTTCACTCTGTGAGGTGTGCAGGCTTAATGCGTGACCTTGTGGAAGGAGCTACGGAGGGGTGGAGGGAGAAGGGGGAGGGCCGCAGCCCTACCAAATTACAATATGGATATGATTCTTGTTCTAATGTACACTGCTGTGGTGGTCTTCATTGGTGGCCATACTATGTATGCACTGTCTAATACCTGCTGAAACAGAGGACTGCAGTCAGTGCTTTACAGCATTTACCTCAGTTCATATAGAGACAGTGTTTTTTATAGTAACAATGTGACAGAGAATGTTAACTGTTTCAGGGCACGCTCATTTATAGCCATTTATGGCTCAAGTAGGCAGATAGATACAGAGAAAAAGGGCAGAAAAAGCCCCAAAAAACAATGCTCAGCCAATATCAATGTCTTTCTCACATCATTGTGCATCCCTGACATCTAGCATTAAAGACTAAAATGGGAATTTGTGTTTAGCCTAGCCTTACTCTCTCTAACGTGCAACAAATATACTCAAAAACATCCATCGATCGTCCTGGCCAGACATATTCATTCATTCACAAAATTGCCTGATCTGAAATCCCTCTCCTTCACCTTCACACCCAGTTCCACTCCAATTATAATTGTTTATCTAACATGGAGTGGGCTTTATGCAATGACATAATATTGTCAGAATTGCAAATAACACCTTGGACTTTCACAGTCACAGGTGTCTGGTTTTGCTGTGGTCGCATGCTTTGTATCTGAATGTGTCCAGAGGCAGTTTATTCTGCATCCACTGGCACCGTCCCCTGGAAATCCAACAGGAATCCACAGAGACCAGACTAATTCTTTGCATAGAACAGACACATTATTAATATGGCTGGACAATTCATCCACTTATTTTGGGATTGTTTTGTTTCTCTTTGCTTTAAAACACAAATTTTAACGGAGTTACATAAAACTGTTATCAGGAAAATCATAACCATGCTTGGAGCTAGCCAGTTTATCATCTCTGTTTACATAAAGACCAATGACATTGTGCTTATTTTCTGTGGAAAAAAGTGGCAGGCTAACAGAAACAAACTGTTTTTCGAATAGATAAGAGTTACACAAGTTGTATATACAGATTCAGATATGAGATTAAAGGTGGAGCATCATTGTCTTGTTCTTTTACACAACATGTTGCATTATTAATGCATTTGTAATCTCCTGGGGGAAATGTCTGTCCTTTTAGCAGACGCAGTGTTCCCTTATGTAATGTCACAGCTAGCCTTGATTCACAACGAATGAATGAATGTCAATGGGAATCACTAAGGCCAGAAAATGAATGAAAGTTACTAAAACACTGTGTACTGTAGAATTTATAAAAAGTCAGAGCAACTTTAGCTCAGCCTATATTAGATCTTCTCATACACACCATATTATGCTTGCATTCAATAAATGCAAGCAATGTAATTGTGTGTTGACTATATATATATATGTTGACTATAATCTGCAGTGACATTGTGTAAAACTGCAGCTCACCCTAAACATATACCCTTTTTAAACCATTTTCTATTGCAAAGTGTGTTGGCTTAGCATTTATCTCCATCTGATGTGGAAAAATAATGGTTTCCCCTGCTTCTGTGTACCACCTTCACCATCACACATGCTGGCTGAAAGGTAGCTGAAAAACCAGGTACACTAACAGTAGAAGCAGCATGCCTGATACTAAACCATCGCTCTTCAACAAAAAACTGTAAATGAGCTTTTAAATCAGATAAGAGGACTAAAAATCCTCTCACATTTAAAACAGTGGGCTCCAACGTCCACACACACACACGCACACTGCTCCAGTCATGACAGGCTAAAAATAGCCGTTATTACTGCGAATCAGTATTGCCAGTGAAATGGCTTACTGCGTTGCCAGAGATTCAGATTTTGATGCCTGGGTAGGTTCAGGAAGACACAGTCACAGCATATGAATGCAAAAAAAGGATGAGAGGGAATAATTGTACTAAAGCATAAGTGCACAAAGCATGAAGTGTTTTTTTTATTAAACAAGAGAAAATTATTCATATAATTTTAAGATAAACTGTTATATTGCACATGCAAACATGGCCAGCTTGTCACCGTTTATTTGTATAATAGTTTAGGATTCATAAAGCTGAAATATTTGTGTTAAGATGAAAGAACTAAGAGAATTTCTGCAGGTTGAATAAGTCAACCAAAGGATAAGCCAAAAGGCCTAAATCACTGAGACAAGGCACAGCCATTAAATTTCCAGACACAACTATCTATCTCTGACACACAACTTGGACAACTAGCACAATGCCAGCACCACTTACTGTGCATGGGAACGTTTATTATTATTTTTAACTCTTAGGTTTTGGTTTGGTGCATTCTGATCAGCTCCATCTCTGTAATGAAATCTCTGCAAAGGAAATCTGCCATGTGTCAAAGACACCATGGTGATCCTGACATTCACATGACTGTAAAATGATGCTCGTTTGTCACAACAGGCCCCCCTCTGTCATCACACGCACAATTCTGTGAGAGATTACTGTCTGTCTGACTGGCACTTCAAAGGCAGACACATGATGTGTCATGAAATCGTCCGCTCTGTCAAGTGAGATTTTCTCACACAGTCTCAGTCCCCTTTGGATGAAACTCAGCCTGTTCTAACATGAGCCCAACCACAGGGGCTATACAGTCCAACTAATATCATCACATCTATTAAAAACTGACAGGGAGTCAGTGTATGACTGAATGATCCAAACGTGTGTCTACAAAGCAATTTTAGAAATATTTTTCTCTAAACAATCTGTCAATTATTCAACCATAAAGAGATGCAACAAAAAATATATAATCTGAGAACAATAAGACACAAAATAGCCAAAAAGAGGCAAAGGATAATCACAATGGTTGGACATCCACAACGTGCACCCACAGAAATCCAGGCCAAATACGCTAAGTGACGACAATTGGACATTTGTGTGAAATGTTTCTATAATTATTATATCACTTGTACTGTTGTGAATTAATATGTGCTTTATAAGGTTATAACGATGTCCATCTTTGTCCAATAATAATCCAATCCAATAACCAAGGGAATGTTTGTGCCAAATTTAAAGAGATTCATTTGAAATATTAGGTTTACAAGAAAAAAAAACAGATGTATGGACCCCAAACAATACACAGAATGACCACAAAGAGACACACAATGTACGCAAATAAATGCCAAACAACCACAAAGAGACATAATATAGTATATAGTATAAAAAAGAGAAGCAAAATGACCTTGAACAAGAGGTCAAAATCGCACAGATTGAATACAATGGCATGCAAAGGTGAAATAAATACCACAATGATAGACAACAACAATGCAAATCAGGTGCAATTAACCACAAAAAGAGACACAAAAAGACACAAAGTGACCTTAATGATCCATAAAATGGCCACAGTGAGAAAAAAATGACTTCACAGTGACCCCACACACACTTACAAATAACTACTTAGAGAAAGAGATGGGAAGAAAATGAGCAATACAACCAAATGAGACATAAAAACTACCACATAACACAAAACAAAAACAATGAAAAGATTTCCTTAGAAGGAAATGCTATAAATAAATGGAGCAATTTAACCACAATCAGATGCACAACAACCACAAAGAGACACAATAAGGTCTACCGATAACCATAGAGACACACAAAAAACACAAAGTAATGCAAACAAATCTACCACAACAAAAGTGACATACAAAATAACACAATACAAACTTTAACAAAATGCTGAGGGGGCTTTTTACACATCTGTCTGCAGTCTGTGATCTGAAATCACCTGACATTTGCTGAATAAATGTATCAGCCACACATTCAACCGGCAAACGTGCACAAACATTTTGCCGAGAACCACTAAAGCTAATTGTGCGATGATCAAGAGGATGTGTTATCAGATTGATAAAGTCTATGCGATGCATTTTTCTCTTACCGGTATTTTCTTGTGTTGTTGCTATCAACCTGTGGGGCACTCGAGGTGAGACCTTCAACCCTGCTCGTATCTGATAGAACCTGCAGGAGGAGGACACAAACACACACTTCAGCCTACACAAAAACAAATGCACACAGCCTTATCTCTAAATCAAGACATAAGAATAGGAGAGGGTTTGTGGCGCAGCGCAGAGACACATTCGGAAGTCTTTAATGCAGCACGGAGGGTAGTAAAAAAAACTGAAGGATGGGTTAACCCAGTGGCCAAAGAATGGTGGAATAATTTCCTCATATACATGTGTATTCACATTAAATTTCAATAAACACATTTCTGTGGCTAGTGGCTGTAAAATATTCATTTTAGTAGATCTTTAAATTTGCTGCTGCAGCAGCTGAAGCAATTTTCATCTGAAAAAGTGAAAATCAAAAGCAGATTTAATCAGTATTTTTAATGCAATCAGGCCCTTGAGGGTGCAGCTGCACAGTCCACCAGCACAGGGACTAGTATCAACTCCAGCAATTACATTCCGGTGACATTTTGTGTTCCAAACAGGAAAAAAAAAAAAAAAAAGAAATGACCAGGATCCACTTCTGAACATCAGATTGGCTGCTGCTATCTGAAGCAGCATAGCAACCGCTAAAAACAGACATATTAGTGCACTCAGCTGAAGGGATTACCGTGATGAAGCTGTAGCCCATCCCATTTAGAGAGGGAAAATCATTTTTGATAAAGCTGGCGTTTCAGCGAGCCAGATGAGAGGTTTTAATCTTCCTGCAGACACATCTCAGCAGGATAAACACAGCCCTTTTTTATGTCATGGAATATCACAGAAAGCTCAACAGCAAAAGTAAAAAATATAAATCTCTTTCACTGAAACTTCTTTCTTCTAATCTGCTAGTATAGCAAACTATTCAAATATTTTGTGTCTATGATGTAATCTACAGAGGATACAGTAGGCTATGTGGTGGAAAAAACATTTTTTAGAATAGTTACGGTATCTCAGTCCTCAAATAGTGTAATATATGTTGCATTGATTGCACTGGAGTAAAAAGCAGAGTTAGAAGCTTTATAAGCTCTTCAATTTAGATTTGATGGCTGGATTTAGCTGCTGGCTTAGCCATGTTAGTATTTAAAAGTAGTTATTAATTATGACTACAGAAAGTGAGAAAATGTAGTTTTAGCTATAATAATAATAATGCATTGGTCTTATATTGCGCTTTTCTGCTCTGTTGGGCAGGCACTCAAAGCGCTTACATTGAGATGCATTATTCTTTCACACCACATTCACACAGTGGCAGTGGTAAGTTACCAGTGGAATGAAAACTAAACAGAAAACAAATCAAGGAACACAGAATTCTAACAACATCATGCAGTTTCAGGTGATAATCATCCTCCTGTTTCAACATGGCACAAAAAACACTGACCTTCCCAATTTGTGAGTGGACAAACAGACTTCATCACCCTTCATCACATTGCATATGCTTAATGGGCTTGACAAAGAACCGGAGAAATGAAGGCCAGCAAACACATATGAAGGCTGGGTGTCCACATACTTATGAGTACAGGATAATGTGAAATTGCATATACATTGCAGGAAAATGTCATGTGTCATGAGTACATGACATGCAATTCACGAGTTAACAAGCTGCTTTTTGTTGGGTGATACCGAAGCAAGACCTCTGAGTCACATGACTGAGTTGCTTCTCCAAATAACATACACTCTTGAAAGATGTGTAGATCTTGTAATGTTAAAAATGGCTGCTAAATAAATATAGCAGATGACTATATCACAGTGTGCAAGTCAAACTTAAGATACTGATCAGTTTTACATCATACAGCGAACCGCCCACAAAGAGACAAGAAGTACGCTTCATTTCATACAATGAGTGTAATATGTCATTTTTAGCATTAGCCTATCTGTGTTGATACTTTGTGATTCTGCCATTTAATCCACAATGTTCTGACATAAATCCACATTTTACAGATTTATGGGTATTCCATCAAAACTACCTGACAACATTTAAGCACTGACACATTTTTTCCTTATCTCAGATGGAATGAGTCAGATTTACAGAGACTTTGTCTAGCAGCATGACATTTAAATTACTCAGTAAATTCAATTATACCTTCACTCTTCCAGCATGACTCATACCTTCATTAGTATTCACCACTTTGGGTTTATAGGTAGAGTTAATAAGTGCCAGTGGGAAAATTCACACAGTCATTAGATTAAGACAGTATAGGTATTTTGACTTACCCCCTTTGAAAAAGATCCACATTGTGAAACTTGTGCAACTCTAGAGAAAACTCCAGTGTTCCCTGTACTTCAGACATGATATAATCCCACTCATCACCTGCCAAAAAAGAGAAGAGAACCAAAATAAGACAGAAATATCGAAAACTAGCTTCAATTGTTATGTCTTCTGCCTGTTACAGTGATACTGTATGAGTCATTGAGCCCGGTGTGGTGAAGAGAACAGAGTATATAAGGACCAAAAAAAGACACCTTGGTTTGAATATAGTCATTATGATCTCTGCTCAGGTTGTGCTATGTGAGTTATTGCGAGGACACGAACAGCAGCTCCCTGTTGCCGAAGTGAGCAGATGAAAGTTCAGCTTCTATTATTGTAAATGTCAGCCCTCTATGCATGTGTAGCAATTACACATTATCTTGCAGGTACGGACATCTAAGCCAACAGATTCAGTTTCTCTTTGCTCTTCGGCTCATTCAGACAAACTGAACGTACCTGAATGCATCATTCTGTTTAAAACATTTAAATGAAGACGTGTTCGGCATCTCATTCTTGCTGACCCTCTGTGTGAGTAGTGTTTTCCATTAACAGCAATTAAAGCTCAGAGTATCTCATTTTACTCACAGGTTTTTTTTCTGAAACTATCAGACTTCATACAGAGCGAGTTCCTCGAGAGATGAAACACGGTAAAACTGACGGTGTTTATAGCAAAATGCATCATATAACCCCCTCACTGAATGCTTTGATACATAATTCTTGCATGTAAGTGTTGAGTAGTGGAAGATGCACACAGCCACTGTGACAGTCATTGCTGTAAAACACCTTTCAGAAGTGTGTTACAGCCAGTCATCATTCTTTGATCAGTCAAGATTTATCTAAACAGACTGCTTTTATTGCACCAGAGCTGGATCACAGGGGATACTGTGAGGAGATATGCAACTAAAATGCAACTACATATCCCTCAGTCCATTCTTGCACATCATTTAAAACACGCTCGGCTGCAGCTATGGCTTAAGAAAGCATTTGTAATATTTTCAGCTCTTTTAAAATTACTGCTGAAAAAGAATCCACTAAAGGTCACACCAAGAGGGCCACTTTAATCATGTGCTGCTCCTTTTGCAAATTAACCTTGACAGCTTTCAAATATGCAAAAATTCAGATTTCTATACATTTAAAAGGTTGATTTTTCTGTTTACCGATGATACTCTATTCTCTTTGACAAAAGAAATTTAACTGTGTGCCTGAAGTCAAGAAGGAACCAACCGTTGCATCCTTCGCTAACAAGGACAAGGTCTTGTTGTGCTGGGGTAAAGACAAAGCAGGCATTCTGATAATAGCTGAGAAAAAAAAAAGCACTATAAATATTGTCATTTCAGATTACATGAAACCTTAAACTTTACCTAGCTGGATACAGGTATACCCTGTATATAAGAATGTTAAGATGCAACCTTCCAATATTAATATCAAATATCTGCCCTGGTATTGAATAAGTAGTTAGATTGGTACTGGATTCTAAGGCTGATCCATGTGGCTAAATTACTCCGTTCAATTCTTGCATACATCATGCATCAGCAGCAGCATCCAGGAATAACTGACTCGCAACACATAAGGCAACAACACGGAATAAGCTGAAGCTGTACAGAGGTACTTCAGAATAAAGCCTAATGCTACAGGGTTTAGTGTTAAAAGTAATAACAGCATTTAAGATATTAGCAATAGGTACACTTTTTGGTCAAATTTAACCATCATGAGCCAGCAGCAGCAGAAAACACTCTGCATCTCACTTATGTTCATGCCAAGCTGGTGTCAATCATATTGCTACTATGTTTCTGTTCTTAGGGTCCTTGCCTTGGCATGAGTTTGGACTGCGGAACCTCTGACGGGGTGTTTGCTTGACTCTTCCAATATCATCTTTTGGGGAATGGTCCACTCCACCTCAAAACCAACATTCAGGTTTGATTTGTCTCTCCCTCTGCCCTTTTCCCACACTACATTTTAATGTGTGCAAAAAAGGTGAGTCCTTTCAGAGGGCCTTGGTTCTCTCTATTCTAATTTGTACTAATGACATAGATCATAAGAATATTGCCAAAAAAGAAGCATTTACTGCTTCAATGACCTGAACAAGAAAGTGCCTGTTTCTTCAGTACTGGTAGCTGAAGCTATTCACTGCATGTGTAATTCACTGAGCTGTACTACCTGCGTCCCAGTTATCTGTTATCTGCTCTCAGACATTTATAAGAAGGAGCAGCTCACTTCTCCAGCAACGCGTTAGGTAGGCAGTATGGAGGAGAATGAACATTGTGTACTTGATTAAATGGAGGCACACAGCCCAGGGACTTACTGTAATATGCTTTGATTCCCACCAAAACAATCTCTAGCCTACAGGACACAGCAAACACACACACACTGTTTATCTGCCCCTGCTGAAAATTCATCAATAGGTTAATCAAATCAGTGAGGCACAGACCAAAGCACCCACACTTTCAGCTTCAAAGGCATACAGCTGCCATTCACATACTTTGTGTTTCCTTTCATGACGATCACGGGTGTCAGCGAAAGCAAGACTGCAGGAAAAAAAGGCTAAATCAACACATCCAACAAAAACATACAATCTTTGAGGTTTTCATTCTGATGCAAACCCCGATGTATGCTTCACAATAAAAGCTCAGGAAATGGGAAACACTTTTTTTATGGAAGGGAGCAGGGCACATGTAAAACCAACATAGCTAATACCTACGTTGATGTAAGGTGGGGTTACATCTTTGTGACCAATATTGCAAACACATTTTTGGACAATTATGTGATAACACCTAACTTTACATATCTCACATAATTCTTTGTTTACTAGATAATTTTTAAAATAACTTTTCAGGAGAGTTTTTTTAAATTCCTCCTGGAACACCTGTATTATTAATCTAATCCTATAATTATTCTTTACAATTTATCAATAATCTTTACAAAGATAGTAATAAATGGTAATGGACTCATTTAATTAAACATTGTGTAGTCTATTTTTCTGCATTTTTTGACATTACACACCTGATTTTTGTTTCTCTTTGGATACACATTATTTGCTCTTCTGTTGTCGTTTCCATTTGTCCCTAAGATCTCTGGGATTTGTAGTATTAAATAACTGCTGGCAAATCAATGCAATCTGAACTCTGGGCTAGTTTCTGTTGATATGTGCCTTAATTTGTAGTCCAGACTGCAAACACTTTTAGCTAAAGTAATGCTAAACATGTGTAATAACTCACCTAAATGTCAACAGAAATGATGCTGAGTGGTGACTGTGCTAAAGTTGCATGTGCTCTTGTGATTTTCTGCCCAAATAAATGCAGTATACAGTACAGCACAACCTGTAGCCCGGCTAGTGCTCCAAATGTGCTGCTTGTGCACTTTTACAACCTATCCCTTTCTGACTTTTTACTTGCAGCAAATCATTAAACACTAATCATTACAAAACAGCCATCTGCTGTCTGATTACTATTTAATGCAGGGCACAAACACACACACACTGGTGCTCCTGTAGGTCTACAGTTTACAGCTCCACTAATTTTGTCCTCTTCAGGGGGAACAAAAAAAAGCCTAAACTCCTGTCTGTCCTTAAGCTGCCCTCCTCCCTTCACAGTCAGTCTGTTGGTGTCAGCTCAGCTGGGAACACTGACTGACACCTCCGATCTCAATCTTGTGGGGGGGGGGGGGGGGGGGGGGGCAACACTGTTGTGAAATGATGTTGCAGAGTCTGCAGGTATCAATATAACACGGGAAGCCATTGTTTGTGTGTACTCAAAAGGACAGGAAATTAATGTCCCGTGCTATTCCATTCATTAACATCCAACTTCCTCTGCAGCACACACTAACAAAGGGCTATCACCAAATATAGGATCACTGGGTAACAGCACAACCTCCAAACAAGGACATTAACATCTGTTAGGGCAAAGTTATAGCATTTTTTTAGACATACTGTACAGTCGCTCTCTGCAGGCTGGATACATGGAGCGTCCTCTACAGAAATCCAGCCCCAGAAATCATGTGATGGCATAATCTAGCATTCGCTAAACCCTTCTATGATGCTGTATTAGGCCCTTTGTTGTTACATTAAGAATGCCAAATCCCTGCAATGGCCAAAAAAAAAACCCAGAGATGGAGTGAGTTATGGAGTTTACTGAGTCAGAGCATGACTTATAGAGAGGATGTGACTGGCATCAAATGAGATGATCAAAAGGCTTTTCAGCAGTAACAATTAAAAAGTCATTATGCATCAGCGATGTGTTGTGGTGTTGAAACACGTGAGAAACTCAATTGACTATTTGTAGTGATCTGAGTTTACTATGTGTGTGTAAGCTGTGCATATTAAAGTGCATAAAGTACAAAGTATTTTATACCTCCTGGTATAAAATACTTTGAAATGGAATGGTTTACATCGGTCAGTCACATGATGAACATGTTACATCCACAGCATGAACCGCAATTTATTGAACTCTGCATTTAGTTCTATTTTTATCACTTTGCAGACAACAATGCTGCATTGTTTTGTTATGAAGTGGACAGCATGCAGCTCCCAATCAGACTAAAGCATCCGAGACGAACTGATAATAATAATAAACAGCACTCACTGTAAAAGCAGAGCAGCTCTATTAGCCAGCATGCAGTAGTTTGTTATTAAATGCTTTTATTTTGAAAGATAGTCTACATTTGATTTCCATTTTTCTCTGTGTAGCTTGCTGAAGTCTCACAATAGGTCAGACAAAGACCCTCAGCTGCACAGAGGAAGCAAAGGAATAAATTAACCCCATTAGGCTCCATGTTTCCCATCACATCCATTCTCATTGAGCCTGGCAGACGCAGCTATATTGTAGCTTTAACACAACCAGCAATCTCACGTTCAGCCACCCCACTAACAAAAAAAAAGCAGGAGGAAGGTGTCACATGTAGAATGAAGCAGCCTCACCTTGGCAGTGATGTGGTGTAGGCTAATATCCGCAGAGGGTTCGGGTCCAGCCTTTTACTGTGTGAATTTGCCGTTTGCGGACGGATGCGCGGTTTGCAATGTTTATATCACCGCTTCTCCTGCTGCTGCTGCTGTTGCCATGGTTATTCATCCAGACCCTGTATGTTCTGCAGTCCCCCTCTTTGCCTCTCTCTCTCTCTCTCTCTCTCTCCCTCTCTCTTTCTCGCTCTCTCCTGACGGGATTTCAATTTGGGAAAGTGCGGCAGCATCTTGTCGCGCAGTCTGGCTTTGTGTTTGTCGTCAGGGTCCGCCCCGCGTTTTGCACACAATACATGTTGTGGATAGTTTCATAAGGGGAATATTAATAGTCAGGACCCGGTCTCTGTGTGTGTGTGTGTGTGTATGTGTCTTGCTGCTGCTGCTGCACTACGGTGTGTGCGCGTCCAGCAGGGCGAGCTGACGTCACAAGCTGTCTCTTATTAAACTAAACTAAAGGGTGCGCGCGGAAAATAACACAAAGGATGATTGTTATTCAAACAAAGCCATTAACTGCAATAATAAAACAGGCCGGTGTCACGTGACACGTGACGTGAAAAAGCAAAACATGATCTACTACTTCCTGCAAAAGTTTGATCGTTCTGTTGTCACAGAAAAAGTATAATAATAAAGTTAAGCTACCATACATACTCTCTGAAAGCTTATTTATGTTCCATTATTGAGTTGCTGCATTTAAATTTCCTCATAGGTTGCTTGGGCAAGCAGTTTTATTATGAACCCATAATTTAATTCTTCTCCTTGTAGTTACAGTAATTATAAAGGGAACAAAGAAGGAAGTGAGGCGGCATATTCACAGCCTTAGAATGGATTTATGGGTTGGTGTAACAATGAATTTTAATCCGGGAGGTGCTTTGTTTCGATAGCGACGCCTCTTCCTGTGGTTGTGTAAGTAAAATTTTTCAGTAGGAGAAAGATGTGTCACCATGGTAACTAAGAAAACAGCCAAGATATTTGCTACAGATAAGCGAAGTCTGAGGGAGAAGTTTAGAACTCATGTGTTTTACAGCAGATTTTATTACATTAAGACTTAAAACTTGCTGTCAAACACTGTCACTCACTGTTTGAGTGACAGTGATTTGCTATCCATTTCAGCTCCTCTTATGCTCAGAATCTTTGCCTCTATTTGGATTAATCTGGAGTTTAGGCAGACTAAGGCCCCGTTCACACTGGGGAAATCAATCCGGCTAGAGCGGGATTCGGGCTGTATCTGGATATATCCAGATTTTCGCGATTAATGCTAATTTCAATATATCCAGATTGATTTCAATCTACCTGTCGAAGGTGGATCTAGCCTGATTGGCTCAAATGTGGCTCAGGTCTGAATGCAAATGCAGCTAGCTAATCCGGCTAGCGACGTGATACTTCAGGTTCACAGAGACAGTGTCCGGGTCATGTACAAAAGCTGTATGTAAACAACCGTCGAACTACGACAGCTTTGTCCCGAGTTTATTTTTGACCAGGCTACAAAGGAATAAACTGCTTTTTAAACCAAAAAAAAAAAACAACGAAGGAACGAGCGACAAGGGACAAAAAAAACACACCACTTAGCGGTTTGGAGGGCCACGAACAAGAGGGATTAAGCCGGATTGAGCGCGGACATGCGTGTAATAGCCAGATTTGAAAATAGGTCTGAATGTATCCAGTTTAAAGGCTATCCAGATACAATCCTACTCTAGCTGGATTGACTTTCTCCAGTGTGAACGGGGCCTACAATGCTGTCAGTGTAGTGGTAGTCAGAACTGCATAAAGGGACTAAAAGCAACTCTACCTATAGGTAACATCCAAAATTGTGTGCGGTCTAAGGTTCAACCTTTTATTATGAAGCTATCAGTTTTCAATCTGAATAGTAGTAATGTTGTTCAGTGGAGGTGTTAATAAAGGCAGGAATGAACTCCCGTAATAGTAGCTATAAGTGGCACAGAGCAAATTTCTACTCACTACATTATCTGTCTTATCTTTGTCAAAGTGAGTCAGTTGAAAACAAAGCAACACAACAACGAAGTTACAGTGCATCCACAAAGTGAGCAGCATAACTGGCAGTCAGGTAGCACAATTAAAAAGCTGTATGTTCTCATTCAATAATTCCTCACAGACCAATCACCTGTCAGATAAGGGGGGAGGGGGGATTATGTAACAGATGAATAAAACTGTTGATGACACATAAGCTGCTGGCTGTGTGTAAACGTTGTCAGCAGCAGGACATTAGTTTCCTTTACGAGGCTGTTTGGTTCTTCTGTGTCTCTGATTCACTGATCGAGCCCTGGATGACTGTTCCCCTGTGCACTAAGCTTCACCTTCTGCTTAAAAACCCAAAGTCAATTGCTGCTTTTTCTCTCATGGCGTTCTGCCATAAGCTCCAAGCACTCTTGATTAAGAGGGGAGCGCTATTGATTTTTTTTTTCTTTCTCTGTTTTTTCAGACCGTTGCCAGAGCCCAGATGAATACATCATCTGCAGAAAGAAAAAAAAATAAGTTGGCAGATATTTCTGAGAGGTTACACTGCAAGGACACCAATTTTCACAGACCAATATCAGACTTGATGATTAGCTAGTTTACAGAACACAACAGGGATTGCTGTGGCTATATACGCTATGAGCTGTGGTTGACCACAGATGTCATGACCTGTCCTTATCGCTGATGAGTAGGGAAATGATATAACTTACATGCACTAGTCTTCACATCTACCCGATATCAACACCTAAGGGATTTCGGAGCAATATTGTAAACCCCTGTCTTCAAGGCAACATAGTTACACTGTAAACTCCAAGCAATATTTTCCAGAACTGAATAGGGAAGGTGATGCATAAGAAACATGGCTGGCCAATTTAACAGCAGCATGTTTTTTTTGTTTTTTTTTGTCAACACATTCACATAAAAATACACCTCATTTGGTCAACAATACATCCCTTTAGATATGACACATGGCTACTACTACTGGCTAAGGTTAGGGGTTAAAAACATGGTCACAGGTTAGGTGAAGAACATGCTCGTAAAACATACAAATTCATAACATTTAACACATTTGAGAAGAAAAACTAAACAGCTACCATAGTCAGCTATTGCAACACATATATGCGCACGTTATTTTCAAGGCCTGAAATATCAACTTTATGTTATATTTCCTGATCTTCTCTGCTGTTGTTTGCACTACAACCGACAAGATAAACAAAGAACTACAAAGTTTCTAGAACTGTAAAAGTTGGAGGGGGTTAGATCCTGACACTCGTTATGTCTACATATGCCGTTGGCATTTAATCAAAATTATATAATATCTCAATACTGGTCTTAAGCTGTTGTAGGTGTTAGGTTAAGCTAACACCCTACGGCTTGTGTTACAGTTGAATGTCATTAAATCAGCAACAGACTGTAAATAAATAAGAGCAAAATGTTCATAATGTCATCCATGGGTTACTTAAGAGCAGGGCGGGAGGAAGAGGCAGTTGGTAGATTCTAAAGAAACCCACAAGTGGAGCTGAAGTGGGTGGACAGAAGCAAAGTTAGGAAGAACTCAAAGCGGTCATACATTTTATTATGCAAAATGATTAGTCTAAATATAAAGTCAAGCAGGAGAGTTATATGGAATTTGCCTGGTGAAGTTGGCTTTATATTTTTTGTTGGCCATTTTAACACAGAGGTGTGTGGGAATACACTTACCTTAGTGGGTGTGATTTTGGGAGTATGATGCATTTTTACCTGGTGTCTCTAATCCTATGGCATTATCTAGATGCATATTATTGCAACACCGCTCTTTACCAAAACAGTATCAAGCCGTCCTCCAACTGGAGTGCTTTGGCATGCATGACTTCAGGTCACAAGTGTGCTAGTCATGCGGCCGACCTCGTGGATGAATAATCACAAACTGCCCTGCTCTGTCTGTGCCTGCTCTCTCTCATTCAGACCAGGAGCTCTCAATTATCCAGGCTGGACACATGATCTGTAAGGAGGCCCACTCTCTGTATCGTGTGTCTCTAAGATGAGATGCGTTGTGGTGTGTCTACACAAACAATCGATTCATGCAATATGATGCAGTCGCAAATACTTTATCCTTGACCTTTATATCAACACTTGTAGTAAACTGCAGAGGATCAGATGACTGGGTGGTTATTGATCCCTAATATCACATCATAGGGCAGGAATGGCAAAGATCAATAAAACAATATGTGCACAGGAAATACAAAAAAAAAAACGCTGGAATGCATTCTTGTTCAAAGCACTCATTATGCCCCTGGCCAGAAGTGTTTTTTTTTTAAATTTCAGATTAAAACTGCATTTTCTTCAAAGCGGGTGCAGCACTTTTATGCTTTAAAACACAAATTTGTTTCAGAAAGATTTGCACCTACGGGTAAAAAGCGGCTCCTGTCACTTCAAACGAGGTGATGAGGAAGTCATACCTGTGAGAAATGTCAGCGTACAGAAAGTTAACGCGACATGGAGCGCTACCTTATCCTCATCCGATCACGGTTGGCTCTCAGGTCTCTTGAAGTGTAGACTCAAACGCCACATAGGATCAATTACATAACATGCAGGATACATAAACAGCGTGTCTGCCTGAGGCTCCTTTTTGGTAATAACAAGGCTTTCTTCTTGTCAACACCACAACCTGACATGCATTCTTCAGCTATACACTGATGAGTACACGTGACTATGAAATCCACATTTCATCACTCACTGTCTGACTCTTCCCCTTATCCTGCCGATAATTATTAAGAGAATTACATACAGCCGGCATGTGTCATTAGGAGGCACCGTAAAGAAAAAAAAAAGAAGCGGGCGGAGGTTGTTCACATAAAGGCCCATGCATCTTTTTAAGTGTTGGTAATAAAAAAAAGTAGTCACCACCTCCTGGAGGTGTCCTGACCAATGGGAACCCATTCAACAAACTTTTATGTGGCCTCCAAAAATGCTTGAGCATCCCCTGCACTGCTCCTCTCAGTCAGTCCTCAACATGCGCAGGTAGGACTGACTTCAGGGAGGGAATTTCACTTCATCTTCTTCTTCTACTCCTGCACCTCACACCGCTGAGTGCCACTTTGCCGAGAGCCCTTTGACGGAGAGGAGTGAAACATGGCCTTCCACAGCTCTGGTTTGAAGAGGTAAATATCTTTTAGCTTTTTGTAATCAGGAACTCTTTGAGCATTTTTTTTGCACAATTTCCATAATAATGAAGAGTTATTTGAAACTGACTAATTAACTTTCAGTCATTTAGAGAGGAAACTGCATTTTCTTTTGCTGCTTAATGCTGTGATTTAACGGTTGCAATAAGGTCCCGATAAACGTAGCTTAAAGAAGCTGGCCATTTGCCATTTAATCTGACCCACACATGCACACACGCAGCCTACAAAATAAAAAGCTCTTAATCTTCACGTCTGCTTCACTTCCTTCAGTTTGTTAAATTAAATAATTCATATTCTTCACACGAACTGTGCAAATGGTCAACAGCAATCTGGGCTAATTAAGACAAATGGAAGAGAGCAAAACTCATGCCAGGAGTGCTGGCTCAGTCTCGGCATCCAGAATGACATCACTGCATGGGTGGCTTCCGGCGGGAAAGTCCCATCAGATGTTGATGAATGTCAGAAATTAAAGTGCATGACATGTCATTACATAATTGGCCCCGACAGGATATTTACTGGCATATACAGGGGATTTTTTTGTCATTTACATTACATTTACAGTTAGTTACATTTACAGCAGGGCACCGCTAAACGCAGCATCTGTGCGTTTAGGTGCTGACAGATGATAGTAAATACAAGGTAAAAGCATGTTTTTTTATGTTACTACAGCATTACAACATTTTTAGCCTGCCTCCAGCTCAAAAGTCAACATTAAGAAAGCTGTAAACTCTCAGTCAGAGGGCGTGCATATAAGAAAATGCATGCTACTTCATAGAGACACTTGTTTCTTTTATCCTAAATGTGAGGGCAGATACAACTTCACCACCATGTCTCTTTCAACCCAAGCGCAAATAAGAATCTTTTACTCAAGTTAAAAATCTCTGCAAGAATTCTACACAAATAAAAACGTTTTTAAAGGTTAGCAAGAAAAGTTAATCCATCCCTTGTTCAATTAACCTGTCAGGAAGTCTTTGGTTTTATTTAAGCACAGAACAGACAGAACTGCAAATTGTCAAGCCAAAAATGTGCTCATCTGATGATCTACAGAATTACATAAGTGTCAATATGCTAAAAGAAAACTTGGGACCGAAACAAAAAACAATCATTAAAATATTTGTGTAAACTGCTATACTGTTCTAATATGTCCTTTTGCAAGACTAGTTCTCACAGTTGACGTCGGCTCTGTCTTTTTTTTCAGGCAAGGGTGAGTTTAACATATAAAATCTGAATAGCAATGCAGGGCTGCACTTTATGAATTTGAATTGCTATTTCACACTAGTTTCGTTATCTCACTAACAAAATGTGTATAACCTGCATAAACCATGACACCATGAGTTTTGCTTATGTAAAAAATCCTGCAGCTCTTTGGCCTTGTAGTAAATGTTTCTACAACAAATTAGAAAATTGTCAGCCATAGTCACCATTTGTTAATCTGTAAATAAAAAATACTAACAACAACCACTCAACGTTTGACAGACCCAAGGCAAGAAGATGCTTGTTTGCTAGCTTTTTTTAAACATGGCAGCTGAAAAGATACCAGCTTCTTCCTGCATCTCGTTCAAATCATGGGTGACAGCAAAGGTAGGAAGCATCAATGAGGCATTGCTGGGCCACCATATTTCATATCAGAGATGCCTGGGTTCATTATTGACATGCAGTCTCACTGGAGCTCACAAGATGCTCCTTTCACATGAAGGGCATAAAGGTAGAGAGCCCAGCACCTCCTCTGAACAGACCTTCCTGACTTAGCCATTACTCAATTTTTTTGACAGCACACACACGTTGACTCCTCAAGCAAACACGTGCACACATTTGTAGGAGGGTTCACACAGAGTAGATGGGTCACACCCTCGGTAACAGCACCCCTACCTTATTCATTTCTCAGACTGACGAGCTGTAACCTTCACCTTCAGGAAACAGTCCTCACTCTCACTATCAGTCATGCCGCTGATGGATTTTTGATAGCTGTGGAGAGCCATCACTACTTGGGGACACACGTAGAGGAGTGCTAAAGAAGGGAAGCGTGATAACATGAGTGAAACTGTGGACAAAATGTACCACTGCTCAGACACATGTACTGCTGTGAGAGATCAGCTTAAAAAGCAGTATGGCTGCTACTGATATTTGTCACCCACCATCTTCCCACAGGCTACTGATATTGCTTATAAAGATTTACATTTGTGAAACTGAAATAATATAGAAAATTAAAAGTGAATGAAAGGTAAGGCCAAAAGGAGCAGCAAGCCTAGATACCAAACCTCAAACTTATAGTAGTAGCAAAGATAATCTATACTGCTGCTACATAAACTATGTATAGACATAGATGACATTACAACAACAATAAGGCCAAAACTCCTCCATTGACTGCTGGCTGAATGCAATATAGATAATAAACCCCACCTCCTCCATGTCACATAGCTAAAAACTACCATATTTACTGTATACTATTTGTTGTCAAATGACTCAAAAAAGCATTATTAGCTGCTTTTAAGGTGCTGTATTTACACTGGGAGGGCAGTTCATCTGTGTTTCCAAGGATTACAGTCCTACGTGTGGACTATTTAAAAATACTTGATGCTTGCTTGTCTGTCACATTTACAGTAATCATTTTGTACTTTTACTGGAACGCAAAGCAAACATTTTCTTTCTTTTCATGTGCCTTGGATGAGCACCTAGGTCACCAGCTAAAGTGCTTCATGTTAACTCTGTGGTGTTTTATTGATTCCAACACAAAGAAACTGTCAAAGAGAATGAGATGCATGACTGAATTCCAATTTCCTCTGTCATTCCTGAACAGAAAGCAACCGTGCCATCTACTGATGTCAGCGTACTCCCCTGTCTGCACGGCCCTTCTGTTCCTCCTGCTCTTCCTCGCTCCAGCACTTGGACGTAAGTCCCCTACAGCACAGTGTACAATTATTGACGCACAACACCAGCACGTATGCCACCATTTGTGTGAATCTGATTGTCTGGTAAACACAGATGCTTGTTAACGCCCCCCCCCCACATCCTGACTGTTGCTGGGTCATTCTCTTGATTAGGACTTACAACGCAAAGGCCAGAAATAGCCAGACACACACTGTGCTGGTCTGTGCTGCAGAACTGAATCAGATTAAATGTCCCCCCCTCTGATCCTCACAACAAACCCATTTTCTGTTACAATAAACCGTCACACTGCGAGTGCCAGATACAGTATGCATACCTTTTTCTTCGTGAAATTTGCCTCATTATCACAGCGCGCACACTTGACATCTTAACTGTAGTTCATATACAGCAGGCAGCAAGACTTTAACTACATGAGGCCTACATGCACAGTCAGATAAGTGTTTAGCGGTGGTAAATATGGGAGTATAAATACCGTCTCACCACTTTATCTCGTTTCCAGCAGTTTATGTGGGAAGCAGGAACAGCTTCCAGATGTGTTGTGATCTTGTTCCCTGACTGGGGAGCCCCCCCCCTGGCTGTCACCATTAGAGGCTTTTCCCTTTCGCATCTGCACTGTCAGGACTTGAGCATATAGCCCCCTCTTATAGGCCTTACTCTATCAAGCACAAACTTTTCTAAAGTCAAACACAATTACAATTACAACTACAAACCAAGTTAATCTTTTGGATGAATATAAATATTTCAATGATAAAAGCACATTCAAACGGCAATGTGCGTGATGTATGGCACGCCACATTTTCCATCAAGAGATACTTCAATGTCGATAAATCACACGAGCAAATATTGACCTTCCAAACTGTTTCTGATGACATACAGCCTACTCTCGTTGCAGTATTTATCAACATTAAGTTTCTGGCTCTGGTGGCATATTTAGATCACAAGGTTGTGTTCTGAGAGCTCTGCATTATAAATCTCCAAGAGGATGTTGATTAGTCTGTGTTCATGCTTCAGAATGTATGAGACACAGTAAAAGAACACTGCATTAAAAATGCACCGCAGTGCATTGTGATGATAAGCCACTCTGACATTAAAGACTTTTTCCATCATTTGAATGTCTTTTAAACAACAAGAAGATGATTTTTGTTTTGTCCCCCATCAGAACTGGACCTCAACAGACTAGATGGCGACACTGTCTGCCCACCAATGAGAGGGGGACAAGATGACCTTCCAGGTAAAAAGACTCTGAGGGACACGTATCTATGCGTTATTGGCACAGAGGTAAAATAAGAGGCTGTAAAACCACAAGTCTAATCCTCAGAAATCCCTACAGAGAGAAAATGAAGTATCTGGAGGAAAGGTGGTGAGTTTAATTAGTTGAACAGGGTGGGCCGTCTAATGCCTGGGGGGACACCTCTGGATTTCAATTGAGGCAAATAAAATGTTCCACTTGAGGTTTACTGAATTTTACTCAGAACAATACGAACTCAGCAAGATTGTAATTGCTCAGCTGCTGCGGCTCTGCTCACTAAAACGCATCTGTGCACATTGTGCTCTGTGGTTGGAAGCGTTTTTTTCTAATTTCACCAAAGATTAACAATTACATCTTGTTTCATCTCCTCATTCTACATTACTGTGATTCACTCTAAAAAATAAGAATGAATAAAAATATATTGTAATTTTAAATTTCATTTTTGTTATCTGATTATTCTGCATAGGTTTTGATCTGATCACCCAGTTCCAGCTGGACGTGATTCCCCTGAAAGGTGTGAGGAAGGTGGACGGCTCCACTCCCCTCCAGGTGGCCTACCGCCTGGACAGGGAGGCTAACTTCCAAATTCCAACCATGTAAGTACAGTAAAGGCAGTTTAAAAGAAAACAGATAATAAAAAAACACACGTGTACGTGCAGTGCCAGCAGTGGTCTCCTCATGCAGGTGTTGCATTATTACAGGTCCAGCACAGATGTTACTATGTGGAGAGCAGCATGTAATTGGTAGAGGAAAAACATGTCCGGACCTATAAGACACAAAGGCAGAGTAGAAGTATGTTTGTGTGTGTGTGTGAGAGTCATGCGGATTGGAAAAGCACCTTAGATCCCATTTGAAGATTTTCTGCATAGCCAGGAAATGAAAACAACACATTTCACCATCACTCTTTTGTGATTTATTTTAGTTGTATGGGGTCTGTAAAGGACTAGACTAAACATGAAATGGCATGTGCTGACAACACTGTTTTTTCCCAGATTATGATTTAAGGTTGGCTGCATCAACCTGGCTAGATTAACCCAGTTGGTTAAAAATCTGATTTTAGTGGGTCTTAGTCATAGGAAAAACGACCTCAGACTAAAAAAAACACATGAAATTTTCACTGTGCCATTACGTGCTCAATACTAAAGCTGGATCCATACTCCGCGAGACAAAGAACTTTTTCCCCCGTGCAGACGTTACGGCCACAAAATGACGTCATTTTTTGTCTCTGACCGCCCGCTGATCCGCACTCTTGTGCACAGGGTCCGGGCCGAACTTTGTCTTTCAAGGCTGTGCGGCAACCATGCTGTGATTGGTCGGAATTTATTGTGGGCGTGATGAAAGTGGAGAAGCGCAAGAGCCTCTCCAGGTATATAGGTAGGTGTATAAACAGCACCGATTCAACAGATTTAGATAAGACCATACCGGTTTTGCATGATGAGCAATAAAAGAAAGAAAGGCAAGTCAGGGTGATTTGTCACCAATAACTCCAGACAGCCATTCACACATACCAGATGGTGACTGTTATTACCATTCTATATACTCCTACATGCCCGGGCATAATAGGCTCTTTAACAATGTCTGTATATCTTTGCTATTGTTACTTTTAATGTCGCATCTTCACAGCTCATCACCAGACAGTTTGAAGTATCGCAGGCACATTGGAACACAGTAGATGTGCAAATGTGGTCATAAAGGCACAAACACTGAATCTTTGCTATTGTTACTTTTAATGTCGCATTTTCACAACTCATCGCCGGACATCTCACGGTGTTGCAGGCACCCTCTCTGTATAATGCCCTCTTGCGATGGCACACCTCCTTGTGGTGTGTTAAAAAACTCAGTAAAGTCTTTCCTTATAGTTTAGTGGGCGGGCTGTATGAGGAGTTCTGCACACACACGTCTCGTGGAGTATGGTGCCTCAGTGCGGAAAAGACCTTTTTTATTTAAAATTTAAATACAAAAAAACCCAAGAGCTACATGTCAGAGCCTACAGACCTCACTGAGCATGCTCAGTGTTAACATGCTTCATTGTACAATTAGAAGAAGACTGAACAAGTACAGTTTGTTTGAAGGGTTACCACAAGAAAGGCTCTTCTGTCTAAAAGGCACATAGAGAATCAGCAAAAAGCGGAAAGCAGGACTGAGGTTCACAAAACCAGAGACCAAAGTAGAGTTGTCTCAGCATTTGAAAGGGTACTTATTATTGCAGCTGATGCAAGCAGGATCACAGGAATTGATCCCGCTTGCCTCTATCTTGCTACTGTTTTTCCCATTTCTGGATTAACCGAAGGTCGGCCACTGCCAAGAGTACACTTGCACTGGTAAAGGTCTCCCACACACCAGGATTATAACTCGTGTCTTTCATTTAAAAAAAATTAACCTGCTGAATGTGCATGTCAAAATATAAGCATCCACTGGGCAACTACCTCTGTTGTGATGGTAATCCTGTCCAAATTAGGTTATAGTGAATCAGTGCATTTCAGGGCCCTTGAATTTATAGGACCCCTGAGGTGACCACAGCATCTGTATGAAAACACCATTTTCATGTTAGCATTTAGCGCTGCATTTAACACATTTGCACGGCCTTGTGTTAAAAGTGCAATTTTCCACATAGTGTGCAGGTTAAAGACGTTGCGTAACCAAAGATGTCCCCCTGGTGTTTTTTTCCACTGTGGCTCCAGTCTGTTTTGGCTAATCTTGTCCCACACAGGCAAGTTTTTCCTTGGAAGGTCTTATGTAACTCGCTGGCACCCTGCATCTACGCCACTCGGGCCTGTCACACTGAATGTAAATACATGTTTATCCCTACAAGGCCAGTGGCACAGACTGTGCTTTGAAGTTTGCACTCCCTCTCTTTTCTAGTGCTGGGTGAAAGCAGCACATACTTCAGAGTTTCTCACCTCAGGCAAAGCCAAAGAAGGAGAAAGAGAGAGGTCTTCATTTGTTTTATAGGGTTACAGGAAACTCCTTTTTTTATTGCCTCACCTTGATCATTTACAAGACGGTAAAAGTCCGGCTGCATTGCCCATCTATGAATGCACCACCTACTGGGAATCTGGCTTGTTAAAAACACAGAACACAGCAGACTGAATGCTAACCAGTTTGGCATGTTGTAACTGATTTGTGCAGACAGCCTCCCTTTCATTTATGATATAATGGCACACCTTAAAACCTATCTTTGTTTTGTTTGAAGCATGGAGCTTTAATTTGAATCACTGATTTATTTTTATCTTCTTGTACTTGATTTGATAATGAGTTTTGCCGACTTATTTTTTTTGTGATCATGAATTAACTTTGACAGAAAAAAGACTGGGCTGGGTGTGAGATGTCTTTGAACATTCACAAACTTGATTTAAATCCCTGTTCCTCAGGCTGAATTTTCCCCGCGGCTTCCCTGACGAGTACTCCTTCATGGCGACCTTCCGCATGATCAAAAACACAGTGAACAAGGTGTGGAACGTCTGGCAAATAGTGGACGAAGACGGAAACAAGCAAGCCGGGCTGAGGCTGAACGGCGACCAGCAGGCTCTAGAGTACTTCTTGATGGGTGCAGACGGAAACCTCCAGACCGTCACCTTTCCCGGCCTCTCTGTGCTCTTTAACACTAAGTGGCACAAGGTGATGATCGGGGTGGAGCGCGACCAGGTCACGCTGTACGTGGACTGCCAGCCTGTAGATCGGAAACCTATCAAGGGCAAAGGCCCCGTAAACACAGAAGGAGACACTCTCATTGGCAGGCTGGATGCTGATCCCGACGCCTCCGTGGTGGTAAGAGAGGATGGCAGGCGAACTGCCTGCTGTGTTTAATCGCGGCTATCATTATCTAAGCACTGTCAGGGAAAACTGTGCTCTCTGCAAACAAACACGTTCAGGTTTATGTGTGTGCTGAGCTCTGCTGTAAAGTGCTGCTGTCACAGCAAAGCAGCTCAGCTGGGTTCCAACAGGGGGGAAAAAAGAAAAACTTAATCCCTGCAGAAAATTGGCTTGGTGGAAAAAATGAAGCTCAACAACCCATAAAGAAGGCATTGATTTAAAACTACAAAGGAATAACCGCACTGTGACGGAGCACTCTTTTCACTCTGACATGTGAAAATGTACTGTATGGAGTAACATTAATGTCTCTTTTCAGTTTGAGCTCCAGTGGATGTTGATTCACTGCGACCCAAAGAGAGCCCAGAGAGAGAGCTGCAATGAGCTGCCTGCCACCGAGGTACAGTAACAAGGTTTCAGGCTCTGCTCAGCATCTGCTGCGGTTTGTGGTTAAATTCAGGCTGATGGAGCTTCCAGCCTCCTGACAGGGAGCAGCAAAAAAAAATGCTGAGCCGCAGCAGGAGAAGTGTAACAGTTTCAGTTTTAGTACTTCCAGAAGTTGCAGGAGTAGGTGATTTAGGAGTTTTTCTTTTGTCAAACAGCAGTCAGGAGTAGTACTTCTACCAGATATTTCTTGGAGGCAGAGCTGTTAAAGCAGATATCTCTAAGCATGGAGCTAAAACACAAACACACATAAGCCAACTGGCAAATTTTAACAACACAGAGGAAGTGTGATCACATTAAAAGTTGCAGACTTTTTTTTAGTGACATTTTCAGTCCCCGGCATTTGCTAATTGGGTCGAGCTTGCCAGATTAATGCTTTATGCAACATTAAACCAACAAGGAGAGAGGGATTTCAGTGGCATAGTAGCATGGTTCAAAGTTAATGACCCGACTATCTAACTCTAACTATAAAGAACAACAGCAGGGAGGGACAACTAACAACCGCAGGTGTGACAACAGCGAGACACATTCAATTGGTGATAGATAGTGATGGATTGTTCAATCACCCATCCTTCACACCCAACTGTTTCTATGCACGATTTCCAAGGAAATTTGTTGTGGCAAACCCTCTCATCCATCTTCCATCCTATATTTTTAACAATGGAATGTCAACAAATTATAATTTTTCAATGTGTGTGAAATTAGACGACTTTTTTGTTAGCTTCAACATTACAATCCAAATTCAGAAATAACTTGTTTAAGAGGGGTATCTTGGGAAAGCAAGTCTAGGCATGCCTGTCACTGTGATTAGCTTTAAAAAACCAAAAGAGAAAGAAAGCGCGTGCGAGAGAGAGAGAGAGAGAGAGAGAGAGAGCGTAAAAATGCATGCATATTTACATATGAAGCAAATTCTAAAAACCCTGGATATGCAGGTTGTGTCCTGAAATTGAGCAGTGAATTTGCTATGATCTAAAATAGAAACGTGATATATTTCAGTTCATTCCAACATGAAAATGCACACATACGCCTGTGTAATATTTATGATACAATATTATCTTGCGGCTGCAGCACAATTAATGAGATGTCTGCCTCTGAAAAATACTTGTACCCTGCGATGAAAATGCCGCTCTGCTATCTCGCCCCTCTATGAAGTGCAATGAATTAGGATTAGGTGGAGAGCTATATCATACTCAATCACATTTATCGAGATGTAAAAAATGACTGTACCCCCCTCCCCTGCAGACAGAAACATTTCCTGACCTGGTGCACTCTATTAGATTTCAGGCTAACATGAGGAGTGTTGGGCTGTGTATTTAAATGACAGCATGATCATGAACAGCTGCACTTCGGCTGATACTTTTGGTGAGGGTGGTGTGACTACTTTCACTAACTCTCCTTTTTATCCGATTTCTCTTGCTTCTTCAGATGTATGCCAATGCTGAGGTATTTATTTTTCTACTCCTTTTTGCTTTGTTGATTTTAAGCCAATAATCTATTCCAGTGCTTTGGTTGCCTAATTGCCTCATTGCTTTGTCCAATAATCTCATTTATGGTGGTGGATTTGTTTGCTGTTTAGCAACTGTAGAGGTAGACCAAGCTCACTTCTGCTATTCTATAGTATTTTAGTTGAGCTTTTAGATTGAGCAATTTTCTATTAAAACAACAAACTAATGTTCTGTGTACTATTTACTGACTTGTCATCTTTTTTAGCCTGACAGATCGGTCCAAGGACCCCCTGGTGTCCCTGGCCCAGAAGGCCCCCGAGGGCCCGCAGGAGAAAACGGCAGAGATGGAAGAGATGTAAGTATTTCCTCCATTATATCAGACAAATTTTTATCTGCGAATCTGCCTGAATCATTTATATTAACACGGAGTGAGTATGCTTCTCTTAACGTCTCTGTTTTGTTTGTCTCTCCAGGGTCTTCCCGGGTCTCCTGGCGGTCCAGGCGCTCCTGTAAGTATTAAACGCAAAGTGATTTACTGATAATACCTGCAGGCTGCTGATGCTTTTCTCGCTCTGTGTTTGTTTGTCACATGATACCTCAGGGAAATGATTCACTTCACGTCTCCTTCAGGCAGTGACACAGTTTCAAAACAGATTTGTCTAACATAATATGAGTCAGTGTGACAGTAGTACCTTTGAATTATCATTCTTAGACCCACCCTGACAGAGACAAATAGATTAGTAAGACTCATTGCTTTGTGACTCAAAATCCAATGTTTATGAAACAACCTAATGCTATGTGAGATCAGGCTAACACCAAAAAGCAGCTAAACGCAATGCAAAATGTGACATGTTTCACAAAAATGTTTATTTTTGTGAAACATGTCACATTTTGCATTGCGTTTAGCTAAAATAAACATTTTTGTGCAGCCAGATAAACAACTTACTTCAGTTTCATCTCTATCTGGCAGGGGTTTTACGAATACTTGTACAAATATCCATGAGAGGGGGTCCCGGGAGTCAACAAACCGCACTATATTCATTCCGTTTCCTTGTCAAGCTCATTTGTTATCTGCATAGCCTTACAAAATCTTGTCTTGTTTCTGATCTAAGAAACATTGAACGTGGGCCCACCTGTTATTGATTAAATGTTGACCGGCTCTGCTTCTGTGTATCTTAGCAACGGTGCAGAGAAGATGCAGGAAGAAGATAAAGCTGTTGTATTCTTTCTGTGTCTGTTTCCTAGGGCAGCAAAGGGGAGCAGGGGCAGATTGGTCTTCCTGGACAAAGAGGCCTGCCTGGTCTTCCAGGAGCATCTGTAAGAAAAAAAAAACACTCTTTGTCATGTGTGCCGGTGCACCATGTGTGCGATGTGTGTGTGTGTGGATGTTCAAATGGGTCTTATTTCTATTCAAAAAATATATACATAAAATTGCTAACAGTGAGCTATTTTAGCATTATTTATGATTAACATTCTAAATATGTGTGTCCCTGCTTGCTGTGTTTGCTGTCTGCAGGGTACTCCTGGCCCTATGGGTCCCAGAGGGCCAGTGGGAGAGCGAGTGAGTAAAAAAAAAAAAATAACCTTAAAAATCATGCATATCTTACAATGGTGACAATGTTGCTGATTCTTCCTCCTGATTGCAGGGACTTCCTGGCTTTCCTGGGCCTCAAGGTCCTCCTGTAAGTGTTAGAAATTTAACCCATTAAAGCAACATGAATGCAGACAAACCATATTATGAGATTCACTGAATGTAATTTCTTCTTCATAGGGTCCAACAAGCAAAGGAGATACTGTATGTGGTTGCCACACTTTCTTTCTGGAATTCCTCATTCAGACTAACTGCATACATGTTTATATGTAAATGTGCTGCTGCTGCTGTCTGTCTGTGTCTGACAGGGATCTCCGGGGAAACCAGGAACCCCAGGAGATGAAGGAAACATTGGACCTGAGGTCAGAACATCCTTGATTTGAATATTATTAATTATTATTATAATGAATGTGTTATCATTAATCATCTCACAACCCAACAAATTTATCCTAGAAAGCCTCAGTTGTGAAACACAGGATTACACAATGTAGCTACAATGTAAACTACAGCCAGTATTGATAATCTTTTCACACACATATTCAACATTTACATTTACATTATTTACAGTGATGTCGTCATGGTGTGCACTTTTAAAAAGAATGCTGACATTTTGCAAAAACATATCAGCTTGTATTAACTGTACTGCTCACCCCTTCAATAATTTGAATGGGTGTATATATATAATATATTATATAATAAGGCTTTGTGCTTTACTAATATGTTATGTGGTTATTATGCAGGGTCCACCTGGACCCAGAGGAACACCAGGGACCGCAGGCCTTCCCGGTCCTCCTGGTCCACCCGGGCCTGTGGTAAGGATTAGATTTAAATCCATGCTTCTTTTTATTTACTAATTGATCCTTTCTTAAGGGGCACGTATTATATATCAATAACTGCATGCCTTTTAAAGCTCAGTATCAGCCACATGCTGCATGTCGACTGTCTGCTTTTAAAGGTGTAACTCATCCTAAATTTGGGGCTCAGATTTCCATGCGAAATCATGTGTGATGATGTTGCATGCTGGAATCTATTTTCCACACTTCTTTTGTGGTGGATTTATGTGGACATCTAAACCCCCGTGGCTGTTTTAGATGTCACTCTCTGCTGTGTTTTAGGGACCTCCTGGTGCCAGCAATGAGGGAAGTGGGGAACCTGTGAGTGTTTTACTGTTTTGCCAAATGTTTCTTGGATAAATGGCAATTTTAGTGGTGATGGTGAATTTCAAAACGAATCACTGAAGATAAAAGAGGCCATGCAGCAAACCAAGCTGACTGTCTGTATGTATGTATGTTTGTAGTGTCCTGCTGCCTGCCCGGCTGGACCTCAAGGGCTGGCTGGACTACCAGGGATGAAGGTGAGGAATGTTAATGAGGGATGTTCAGTGATTCTGCAAATTGTAAAAGCCCAGCCAGATAAAAATATTAGATTACTTTTCAGTCAGTTTCAGTGGTTTTTAAAAACTCCATTTATAACCACTCTATTTGGATTTAGCAAGAACTAGACACAATTAGATTATAAATAGTGTTACACGTTTCAGATGATGTAAATACATTATATAACTACTGTTATAATGTTAAATGGATATCCAAATTCATTGCATTTCTAGGTTACAGGCATTATGTGTATTAGCTGAAAAATGGAGCAATTTTTAAGCATGGGAGGCAGATTTTCCTTTGCAAAAATACTTTTTAGCCATTCTATGGATGTCAGCATTCATGTGTTAGTTCCAGACTGAAATATATCAAGATAGAATGCCAGGTCCTTATACTATCCGATGGAATTGGGTCTGATTTTAGCATTCATGATACCCAAAAGGCAGATCTCTCTCTTTTTTTTAAGTAAAGCTACAGGTAAACTGTAATACTCTGATGCTTCGAATAACGGCTGCATACCTGCAACACCCTTTAGCTGTACAGCGTTTACTACTAGGCAGCAAGATTTCATGATTAATGAAAAGACAACCTCACTTCCTGCTTTCAGGGACACAAAGGTTTGGCAGGTGAACCTGGAAAAGATGGAGAACCTGGAGAGAAGGTATGCAAAAACTGCCAATAACAGGTTATAAACTCGATCATTTGTACCAAGCACAATCTGTAAAATGACTTGACTATGATATGGTTAATGGTTTGATTACTTTGTTAATGTTCCCACAGGGAGATGCTGGAGAACCAGGTCCTCAGGGCCCACCAGGTCGCATGGGGGATGATGTAGGGTGACCTCCTCAATGTATTAACAATGGCAGATGTATAATTTATGTAGTAATATTTATAAAAAATGCTCTGTGGTAATATTAGGGACAAAGAGGACCCATTGGATTTCCTGGATCCCACGGAGAGAAGGGAGACAGAGTATGTTTCACAGTGATGAGACAGAAATGTATTACACTGTGCTTGTAGATAAAAGCTGACTTCTTCCTGTTTGCAGGGCCCTCCTGGATTTAACGGTGTCACTGGTCCCACCGGCCCACCTGGAGCACCTGTGAGTGGACTCAGTTTGATTAGTTCTATGTCCCTAGTTCTTCTGACACCACCCTAAGATCAAAAGGGCAGGATGGAATTACTCATTTATTTCTTGCCTCTCAGGGTGTGGAAGGAATCCGTGGACGTCAAGGTTTGCTTGGGCCTAAGGGTGATGATGTGAGTTTGACACTTCAACTTAGATTCAGCATTATGCTGAAAAATCTGACCCAGATTTGTTTTAAAAGACAAATCTGCTTCGATTAGGGAGCAGTGGGACCACAAGGACCACAAGGCCCTGTAGGGGAAAGAGGCGAAGCTGTAAGTATTCCGATATGTTTTTGTGACCTATTCATTGTATAACATGGGGCTGTTTAATTGTGTGCTGTTACAATACAGGGAGAGCCTGGCAAAGATGGCTTAGATGGACTGGATGGAGTTAAAGGTGAAAAGGTGACTTCTTAAATCCACATTTTTCTCCCTCAAATTATTTAGCTTACACTGGCTAATGTTAGCAATTACAAATCAGGAAATTTCTGCTGTGTTACTGAGCTAGTTTTGACTTCATTTACTTTGCTTGTATGTATAAACTATGGATCTACTTAACAGGGAGAGGCTGGTACCCCTGGAGGTATTGGTGTCAGGGGGATTGTGGGTATTCCAGTAAGTCCAATTTCATTTTCATTACCTCTGAGTTTTTATTGAAAAGTGTAGTAAAGCAAAGCTAATAGAGGATGAGCTGCTCTCTGAAGCCACATGGCAGGTCAGATAAATAAAACATTAAAGTCAAACAACCAGCAGGAAGGAAAATCTCATAGCAACGTCACATCTAGCTGTGATCACAACGCTGTAAGGTGGAAAGCAACAGACATAATGCTTAAATAGTAAAAGTGACTTCAGAACTAGCACAGGAAGAAGACGACAGGATTTTTAGCCCTATTTTAGGTTTCTTCAGTTGGATGTAAGGTTACTGTTTAAACTATTTTTAATGCAACTTCATCGACTCTTATTTTTATTTCCAACACAAGCATGACTGAACACGCATCACTTTCAGTGTATCATTTGAGATGTTTTTGGTCCTAGGGGCTGCCAGGGAAGCAGGGAGTAGTTGGCCCTCCCGGTGAAAAGGTAAATGGAATCATCTCCTTTTTAACGAGGCGTGTCCTTGTAGCGTACATCCAAAATGTTATTGCTGCCGGCAGCTTCAGTAGAAGCTCTCTCTTTGAGGTTTGAGCTGACGGAAGTGGGAGTATTTCTGGCTAATTTGGCATCATTTTTTGCCGTGGATTTAGGGCGAGACTGGTGCTAATGGAGCTGTCGGACCAGTTGGTCTTCCTGGAAAAACAGTGAGACAAACCCCTCTATCACTCCTTGCTTGTTTATTTGTCATTTTTATGCATATATCCTCCTTTATTTTTATATTAAGGGTGCGCCTGGGAAAGATGGTGCAGATGGAAAAGAAGGAAATAAAGGAGCCACTGTGAGTTTGCTTGTACTGTTGTTTTTTTTTTTTTTTGTTTAGTCACTGAAAGACACGTTTTGTAACTGTATTGTATTTTACAGGGTGAAACAGGAAAACAAGGTCCGGTGGGGCCTGCAGGTCCACCAGGAATCCACGTAAGTCACAACCTCAACCTTTTGAAATCAGCAATTAAAATTAAAATTGTTTTTATGCCTTGTCTAATGAGTGAATGGATTTAAAATAAAGGATGTATTTCTAGGGTGAGAAAGGAGACAAAGGTAACACTGGTCCTATTGGAATGAAGGGACACACTGGGCACAAAGGTGATCAGGTGGGACAATTTTACTTTTACAACCCTGTTTATAATGAAAGCCCACAGGAGAAGAATACACATTGTTTTATTTCTTTTTGTTTAGGGCCCAATTGGACCACAGGGACCAAAAGGAAGTCTGGTGAGAACTCATTCGAAATGTATCTGTGAATGACCTTTTAAAAGCCTGATACACGCTTACCATGTACTTGTGTGACAGGGGGACACAGGTATGCAGGGAGATCCTGGAGTCAAGGGAGACCAGGTATTTTGCTGCAAACAACTGTCTCACATCTTCTTGGAATGCAGCAAAAGGTATATTTGTCTGTTGCTGGAGTTAAAAGGCGTCTTTGTGTGTGTCTGTTCCAGGGCCCTCCTGGTGTTCCTGGAATCAAAGGAGAGGTATTCAGAAACTGCAATCTGCTTTAAACTGTGGCCTAAAGCCTAATTTTCAGTATTTTTAACTAAAAAACAGATAATATTCTCTACATCAGGTTATTCCTCCGAGGTTAACACATGGTGTTTTGGCTCCCAATTCACCCTACACTGAAAGTGCTATGTTCCACTGATAGCATAAATGTTAAAGATTTATGTCCTCACATTTAGCGTGGAGAAAAAGGACAAAGAGGAGCATCAGGACTGGAAGGCAGACCAGGCCAGCCAGGTCATGAGGGCCTTGCAGGTCCAATGGGATCCAGAGGTTTGGAGGGAGAACCAGGCATTCCTGGACCACCGGGCCCTAGGGGTCTACCGGTAAGTGAGTGTACTGACACAAATGTAAGTCTTGGGAAGTCCACAGTAGTCTGCCCATTTGCTGTGATAATATTCTTTAATCTCACAGGGCCCAAAAGTGAGTGATGAAAAGCTACGCGAAATGTGCTCAGCTGTTGTTGAAGGTGCGGTTTGTTCACTTTATTCTGATCATCTGAGCAGTGTCTTTACATTACATTTAAATAATGAGCTCATGAAATTCCTGCCTGTCCATTTAGAGCAACTAACAGAATTTATGAAAGAACTCTTGAAGAAGCCAGCAGCCCTTGGTGCTCCTGGTACCCCTGGACCAGCAGGACCTCCTGGACCCCCAGGACCAGCTGGAGCGGCAGGAGCTGCAGGGCCAATAGGTCCAAAAGGCCATCCAGGCTACTTTGGACTTCCAGGTGCACCAGGCAAGAAAGGTCTGTATGGGCTCTCAAACTATCCTCCATTAATGAATACTGAACAAATAAAGCTTCTCATAGCTGCTGGCTTCAGCAGCCTTTAGACAAATTGGAGGATGTTTTTGCTTTGTTTTTGAAGAGCTTTCAGAGCAATAGTACGAAAAGAAATTAAATGAAGCCTTTAGAGAAAACAAGGCTGTCAGCCCTGACAGTGCTCCTTTGTCTTCACGCTGCCACAGCAAATGCTGGTGGAAGCTACGCAGAGCACTGTGCAAATAAAGGGATTCACCCATGCTTAACATTATACAATCAATGATTCACTAAACAAGGCTGAATCAGAGCGAAGTCATTAAGTTCCTTAATTACGTACCCGTAACCGTGAAAACAGTGTGCCTCTCCATTTCATCTCGGCATTAATGTGCATGTATTCTGTTTGACTTCTTGTTCTGCAGGTGATGCCGGGCAAAAGGGAGACAAGGGAGACAAAGGAGACAAAGGAGAGGACGGTGTGGGAATCAAAGGAAGCCCAGGCGCACCAGGTGCTCCAGGTATGGCTAGATTCTTGTCATAATGAGAGCACAACACTGCTGGGAGAACACTGTGTAAAATGTCTAGACACTCACCACAGTCATGTTTAATAATAGTCAAGCTGTTCTATATTCTGACAATAGAAGATGTTGACAAAATGCAGGCAGGTCCTCTGAAGATGTGCACCGAGTCACCATTACGCTAGTTTATCGAACACCTTTAAAATAAGCTAAAATATTTTTCCTAGGCAATTTTTACTTGGATACCATTAAACATGTTTTGCCCTTAGGTGCACCTGGTGCTCCTGGCATTGGCAAAGATGGCAAAAATGGAGAACGCGGCGAGCCAGGAAGTCCTGGTATCCCGGGAGCTGCTGGCCCCAGGGGCCCATCAGGATCACCTGGTCTTTGTGACCCATCAACCTGTATAGGCAGACTTCCACCCCTCTACATGGTCAGCGGAAAGAAATCCCCTAGCTACAAAAACAAGTGAGACATCGCAGCTCACTGACACACCCCAGATCACAACCTGCCAGTGGTCACCATGTTTCAGGGCTCACCACGAGCCCAGGCGTGGTGGTCTTCAGGAGTCTCCATCAGGAACCACGCATCGAAGATGATGCAAAGAGAAACAGAGATGAGACACAACTGTAGATTACTGTAAAGATGTTTAACTTGTATGTGATTTTAGAGAGAGCTCATACATCATCCAAAGATTGCTGCTACTGACGCAGAGGCAGCGTCACCCAGCTGACGACAGGCCTGTAGGCCCATGAAATGATAGGAATATAAAGCCAATACAATTGCTGAGCCACTACATTCAGTCAATCAGCAATAAGATTGTAAAGCAGTATAAAAGTCTGTGATTTTCTCTCATGCATTTAATTTCTTGAATAAGCTCATCTTATACCAAACTAAACAGCAAACCAGGCACGATTCTTGGACTATGCTATTAACATCAAACCTGAGCTCACGTCTACCATTCTGCTCTTTAACTTAGGATCATACATTTGTTTGGCTGATTGTCAAAGTATTGTTCTTTTACAGACATTGTAATAAAGTGTTATGTTTTGGAAGTGTTGCAAAGTGCTGTATTTAAAAAAAAACCCATAGTGGATTGATTTTCAAATAATCAAATAAATTCCTCAGTCTCTCTAGAGTAAAAACCACCTTGTATTGTAATAAAGGTCCCTGGGTTGTTATGGATATGATGTTGATTCAGGAGGGCATTTCACAGTTGCCTGGTTACAAAGAAGAGTCAACATCATCCCCACCTCTGTCTGCACAGCACAAACACATCCACAGATCAAAGATGACCTTTAAGCAAGCTGCTGGAAAGCAGCTAGCATAGCAGCCATCCCAATGACACCCCCTAGATGTATCAGAGTGGATTCATTTTAAGCCCTATTCTGGCTCAAGTTTCATATAACATGATTCAGCAAAACACACCTCATGTGTGTTTTGGTTAATTAGCTCTAGGATAAGAAGCCACCTTTATCATAATGTGCTTTGATATGCTGTGTTTACCGAATGGTAAATAAATTAGTACATATAAAACTATCAGAAGCAATATTTATATTATATTTTATATGTTATCTTATACACAACCTGCTGAGTCAATTCAGTAAGAACAAAGTAGCTCAGATTAGCCTTACCTTGAATGTATGATAATGTTCCAGGCCCTTGTAGCTGAATGGCTGGGGAACCCGGAACTCTGTTGCTGAGCCATGTCCCGGTGGACGATGACGTAGTCTCTAACTTCCGCAACATAGTCCAATTTATTTTCAAGATAAAAGAGATACTGGAGAGCTGCTGGAGTAGGGGATGTGTGTTTGTTGGCATAGCGGCTAGCTAGTTAGCATGCTAACTTCATTGGATATTTGCAATACAATAGACAGAGAGAGTGAGACAACCACTATTTAAAAAGCAGAGCAAAAAGCCTGTATTATAAAATGAATCTGTTCCAGTCTTTATTATACAGTACAGTACAGGTGTCTTTCCAATACTTACAATATGCTACTATTTTAAAATATCTTTTAGCACCAATTCATCAGGGAAACAATAGGAAAAGGCTAATAAATTTGACTGAATGCTTTAAAACACATTACATGGTTCAGATCATGAATAATTTAGCAGTATAACTTAAAAAGGTATGGCTTTTATGCGTAACAAATAATTTTAAGCGGTAGCCTATGCACTAACTCATAAACCCACCCTGTAAGTCTATATGTAACAAGCATTTACAAAAACCACAAAATAGTAATACTGTCACAATTCATGATTCAATAAACCGCTGGAAAAAAAGCAGCTGACAGACGTATTAAAAGGAGTGTTGAGGACACACAATTGATTCTAAATGTATTGTACAATGAGTGTGTTTACATGCACTCCAGGATCCGGTTTATGTGTCATATCTGGTTAATTATACTCCTGCTCACATGAGTACACAGGTTTCTGAATGATCCAAAACCTGGATTAGGTGTTTACATGCACCAGTGTCCTAGTCTCTATACAACTACTGGATTAGATTCGCATCCATCCCTTTTCTGGAGTACTCAAGTCGAAATCCAGATTACATGAAAACATAGCAAGCACATTACATAACCAGGATACAGAGTGCTGTCCTATATGTAAACACAGTCAGTGACATCGCATTTAAAGCTGCTCTCTACAGCTTTAAAGAGATCACACATTTAGCTTTGTGCTTCTGCCTTAGTGGACACCCATTAAATGCATTGACTACAGCATGGATATTTTATTGCTTAAGAATCTTAGTTTTATGATGAAAAATGCATTTTCACTCATCAATCTAAATGACTTATACCTCCAGAGCGGCCTCAGATATAATGGCCAAGCTGAAAACCGAGCTTCAACTTCACATTTTTCATAAAAAGACCTTCCATTATGTATCCTGAGCAAGAGATGATAAGTATGACTGGCCATTGTAGTAGGTCATATTGTACTTCCTGTCAAGCTCACAAATTTGCACCCTCACTTTTCTTTTGCACTTGGGGTTGTTGATGTGTTTGTGTGTGTGTGTTTTAAGGAAGACAAATGTAATACCTTGTGCGAAGGCTATTAATGGGTTCTAGATGACCAGATCTCTAAGGTTTGGGAGAAGTGTAATTGGTCCATGAGGGACAAAAGGCAAAAAAACATCTTTCAAATGGTTATCACTATAGTCTCGTCATCAAGATGCAGGAAAGTGCTCTCCAAGTTTCAGTTCCAGGGGACGAATGAGAAAAGCGATGTGTGCTGAGCTGCCTGGGCTCTGCTGTTGCTGCTCAGGCACTTAATAAGCCTCACAGAGGAAGTGACACATTTAAAGAAAGCTGTGTGAAACAAGCAGCTTTTCAAGAAAAGGTGAACAAAGGCTGCAATTGTGCCACCTCCTAAAAGCTGTTCAGGTCTATGCATATAGCTTTGAGGAAAGCATGACTAGAGACACTTCATTAAACACAAAAAACTAATAGTGGCATTTCTTCCTGTTGATTTAGAAGTATCCTGAACAAATGCATTCTGGACTGCACTTGAAACAGCACTGCTTAGATGCTAATTTATGTGTGTGTTTATTGTGACAAGAGAGGTCATTTGTGCTGCCTTGAATTTACTCTTGTCTCCTTCCTGTCTAAAGAAATAAAACATGTTCATTCTAATAAATCAATAAAGTTTTAGATTTTTTTTGCCCAGTTCTAGGATACCCTAAACAATGCAACACAATAACACTGCTACTGGCTGAAAGGCAAGAAGTGGACAAATGTGGCCATTCATCACTCTCCACACTGACTCATTAACGCTTCTCCTACACAAAATCGCTGCCTCACAACCCCCACCCCCCCTGCCCCACCACCCCCCCTGCCCCACCACCCCCCCTGCCCCACCACCCCCACCCCCACCCTAGCCGTTTCCCACAGTAAAACAGATAATTCCCTTGATTGAGTAATAGCCTGGACGGGTAGGAGATCCATAGCAGGAGATTGATTTAGTGAGCAGTAACTGACATAGTACAGTGTGGGCTGTGAAGGGCATTTGAGCCGTCCTTGTTGTATCTCCCTATATACTTTACAGGAAGCGTGTTAGTGAGAAAAAACTGTTTAGCTGCCCTCTGTACCCCATAATAGATCTGAAAAAGTCCCACGTTGCTTATTAATCCCCATCCATCCGAAGTTTGGCACCTAAAATGAACAAAGAATCTGACCGGCAGCACCTGTAGCTTCAGCACCTCCGAACTGAGGAACCGTGAAAAAGAGAAGTTCTCGATTCAGACTGACGCGACCGAGTTCATAAATATAGTCGGATTTCAAGCTCTGTGTGTCTCTTCTCCCTCTTTAATTCCCCTTCACATTTTTGGTGTGGGGTCTTTGTGCCAGGCTGGCGTAGTAGGCACATTGAGTGGGGTCACACTGGCCAGGAGGACCTGGAGGTCCTGGCTGGCCATGGGGACCAGGGTTTCCTGCCTCTCCCTGGGCTCCGGTTTGTCCTGGGCTTCCATCTTTACCATAACCAGGCATACCTGCTGGGCCTAGAGCAGAGATGCGAACCATTAGGGACACATTATAGAAAGAAACATAATGAGAACATTAAGTAAGAGTCCAGTTGTTACTGTACCTATGGGGCCAGGTGGTCCTCGCTCTCCTCTATCACCAATACCAGCTTCTCCCTTTTCTCCCCTTTCTCCTTTCTCACCTGATCATGTAGACATAACATGGTGGCAATGTTGCATGTGAGCCTATTTATTATAGAGGTAACACACTCTTTGTTATGACCTACCCTTAGGGCCCATGGGTCCTCTGGGTCCGTCTCCTCCATTCTGTCCAGGTACGCCAGGTTCTCCAGGTGGACCAGGACGTCCAGTGCTGCCGTCTTTACCCGGAGGCCCTGGCGGTCCTGGGCGGCCCGCTGTGCTCTTCACATGGGCTGGCTGAATCTGAGCCATGAGGTAAGCCAGTTTGGCTGGAAACAGAAAAAGAGAAGTTAGTGAATTATCTCATAACCATATTAAACTTATCCTAAATAAACCATATATCTTAACGGCCTCTAGAGAATAGCTAAACATCCTCAACCCATTCTTTACCGTCTAATTGTTTTGCCAGCTCCTCCTGAATGAGCCGTCTCATCTGTTCCAGTGACACTGACTCTCCCTGAGGCAGCAGAGAGGCTAATGATTATTATTGCAAATCAATAAAAAAAAACAAGTTAGCTGTTTCCACAGTTATGGCTCACCCTGGGACCTGGAAGTCCAGGATTTCCTCCAGGTCCTTGAGGCCCTGGAGCTCCTATTTCTCCTGGTGGTCCTGACATGCCCATCATACCCGTGTGGCCCTTTCTGCCTGGGGGACCAGGGTTTCCGGGCATACCTGGATCTCCTGTTTGTCCTTTATCTCCCTTTGTACCGGGGTCTCCCTGGATTAAATTATGACATTGATGTAAATGTTTCAGCTTTAAGGACCTTCCAAATAATACAACAGATGGACGGTGGGGACTGGACTTCTTTTTGAGTCACAAAACAAAAAGAAACCTGAGGTTGTGTGACTGGTAATGGTCCTGGTGGAAATGATAAAATAAATTGGTGACACAGAAATCATAATATTACTACAACAGACTGTCACATAATGTAAATGTTTTGTAGTCCATATTTTTATAGATATGCTGGCAGGTAGTCCAGGTTGTATTTTTCCTTTAGATTATAGATACATTCTCATGAGAGACATTTTGACTTAAAAGCCTGGACATGAAACCAATGGCTCAGTTTAATGGACTGCTGGAATTCATGTAGCCTACTACTAACAGCAAACCACACCAACCCAGTGAATCTCACTTTCTGATAGCAGTGTACCTGCTATCATTCATTTTAATAGCTCTAGCTAGCTTATTGGATCATGTTGTTTTCTATTTCCTGCTTATACTCTGTACTTTGTATTTCCTTATCTTTAAATTGTTACAAAAATAAATGGAGTCAAATTTCAATGATGAATCACAAATAGGACCAATAAAGATGTTTGTTTACACCCCCCCCCCTCACCCTATCTCCTTTGAGTCCACGATCACCAAGTCTGCCTGGCATTCCCTACAAACACAGACAAGGAGGTGAGCAAGAAATATTACAATACACAGTGTCTATATAAATTATTATATCTTAATAGTTAAAAAAAAAAAAAAAAACATACCTGTTTGCCTTCTGGACCAATTGGACCAGGCGGACCCTGGAAATAAAGATAAAAGTTAACATTACCCACAGCTTCTCATTATTGTGTGTTGTGATTAGTGTTTAATTCAATATACAAAAAAAAAAAAATGGAGCACTCACCGCAGGGCCTTTAGGCCCACTAAAGCCTGGTAATCCTGGGTTGCCAGCCTCTCCCTTGTCTCCCCCTCTACCCTGTGTGACAGCGGAGACATGGCTGTATCCATCACATGGCACACACGTGGCTTACTGTACTTGTATTCTAAAAGCTCCACTCATTACTGAGGATTCAGCAAGATTAATTTTTAGCTGCATTTCCTGTTCAGCATGCAGCAGGGCATTGGATGAAAAAAAAATCTCATAAACCAATCTTGTGGTTGGACAGTGCAGCCTGAAGAGATTGAAATTCATATTTACAAGGGGTATTAAGGCCTGAAGACAAGCTGCCTGAGGCAAACCAGAGTGTAAGAATGTATTAATGCTTTCAGGGGTAAGATAATAGACTACATACTTTCATTTTTATTAGTGAATTTGGACATTGGGTAGTATTTTTGTCAATATCTAAAGTTACTTCTTCTAAATGCTTTAACTGTCAACTAACATCACTTCCCATTTCCTCTCCTGACATTTCTGCCTGCTGGCCTCGTCCAGGCTGCTCCTGATGATGTGCTCCCTCTGCTGACTGAGATTGAGTCCTGTCTGATCGCTGGCCTCTAGTTAGCAACAGCTATTCCCCCTCCTCCTTGCAGCATTCCTGGTTCACTGAATTACATGTCATGAAAAACAGAAATGGAAATACCCCTACACACTGGCCGTTGTCATGGGTTTTCAGACTCATGAGGTCCCCAGGTGGCACATATGGAGGCTAACTTTCTGAGTATTACATCTGACATTAACCACTATTTAACATCAGACTTGAAGGCACAATGTTGGAAACTTTTAAGATGTATAGTAGTATGGTAACACATTCAGTGCTGATATCAGAGCCTCGTCATGTCAGTGCCTGCAATTCACTGAGGGGCGCTAAAAGTAATGAATATAAACAGCTAAAATATTATTTACAACTTTCTCTAGACAAAGCTTACACATTTTATTTAAGAATTAAATAATACAGTATTGATTATACATCAGAAAATGATTCATGTTCTTTTCTTTTGCTGTAAAGATGCTCCAAAGTCCCTTGTGGTATGATGACAACATCATAAAATAGTCAAAAGAATAAGGACCCATTTCATTCTGGACCATCTATAGGTGCCCCCTATTTAGCAGGAAACTGCATTAGTAGTCTCTCCATAAAGATACATGGTGATAGGTTAAGCATGAATTCTTAGGCTGCTATGAAATTATTTTCCTACAGACCACAAAGTATTTTTCTAGCTGCACATAAGTATCAAATTGCATATGCCAAGTAATACTTTCTATTTATTGTCCTATATTGATGTAGGATCAGGGTTAGATATCTGAAAGTATTGTTTGTGTATGATTGATGACTTATCAAGTACTTATGAAGACTAGAATCAGTTTTTACTTACTGTACGTTCAGAGGAGATAATCCACAGAATTCACAAAATGTATCACAAAATTGACTGTGTTTTCTGTTTTGAATTCTTCAAACCTATTTGACAGATGTTTAGATTGCTTGCTACATCATTCTACATCTTTTCTTCCAGACAAATCAATCTCAACCTCCCTTACACATGCTACTATGTGCAAAACCTCGAGATACATATGTGACCTTGTTTGCGTTCTGCACCATCAGATGATTCATACCTCTTTGTCTCAGGGGACTGTGTAGGTATTTGTCTGTGGATGCATTTATTAATCGGTTATGCTGCACTGTAAGCCTTTCTGGTAGACAGTCCACTTTGGCCTTTTTCTTTAAATCTTAACTCCCTCCCCCTGTCAGAACAACATTTACTCTTTAATCTTCCATCAGAGTCTGACAACTGCTTGCTTATGATTGAAAATACTACCCTTTTCCCTCCTGTTTGTTCTACTTTTAATGTCTTTCCATGTGGAGAAAAACATGTATGGAAGGAACAGATAACTCACTGGTGTTCCAGGGAGACCTGCTTTTCCTGGTGGTCCTGGTTCACCTGGCTTGCCCTGGGATGCAAATAAAGATAGAAAATTAATGGGTAAGGGCAGTGTCAATTTGTCTGTCTACTTCTGTTTGCATCAGACAAAACTACCTGTGAATAAAAAAAAAAAAATTACTCACCGACTCCCCTCTAGGTCCACTCAGTCCCTCTGCTCCTGGAGGTCCCACAGAGCCCTTCAAAAAAGCACAGCATCATGCACTGTGACTTCATTATATTGCCTCTTTATGGCAAATCTTTATTGGAATACAGCCTCTACTGTAGTTGGAAGTTAAATCTGAACTTCTGCAAAAACGTTGTGCCTTACAGCCAGAGGATAAGTTTGGTATAAGAGGTTTTTGTGAAGTGTTTACATCCAGCCACCAGACAAATGAGAGAGATAAAAGTGCTGTTGCTTTTAAATGTGGATGTAAGAGTCATTTGATGAATGGAAAAAAGACAACACTGTGTCAAAAGACAGAGCGCCGCACTGCTACCACTTGGCCGCTAGTGTTTTATAGACATGATTAAAGATTCTGGTGGTGATGTGCTGGAACATTTCTATTCTGCCCAGAACTTTTTCTAATCATAGAAGAAGTATCTGCATTCCCTCAATTGACTTGGTGTATGAATACCAAGAATTTTTGGGGGTGACTGGGCCAACAAGGACAAGGGAACACTGCATATTTGCAGCATATATATTAGATTTGATGGTGATTGATAGCAGAAGATAGCTCTCATTACTCATGCACATGTTGTACAAGGCAGTGTGATTATGCTGAAGTTTGAAGTCCAAAAACTTTATAGAAAGTCAGCTCTGGTCATCCATCCAGCCCTCCCCTTAGGGAGGTCCATGAAAGTTAGCCACAACCAATCCCACATTACTAAGACGTCAGGTCATTGGGTCATGATACTCCTTTAGTCTGATGAAAGCCAAAAATAGGAAAACACAACTTAAAACTCGACTGAAAACCTGACTGTGATAATGTGTGACAATCAGTAACCTTCAGGGTTAAAAAAGTGTCAAAAACTGCAGTTCCCTTGGTGGCCCCAAAAATGAGTCCCTAAAATAAACAACCTAGTAAAAAAAAAGTTTTTGTTTCTATTTATAAGTTGGTGTAAGTATTCTGCTTTTAGTGACAGAATGGTTGTGAACCTCCTGTTTTGATGCCTGCCTCAGCTCCACTCGCACTCTTTGGCTGTATTTGGATTAACTCAGAGTCTGAAAAACTATTATGGAAAAACGACTTGCCAAAAAGGTTTGTGCCTCCCACAGGGCTCTTTGGAAACCTTCGAGTGAAATCACAGACTATAGTTATGTATGTTAGGTGGATGGATACCAAGAGACAATGGATAAACCTTGCGTCCGCTCTTTCTAACCAAAGACTAAAGAACAGTCAAAAGCGGGAAAATCCAAAGACAGCAGCAGTCTTACAGACTTAAGACTTGATATACTGATATATTAGGACAGTTATTGATTTTTAGATGACTACTTCTTTAGTAAGATGAAGAGAGAGCTCAGTGGTGACAATTTTGAATGGCAATGACATCATTACTAGAGTGGACTGGGTCAAAAAAGTGTGCACACAAAAAAAGATGAAAAAATGATAAAACACACTATACCTCCTTTCCTGGTTTGCCCTCACGTCCAGGTGCTCCAGGCTTTCCATCTTCTCCCTGAATTGGTGAATAAGAAAACATATTTGTTAATCAAAAAGGCAGTGTTTAGAGTTTAAATGTTTTTCCTAAAGCTAATACAGCGTCCACAGTATGGATAATGCACAACAACTACCCATATAAATGTACTGATGCACTGTACAAACTCTACTGTGCACATCAGTCTTTTAATTTCCTGAATAAAAGTAGATTAAATGTCCATATGACTGACATTTAGTGACAGTAATTACAAGCAGTGCAGGGTAAATCTCTGTGTCTATGGCAACGCTTTACACTTCCTCCGATAAGTTGTCTGCAGCACAGGCTGCAGGGCTAGCAGGCTGTCGGGCTCATTCGGAGCTGTCTGTAATGAGCTCTGAGGCAGGTGCGTGTGTGTGAGACAAAGCAGCAGGTGCAGTGAGGAGGTGTGTGGGGAAAGAAAGTTTGTGTCAGACACATCTTGGCATGGCACTACAACTTGCCAAACACTGACTGTGGCTATGTGACTGTGTGGGGTGTCATCAGTTCACTTTGTTTTTTGTTTGTGTCTCAGAAAATAATGAGTCTTGCCCCCAGTTGTCACTGCTAAAGTCTGAAGACAACATATTATTGCATTTTAACAACACAGGTATCTGACCAAATCTAGCAGAAACTAATAAAAAAAAAACATTGGGGTATATTTTTGCTTTTATTTATACAAATTTTTATACAAATTATAAGGTCAATAAAATAAACATTGCTGTTACCTAGGGCAAACATTGCTGCCTTATGCGGCACCTCACCTCAAAGAAATGAAGAATAATGCTATATGTACAATGTAGAGAAGGTTGAAGCAAGGCGTCTGGACTTGTAAAGTTTTCTAGAAGACGTTTCGCTGCTCATCCAAGCAGCTTCATCAGTTCTAACTGTTTGGTGGGGAAACATGGTTTATATGTGGTTACAGACCTATGTGGGTGGGTCTGGGTAAAACTTAAAAAACTTACAAACAATAGCACTAAATGTTTCCATACATTGAGTTTCCGGCAGTTTCATAGTCGTTAGCCAGTCGTTAGACACACCTGGCCCAGTCAGCCAGAACATCACAGGTAAGTATGGAAACATTTAGTGCTATTGTTTGTAAGTTTTTTAAGTTTTACCCAGACCCACCCACATAGGTCTGCAACCACATATAAACCATGTTTCCCCACCAAACAGTTAGAACTGATGAAGCTGCTTGGATGAGCAGCGAAACGTCTTCTAGAAAACTCTACAAGTCCAGACGCCTTGCTTCAACCTTCTCTACGTATGATGACCTGGATGACTGAGAATCTTCATCAACATATATGTACAATGCCAATAAAGTATTTACCCCCTTTCATGTTTTCATCTTATGTGCACAGTCAATGTAATTCCTCTTGTTTGACATAAACATAAACAAAAAGTCCAGTCCACCACTGGTAAATCGGCATTTTGAGAAAATGTTAGGGGACAAATACAAAACACTCCTGAACAGCCCCTGCCTACGGACTTACTTGTTTAAAGTCAAAAGTACTCATTTGTGTCATTTGCTGTAGACACAGGATTAGTTACATGTCCATGTCAAGAATAATTAAAGAAGACATCATTGTTTTGTCATGTGTCTAGTTGTGTATGGGGACAATTCAATGGTTTTTATAATTAGGGAAAATAAGAATTAGGGCTGAATTTTCTATGTAGAACCATGAAGAAAAGCAGCTTGTATATCTATAACTCTCAGTCCTGCTCCTATACTAAGGACAGTGTCATGCCAACATCCTACACTAACAGCAAAACTGCCCACTTGCAAATTCTCATGCTCTGTGCACATCAAGTGTCCCACCTTGTTCTTTCCCTCTATTTTAAAATGTCATTTAAAATGCATATTAAATTAGCAAACAATAAATATGGACTTCAGCAATCAGATAATATGCTATGTTTTATGGACACTAAATACCATAATAACACATTACCACAAACACACCATCACCTAGCATGGTGGTGGTAGTATCATCTTTCTTGGCAGCAGACAAGGTGAATGTTTTGGTGACTCAGAGTCTAGATCTGAATCCAGGGACTTTTCACTTCACTTTCACAGTTCTCGTCATGTCTGATCCCTATTGAATCTTTGTCTATGGGTTTTCCAAAAGAGAGAATGCAGAGGTCCCCTGTACACTAAATAATGACATTGTTCATTTCAATTGTAAAGAAATACATCAAAACATACCTTAGGTCCTGGCAGTCCTGATTCTCCTCTGTGGCCTTTAAAACCCTGTGAACGTAGGAAAGAGCCAGCGATCAGTTTTAGCAGTTTGCACGTTCCTGAACTTTTACTGGTGGTTACGTACAGGTAGTCCTCTGAGTCCAGGGCTTCCCGGTGGTCCTGGTTCACCTTGCTTGCCCTGGAAAGACCACAGAAAGATCCTCATGTCTGAGCATGTGTCTTTCTTCAATTTGTCTCATTGGATCTTTTCTATCTACTCACTGATTCTCCTTGTTCACCGGGACGGCCATCTTTTCCCATTTTTCCAGGCTGGCCCTACACATCAAGCAAATCAATTATTTGCTTCTTGAGCAACACAATAGATTATGTACATTCATGATATGAAATAGCGTATCTTACTATTAGGCCAGGAAGGCCTGGTGGTCCCTGAATTCCTTTGAGACCCTCTTTGCCCTAGTGAAAACAAACAGCAAAAGAAATGATTAATAGCCACCATTACTGTGCAGGCCGGCTGACCTACATGCTGGAGGGAGGAGCTTTGTACAATAATGACACATGGGTGATAAGTTTTCTGAGGGGAGGACAGTACATCGAGAGCAGCCTGACCTTTTCTCCAGGGGGCCCCGGGGGACCTGGAGGGCCAGGTTGTCCATCGTTACCCTGAAGAGGGAAAGAGACAGTGTCAGTAGAGGTCGACAGAAATAGAAAGCATATCCAAACAAATGAGCCCCATTTAATGTATTTGGACCATGAGTACAAATACATACAAACAAGCCTAAAATAGCCACTTACAGGAGAACCCATTAATCCAGCAGGACCTGGATGGCCAGGGGGTCCTGGGTGACCCTGTTAATACAGATAATAGTGATTAAATATGATTATGTAAGTCATACAGATGACAGTGAAGAGTAATAAATATACCTTGTCTCCTTTGTCTCCGGGGTTGCCAGGAGTTCCTCGATCACCTTTTATACCCTTTGGTGAAAAAGAAAGATTATATAAAAAGGAAAATAAAATTTCACAGAAGCAGTAAATAATTTTAAATATACCCCTCCCCATCCTACTACCTGAACCTTTAATGTAACACACAAAAAAAATGTTGACAAAAGAGACTAATTAGCTTTTTGGCCATGGGAGCGATAAGAGTATGCAAACATGCCTTTGTGCCATCGGCTCCAGGGGGCCCTTGAGGTCCAGCCGGTCCCGACGGGCCCTGTAATGACACAGCAGACCATCAGTCTCTGTCCAGGCAGACAACGCCAAGCACCATCGGCGGTCCTAATAGTTCACCACTGCCCCCAGAGGAGCCCGAGCTAATGATGCAGACAGAGCCTTACCATCCGTCACAGAAACTGACTTATGATGACAAAGCTCGGGCCCCATGCTTCATGGAGTGGAGTCACAGACTCCTTTAAAGATGAGCAGCATTATCATAACAGACTGCACACTACAAAAGAAATTAACAACAATGGTGAGATGTTAATGCTCCTACTTGGTATCCATCTTGGCCGTTTTTCCCAGGAGGTCCTGTGTGTCCTTTATCTCCTGGTATTCCTGGGAGTCCAGGAGGTCCAGGTGGACCTGCGGGGCAGTCTGAGCAAACATCCTAAAGACAGCACAGACATGTTGGTGATAAAGTGGTCCTTCACAAGATCCAAAGTTATGTGTAAGTGAAAATGCTGCTTACCTTTAGGTTTAGATCAGAAAGGTCTGCTGCCTTTCCCTGATAGACAAACGAAAGAGTTAATCAATATGAGAAGACCAAATTAGTGGTTCTGCTGAACATCAGTGCTGCCCTACAGTCAAATTTGAGATACAGGTGAGATCCAGTTCTGATAAGACACACCCTCACCTAACTTTAAAAAGCACCACCTGGTTCTAAACCCTCCATAACTATTAGATTATTGCTGCATAGACACTTTTTGTTTTTTAAAACAATTGAAACACATGGTCTTCAGGTAGTGATGCACCCCCTTTTGGTATTCATTTGTCAGCAACATAACCAGGAAAATGGCAGTAAGGCTTGTTGCAGACAATAGAAATTTGCTCTTATTGTTTTTTTTTTACAGTAATTCTAGCATATCCTCCTAAACCAAAACAACTAGTTGTGTAAAGCTAATGAACAGTAACTGAAAGGGTACTTTTCATACTTTTTTCAACAAACAAGAAAATGTGTAAAATGTAATCTCCTCCAACATCTTGCCCACAAATGCTACCAAGATATTCAACTACATTTTCACAAACCTGTTTTTTTCTCTATCTATTTTGCTCATCGGCTGTAAAAATCCTGCAGATCAGCCAAAATGTGCAGAATGTGACCAGCAGTCATGTGAGTACAGGGCACATTTGACTCAATCATGGTTTCCATAAAACTGTATAATTTCCAATTATGTCATATTTTATCATGGATTCCAAATGATGCATTTAAGTACCAAAGCTCAAAATCTGATGATTCTGCCTGTAGTTTATTTCTGTAAACGGGGTAATTTTGTAACATTTTACTAGAGAAAAGCATACATTACACTTAAGTGATGATGAAAAGAAGAGTTTTTTATGTAACTGGGAAAGTACTGGGTGCTCTGTGCTTGTCTTTGTACTTACCGGCTCTCCTGGTGATCCCTTCTCCCCTGGCCTTCCTGGTAGACCCTATAATTAGTGCAAAAGCAATAAATTATGTTTTCTCTGAGCTCAAAATGAATCATATCCACCTCATTCTTCTTGGACTTACATTGTGTCCTGCTGGGCCCTGAGGACCAGCAACTCCAGGGGGACCCCTCAAACCCTGAAACATTAAACACATATTAAAAATTAAACATAGACATTCCGTATTATGTTTTCGAACATACGTACTGCAGCTCCAGGTTCCCCATTATTTCCTTGAGGCCCCTGTAAAAGACGAGTAAATTTATTTATTTTTTTGATCAAGTATGCTTCAAATTTGCACAGGAGACTAATAAAGTTTGTACCGCTGGGCCCACTTTGCCTTCTCCTGAAGAACCCCTCTCGCCCGGTGACCCCGGCTCTCCTGGGGACCCCGACAGGCCCTGAGAAGCAAAAAGCTTGGTGGTTTACTTCACCACCAGTGCTCCTGAAATAATATCATGTCGTACTAAGAACCTGGTCACTGATCCCAGAAATACTGCTCTATTTTTAATCTCTGATAAAAAATAAATAAATAAATAAATCTAGCGTTGACATTTTGGTTCTCAGAGGACAAAATGAATCGTGATGAGGGTGAGTGAGTTGACACCATAAATTCAGCAAATGCCCCTGTCCAAACCTCACTGGTTCTGCACCCTCCACATCGAGCTCTTCACAGCAAAGAGGCGGTCATAATCAGAGCAACGGTCACAGAGCAGTGGGCACAGAAATTGCTTTTGCTGCTTTCAACCAAAATGAATTGTTTTTCTCATCCAGGAAAAGTTTTCACATCAACAAAGCAGCACCTGTGCATGAAAAAAGGCAACCTAGAGAGATCCATCTGAAGTGGCATTACCTTTGGCCCTGGGGGTCCTTGAATTCCCTGCGGTCCTGGATCTCCCTGTAATATAAGAAATAACATCAATCAAAATTCTTGCAACTTTATTTTTTAATAAATCATTTAGAGTAAGTAAATGAGCTGCTGTTATTCATGTAACTACAGCAAAGCCTCAGGGCTGCACCTGGCAGCTGTAAAACACAGAAACCGCAGCGTGGCCCCTGTGCTGTTTAATGCGATATGCCTTAACAACGTCTTTCCTGTTTCACTCCTGCCTCGTCAGCAGCAGGGTCACATGTCTGTTGGTGGTAGAACATGATGGAGTAACGTGTTGAACTGCAGTGCAAAATGTGCTGACTCAGGCTTGTTCGCCTCCCCATATGGCCGCTCATGTTACACTGCTTTTCAACAGAGATGTTTACAAGCAGGACACGTGTGGGATGCAAGAGACACTGCTTGGAAGCATGTTTGCCGATGATATCCTGATAATCACATTGAATTAAAATGTTGCCTCACTTGAGTATTTATACACAAAAAGTCACACAAGAAAAATATAACTTTAATGTTGTCTTGTTAAATTTAATTGTGATAAGTTGATTGGATTACTTCCGAAAATTTATGTGTGAACATGTGTAAAAAGGCAATATTTAGTATTAATGGTGCACTTCGTGTTGGTTCTAGAAGACATCTCTAAGATACTTTTTTCCTCATCCTAATGATATAGTTTGTGCATGTAGGTCAAGCTGCTGAGGCCACATCTATTTGAGCCAATGGTGAAATTGACATTTTCACTGGGGCTGAATTGTGAGGAAAGTTTGTGGTTCCTCTATTGTATTTCTTTCACATTTCAAGATTTTAATTATTTACATTGGTATTAAGATGCTGGTTAATAGAGTACCAGACCATTAAAACAAGGTTGCTTGACCATCAGTCTCTGTATCTATAGAATATGTAAAATCTATAATTATAGCCTGACGTGTGCCTCCCCACAAACAACTCTACGTTGCTCCCTTCCACATCACAGCTACTGTGATTCATCCAATTCGTGCAAGAAACAAATGCACACAATTACACACTTCTGTCCAAGAAGAACCAAGCAGACCATGCAGCTCTTTTGGTAGGCTCCTATACTGAAGGATGCATCACTTTGAGTCTTCATGGCCCAACATATCCTAGGATTCATTACACACCAACAACACCTGGATTCATTTTACAACCAATAGCTAAAGAGTCCACTTTGGAATGTAATTATCAACTGCATGTTGCTGGGCAACTGACACAGTTGATCACAAACTGCAGACTAGACTGTCCCATCACCTTCTGCTAAGTCTGTGGTCTATAACGGGTTAGGCTCTTGTCACAACTGAAGCAAGTTGATGATTGAATTCAAAATGATAAAAAAAGATGTTACACCCTTCCTTGTGTAAGTTTGTAGGTGAACAGCCATTGGTAGAGAGAAACAATTGTTCTAGGTAGTGCACCAAGGGGGACTACCCAAAAAATTGAGGCCATCATCCTCACTGCAGGCACTGAACTTCACTTAGAGTCTGTGGGCCATTACCATCATTCCCTGCTCTCTACTTACTTTTCGTCTCTCCAGTGACATCTTTCAATTAAAGGCAGAAATGCCCCAAAAACATTGTTCATGAAGTCCGACTCTACCATGACATTGGCATAAAACCCCTCCATGTGGTGTAATTACAAGTCAGTTGCACAGACAATGTAGATGCTAAGCATAGGTGCAATGCAGCACTATAGAATTGAAGCATCAGATTTAAACACTACAGGCTGCACTCTAGTGTCACTTCTCGATTTGAAGGATATTTCATCCTAAATAGTACCATATTGAGGAAGTTAAGACCCACACCATGGTCTTTTTTTGTAGTTTTAATGCCTAAATCTAGTCATAGATTGACAGTGAGACTATAAAATATAAAATGAGAGAGAGAATCAGACATTAGCATATGTGGTACACTCAACATTAATTATAGCATGACAGGAAAGATAAGTGTCTTACTCTCTGCCCATCTTTCCCTTTCCCTGGTGGTCCGGGTGGTCCAATCACACCAGGCTCTCCGGGTGGGCCTCCGGGACCTGGTTGTCCTGGTTTACCTGGTTCTCCCTGAGATAAATGGGAAAATAAAGCTCATTATTGCCTCTCAGGGTTGCAGCAGGTACACCAGCAGATGTTTTAGTTGGCTTTATCACTTAAAATTGTCCTATGTGCTAAACCAATGTCATGTTAGGTATCATAAATACTCCGTTTTATGAAATTACAACAATAGCAGGGCCTGGGATGAAAGAGTCAAAGCAAAGAGAGAACAAAGAGGAAAGATGAGAGGCAGTGGAAAGTGAATAGCTGCTGTGAGACTCCTACATGCAGCTGCAGCAGCATGACTGGAATGAATTCAAAGGCTTAAACAATTATAGAGGACATACAAGGTCGCTGTCTTTCTCTCTGCAGCCTTATTCTCTCTCTGACAAAACATCCAATCAAATGTACCCATAGCTTTTTACAAACAGGTGACTGACCTTGTCTCCCCTTTGTCCAGCTGGACCAGGAGGCCCAATGATCCCAGGTATACCCTAGAAAAACACAGGTATGGTTTTATACTTGCACAATAAATAGTCATATGGGCATTTTATCGATTGCAGAAAATACAAAGAATACTGACCACGTTGCCTGGTAATCCACGAGGACCCTGAGGACCAGCTATACCAGGTGGCCCCTGGCAAAAACACCTAAGTTTTAGTACAGTCCCAGTACAGTATAGTGCAAAATGAATATTAATATTAACAACTTACAGGGTCTCCAACACGACCGGTCTCTCCTGTAGGTCCAGTGTCACCCTTTGGGCCCTGCAATCAACACAACTAATGAGAATTGTTGCATTAAAAATTACTGTGTGATGGGATTTATGAGCATCTTACTGCTTGTCCAGGTGTTCCCTTAAAACCTTGTTCACCAGGTAATCCTCTTTGACCCTTTAGAAAAGACACATTTTTAAGTGTGTGTGTGTTAAACATACATTGTATGCATCTAATTTAAAGCACAACACTCTGATGCTTCCCATTTCAAATCTCTACTGCCATCTAGTGGATAATGGACCATACTGCCTGATGAAGTGTGTCAAACACTGGAGACATGGGTTGCGTTCTGAAGCATACCTCTACTTTTAGTACATACTATACCCTTAAACGGCATGGTGGGCCCACAGTGATACCCACGGGGCAGCTCATCCTAAAGTCTAAAAACCCTGATGGCAAAAGTGGCGTCTCCTTTTGTCATCAGCCTCAACTCAACAACTAGAAGGGTCTGACCAAAGGATCTAAAGCTGCTGGCAGACTCATATGGTTGGTTTTTATACATAATCAGTAAAATCTTAAAACCAACTATAAAAGGTGCAAGATGCTACTCTTAATATGTTTCTTCTGTCTTTAGTCCCTTTTTGTGTCCCAGTGTGTGGTTGTTACCTACTGTATAATGTTTCATCCATGCATTGTAGGTTTGAATATCCTGGTACATTCAACATAATAAATAGGGTTGTAGTATCGACATTTTTAATTTCTTAGTACTCACCATTTCCCCTGGTTTTCCTTGGTCCCCCTTTTCTCCCTTCTCACCAGGCTTCCCCTACAGAAAAAAATAAAAACGTGCAATTACAAGCAGCAGATGTAGAGAACTCAAAACTGTAAATCAGATAGTCCTGTTAACAGAATATATAAATATAACAGGAATATCTACAAATCCACAATTTCACCATGAAGCTTGGTCTATAAAGTGCAAAGAAGTCCACTTACTGGTTCACCGGGTTCAGGGATGACATTTGCAACCTGTGATGAAGACAGCAGGTAGTAATTTGCACTGAACAGCAGGTCACATTACAGAAAATTGTGAGGATGAAAGTGTGTAGTCTGTGAACATGCACTCTGCAAAAAGCAGAAATTTCACTTACATTTCCTGGAGCACCAGGCGGTCCCCGCGCTCCCACTTCACCCTGAAGCAAGAGACAATATGTTCACAGTGTCGGCATGCTAATTACCTTATTAGAGCTAATACTGTGGGGTGACCGTTACTAAAGGAGGAGGAGGATTGTGTGACTACACTAACACAGCAAGATATCAGCTACTTATTTCAGAGCTTTTCTTATTGTCATTTTACCTTGTCACCTTTGTCACCTTTTGGCCCCACTGGTCCCTCAGTTCCTCTCTCACCCTGTGACAAAAGAGCCAAAATTATTATTATAAACCTGTTTTTTCCAGATACATGCACATTTTGTAAATAGAAAGTCAAAATCAGTGGGTCTAAAGTCTAAAGACATTTAAGGACACTCAGTGACCCCTGAAGTGGTCCCAGAAGGTTTCATTTCCCAGTTAGGAGTAATTTCACTGGGGTGGCACATGTAACACCTACCGGCACACCTCTTTCTCCTCTTGATCCATCTGCACCTGGTTGTCCGGGAGAACCAGCTTCTCCCTGTGAATAAAAAAATACATATGACATAATAAGTGTTTCATTCTGATTTAGGACACAGTGAAAAAGGCAGCTGTGAACTCACTCTTTCCCCTGGAGGTCCTCTTGGTCCAGGAGGGCCCTCATCACCCTGGGGAGCAGATACACAACCATAGATATGTCAACTTTGTATACCTCATAAGCCAGATTTTAGTAATTGCCACTCTTTTCCTGGGTTATATTAAGTACCTTAGGTCCAGGCTTGCCAGGGAAACCGTCTGTTCCACGCTCTCCCCTGGGCCCCTGCAGGGACACAAGACAACAAGTTAGTATGTCATTGGTGTCACTGATGTCCTTTTAAGGCTTTAAGTTCATCAACTTCTTGGTTTTATAGGTGCTAGATGCTATACAAGCTATACTAAGTCACTTCATTTAGCTGTTTAAAGTAATGAGCTAAAAGACACCTCCACAGACCAGTATTTTTACATAAAAAAATGGCAAAAGCATCCCTACATAATAATTCCCCATAAGCGCACAAATCTAAAGATCACACTGACCATGGTACCGTCATTACCAGGAAGACCATCCAGACCATCTTTACCAGGAAGACCCTTCAATGATCAGACACAAAATGATAATATTTAGTGGAATGACAAATGCCATTTAACAACATTTCTCCTAAAAAGCATAACTCACAGGCTTTCCGGACTCTCCGGGTTTTCCTGAAAATCCAATTTCACCAGGTAGACCCTTCAAAAACACAGAGCAGTGTCAGAATTTATGCAAATCATAAATCATGTTAGAGGATGATTTTAGTTTCTGGTCACTTACAGGAGGTCCAGTGTGTCCTTGATTCCCTGGTGGTCCAGGTGGACCTGGAGGACCCTAAAATATAAAAAAGTATTAATAATCAATAATAAAATGTGTGAATCAATCTGACTTTTTAAATCATTCTTTCATATAGACACCTAGAGGTCAAGGTGTCTGTCAGTACTGCTAAGCAGCCACTAGGTGGCAGTATTATAGCCCAGTTAACATTGAATCTTTGCTACCATTTGAACAGAGCACTATTTTGCTCCAGAGAGCAATTTGGAAAATTAATTGACATAACCTGTTGGTTTTAATCTGGGATGTTTATTTCCACTCTGCTAAAATGAACAGTGACAACACCTTTGAGAGAGAGCAGTAATGTTGTGCTTTGTGGGTCACATCAAACACTCAGCAGCCCACACAATTAAAACGGCAAATTAATTTCTCCTTGTGAGGTCAACTGTGTTGAATTTCTGGCACAATATTCATACAGAAAAGCTGTTTATTTTTACACTGCAGAAAAAATGAATACCAGACTGCTTCTCTTTATGAAAAAAAGAACAAAAATAGCAAAGCTATTGCTGAGCTAAGCAACTTCTGGACAGGTGGAAGTTATGATGCATGATTAGGCTCAGCTGTCACCTGTAATCAGCCACCCAGGACTGTGTGACAGTGTTGGCTGTTTGGGCCTCTGCTCCTCTCTACAGGTGTGAGTCTGTGGCTCCCTCTCCCTCATTGAGGGGTTGCTTTCACCTGCCTGGACTGACAAGAGCTGATCCTGCTTGTTTGTTATCAGTGGGCTTTTGGTTTAGCATTGGTTGTTTGTTCTCTTTGGCTTTTGTTGGACTGTGTGGAGCTCACTTTAATATAATTCTTCAGTGTTTACCTTCTTCCACATTGTGGTAGCCTTGTTAAACAGACTTTAGCCAATAGCAATGTTCTGCCCTGACCAGCAGAGTGCGACGACTTTGAGATCACACATTATTTTTTCACAGCTGTGTTGAATACTGATTCTGATTGGTCAATCAGGGGGCCGGATCTGATGCTATCCAGAACTGACTGTTGCTATGGACACATGTCCATTTAGTTGACCAAATCCAATATATTTAATTTAAAATCAACATTTTCTGTAAATGTTTAATAAGTAAACCATATAACAAGTACTACACTGTGCAGCAATCTGGTCAATATACCAATATTTAACCCATTCATGCTGATTAACATCTCATCATGCAGACTGAATAATTTAGATTTAAATAGATTATTGGATATCTATTTAATAGATTATTGGATTTATACGTAAATCGTATAGATCCTGAGAAGATTACCTCATGGCCAGCTAATAAGGATGCATTAACAAATAAATAATTCATCTCCTTGTTACAACTTGTCTGGCACACAGGGCATTATATCTTTCTTTCTCTTTTTTACATATATATGTATTTATTCTTCTGTTTTTGATACAGGCAAACAAACAGGAAATGATAGCATGAAGTTAAAACTGTTCTTACAGCAGGTCCAGGAAGGCCGTCCACTCCAGGCAGTCCACTTTCACCTTTCTTTCCCTGAAAGACACATTCAGTTTTACATGAAAAAATCAAACATTTAAAACATTTTTTATAAGGGTATACAACAAATAGGGTGTGTCATCTGTTATTATGGTATGATTAGGTAGATAATCTGACCAAACTGTCCATCTCATTTAAGATGTATACTTTAAAAAAATCTATTTATTTCAACAACAAGTTTCCCCCTCTAAGAGCAAGATACCATGCTAACTTAGTGGTCTGTTCACGTTCCAGGCTGCTGTCGCACCAGGATTAAAGGGCCTCAGCAGTGGTGACACCAGATCACTGATGAATGTGAGAGTGGCTCAATCTCTACCAACTCAACCATGCAGCTGACTCGATCAGGTCTGGCAGGAGTGGCTGTTATAAGAGTTCTCAACAACAGCTCCACCTCTCTCCACACACACAAGCATCTTTATCTGACCCTAAACCTCTAGAAAATAGGCCCAGCTATCTGTTTTTTTTTCTTCTCATTGTGGCAGAGTGTGACTGGAAAAAAACAATAAATAAGCAATGTTGCTCACAGGCAGATTTACCTCTTGTTAAATGTGATGTGTTCTATTCATGTTAATAAATCTTAGTCTTTAAGAAGTTCATGCACAACATGCATTTTGCTGGTGCAAGTCTTTCATTCGTGGCCAGAGGAGGTTTGGCTCCACTCTGCTGCCCAGCTGAGCAGCTGTGAATGTTGATTCCAACATGCTGCTGATGAGAAGTTAATTGTTCCCGGTAGTAAAGGCAAAGGAAGGTCGCTTGTTAATGTTTTGGAAGAACAAAATTATGTATAACCACTGTGTCTGTGTGATCATTACACAGTGCTGAGTTATGGGAAAGAGGGAAGAGAAGATGAGAAACAAGGGATGGAATAAATATCAGTTTTCTTAATTCTAAATAATCCAACTGGAATATGATAATTGCACTGAGACTACATAAACCCCAAATCACTGCAGATTAGAGTTTAGTTCTTAAATGAGCTCCTCGGGAGGGACGATAGTGAGCAGATGTTTTTTCTTTATACCACAAAAACAAATAAAATGTTTTGTAGTTTAAACATCACATCACATTACTTGCTACACATAAGGATCACAATTATGGTGGATGAGAGTGACGAAGTTGTCAAATTGATGTAGATGCTTCCCTACCTTTCTAGTGTTTTGCATATTTTGAGCCTTCTCGGCCACCATACTGTATTGAATGTACTTGGTACTGGCTGAGAAACACCTCAGCTATCCACACACACATTAACCTCACATCCAAATCTTTAGATTGGATAGACAATGGATAGGGATGAGACTATGGCTAGCACCAGGTTCATACTGAGTTATGTGAGCCAGGCTGAGGCACTTTGTTTGTGTCATATCCAAGACTAAACTTAAAGATTTATGTGTGCACCCGAATTATGTAGTTTATTAACCCTATCTGATAAACACTGGCAGTGACAGTGGAAATATGTGCCTACATACAAATATGATGCACTTCTCTCACAGGATCAAAATGAGATTCTTACCCTCTGGCCAAACTCTCCAGGTTCACCAGGGAGACCTTGCAGACCAGGAGGCCCCTGAGTAAGAGACCATGTTGTTGGTATTTCAGTACACTGTTTAGCAGTACATCTGCACAACACAGAAAGATGAGAAATGCAGAAAGGAAGTAATAAATCAGGATCCTTACAGGAGGCCCTTGGGGGCCATCGGCCCCTGGAGGACCAGGAGGTCCGGCGTCTCCCTGAAATAAAGTCAAACACTTCAGCCTTTACATACACACATGATATCATAATTGTTCCTATAATTAAAGTCTGTGGTTGAGTTGATGACGTACATGCAGCGGTTAATTACTGTATCATAATAACTATTAGGTTATGTCACTAAGCTCAAACATGACAAAGTATGAATTACTTACCTTTTCGCCCCGTAAGCCCTCTTTTTGTACCTGAAATTAAAACAATGAATAAATAATAACATGTAATTCTCAAATTAGTATATGATTGTTTAATTCATTGTGCTGGCTCAGTCTAATGACTGTGATGAAATAAAGCCAGAGGCAAGATAACTGGTTAACCCAGTACTCTCACATAAATTGAATTTTCCATAGAGTGATGTGTGGCTGAAACTACCAAACAGGCTGAGGTTAAAAAAATAAAAACACAAAGAAAATGAATTTAATTTCAGAATAAAATAAAATTTGTGTGTTAAGCTTCTTCTAACTAGACAACAGCGCCCCCAACTAGTTCAGTAGGTCACTACTCACTGATTATTTCCTGGTCTTTCATTAGCAATATTCTCAAATATTTAGTTAAGTGTACAGTAGAAACTGCTGTACATGTGTTTATTGTAGTCTGTAATTCTATCATTACATCATCACTTTGTTCTATTTCTGGCACTTACCACATCTCCAGGTAATCCGGGAAGTCCTCTCTCCCCCTGTGACACAGTTCACACAACAAGGATAAACACCCCGTCATTAGAATCAAGAGATGTTTGGGTAAAGCCCCTTAAGCAATACAGTAATAACATAGCTACGACCATAATTTATGAGATGAGTCCTGTTACTTATTGTAGGATAGTGAGGGAAGTGAAACTTGTGGGTAAAAAAAACATTATGGCTATTCATGCATATGTGTAATGCGTGCATCTGTGTGCATGCATATGGGTGTGGTATATGCACTGGAAGAATAATCAGAGTCAGTAATTACAGACAGACAAATAAACTCTGCATTTTATTTTCTTAGACAGATGAGTGGGCTGACTTTGATGGTGCAAGGCAGTAGACAGAGGAATGTCTGGAGAGAGCAGACAGTAGCTTGGGAAACCTTCGATGATACATCTCAAGATGTAACCATGCTTGGGGCAATGAGGGCTGGACGTACCTTGTCCCCTTTAATTCCGCTGGGCCCGGGTGTTCCAACCAGTCCTCTCAAACCCTAAACAGTGTTGGACAGAAGTTTTATTAATGTGCTAAATGATCAGCTACTTTTTGTAATGGTTAGATTTTGATCATGACTTACATCTTTCCCAGGAAGACCTGGTTTCCCAGGTAACCCAGCCACGCCTGACTCACCCTGAAAGGGTAACACAAGCTGTAAGAACTTATAACAACAAATAAAAACGGAAAACCACTATTCTTGTGCAAAAAAATGGGGCAATTGATTGTGTGCATCCTCAGTTGCACAATGAAGCAGGAATAAATGAGGAAATTTAAAAATGATATACAGAAATAATAAGGTTTGGAAATAAATAGTGAACAACTGGAAAACTGGAAAGAACATAACTTCAGACATGACTTTTTCAAACATTTTAAAGCTTAAAATCACTGACAAAATGGAGGCTGACTAAAACTTTTGGTTCTTCAAGAAAATTCCACAAAATGTTTATTTTATAAGAAAGAAAATAAAGTAATAAAATCTCAAACATGTAAACATCTATTGTCCACATGGCATGACATTGTATGCCTTATTTAAGCCCGTTAGCATGCTAACATTCAGACCCTGTCACTAAACAAAGTACAGCTGGGTCTAAGAAAGATCTGATTAATTTTGCAGATTTAAAGGACCACAGAAAAAAAACTCAGTGTTTGTACTACATAAAGAGTTCAAGGTCAACTAAGGTCAATGCGATTTTTAATTTTCAGGGAAACATGAACATCTGCACCAAATGAAAAGGCAATTGTTAACCTCACTGCGATGCATGAGGAAAAGTCATGAACAGCATTAGGACCTATCCTTTGTACTGCAATTCTTGATGGTGACCAAAATGATGGACCGGCCAAAGCAATGTTGATGGTAGCATGTCTAACAAAGTGGGCAGAGCTCTGTAACCCAAAAACACATCTGTGACTTTTCAGACTCCAAACCTCAGCCCCATGTGTCTCCCACTAAAGCACCTATTCCCTTTATCACCTCAGGAAAGTCGTTTTCCAGTTCTTTTCACCTACAGGAAATTGCTTACTGACTGACTGACAGCTCCAAAACTGGCATCAGCATGTCTGAATGGGGCTATAGTGTGTGTTTCTATCCTGCTGCACATCCCTGTGCCATATGGAGAAGCAATCAATGCTCTGATTTTGTGTTCAGTGCCTTATACAAAGCGCCTGTTAAAGTCTTTTGAAACTTGAAATTCAAGCTGATCTCTCAGCAAGATATAAAGTATGTGTTACAGTGAGTTCTTATATCTTCATCGTGATACATGATCTAATTCTTAGAGCAACACAGACAGCATTATGGTTATGACAAATGATGAGATAAATAAATATTTCTCCCCTAAGCTGCATTGTGTTTGGAAAATAAAGGTGTTAGCAACTGAGAGGAAAGTTCAGACATCAACAAAGCTTCAGCAGGCCTGAATAAGGTCCATTATAGCCCCGAACACCCCCACAGAATTCCAGACAGGAAGTGTGGAGAGTCAATCAAGGAAGCCACATCTGTTTGCACAATTACGCCCCTCAGTTCTCAGTTCCTCTGAGAAGTAAGGTCTTTCTCTCTTACAGAAGTTAACCCTGTCATCGGGATTTGCAGTACGAGCTCCAGGATACACAGGTTCAACTTGGATTCATGGTCCAATGGCATGGTGGGAAAACATGGACGCAAAGGTAAACGAGTAATTCCCCTTCATCATTAAGTATCCACTAATGCCCTTGAGTTCATCATGTACCAGAAGCTGTGTGGTCAAAAGGCTAATGCTTGTAGCAGGTGGCCCCCACGTGGGCTGAAGTCTGGTTTAACTCACCCTTGTTCCTGGTGTTCCTTTTTCACCTTTTGTACCAGCATTGCCCTGAAACAACACATAGTGACATCTTAACATGATTCCTAACAAAGTCATCAAGATCTTAGCACACACACACTCAGATTATACTCACAGTGACGCCTTTAGGTCCAGGTGCACCCGCAGTTCCTGAATCCCCTTGAATTCCCTGGACAAGATAATGCAGTTACGTATTAGTGGGAGTTATTGAATTGCTGACTCAGCAGGTATGCTGTCGGCCAACTGGCTGCTGCTAAGTCAGTGCTGAATCAATGATAAGAAATGCTACTGACCACCCCTAGAAACCCGAATCCTCCAAAAAAGAAGCAGCAGCAGCAGCTGTCGGCCACAAGACCCAACCAAGTAGTGGGTCTTTGACCTTTGACCTGACTTCATGTTCTTTTTACAGCAAAGAATTCAGATTTTTAGTAACAAGGTAGGTTTGGTTCCAACCATGCAAATTTAAAACTGCTTTGAAGCTCCACTACATTAAAGTCCATTGATGAGCAAATTTAGTAGTTGAAACCTTTGTTTATTTTTCTGTTGTTTGCTTTATTTAACCCATGTAATGCTAATTTAGCAAAGTGTAGGAGTTGTTTTTGTTCACTGATTTAGTCTTCTCTATTCTTATCAAAGAGTTTGGTCTGGTCAGCGTGTAACAGTCTGCTTGGCCCAATCCGAGCCATTACTCCTGGCTTCCATTTCTCAACAGCTGCTGCTTCATACAAAGGAAAGTCAACCAAACTGCCCCCCACCCACTTTTCCCTTTCATCAATCAATACCAGGCTGAAAGGAAATTGTCCATAAAAACGCATGTATGCCCACTTAACAGAACAAGTGTGACTATGAGATCTGTGCCAGAAAAAAAAACGGAAACTTTTTAGTGCCTGTCTGTATGCATGTGCACTGTCTGGATCCAAAACTGGAACAGCACTTTCACCCACCTTTAGTCCAGCTAGACCCGGTGACCCTGGATTACCAGGCCGTCCTGCTTCACCCTAATTACAAAAACAAACCACACACACACACAGTTGCACATTTCATGTCACAAAACTATACTGAAATATATATTTAAAAAAGACAAACAAAACTTACCTTGTCTCCTTTGTCGCCCGGTAAGCCATCAATACCTGGCACGCCACCAAGTCCCTGAATAGAAACACATAATTAACACCAGAATGTGAAGAGACAACAAATTAACAAAAAGACCTCCATCCATGTCCAGGACCACACCTTCTCTCCTTTTTGTCCAGCAGCACCTGTCAGCCCTATGCTGCCTGTATCACCCTGTAGACATAAAAAGTGAGTGTTTACTGTGATGTCATATGTGAGCATGCGGGTTGGCCGGCGACGATGGCGTGCTGTCAGAGAAAGGACGTGGTTTAGTTCACGGTGGTTTAGAGGAGGGACACAAATGTTAGAGACATTTAAATTAATCAGAGTAACAAAGACGTGAGGTTACACATAGAAAACAACACTTTTGAGTAAGGTTAACAGCTTCACCAAGACCCACTATGGTGTGGTTGCACACTCAAATCAAAGACTCAAGGAACAATGGCTTTCCATTGTTCCTCAAAGTGTTTGGTCTGTACAGTGATGTCTTCTTCTATGCCAAGGAATCCCGTGGAACCCAAGAGCTGGACTGAGTGAAAAGTAATGGCTGTTAAATTACACAGTACCACGAGGTCTTGCCCACCGCAGGCTTCATAAACCACTTTACAAGTCACAGAAGGTCGGGCCCCTTTAATTATTTTAAGCTTCATATCAATGCATGTCATTTCTTTTTAAGCACAGAGATTAGGAGAAAGGACCCCTGCTACTGTGCCCTATAACAAAGAAAGACATTATCGACAACAACGTGGGGGATTCGCCTCTTAAAGGTGGAATTAGAAACATTCAGTGTGATAGATTCACTTTCACCCCGTGGGACTCAATGACCAAACACAACCGCAGCACGGAGTCGGCTTACGTCATTTGTTTGCACCAGGTCTACAAAAGTTTACAGCTGCAAATTGCAGCCTTCTCTGGGAAGAAAGTGAAGACAGATGCTTGGGCAGAAAGTAAGAAATGGAAGAAGCAGCATTAAAGGTTGATTTAATGCACTTTATCCAACAAGCAAACGTTTATTCCATTGACTTTGATGTGCAGAGAAATTGGAAGCAAAGATGTGCAGATGTATTTAAAAGACAGGTGCATTTTCCAAAGTGAAAACTTCCGGTCTTTTGTGGCCACTTCTTAACAGGATGATGGATGCAGAAAAGAATAAATTATACTCTTAAGACTTCCTAGCTGGCGGTGGCAGGCTGCAGTCATTTGAGCAGACTGGGTGGGTGTTTGTGTAGAACTACCCTCACTGCTACACATCCTCTGCGGTAACCTGTCCTGTAATTCTGACAATAACAGTTGTAGGAACATTTTTCCCAACTAGAGCAATAGGTTAAATATAGACAGCAAGAAGGAAAGATGTCAAAATGTTTATAGATATTAGAATGTTTCATCTACATGCATACAACATATGCACAATATGCAGACAAACATGTGTTTGGGTTAAGATATGCTCATGCAGAGATGCAAAGAGGCAGGTACTTACCTTCTCACCTCTGTCACCTTTGACAGAGATCACTTTGCCCTGCAAATAATTAATCGATAAGGATCAATTATTATCGAGGCAGGAAGAAAAAGCAGAAGGCATGCAGAATAAAAAAAAAATGACCTAAGATTATAATTATCAAACTGCTTCAAACCTATGAACTTAATCACCATAACAACAAATGTTTTCATACAGTTTCTCCTTTTTCTCCTTTGATGCCGGAAGGTCCGGTGGCACCCTTAGGCCCACTGCCACCCTGAAAAAAGGTAGGGATGTCCACACAATAAAGAAGCAGAATAAAAACAATGAAACTTTAAATCTACAAAAGTCAGCGGTAGATGACCTTTTCACCCTTAGAACCTGCGACACCAGGTGCACCAATGTCTCCCTGTGAGAAAATGAAAATACAGCCGTGTTGTTGAAAGCCATTAAAGAGTTAGAGAAGCCAAACTCCATCCATACAAATCATAGACAGGAAAGGAGGACATGAGGAAGAAATCTGGAGGCTTTTACCTTCTCTCCTGCAGGACAGGAGCAGTTCACTGGAGGGGGTCTTCGTTGCTCCACAACGGTGGGTGTTGGAGCAGGGATCTCCACAGGGGGGGCCTCTGTCACAACTTTCTTAGGGCACTAAAACCAACACAGAGAAATAGATTTGAGCAATCATTAGATGGATGGATGGATCAAAGGACTGATAGATATTGGATGGATGAATGGTTGGATGATGGATGGATGGATGGATGGATGTTTGGTAGATGGGCAGATGGATGGATGAACTTCATCATAAGACCTTTCCTTTGTGCTTACATTATTCATTATCTTGGTCATAACCTAACACTTGACTGTAATCAGCCTCTACTGATGGCACCTGCTCTGTGATTTCCACTGATATATAAAACCAGCATCAGCTATGGACCAGAAGAGACAAGAATCAGTGAAGAATCTCTTAAATATTTAACTCTGATATTAAAGATGGTGATCTTATCCCTTACAGTATCTGCTTTATATGAATAACGGCTGATACATGGAGCTCAGATTAAGTCATATTTAATTTCCAGAGAAGAAGAACTATGTCCTAAACATTAATTAATCCTATAAAATAGTAACCTAGAGTCAGAAAACTCTCACATCAAAATGCCTTCCAACACCTTTTCTCTTTTTAAGAGCAGGTAGGGTAAATGGAAGCCTACAGACACAGCTATATGTCATTCGTTTGGCAGCAACCCACTCTGGCCTGGAATATTTCCTAGCATTAGCTTTGTTAGGACATGGCAGTGAATTAGCTACAGACACTAAATGAGAGACTAGCAACATCCAGTGTTCCTGATGCATTTTTTTAATCTTACAGTATAATTCTATTGCATTAGTTTGCTGTATTGTTTGTTAACCCATAAATCTCCATGTTAGATGCAGAACAGGCAGGAGATTTGTGATACTGCAGCTTTTAAACTACATGGTTTAACACTCACAGGCCCGTTGGGCAGATCACAGCAAGTTTCCAGCTCTGCATGCTTGGAATCGCAGTATATCATCATCCTCTGGAGGTCGAACTGTGGGAACACAGACAGACAATTGATGATCAGATCAACCCAAACAACATGACCTTGTCTCAAATAAAATAAAAAAAACACAACTCACATCAATTGGCACACTGTCATAAAGCCTCTTCCCAATTACAGTCTTCCCCTGGATATCGATGTCCTCCCTGTCTTCTATGGGCAGAGTCTGGATGTGTTTGCAGTCCAGGTACAGAGACACAGACTTGGCCTCCACGCTGAGGGCAATCTTGTGCCAGTTGCGATCAAAGAGATTGTCCACTTCAGGGTTCTTGAACACGGCTCTGACAGCATCTTTTGTCAGGCCAACAGCGTTGTACTCCACCGCCTTATTCTCGCCATCCAAACGTATGGACACCTGACAAGACATCACATTAGTATATACATCAAGAGGTCTGGATCTAATTTTCCTTCACTGACATTTTGTGCCCAATAATTAAAAAGGAACTAAAACATGAAAGATCTCCATCTATCCTAAGATCCAAATCAGTCACATTCATTACTATTTACATTTGGCTGACCCACCTGTGGGATTCCATATTTGTCAAAAACTTGCCAGAGGTACCAATCTTCCCGTCTTGAGGTTTTCCTGAATTTGAATGTGGTCACAAAGGCATATTCATCGGGCAGCCCCTGAGGAAAGACGTCTCTGTGGAGTAAAAAAAAAAACATGTAATTGTACTGGATGTGATAAACACACAGTTTAAATATTAATATATAAACCTCAAATTAAACACAGTGTCAGTGTTTCACCTAACAACTGCTCTGTTTATAGCTTCTGCCTAAACAGAGACTGTGCTTTTCTTAGCACATGACGCTGCTTAAACATTTTAAGAAGAGGCAGAAGGACGCAATATCATTTTCTAAAGGGATGCTCAGAGAATAAAGAAATAGTTTATGAAACTGGCTGTATATGAGATGGGTTTATCAGTTTCATGTTTGTTTTATTAAAGCTGCACACAACCATGTAACAACATCCACTTTCAAGTGTTGCAAAGAAGCCTATAAAAAAATCCTATTTTCACTTTAAAGGGGAGCTAACCATGGTGTTACAAGCCTGAAAGAAAGCAAAGTAAAATGTCAAAACAAAACTCAAATTCAAACAAGTCTCAAATTCCCGGAGTTTAAGAGAGAGAGAGACCCAGTTTGCAAAAGGATTTTGGAAAATTAGTTGAAAAATTAGCACCACTGGTGATCTGAGTGAAGTCTGTGAACACAGGAAGGGGGGTGCATGGTGCCTGAGCCTCATGTCAAGTAAGACTTTTTATCTTAGCTGCTTGGATAGGTTCAAGAAAAGATGTGTTGAGGCTTCAAACCGATCTAACATTAAAGACTGGTTCACATTTGTGACAAACTTTGTCGCCATTCTGTTGGTTACCGTGGTTACAGAAGATTTTTACCTCATTTTTATCAGCCATGTTAGTACAGTTTCCCAATAAATCCTAATAAATGCCAACTTGTATCTGGCAAAGACTATTGAACACTTTGAACATGGAGCTTCATAAACATGATAACCCAAACCATCATCTTTTCCAAACGTTGTCGTCCAACCCTAACCAACTGAAGGTGGTGGGTAAAGTGAACTCTAAAGGGATAAAAGACCTCCAGCATCTGCAAATGCAGGGTTTTTGTCAGCCTTTGTGCCTACTGGTATTGATATTATCATCAGAAATCGGCTTTAAAATGAAATATCAGCCATCAGCCAATAAAAGGTAGGATAGGATAAGATAAGATAGGATAGGAAAGATAGGTTGACTCTGGCTAATTATCACGATGGTTACATCAAGAAGACATTCTTATAAATGTGTTTCATGTGTGATAGAAACTGCTAGCTTAGCTGCTGTTTACTTGGTTGTAAAGTTAACATGGAAGGCATGATGTTAACTTAAAATATTTGAATATGTTGGATATTAAAAAGAAATATTTAGCTGTCCTCACACAGGACAGGGAGCCTCTAATTAGAGTTCTATTTTTCTAAAAATAATAATAATAATAATGTACAATAGTGAATTTTGCAGTACTGGTCACTTACTCTGTTTGCTGCACAATGGGCATGGTCCCAAGACGAACGTATGAACTTTGTCCATCATCAACTCTGCTTCCTAGAATATCCCTCACATTGAAGTACTCCATCAGGTTGAACCCTGCAGCAACACAGCAAAAAGAGCTGGGAGCAGCCTCACACACACACACACACACATAAATAAACAGCACAGCAGGTTCTCCAGTCGTGAGGCAGAGTTATGGTTTTGTCAGATTTCTTGGGGTAGACTGTAGTTTAAGTGGGTCAGTCCCGGCACACCCTGGCCTGCAGCCACTGTGTTTGTGGCCTTCTGGAGAGAGATTAAACTTATTACTGAACAACTGGAAAATAGAAGCATTTGTTGGTCTATTATATGTTAGATTTGCTGCCAGGAGGAAAAAACTAGTTGCGTTGCACTAGTCCACATGTGTGTGTGTGTACAGTGTCCTGCAAGTGGTGTAACCACAGACCATATTTAGGATGGACACTCCCTTGTACAACAAACAAGTGCTGTAGCTATGGCGATGCTGTGCCAGTTAAAAGCTGGTGGTTATGTCATGTGGACTGAGCTCTTCTGGAAGCAGACTGTGCCATTAGTGAGTCAGTAGGACGGCTTTGGCCTATTCCTGCAGCGAAATCTGTGAGATGAAAAGTTTCCGGAGGGCTGGGGGTGGGGTGGGGGTATTAACACCATGTGCAGTAATCTTTCAAAGAGGAAACTGCAGCATTAAGGTGGTAATGTGAGAGTCTGGCACAAGCTTAGTGGATGTCATTAGAAATAGCCTGGAAACAGGTGGTAAGACGTGCAGGCTAGCCCCTGCGCCATTAGCAAGAGAGCAAAAATAACATTAAAAACAAAAGCAGTCACAACAGCCTGACCTACTGAGAGGACTGGGCTTCAGCTAGTGCACTTTGTCTGTCAGTAAAGAGTCTCAGATGCACTGTTTGGCATAAGAGGTTTTACTATTATACACACGCAAATACACAACAGGGCAGAGAGCTTGGCTGTGCTCAGACATTAAGATTAAGGGGACATTTTTCTCACAGTTTTACATTTATCTGCACTGGCCAGCAGATGGTGCTGTTTCTTCCCTGGCTTAAAACATTTATTTTTGATTGTATGACACTGGAATGTTATAAATACCAGTAGCTCCTGTGCTACTGTGATGCTTAAAAGTCCAAAAAACCTGAACTGTACTTTAAAAATGTCATTGCACTCTGCTGAGAGAGGTGTGATGTCTAGACTATCCATTTCTATAATGCATAAGATTCATTAAAAAGGTGTAAAAATAAAAAAGGCCCCAGCTCTGCATTTTGGTGATGCCACAACTTAAACCAGCATGTTGTTTAACTGGTTTATCACTAACTCGAGTAAGCCGTGCAGCTGTGAGTTTTGCTGGCCTCACGTACATTTGCTTGCCACGCCATTTCTGTGGCCGCTCGGAGGCCATCTGAGCGCAGAGCTGTAATTTGGACTGGCAGCAGATAGCGTATAATCAACCCCACAAAAAAAAAGTTATTTTGGACGAGCGGTGGGGTGATCTGTGGCGAAAGCCAGATGAGTTCACTGACTGGGAAAAGGCGAGCGCATATGCACAGCATTCTTTTTGATCAGAGCAGATGGAAACATTTGAGCCGCAGATAGTGGAAGTCGCTCTGAGTGTACTCAGTGTAGCCCAAGGGGTCAGGCTAGACAGCCCAGGATAAATGCAAGTCTGACTGAAACCGCAGGTCTCTTGGCTGTCAAATCATAATCAGTGGCAAATAGTTTTGACATTTGTGTGTGTATTTGTTGTGTAATTAAGTGGGGGGGGGCTGCTGGAGTGGAGAGAATCTGCTCAACCACAAGTAGGTTTGACAGAGTCTGTCTTAAAGTTGGGCTGCAGCTGGGAAATCCCCGGACATCTTTGTCATGTCAGACCTCAGCCCTGCTCCTCTTTGATAACATTTTAGGTTTTGGCTCTTAGATCTGATCATGACACAAGTGTCTGGATATTCTGTGGACCTGCTTTGGCCTCCTTGTGGTCCCCAGACCATACTGCAAATCCACTTCTAAATCAGTATGATCTGACATCATGAAGGCTTTTAAAATGATTACTTATGATTCCTTTTACAGCTAAGAGGAAGAGCAAAACTGCATTTGCTCCTTATTGTATGTGTTACCCTACTGCAGGATTAGATTGTAAATTATTTTAAAAAAATGCAAAAATATAGTGAAGAGGCCAGTCCAGGGAAATGTATTGTAGGACTTCTTCTTTTCTCCAACACTGTACTTCCTGTTTACATCTGCAATAATCAATAAGACCACCTGAAGTACATACATATACATATAGAGTACATTTTCAAATCCACATTTTCATCTGTGGGCTCTGCTTCCCACTTGGATGACATGTTATAGGTGTTAACATGATGAACTGTTCACCCTATGGGCTACCCACTATACCACCTAATATGCATTGGGTTAAGTTCAGGGACATACAGTGGGTACAGAAAGTATTCAGACCCCCTAAAATGTTTCACTCTTTGTTATATTGCAGCCATTTGCTAAAATCATTAAATTCATTTTTTCCTCATTAATGTACACACAGCACCCCATATTAACAGAAAAACACAGAATTGTTGACATTTTTTGTGAATGTATTAAAAAAGAAAAAGTGAAATATGAAATGGTCCTAAGTATTCAGAGCCTTTGCTGTGACTCATATATTGAATTCAGGTGCGTTTATTTCTTCTGATCATCCTTCAGATGGTTCTACACCTTCATTTAAGTCCAGCTGTGTTGATGATACTGATTGGACTTGATTAGGAAAGACACACACCTGTCTGTATAAGACCTTACAGCTCACAGTGCATATTAGAGCAAATGAGGATCATGAGGTCAAAGGAACTGACTGAAGAGCTCAGACACAATTGTGGCAAAGATCTGGCCAAGGTTACAAAAACATTTCTGCTGCACAGTGGCCTCCATAATCCTTAAATGGAAGACCAGAACCCTTCCTAGAGCTGGCAGTCTAGATTTTTAATAAATTGAATAAATTGAAAAAAAAAAAAAAAAGCAAATGTGTGCAACACAACAAAGAGTGAAAAATGTAAGGGGGTCTGAATACTTTCTGTACTTTCTGTTTTTTTTTCTTTTTTTTATGATGTTGTAGTGTCTGGTCTAGATATTTTTTGTCTAAACAGATCATACTAAATGTATCTTATTTTATTCATTTTTTAAAACCATCATGTTCTATTTTTAAAAAATATACATTATAAAAATTACAAGTTCCAGCCACCAGCATTTAAATAATAATAGAGAATAAATAGATCTGTATTTTAAAGCGCAATATAAGAATAAATTATGTTTTAAAGAAACGTTATATTGACATTATATTATTGTATTATATTATTATTATTACCTTTCTGCTATAGGGATGATTGACAACCACCTTAATCCTCTATTCTAATCCGGATCTACACATGATACTCCTGCAAGAGGCTGCCCTTCTGGACAGTGCCAGCACCACTAGTGGAGGAATGACCTACAACAACATCATCATTTTATTATATAATGCCAAAAACACATTTTTAAGATTATAACATATGTGTGTGGGTATTCAGTTGTGATCCTGGTCCCAGTCATGACACTATAGCACAAAGTAATTCAGAGACAGGACACCTTTCTGTCATTTTCTCACAGATACAGTTGTCCATAAAACAGTCTGTTTAAGCACTCTGTGGAATGAGTGGGCTCTCTTGTGAAAGTCTAAAAAGCAATGGCTGTGTTTCACTTAAAAAGATCCTTTTCATAGGCGGTGTCATCTGTTTCTGACGAACAGACCAGAATTCATTTCCTATCCAAAATGTATTTATCTTACAATTTAGCGACTAAGTAGTGGTTTCCACATTAGCCTTGAAGAGTAAAGTTCTTGGAGTTGAATTCTCTTGCCAGCTGGGGTCTTTTTGTGCGATCGCATGTTATGTCTAAGCAGGTTTCCTCCAGCTGTAGGTTAGCCAAAGTGGAAATCGCCCATAGGAGTGATGTGTATGTGTGTGTGTGTGTTTGGCCACATGTGCTGTCACAGGTTGGCAGCAGTGAATGAAGCAGGAATCTGCATTACAGATTCAAACTTCAAACATCCTTGTCACAAATGCAATAAATGAGCATACACAGCACATAAAGCCTCACAAAACAAGTCCATTAACAGCTCTAAAAAAACCTGCACCAGCTGACCACATCATCAGATGCCAACATGCCAGCCAAGTGTGAACGTTTCTAAAAACCTGCAGCTCTGACATCTCTTTTCCTCCCCTTGAACTTGGCCATAGTGAGAGTCCAAATAAATCATGCCAGTGCATCTGTTTTTTCTCTTAGGGTGATGGATGTGTGTGTGGGAGACACAGACAGGAACTCAAATCCCCCCAAAGACACTCTTATAACAACATCCGAACTTTCTGGTTAAACGCTATTCAAGACTTCTGGAAAAAAAAACAACTTTAAACAGCAGCTTGGAATGCTTAAAATACATCACATGATGAGAAACAAGTTTCATTTTAAGACAAGTTTAACAGCTAAGCTTAAAAATAACTATAATGTCCAAACGAAAAAAAATTGAATTGGCAACAGTGACAGTTAAATGACAAGAATAAGTTCTGATGTAGCATGTAGTCATGTATTAGAGGTAGAAGAATAAAAGATTATAATCTCTTCTTCGCTTGATGGAAGCCGGGCAAATGAAAACCAGTGATGTCACAGACCAACAGAGACCACTCAGAAATTGATCTGCCAGGGTCAAACAGTGACTGGTGGTGCCTTTGTTCTGATTAGCATCAGTAATACCATCAGTTTGAATGGCTTACTGAGGGGCTAAGAGCAGGCCTAATACAAACATGATTTGCATTCACTTGCACAGCATAAGACATGATGTTTCCATGTCAAGCATAAAATCAGTTTTTTTCCAGACAGATAAAAAGAGAGAAGGAAACTGTAAGTCCAAAAAAATATATTTTTTTTATCTCTCTTTGTGTAAAAGAAAGAAAAAAAAAAGCTAAACGTGGGAGTGTAGGAAATGCTTTGAAAAAATAAGGAGCTGACTTTGTGGTCAACAAGTGCTGCCAGCACTGTGTGTTTGCACATACCTGGAACCTCTTCAAGACCATAACTGGTGCTGTTGGGCTTAAATCGATCAGGCTGAACCTTCATGTTTGGACACAGGACATCTGAGGGAGAAAAGACAATAGTAGAGTTAGACACGTAGTAAAGGAGAACATGGGAGTACAGGGGGAAGAGAGGCTGCATTGGAAATCTAATCATGTTTCACTGTTTTATTAGAGAAAGCAGTCAAAGAGGAGGGGGGATAAGACAAAAAGGTGTGAAGCGGGGGATTGTTTTAGGAAGCTGTGATCTCACTGAAAGACTGATATGTGATCTGAGGAGCGTCGGTACACACAGACTGCATTTCATCTCTCCTGTCTGAACGGGTGTAAGATGGGGGAGTGAGGGGTGAGGTGATTCTACTAGCATGCAGGGCACATCCACAAACCCGAGAAGCAGCATTAGTGTTGTGTTTCCACACACACACACACGCATATTTCAGTGAGGGTGGTGACAGTGAGAAAGGAGACACCTGAGGAGTTTTTTTATTGGCAGGAGAGGTATTTTCTATTTGAGTCAAGCTGCTAGCTTTACTACCAAACAAAGCAGAGCTGGAGTTAAGTTTAATAGATGTAAATGTTTGCTTAGTTTGAGTGATGTCGTCATAAAAAAATATCCTTTAGTGTGCAACTATTTGATGGATTGCAGCACAGCTTTGCACAAACATTGATGCATGCCAAAGGACACACTGTACACACACAATTTTGGGCACAAGTCATATTATATGCTAATTATCACAGTAGCAGCTTAAAGAAACAGATGTTTTTGATTAGCTGGGAAAGAAGGGGGGACTGCTGCCAAGATGGCGACGGCTGGAGGCACCACACAGATCTATTCAATGCACTGTGTGGATGCAGGTTGGCTTGGTTGCCAGGCAACTGTTGGTGACCTCCATCTGTGTTAGTCGGCAGATATTTTGTTTCTCGTGACTGTAAATACTAGCTTAAATATTAGCATGGTAAACACAGTAAAGCTAAATAAGCATACTGATATGGGCGATGATAAGACTTCACTTTCTTCACTCTTCATCCTCATCCTCAGACTCTGAACCCCATCAGTCTGGCTGCACTGTCCTCTCTGTCTCCCGCAGATTTCTGTCCAGTTTGTGGACATGGTCTAAAAAACGTTAGCTTTGATCAAAGATTTTGTATTGACGGTAAGAGACTGTTCACCGTCATATATATTTACATACCCACACAATGAGACAAGCGATAAGGAGGGTCAGACATCTGCTGTAAACAAGATCTTGGCTACTCAGTATGTGTTTGTAACAGTAAACCTGCCATTATGCCATAATCAATTATTCTTTTCTTGAAATATTTAGGTGACTTGACCCTTTATTGATCCACCATGTAAGATTTTTAATTGTTAAACCACTAGAAGTCTGTCTACATATCCCATTACACCATCCTCATTGAAGGTTGTAGATTTGCCCACATTAAATACTCCCTCCCTAATCTGTCCTCCCTCCCAATGTCAGGATAAATGTCAGGCCACAGCAGCAAATCAGCATCCTTGTCATCAGTTTGTAATCAATCTGTTCAGAGGAACTTCTCATTAAAGCTAACATTAACCCAACAGTTTGTCTGCATCCCACCTGTCAGTCCTAAATATTATCTGTGTGCCAAAAATACCACAGCGAGACACTCCAACTTCCCAGATAGATCAAGTATTTGCCAAACATCTACTCTAACACCCTGCTATTTTCTTGAGATCACTGGCAGGAGAATCATCATGTTGGAGGGGCTTTTAACCATTGTGATGCTGATTGTGAGGACAGATGTGTTGACATGAGAAAATCCTAGCAGCTAACTGTCAGCATGAGGATACATTTAATTCCTCGTGCTCTGTTTCAGTTTAAGCTTGTTTTTAGAAGCCTTTACTTCTTGGTGAGAAACTTCTACCAAGTCTACCAAAAATTACCACTCCATGAACAAACGGAAGTGCGTCACCCTGAGCCCTGAGACTTAGCATGCTAGATTCAGGAGCTACTCCCTGCACTTGTGGCCCTTAAGCTATAATTTAGGGATCCAGCTGCGAGTTAAATTGGAAGCAACGTTAAAAAAAAAACCTGCCTTTAGAAATAAATGTCTCAGGCAGATTTAAAGCAGCCACACACAAACCAATATTTGTGTGCAGGCATAGATCGTTACATTTTTAATCCATACTATTATCCTGGTTGTTGAATTTTCTAGACTGTAACTCCGGGGTCGCCTGGGGTCCTACGGACTCTGGGCCACACGTGCTTTAATGGGTCCATGGGTCCATTTTTAAACCTATAGATTAAAAGGTGAATACGTGGACATTTGAAACATTAGAGCTGTAATTTTCTTTGGTTAAAATAGCTTTGAGCATTGCTCAGCCAGCCAGTCGCGCTGACCACTTGATATACTTGGAGGCTCACTCGAGGAGGCGATTTTTGAGAGATTACAGAAAGAAAGGAAAATGTTTTCTCCTCCTGTGTAAATTTAGCTTATGGTTAGTTCAAACTTTGCTACTTTATAATATGCAGCCTACATGACTGGTTGGCAGATTGAAAATCCGTAGAGTCAAAAGAGCAAGGTCATAGGTCGCAGGCTTTAAAATGAAACCTCCGCAGCACAAGTTGGGTGCAAGAGGATACACCCTCAAAAAAGAACATAGACTCTGACTCGTCACTTTGTTCACAAGGAATCTCTGCCTTGTCAAACTTTGACAACTTTAAAAAAGAGTTAGGAGTTTGACATTGCTCATCTTAGAGCACACCGTGTAATCATGTCATTTTCATTTTTTGTAATTATTGTTTGTGGCTAAAACTCATGGCATCCTTTTCTTTTCCTGTCTGGCTAATTTTAGGCAGGAATTTAAAGCGTTGGAGTGCAAAGCATTCATCTTCTCGCACACAGATGCTTTCCCGTGTCACTACAAGTTCTAATTTTTAAGCCAATTTATCTAATTGATTGTGCTATGTAAACTTTGTAATCTGGATTGGAGTGGAATAACCGCTGAGGTTAACACAACACAGGCTTTCCAGTGCTAAGAGTGAAAAGGACAGCCCACACCACAAATATGTCTCGGTTAGGAAGCTGTCATTTACAAGCCAGTTTTTTGCAACAGGACCCTCACACGCCTCACTTTCGATCAAAAGGAGCGAGGCAGGCGCAGTGTGCATGTGGTTGGGGTGGGGTTTTGTGGTCAGGGTCTTTTCCTCTACATAGTGGTTAAGGGTTAAAATAAGATTTGATTAGGTGCACATTAAGGGCGAGGCTTCAGTGTGACTTACTCTCACAGAGCCTTCTCCTCAGCCTGCCTCTGATCTTGTCAATAGCATTGAAGTCTGTCACGTGGAAGACGTGGGCGTTCTTGGGCTCGGCAGCGATCTCCTCCAGCTCCACTTTCAGGGCCTCCCCTATGCCCACAGCGAACATCCTGATGCCAGCTTTGGCAGCCGCCTTAGAGGGCTCCAGAACGTAATCCTGGCTTCGGCCGTCTGTAAGGAGGATGGCCACCTTCTGAATGCCCTTGGCCTTGGGCCTGGCTCCGTTACGTTCCGTGAAGATGTTGTTGGTTGTGTAGCTGATAGCGTCCCCTGTCATTGTATTCCCGCCCAGGTAGCGTATGTCTCGGGCAGCTTTTTTCACATCTTCCAGGGTCCTGTGTCGGCCCAGGGTGAACTCAGTGGTGGGTCTGTCACTGTAGCGGACCACAGCTACTCTGGTCTTGTCTGGAGCCACGTCGAAAGACTCCACCAGGTTGGACACCCATTGCCTAATCTTTTCAAAGTTCTCCTTTCCTACGCTAGATGAAGTATCCAGGATGAATGCCAAGTCATAGTGGACATTTTTACACCCTGGAGCAGACAGACAGAAAGGTTTAGGTACACAGTCCCCCACAACTGCTCAGCATTTTAAACCTTAATGTTCTTACCTGCCCTCTGTGCTTCCACTCTCTCTCTTGAAAGAGTCAAGGCCAGGGTGACCAAGACCAGGGTGATTCTAAATCCCAGTCGTAATTCCATCTCGGCCTTGGCTTGGGTCTGTTTTGTTTATCTTATTACCACCATCAAGCTGTTCAGTCTGTGGAGAGGTCAGTGGAAACATCAGCAATTCAGCATGCAGCTCAACTTTTGACATCTAAAGCACCTTTTACACACAGAATTTGCAACTGTTTCTTTCCAACCATAAGTGGAAGAGGCACTTCCTGTGGTGCAGGGAGAAGGCTTCCTACCATGTTATCTCATCCTAGTCTAAAACTGATTTAAAATTGTATTAGGCACTATAAATGTAAAACGAAACATAAGAGAAAAAACTAAATCTCACTACCCCATTGTGCAGTTTTCTCTTTTGGTATGAAAGCTGGCAGGAAATGTTCCCCATTCTCATGATGCCATAATTGAAACCTAAGTCTGAAATACACATCTATCTACGGCAGCAAAAAGAACACTCCATCCAGAGACAACTGGATTCACAAAGATTGTTGAGACTTGCTGCCAAACTACTTTTTTTACCATTTCCACCCCACAAGACAGTCAGCAGTGTGCTGATGTTGAAATTTGAAATCCACACAGGTATTTATAGTTTACATGTCCTGATCAGTCTGGATTTGTTTAGCATGGCTGACAGAATCCTGTCACATAAACTATTCCTGCACTTATTGTACACTAGTGGTCATAGCGCCTACTATTATGACTGATGTGTGACTGACCGTAGCCATAACATGGGCTCGTCCTGACTGGAAGTGTGTGTCCCGTTGCGGGGGGTCAATGCGGGGGTGGTGGTGGTGGTGGAGGAAAGTCTGAGTTATGCACAACTTGGAAAGCAATAACGGCTCATGAGCTGAAAACCATCCTTTTAGAGCACGGTCATGAATTATCCTGTCAATGTATGTTTGTTCCATAAGGTACACAAATTGACCTTTTTAATAAGATCAGTACTAGTTACACATCTCTATAGTGTAGTTTAGCATGAATTACCTTTAAGAATAAAATCTGAAGAAATGGAGCAAATTGATTCAGTTAATGAAGTCAGTTAATATTATGTGGGGTACCAATAGGGAGAAGGCTAGATTAGTGGTTAATGAGCAACCCCAAAACATAGACTGTGAGGGAGTCTTTGAAGGCCTACGCATCGGTCAGATTTACACGTTGACTTTGTGTGCGTAACTTAATGAGAAATGATGCATCATTTACACACTGCACATATGAGTCCTAAAACCTGGAAGCACTGCAAGCACTTTAGCACATTGGGCTTCCTTGTCTTGAGGAATGAACTCATTAGATGTTATATGCTGCACCAGCCTACAAAACTACTGCATCCCTGCTGCACTGTGTGCTGAGTTTAGATGTGACTGCTTCCCTGGTTTGGGTTAAAACAAACACCTTTCTTATTAAACACACACATTACAGTGCACACTTGTTCTATTTGTAACAAGGCATCTGCCATTTTCTTGGTTGCCGTGGTGACCAGTCCTTCTCTGTTTAACTCAACTATATCTCACTTTAAACATTTAAACTATTGAAGTCGCCAGTGTGATGAGTTGCAATCAGTCTTACAGGGTACTGCTAAAACATGTCAATATTTAAATACACATGATTTTGAAAATACAAACTAATTGTGAGCAGAAAGTGAGTCCAGGCACCACTGTTACACAGTTACACTGTTACATAGGGACACCATTTATAAAACAGCAGCCTGTTGACTGTGGTGTAGCTGAAATATAGAGAGTGCATTATTCACTGAGGGTTGAAGCAAAGTGCCTTGGCACGAATTTCCTTATCTGATTCTCCACTGGGCTATTTCGGCTACTCGTTTTAACTGTTGCTATTAATGGGCAGAATGGCTGACCGAATAGCTTTAATTGCTCCAATTCAGTGCGTATTTAAAATCTGAGAAATTCAGTGCAGCCAGACCTCACTGGAAGAAAAAAAGAAAAGCTGCTAAAGGTTTTTTCAAGCCGCTAATCCTCTTTAACCAACTTTTTACAAGTCTAACATATTCCAATTTGCCCCCCCCCCATTTTTCATTGCTAATTACATTTACATACACTGAATGGGTCTTCCAGTGCTGAGCTGTATTAATCTGTAGTTTTACAAGCAGATACAGTATCTAAGGTAAAGCTAAAAACAAGCTGCTTTTGCCCCATCAACATCTGAATCTGCGGCCAGTTTCCCTACAAACTGCAGGTCTGTATCATCAGGCCTGTTTCCACTTCCTCTCTGAATGGCAGACCTGGGACTGCAACATAGATGTGTCTAACAGAAACAGCACGTTTATCATTCCCAAGATGTCAAAAACAGTGTGTTTTTTTCCATGTGCAACTCAAGAAGAAGAAAAAGTCTGTTTTCTTTCTTCATAGTGTGTCTGAACAACAATAACACTTCATAAACAACACATGAACATTTTAGATTTTAGAGGAGAATATCAGAAACAGATGGATCATTTTTTTTACTTTATGATATTTTTCTTACCTGGGCTGTCACTCAGTCAGTGTTACTGGAGGTCTCTCTCTCTTTCTTTGCCTCCAGCTCTCACCCTGAATCAGCAGAGGGGCAGCATCATTATTAATAATCCAAAAACTGTCTCCCCCTGTGTACACCAACAAATCAGGATGAGATTATTATGTAATCCAGGGTGACAATCCAGTGTACAGTGTTGTTAAAAAGTGAGGTGAGGTGAGCTCCAGCAACCTTGTGGATGGGCTGGATAGAGTGGGAGGGAACTGCAAGAGGGGGAAAGTGTAGAGTTTCACTGAGGGGACGAGGTGGCTTCTACTGTTCTTGACTGGGCTGTGCTCTCACATAAAAAAAGGCTGAGAGGCTCAGCCAATTATAGACCCAAGTTTCTGGATATTTTTGTCCTTTTTTTTCTTCTCTCCTCCACGACTGCACCCAGCTGCAGTGTTGCCCTCAAAGAAAAAAAGGCATGGCTTCTTGGCAACTCCCTCAACTGTCCGGCCTTTGCCACTGTGATAGCCACAATGGAGCCGCCCTGGGGCTGGTGGTGGGCCGGGCCACGTTGGCTTCAAGCAGCCACACACTTATGGAGAAGGGCTGTATTTAAGTTGTGGAAAGGATCACAGAACACTAGTGCTTCCAGCTTTTTGTTAAATGTCTGTCCTCACACTGATTTACAGTAAAGCTCTGTGATCTACATTATGTTGTTCTATATGGACAGGTTTAGTGTCATATCAGACACATCCTTCAGTTCATAATTAAACACTGCTGTATACATAATATGAAATATAAACATTAGCCTATTAGGGTAATACACTGCTCAAAAAAATAAAGGGAACACTTAATGAACACAAAGTCAGTCACACTTCTGTGAAATCAGCCTGTCCAGTTAGGAAGCAACACTGATTGTGAATGAGTTTCAGCTGCTGTTGTGCAAATGGGACAGACAAAAGGTGAAAATGAGAGGCAGTTATCAAGACAGCCCCTATAAAGCAGAGGTTCTGCAGGTGCTGACCACAGACCATTTCTCTGTTCTCATCCTTTCTGCCTGATGTTTGCTCACTTTTGCATTTGGTCAGTGCTTTCAGCCCTAGAGGTAGCATGAGGCGGTGTCTACAACACACACAAGTTGCTCAAGTAGTGCAGCTCATCCAGGATGGAACATCAATGAGAGCTGTGGCAAGAAAGTTTCTGTGTCTGTCAGCACAGTGTCCAGAGCATGGAGGAGATACCAGGAGACAGGCCAGTACGTCAGGAGATGTGGAGGGGGCAACAACCCAGCAGCAGGACCGCTACCTCCTCCTTTGTGCAAGGAAGAACAGGAGGAGCACTGCCAGAACCCTGCAACATGACCTCCAGCAGGCCACTAATATGCATGTTTCTGCTCAATCTTCTCTACGTATTATGACCTGGATGACTGAGAAGCTTCATCAACAAGGGGAAAAATGGAAAAAAAAACAGGAACCACAAGCACAATTATAAACACACAGATCACAGCATCACAAGAAGCCAGGGCAGGAATGGCGACTTTGCAGAAAACAAATAAAAGAAACACTAGCTTTACTGTTAGAGAGTACCAAAGTTTTTGTGCAATATTACACATAATGTAACATTTTGTCCTTTGTCCTTCTGTTGCTTTTATTTGTAACTCATTTTCTTAGCAATAATGAAACTCTTTAGAAGTCAAACATTGTTTTTTACAATTTGTACCTACGTATATGTGTTCTGGATTGATCTACACTTGTAGTTCTGTGTTTCACATCTGCGTGCGCACTGATGTCCTTATCACATGTGGTCATGCACTCTGACAGCAGAGGAAGCTGCAGAGAAACACAGCAGCCCCGTCTGTCTGTGTTTCTCCCTGTGAAGTCAGCGGCATCACGATTCTCACGTTGGCAGCTCCTTGGTTAAGTCTTTCCTCTGCAAAGCACTGCTACAGCTGTCACATAATGCCTTTGCTGCACTAGAAAAAACCTTGTATGGCTCCAAAATCCTCTCAGTGTCAATATTTGAGTGTCATGGACAACAAACAAGTTAGCGATTCCATCCAGGCCTATTTACAGTGCCTTTGTAGCCAAGGAAAGTGAGCCTAGGCCGGGCTATGTATAGGTGCGGTGTGGTGTGGAGGGGAACTGGGCTGATGATTTGGGGCAGATGCACGTTATGAGTGATGGTGTCAGTCTGAGGAACCGTCTGTCGCCTTGTGTGAGATGGCTAAAGAGGTGACCAGTGTTGTTGGGCGAGCGAGAGGCTGCGAGCGCTGTGTAGTGTGTTAGAGAGAGAGCCATCTGTCATCTGACTGACAGCCAGCTTTCAACCTCCCACTTCAGAGCCAGCCTGCTCTGCTTCCAAAATATGTTCAAAATATCAATGTGTGAATTAATGGTGAGGCAGAACACACTTATCTCTTTTCACCAGATTTTGCCATCTTGTCACAGGAAATATACAACATTTACCTTATGCATATTTGTTGTCCCATAACTGGCCTCCCACTGTTGTCCTACATTTTCTTCGGAATGCCAGCAGATGTTTAAAATTGTATCGGGACTGGCTCCTAAAAAATGTAGGGGGCGCTAGGTCTGTGTACTCTATATCAACAGTAGAGAAAAAGACTGTAGCCACAAAATTATAACAATCTCTCAGGTATATATTTTTGGTTTTATAGGCTTTAAATATGTTGTTTTGTTTGAGTCAGTGCTTTCAGTTTATGGAAAATAATGTAAATATATCACACAAGTATGAGTACATGACAACAATGATTGTCGATGTCCATGATTTAAATACTGGCCAGTGACAAATGATTTGAAGATATCAGATAAGGTGATAATTACTAATACTCATTTTGTTTCCAGTAAATGGGTCAAAAAAAGTCATCGCTGTGGTAAACATGTAAAAGGGACATGTATGCCTAAGTATAAAGAGTCAGGAAGTGCTTTACACCCCATCCTCACCAAGTAAACATAACATGTGGTCAATAGTCTTTGACACAGCAAATATGTGCATATTTCTTTAAACTTTAACATGTGAACTTAAGTTGTCCGTAACAATGGCAACATTTTGGCACTAATTTAGCGAGACCTCATGTAAAAGAGCTCGGCACATCATAATTTGACAGAAGGCTAGCTGCTAGCTTCTGTGTATGTGTGTTAAAATGCTTTTATTGCTGAGATTATATTTGATCAAATTAGTTAAGTACATTTGACCAACAGATGCTCATGTTTGTTACTGTTATTAAAACATATTGGAATGATTACAGAAGGTGTGCTGGAAATATGAGTCATTAGCATTAACATGAAAGAGGTTGCTACAGAATTAACATTACTTTCTTCAATAGTGTTTTGGTAAAGTCTTTGCTATGTTTTGTTTTATAGCCAACACAATGATGAACGGATGGATGAAGCAGACAGTGAGCTCATAAGTTCCTATTTCAGACTGCGAGTGATAGCGCTAATGTTACCTGTTCGGCTAACAGCTAATGACCACCAGAGAGGAAGATGTCCTTCAAACAACAACAACAACAAAAACTCATCTGACATTTAGATATATCTCATTTATTTATAAAAGCAGGGAAATGATGATAGAAAGAAGTAACAGATACTCCTGTAATTTTTTATATCAATCTAATTTCTGATGGTGTGAATCTTGTAATCTTGGATCAGCTGCAGTTGTCTCACTCCTCTTATGATGTGTCAGCTGCAGTGCTTTGTGCCACGGCTGCTCCGCCTTAATTGAATCACTCTGCTCCCGGGACTAGCTTTTGGAAATGGGACAATCCATAACATCAAGGAGCCTGGCTTACACTTTTGTGAAATACAGTTCATTTATTGAAGTGTTGTTGCTATTGTAGGAGTCACTGCTGATGAACTCTGGAGGTCTTTCTGGCTTTGTGTAAGGCTATTGCACGGCATCCTACATGAGTTTTTACACCGTATTTATTAGACTGTATAGAAGACTATGAAGCTGCTTTGAAGCCAGTCTGCACATGACACAAGTGAGTCCCTATAAGTGTGAGTCCACTCTGTGTGTTTCAAGCAGTAATTAAATTGATGCTGGAGCTGCTCCATGGGGACTGCATTGTTATGCTTTGTGATCCAGGTTTTTTTTCCTCTTTAATCTCCCATTAAAAGTGCTTGGCTTTACACCGTCAAGTGTGTGTTCATTGCTTCCACACTCAGCTGACTGTCGGCTCAGAGGCCACTGTGCAGATTGCTGACTGCTGTCCTCCTGATGGCTCTTCCTGGCACTTGCATGCTCCCAGGAGGCTGCAGGTGCAGGAGGATCTTTGATGCCGTTTCCAGCTTGTGGCTGTCCTCTCCAAGCTCCCTCTGCCCGCTGCCCTTTACCTCGGACACCTTGGGCCAGCTTGCCCTCATCTGCAGATAATCCCCTAGTTGACGTGTTTGAGCAGCACTGATCCTCTTCTAGGCATTGTGCTCTCCTCAGCCTCAGCCTCCTCCTCCTCGTCTCCTGCTGGACAGGGTTCTGGCGTGCCGCCTCTCCACCACGTGCAACTGGAGCTTTAATTCTGTGGCTAAGCAAAGGGGGGGCAGGTTTGCTGCACAGAGGAGCTGGGGTCCCTCGGCACACCACATCCTCCAGATGCTTATCTCCATTCTGCTGTATGGGGTTGGCGCGTGACAGCTGGGGCCGCGGGGATCTGTTCTGCTGCAGGGCTTTGAGAGGCTCAGTGTGAGCTGAAGGACACACTGTTGCTTTTACAAGTCTCTGTTTAATGCAGGATTTCGGCTTCCTCATTCGGGGTTCATTCAGTGTCACATCCGGGGCATGGGCAGCAGGTGCCACTTCTTGCTGGATAAACTTAAGTTTCTGCTTTTGAGCCTCCCTCACCTCCTCTGGCAGCTCCAGTGGAGCAAGCTTTGGAGGGCGTCGCAGGGGTTGATTCTCAGATCTGGGTGGCTTGAGCACCGATGTGTCCAACTGTGCTGCGCCCTCCTGGGTCGACGGGGAGGCCGTAAGCCGACCCATAGCCTCCTTCGCATGTGTGGCTGACAGATGGAGGCCAGGTGTTTTTGAATTGCGGCCATTTTTAGCTGCCAGCTTGAGGTTTTGACCATTCAGTTGCAACGTGGTATTTTTAACCTGGATAGTCAACATTTCTTCTTGCTGCACGGCACTCTGAACAAAGAGATATCGACAAGTCATAATAGACACATAAATGATGATCATACAGTTTCACCAGTTTGCATCATTACCATCATATGTTTCACATACTTTTGTTAATTTGTTTATTTATTCATTTTAGTATTGTTTTGCTGTGAATGTAACAACTTCAACTTCCAATCCACCTGTGGATCCACTTGTCACATGTAAAATTAAAAAATAAACTCTTTCACTTGTAGACCATAACTAAATAAATTAATATAAAATTCAGATTAAGTCATTGTGGCTAAAAGCTTCTTTAATCATTAACTCATTAAATACTGAGACCATGTAAACAAAGGTTTTTAACCTAAAGGTCCGGGGCTCTTCAAATGAATAAGAGATGATCCCAGCAGGTATTTAAATAAACAAATAAACATTAAGGGACAAAATAAGAAACAAAGTCTAATTGATGGATAAAACAATGTACAAAACAGAATGGGAAGATTAGTCTTTGATTAATCAGTGTTTTAATGTAATTATCATTCACATTTTCACCAAGGTCGCTATGATGTCTTCAGCATATTGATTTTGTCCTACAAGATATTAAAAACCAATCACATCTGATACTCAAAATAAGACTTTTGGAGGGACAGATGTCTCTAGAGTCAAAGGATTTGTTGCTCCTGATGAATTACTGAGACATATAAATAGGCACTACCTGTTAGACCACATACTCTGGTAAGAAGTTAGTAAAGATGACACAACCTTATACAAACACATGCACTTCCTTTATACTCACCGGTCTGGGTAACATCTCCTGCTTGAATCTGTGTTGAATAGTGTCTTTGGCACGCTCTTGCTGCTGTTACTGCCGTCCCTCTGTGTTTGTTGCCACTCTAGAGTTGAAATGGGTCTTAGCAGCCTTAATGTCATTATGCAGATTAGGGTCACAATGCAGCACGGTGATCTCTAATGATCTCCAGCTCAGTGGCAGCCAACGTGCACACTCATGGCACTGTCCAACATGCTGTTGACAGAAGCATTGTGTTTTATACAGATGCAGAACGAGCTTGCTATCCCACTTAAAGCTGATTTTTTTTCTATTTCTCACACCACTAGATGGTGCGAGAGACCTCCTTTCAATATTTACACACACACACACACACACACACTGTTTTGTGACATCATCATTTCATACTTTTATAACACAAAGCCAACTGTCAGGGGAGGAGCAAAACACAACAACAGAGCTGAAATGTTTGTGTGTGTGTGGTTTATAAAATGTCATCCAGAGGATCAGACGGCACCTCGCTGCTGGATCACTCAGCAGCAGAAGAACAAGAGTGGAGCTCCACTATCTTCAGTCACAAACAACAATGAATCCTGCAACAGATGGTACATGTGGCCCCCACAGAGCTGTGATCTCAGCATCACAGAGTCACTCTGGAGACAGACTCAATCCACAGAAACTTGGAATAGTTTACCTGCCATGTAAAAGGAATTTAAAACTACATGTTGAATTACTACTGAAGAGCTGAAGCTTGCAACAATATGGACAATGATGCCTGCACTTACCAGTGGAGAGGAGTGTTTTCGATTGCTGATGCATCCACTACAAAATCATTGAGTTTGACCTGAATTTACACAGTATTGTATGTTATAAGGAGGATGGAGGACCTGTTGGATATTTTTAGCCATACAACAACAGTGTGTCAGTGTAATCCTACTGCCTTTATAGTGAAATTAAACTTTGATTCAATATCTCCTGTTTTTCAGCCTCAACATCATCCAACAGGCCAGATAAGACAATGATATGGTGCTGTGTGTGTGTGTGTGTGGAATATCTGCAGATTTTAATCACTCTCACACAGCAGCTTTTTGAAAATTTGAGCCCCATCACTCCAGCATCGGTCTCATTTATTGTGTTTAGACGCAGACAGTGGCAGCTTCCCTGCGATGGATGAGACTCGCATTAGTGTGCAGTTGTACCTCATACAGTAGATCTATTTTTCACCCGGCAGACAGACTTAATCATTGGTGAAAATATTTCCTTCTCCATTGCATCCTTCTCTCTCCGTGGTCCCTCAAAAACAAACACACACAAAAAGCAGCACATCAGCACCTGCTTATTCCAAAGCATCATCATATCATTTGTACGGTGGAGACGGTCCGCTGCAGCAACAACTTGGCTCTGCTTACATGATCATTTAAGATGCAAAATTACAGGCTTAACGCCAAGACGAGGCCTCAACGCCCCTCTGCCACTGTTCTTATTGTGTCGTCCTCTGCGTTGCCTGACGTTCAGGGCTGACAGTATAATTACCGCGAAGTGGGAAGGGATAAAAAGGGATGTTGTGCGCTCATTCTCCCACCTACTGAACATCCAGCTGCACTGCACCGGCTGCACACAGAGAAGGAGAAGAAGGCAACTGTTTGGCAGACACACTTTACATGAAAAAATTTGCCAATAATGCTCGTCAATAAATGTATCAGTAGATTAAAAGGACTGGAAAACTCAAAAAAAGACATATTATATACAAGCAAAATATATTATTTGACCCACACATAAAATAGTGGGCATATCTGCAGGTGATAATGTTTTAATAAACAAACAAATGGCAGCTTTGTAATCAATATTTTTGAGCCAGTTATGCTAAGCTTAAACATTTTTCTCACAGCCAGGAATAATTTTATTTTTTTATTTTTTATTTAGGGTGCTAGGGTGAAGTGTCTTGCCCAAGAACACACAACAGTGACTAGGGAGGAGTTGGGATCAAACCCCCAACCTTCCAGTTACTGGACAACCCTGCTATACCACTGCACCATTGCTGTCCCCAAATAAAACATGTCAAATGTTGAAGCAAAAGTTAAGCGCCCTAAAGCAGAGGCATTGTGATCAGTTAGCATATGATTATTAGATTTAATCTTTGCAGCTAAGATTAAGTCAGACCTGCCTGACAGCCTGAATATCTGAGTGTATTAATTTCAGCTCACAGTGTCTCTTTGTATTTAGCAACAGCTCCTTTGGCATACCTGCAGCTCTAAAATTCAAAATCAATAAAAGATTGATTTTAAATAGTGGACATTTTTGAGTAAATGAAACATTCCCAATGGCATGAATTAGTAAAGTATATAGACCCAGGCCTATAATAATAATTATTATTATAATACAAAAGAGTTGAGTTGAAATACTGGGGCAACTGGAGAGACAGTTACAACAAAACAGAGGGTTTTAGAAGGAGAGGCTCATCATTTTTATTCAAGTGTGTTATGGCTTCACCTGGGCCGTTCATCCCAGTGAGTCATCCACACAAAATCATGCACACACACTCACCAAAAAAGGAAAAACAATCAAAGAAAACAAAAAAAACAACATACAAATGTAAGATGTGTAAAATGTTCATTTCACTCTGAACAAATCTCAACAAACCCCCTTCTCTGAGCGTGGAACAAAGAGGGGACTCATACTCGGTGTACTGTACAGACATCAGTTTCAAAAACCGCGACAGAGGACGTGTGTCGATTCAACATGACCGTCAAACCACACGGATGCCAACAAGACAGGGTATAATCTCCTGTAAGGAATATGGTACATGGTATTTGTTCATCAGACCTAACAGAAGAAACTATTGCAAAGGGATTAATTCACAAATAGAAGTCATGGAACACAGCCTTTCTGTTATTTTTGTATTACACACATAGTAGTGCAATTTGTGTCTCTTGTGTCCCTGTCAGAGGGAAAAAAAAACAAAACATGGCGCTGTTGACAGAGAAGTGGCCTGCGCATACTGCCACATGCAGTGGTGAGAAAGGACACCTGGAAGCCGAGCGTGGCTACGTATAGCCGAAACAGCCCTACAGGGACCAAGAAGTAGATGTATAGCGGTCTGTCAGCTGACAGCGTGTGTGGCTCTGTTTCTCTGCACCATCTGGGTCAGAGAGTAACATTCAGCGGAGGATCATCAGTGTGATGTGTGGCATCATGGCAGACATATCTGAGTAATAGGGTAAGAAAAAAAAAACGGTCTGACTTGCAGCTTAATAAAGAGCAGATGAGTTCATTAGTTTGCTTTTTGCTAAAAAAAATAAATAAATCCATTATGGCTGATACATTCCCCCAAAAAATGCTGCTGGAAAAGTCTGACTGTAAAGTGAAAGGAAAGCAGATGACACTGATCACCTCTTGGAGTATAACATACCAATATAGCTTACAAAGATCATTTGGGTTTGTCTAAACTTGGTGTTTTTGGCCATCATTCTTACCTATTATAATAACACTGTGTTTATATGGTGTTTTTGTTATACAGTGGGCTTCTTTTTACAGTGATAAAGTCAGAATAGTCTGCTCAGCAACAAAAAAAAAATGAGCTGAAAGCAACAAGCACTGGTGCACCCAAAGGCTGTGTCTACATAAAGTCTACATGTGATTACACACCAGCCCACATCAAATTTGCTGATGACAGCACCGTTTATCAGACTCATCTATTGGAATGAGTCGCGTGGAATCAACTGTACACTGAATACCATAAAGACCAAAGGGGCTAATACTGGACTTTTGGAAGAAATGTGCCCACAGATCTGACCCCTCTCTGGATTCCTAACATCTGATGCCAGAACCAAAGCAACCATCAAGTACTGATGTAGTTTCTTGCACTTCCATCAGAATTTTGTCAATCTGCACAAAAGCCTGGTATACAGGCTGCTTTGCTGGGAATAACAACATGCTCTGAGACAATAGCAGAGCCACCAACTACTACTCAAGATTCCGCCCACACAGGTCTCTGCCTCTTGAACCGTTGTCCTCCAGCAGTTGCTACAGGTAGGCCAAGACCACAAGATTTAAAGACAGTTTCTTTCCCAATTTATTTTTTTTTTAAGATCTTCAGATTTGCTAACATATGTACATTCAAATAATGCTTCTTTGGTTGTATATAGAGCGATGATGGGCCAATGAATGTTTTCCCCGGATGGATAAATATATCTAAGGCTTTTGATACATCACATCATTTCCCTAAGTTCACTTACCTCTCCAAAGCACAGTGTTTTTATTACAGACAAGAGTGATGGCCAAAACTACGACCCAAGTTGCTATAAATTAGAATGACATCTTAGGCCATAGGAAGATGATTATGCCTTAAAGTAAGGAGATGATTCAGTCTGCTTAACCAGTGGATGTGTACTCATATATAGAAGGCAGATGTATGAACTCTGTTTGTCAGGACTTAGATCTGTGTGTACATTAACCACATCTGCTTTACTGTCATCCCTGAAGCCAGACCTTCATAGTCTTCCAGTAGGTTTGCGTAATGTACAAACAGATCTGCAGCCATCAACTTCTTAAACGTGCCCACCTTAACAGAAACGCTGGCTTCTGTTTCTTCAAGGCACGTATGCTAATGTGTAAAAATACATATGCATCTCAGCCACCAAAAGGCCTTTTTATTCCAAAGGTTGTTATAAACATATTGTACAGGAAATTTTGATAAGCTGCAATAGTTCCAATAATGAAACAATGCTTGTAGGGCTTATCTTGGACTCCATGCCTCTTACATCTGAATGGGATCCATGGCATTTTACCAATGCCGCCCCAAAACCGATCGGCATTCACCTTGTGAGGCATGCCCAGTCAATTCTAAAGGCCTGTGGAACACAAGACTGAGGATAACACTTTATAGGTCCAGAAGTTTTGCCTAAAATGGTTGTTTTTCAGAAGTGACTGATGAAGGAACTCACTACAGAAAAACAATCCTCCAGTCATATCCAGTCTTTTATCAAACAGAGGTGCAAATATTAACCAGGACTGGACTGTTTTCTGCACCCCTGCGATTTCTTATGATGCTTGCCCTGCAGGCCTCCGTGAGATGATGCATCTCAGTCGTATTTCTCTGAAAAAAATCGTAGTATTTGCAAATGTGGGTCTGATATGTACATTGTGTTGTCTGCCCGGTGCACTTCTGGGATCGTGTTCATTATAGGAGCAAACCAAGAAAAAAGGTGATTCATTCATACCTGATAACATCAACATTATTGTACAGTCTGTTTGAATGGAAAAATCAGAAAAGCAGGTCAATAGACTTTCTGCTAGACTTTGGCAAAAAGAAACAGCTTATGTTGTAAATCATTCATAACTATTTACCATACTTAGTTATAATGAAACGATGTTCTCATTCATCATATTAAGTTCATGCACTTATCAGCTCTTTCAAACATAAAAAGAAACCTCCCTTTTTCCTTTGCTTCTCCCGGTAACTCTACCAGAAACAGAAAGGATCATGCTGATGTTATTAGCGTTTTTCTTATCTGCAATCTTCATCTGTCCCTTCACATTAACTCACCATTTCATACTGTTGATGTGTGTATCAGGTTGTGTTTCCATAATGGCTCCAAAGTGCATTTGAACCTCAAGAGCTGTCAGTTTAGATCTGCATGCTTCCTTGTCAGCCAAGTTCTGCTCTCAGATACGAGTTTTGCAGTGGTTTCCGGGTCAGCTGCTGCAGGGTCATGCCTGAGATGGAGTAATTTAATTGGTAGCTGCAGGTAAAAAAAGGAAGAAATCCATCTTCTGATCCTCTTACACTGTTTTACATCATGTCACCGCAATACTAAATTCATTAATTTGAGTCATTTGATAAAGCTGCAAATTCACTTCCCCCTAGCCTGACTCATAAACTGTGTCTGAATTTGAAGACAGATTGCGTTAGGGTGGTGCGACAAAGGCTGTTGCATTTAGAGTTCTCCTTCATATGCAGCTATCTTTACCTTGGTCTAAAGTTATCCCAGGATTCACTGCGTGACAGCTGTTGAGGTTGCCAGATCTGAGTTGCACTTCATGACAGCTGTTCACACAAACAGGAAATACTCACCAGGCCTCAGTAGGATTTCTTTTTTAATTACAATGCCCATCTACAAAGACCACACCTTCATAGAATGCAACCCCTGAAATGAGACCCACTACTGCCCAACATTTCCCACAATGGCTTTGGCAACACTCACAGACACTAGGACTGTCTGTGTAAAGTGTGGTCTTTTGTCTGACTTGTTTGTGGCTCTATTGCAGACAGAAAACAGCCCTGATGTTATGCTCTTATGACTCCATCAGCATTAGATTGCATCAAACCTAAATTCTGTATTCACTCTGTAGTTGTGGAGTTAAAAACCAGCATGTATGATGTGATGACTCGTGGGAATTGTAGGACTCATTTTAGAGTCCAAATTTATAGCTATTTGCAGAGCTATGAGTCTATTCGTTAAGTGCTGTCCCTCACTCCATGGTGTCATGGCTTCTGCTTGATGATGAAAAAACCCTATTGTTCAGCTGCCTTATTAGCATTATTAGCCATGCTAGAAAGCATGCTTGCCTTTGAGCTGTCATACTTCACATAAAGTACGAGCACATGGTCAAAACGTGAGGAAATCTCATATATCATGATCTTTTGATTGACATCATAGATTACCTCCCTCGGTAGGAATTGAAAAATAATATTCCTAAAAACCATACAGTGTAGTTTCGGCTTAAGGCAACATATCTAATGTACAGATAATCCTGATTTTACTGTATTCCTTCAATAGGAATATAAAAGTACGCAATTCTACTGGACCCAGTCATTGGATGATCTGTTGAACAACATAGTGATTGTGTTTGTGTTCCGTCTTTAGGTCAGTAATAGCTTTTGTGTCCTGATCCGATCTTTCTATAGATGTAGGCAGTAACATCAATAACAGCAGCATGATCCTTTGAATCCAAGACAAACACACACCCTTCACACAGCTGCTTTGAAAACAGACTAAACAATGACACAAAACCATGGCATACTATTAAATGACATCTAATGCACATGCTAATATTGGCAACAATAATTTGGCTTGATGTGGTGTGTCAAAACCATTGGAATACATGATTGCTTATAGAAAACAATACCTGATGCTTTAAAGTCACTTTAAATTCTCTGTTCTGCAGTGAGGCAAATGGGATAGTACATAACAGGTTCTTCAAGTTAATGTGAAACAAGCATTCTCCCTTTTGAAAAATAGCATTTCCCCAGTGTGCGTCATTTGGTATGAAACCAATGTTGTTATTAATTCGGTTGTGTAAATCTGTAACAAGTAAGGTCTTTTGTAGATTGTGTCTTTTAAATGGAGCAATCTCTTGAAAAAAATAGACATCCATGCTTCATGCTTTACATCCCGTTGTTGTGTCCACGCCGAAGTCTCTTCCCATGAATACTTATATTACATACAACCAAACCAGGAAAAAGTGCTGAAATAAGATTTGGTAAGGAGCAGCATTGGAAATGTTTGACCTTGTGTATAAAACTGGTTTGTCCTTGTGAGGGGTTCAGATAGATTTCCTTCTCTTCATGAGCTGGTGATTGTCCGTGAAGCTGTGGAGACCCGGAGACACCGAGCTAATGGGCGAAGGGAAGAAGCTGTTTTTCAAGGTGCTGGGCGAGATCTCCTCGATCCTGTAGGAGACCGAGTGAAAGTACTGATTGGGGTTCAGCTGTGAGCTGAAGGAATTCTGATGGGAGAAGGCACAGCCCAGGCCTCCCATCCCTCCCCCAGAGCTGCCGAAGTCATGCGAGTGGTAGTGCATACAGGAGCACACTGACTGCAAATCTGTCACTTCCGCTCGGTACGGCTGGCGCCGCCGCCGTCCCCGCTGCAGCGTTTCATCCTGAATGTGGATGATCATGCTGTTCCGATTTCCGGCTAGCGAGGCCCGTTCTTCGGCGTCCCGACGTTCATCCTCACTGTTCATAGTGAGGAACCGGAGCACCACCAGGTTGAGGAAGGCCCCAATGACTGTCAGGCCCACCAAAATATACATGAAGCTAAAGGCCACATACAGGGGCTTCTTCTGAAGGGCCCGGTTCTTTTGAAGGGCCACAAAGTCCCCAAAGCCTATAGTTGTTAATGTGATAAAGCAGTAATAGTAAGACTGGAAGAAGCTCCAGTCCTCGTAATGAGAGAAAGCAGCGGCTCCGATGCACAGCGTGCCAATGCAGGAGAAAAATCCCACGGTCACCATGTTCTCCATGGACACGTCAGTGATTCTCATACCACAGCACTTCTTGATGCGTTTAAGGAGGTACTTGACAAAAGTGTTCATCCTCTCACCCAGACTTTGGAACATAACAAGGGTCAAAGGGATTCCCAGGACCGCATAAAACATGCAGAAGGCCTTCCCGGCATCGGTTCCCGGTGCTGCATGCCCATAACCTGGAAAAAGAAAGCGGAGAAGTTAGTGGAAGATTTTTTGGGGAAACAATATTGTACGTCTACTCAGCCTTTGTTTACAAACATGACCAAGCAAGAACTCTCCCTATTAGTCTGAAAACACTGCCAAAAAGGTATTGGGTAGGTGAATGCCACAGAAATGTGTCCCCTCATTAATCTTATTATGGGAGGGGGAGGGGCATCCAATTAGTCAGAAGTTTCCGGTGAGGTAGAAGAGTTTGGAGTAAGGGATTGGAAAGAAGTCATGGGGGAGCCAGTGAAGCTTTTAGCTTAATTACACTTTATCTTTAGACCACAAGCTGCTGACTCACACATAAACAGACTTTTGAAAATCAACCTTTGGGGCCTAACAATAGGACTCATTCACTATATCAATTTAATTTTTTAAATGCAGCATAAATGATTTGATGTGCGCAGCGACATATATTTACTTCAGAGATTACAGCATGAATGAAGCCTGCTGCTCTTGAATACACAGGCCTTTAAAAAAAGTGTCTTATTGATTATCTCTTCTCTAGCACAGCCCATAACTGTGAGTATTAAACACCCAAATCATAGCCAAGAAACACCCACCATCAGTTGGCATGTGAATCACTTCAATAACTCCCTTCCAAAAAGAGACATCATATTTTTGGTGCGATGTACAACATTTTGTTTTTCCTGTTATTTATTTATTTATGTATTTATCTGCATGTCTTGAACAGGTTCTGTGTTCAAATATTGATCCTGTGTTCCTCACATATGGCTGTCCACCCACACCAGGATGTGTTTAGTTATGCACTTTAAGAAAATGGGAAAGAAAAGAAACTTACTGTATGTACAGTGTATGTGAACCCTGTCAAATATTCTAAATTTCTTAATAAATAGGAACTATGACATCAGCAGATCTTCACACAAATCACCCATGAGAGACAAAAGAATGTAAACCTTTGCCTATGGTATCTGATGTGACTGCTGAACAGTTGTTAAGCCTCTTTTTTTCCTTTGTAAGCAACACCAGAGATATTTTAGTTTATTTTAGTTTCATGATCAAACATGTGATACTGGATCATTTTACTTAATACATAAGAGGCAAAGTATCATTGGCTGATGTTTGGGGTCACATTTATGCAGAAATATCAAATAAATATAAAATTCACCACTGTACTTATGTATTATGTGTATAATCTACCTGAGTTCTGATCAAAGCTTAAAAGCAGTATTGTGTTTAAAAATTTCTTTTGATTTTTTTTTTTAGTTTTACATCAGAGTTCACAACCTTTTATTTTAATTGAATTACATATCAGCCAATGCTTAAATGTAAGTATATAAAAGGCCTTCTTCATACTTACAACTACACTGTTATAGCCTCTCTTTTTAGCAAGTGTCTTGACACAGGCTAACTCAGTCACCAACAGGATGGCTTTCTGCTGACACTCCCAAACCATAAACAGTCTTGTGACTTCACACACTGTGCACTGATTGGTCTGAACCAGTGCTGTTCGGGGACAAATGCACAGCATGAAGCCTGTGAAGACAAAGATACTATACTACTTCTAAGATACTATAGATCTAATGCCATTAAAACCAAACTAAAAACTGCACTAAACCTTCTGTGATATGCACTGCATTCTCTTAATGTATAAATTTAAAGTAAGCTAAGTGAAGCTAATGTTCTGAGCTTAGTGTGCCACACCACAAGCCCGTCCCCACAGCAGCAACCTAACCATGGTTTCAATACGAAGCATGGCATTGGTGTGTATTACTACACACCTGAAAGATACATAGATCTCCTGCTGAGTTAGTAAAGACACAAACACAGCAAAAAGATGAGTGAATATATATTGTGTATAAATTCCAACTGCTCCAAGCACTGGCCAAGACAACAATAAAAAGAGAGGCCACTGTGTTTGAACAATGCAAACCAATTGAAACGACATTATTATTAAATGCGAACAGAATTATGAGTTAAAATACTTTTACATGAATCTGTGAAAAAACTTATCTATTATACAATAAAAGAAAACTGATGATACATTCCTCTGTAGCCTTGTTGCTATCTGCAGGAAAACAACAATTAGAGATCATATCTCAGGTTTAGTATCAAGGTGGCTGGGTAATTCACAGGAAAATCTGAAGAAGGGATTGGCCTCTGATTCTTGTTTCTTTCAAAGAATAAGTGGAATTTGAGAACAAAACACGAAATATATCAATAACTTTCACGTCCAGATTGAACCGATCACACACAGATGTGATGTCACTGTTCATGTGGAACACAAGTAAAACTCTTCTTCTTTTGTCTGAATATATCAAACACTGAGACACACTTTTAAGCATAGGTGTTTGTTTTTAAATGCAATGTAAAAAAATGTTGGTCCTTGAAGTTTAAGTTGTGTTCTGATTGCAAATGAGCTGAAGGAATTCATCATTTCCTTGCAGGGTACGCACAAAGGGAGAGCAGTCGCAGCCAACAGAATGAACACATGACCCACTCATGCAAAGATAGCATGTTCAAAGGTGATCTTGTGGCTTATTAATCCTCTTAGAAAAACAAAATTCATTCTAATTCTTTTCTTAATACAAGAAAAAAACTGAAAATAAAGATGCAGGAAAACAGGCTGTTACTTCCCCAAAAAGTGTCAGACTGTTATAATTACATCTCAGGACAGATTTGTACATGCAGCCATCTGTCTTATCATGCTCACATTAATTGGTATTGATTCTTATTGCTTACATTTGTTCTTGTGAGTGATTAGGACATAATCAGAATCAGAATCGTGTTTATTGCCATGTAAGTGAAGGGGGTTCACATTACTAGGAATTTGCCTTAGTGATTGGTGCATACAAAGAACATATAATAATTAACATGAACTGTAATGAATTACAGTTGGAGCTTTGACAGAACGACAGCTTTCATTTCATTTGCAGGCCACAAATGTAGTCTGCAGATAATCTTTTGTGTGTGTTGTGCGATCAGACCAGAGCGTGTTTGATATCGATTCAACAATATGTGCGTAAGCATATTAAAAAACCTTCTTGTTGCAAAGATGGGCTTTAAAGCATCCATGAAAGTTCAGCTGTACAGGAGGTGATTTTGAATGATATTATAATTATACATAAATATGGGTGAGCATCCCCTTTCACTTCCTGTCACTTTTCTCTTCATGGCCTGCGAGCAGACAACATCAACCAGATGCCACAATTTCATCTGTTACAAAGTAAGTGGTCATGAGTGTATAGGCTGCGCCTTATGTGTCTGCATGTTTGTCTACACATTACAGGAAATATTTCTGGGGCAAATATTTCTACCAGCCTGTTCTCACCAGGAAGGCATAACATGAAATCCATATTACAGTTTTTGTAAACAGGATGTGGCATGTTGTTCTGGCTGCATCTCATCATGTTCATCGGAAAACAGTTGAGATTGCATCAAAATGGCGACCTTGCCAGAGTAAAGAGTTTGTCTTTTAAATTGTCTTTAAGGTTATGAACTCATGTGTTTTAAGATGATCCTAAACCCCTTACCCTGTTTTTAATGCCTGACCTTAACCACAATTTTGTTTATGCTTAAGTTCATCCATCCATTATCTGATCCTGCTTCGTCCTGCAGTGCAGGATCACAGGGGGATAGAGCCTATCCCAGCTATCTACAGGTGAGAGGCAGGGTACACCCTGGACAGGTCACCAGTCCATCACAGGGCAACATACAGACAGACAACCATTCACACTCACAACTACGGGCAATTAGAGTGAAAAATTGACCTAACAAGCAGGTCTTTAGAATGTGGGAGGAAGCCGGGGCACCCAAAGAAAACTTATGGAGGCACAGGGAGAACATGCAAACTCCACACAAAGAGATGATGATTAAAAATAATTACTAAGCACGGATGAAAATAAAACTAAACGAGTGAATACAAAACAGCTCACAGTGTCAGGGGGTTTGCATGTACCCTACCATCCCCCAACCTGCCTCCTAACACAGACGTTAGCTGCTTTTGATCAGAGTGCATGATCCATTAGCATAAATGTTGCCATGTGTCATATCTGGGTGGATGTATCATCAACCATGTGGTGTTTCATTTGAGGTGTCAGACATGTCGATTTCTTCACATAATGTGGATGCCGTTAATTGATTTGTTATTTTTCAAACTTATTAAACTAGGTTTTCTGCATCTTCCACCTTAAAAAGGTGAGAGCATAAGCTCTCATGCTTCATCAGTGTCCTTATATCCATGGAAATATAAATACATGTTGATTAAGAGGGATTTTCTGGGCTGTAGAAGGATGATCTATGGGCCTACGGAGTGGATATTAACTTGTGAAAGTAATCTTTGACATTTATCTTATCAAATAATGTCCACTGTCCATCATTGATTTACACAAGATGATACATTTAAGATCCTCTGAAAGGAGAAGCTCCATATTTCACAACTACAGTTATTACAGAGCAAAGAATGTAATTGTCAATTGTAGCATAATCTACTCCGGAGCAAGTTTCTTGAAGTATTTCGTTTGATGTGGTGGACGGGGGATGTGTGGTTTTCTGCCGCGGCGCCGCGCTGTGTAATCTGTTTGTCCTGTTATAATGACTCTATTATCTGCTGTTGTCTTGGGAACAGACATATTTGCTCTGCCACACAGAGCCCTGCCATGCACAGGTGCTTTTGTGTGAACAGGTGAACATTTGTGTGAGAGACAGTGTGTGTAGTGCACAGCAGTAAGAGAATCACACTCCTTAATGAATTATAAAAGCACAAGATGAGGCCGTCACTCAAATATCACATAAGGTGCATTTTTGAAAATGGAGGTTTATGTTGAGCTAGTAGGAGCTCCTGGAGAGGAAAGAAAGATGACAAGTGACACATTTTCAATTTGTATTCTCCAACAAGCTGCTGCAGCAGGCAAGATTTGTTTGTAAAAAAAAAAACACACACACACACAAGTCTTATCAGGCAGAAGCACAAAGTGTGTCTGCAACAGAGAAGAGATCACAATGCATTAATCAGAATGCTGCAAATTCTGCCAAATGGAAATCTGATGCTCACATAAAAAACTCATAAAAATAAATGTTTGATTATAATAAAACAATATAACAAGTGATTTCTTTAATAAGACAGACACATTTTTAATTATTTGCAGCATTGCTACAAAAGCCTAACGTTCCAAAGTCAATTAAAAATAAATCTGTTGGGCATCTGTTAGCAGGATGTAAACAGACACATTTCCTGTGTGTTTTCTTAAATCCAGTGCTCTCCTTTTTTTTCTTTCTTTCTGTATCACTGCACATCTGTTGAGTCAGTCTTCAAATGTTTGAACAAACCAGAGTGGGAAGTGTGATAACACGTCGACACAAAGGTGCCTCCTGAAAATAGAGCTGGTGTCACTCGGAGTGGGAGGAGGGATAAAAGCTGTAGCTCAACATGCTTTCATGTCACAATCTGAATTCTACATCCCAGTGGTTACTATTAAATTAGTCCCATATGTCAAAACCCCAACACACTGACACACACGGAATGGACATCTTAGTAGGCTATCTTAGTATGGATGTGTGATGTGATGATACACAATTAATCTAGCAGTTATTTCATCTTCTGATTTTAATACCTAAAGTGTTAGCAAGGGCTAAAATATCTAAATAAATGATGACTTCAGCAACAAATACCATATTTCTGCCATGTTTGTCTTTTTCTTTTTCTTCTTACCACAAGGTTTGACTGATTATTGTGATTGCACCGTCTTCTTCTATGATGCCTGCTGATTGAGAATTAAGGCTACCAGCTCTATATATTCCTTACAATATAGTGGCACATCTTCAAAAGGGTGATTAGAGTTATTGAAATGAACAGTGTTTACATTGCCGTAATTCTGCTGTAGAAGTGTCAATAAGTGCAGGTAAAAAAACTACAGATCAGGTTTCCGGCCATCACCATGGTAACCAAGAAAATGGGAGAAAGGCTTGTTGTAAATGGAATATATTTGCTCTGTATTTTCTGTGTGTCTTAACCATTGACAGTATAAACTACGGACAGAGCTTCCGTGACGTCACCCGTTTGTTTCTGAAAAGCCATTTTGAGGCTCGGTGGGAGGCTCCAGGATGCTCCAACCGCCGCCAGTTTTGACACTTCCGCATGGGCTTTAAGTCTGCGCCCCAGAGGTTGCCGCTTAGTCTTAAGTTTAAGCATGATGGTTTCCTGAAGTAATTTTGGTGTCCATGTCCAAACAGCAACTGAAAACAAAAGTAGTAGAAAATAGTTCTCTGTCATATGTCACTCATATGTGTTGGAATAGGATGAATTTGGTATAATTTCTGGATCTAAATGCTTGACATCATAACTATCTGTAAGGAGGGAATTGCAGCACACCCTACAGGCAAGGGGCTGTAATTGCAAGGACAAGAAAACTATAAACTTGGTTCTAAAATTGGCCATTGAAATAATACAAAAATCATCTGGAATAGTGCACATCATTTGGTATTAGGCCATCATATTGACTCACCGCCAGCATAATGGCTACCATAGGTGAAAGCAGTCCAGTTAACAGTATGTTATTATTCAAGAGCATTAATGTCAACATCATTGTTGCACTACAGTAGGTAGTTAAACCAGATCAACAACTGTAAATCCATCCTCTGGGGAACATCAGTGTCTCCTTACTATGTCGTGGAAATCATAACCAACTATCTGACAGACTATTATTAAATACTTACTGTTGACAATCAAAAAGTAGATTCTGCATCTAATTAAAATGATTTAAAAAAAAACCACAGACATCTTTGTGCCGCACTTTGCGTGCTGTCACATCCAGAAGTGCCTAATGTAGCTCACATTTATGAATATACTGTAGCAGCTTTCATCATAAACGGTATGACTCAACCTTTGTTTGGCTCCAATCCACTTTACTATGACTTATTTTCAATGTCTGCCCACACCCACAGTGTCAGCTCCATATATGTCTGTGTGTGAGTAAGTGAGTGTGAGTCATTCTTGCTCAAATTTAAAATTGACACAGCTGGCAGCCTAAATCCAATTATTATATCATTCTATTATTATATTGTGAATATTTCATTTTTTTCTGCTACTGGAAGTAAGTAAGGAGCATCACAGGGTCACGGAGTGCTTTAATGAATTAACCAAGAGCCTTCTTTGATGGACAGACTCATTAATTAATATTAGTCTTTAAACCAAATATAGATTAAATACAAATAGCCTATATTATATTTATCATTCAGTCTGGATGTTGTTGTGCTATTCAACAACCTGTTATCACAACACAATGGCTAGTCCATCTACCTGTTATTGTCCCATAAATAGCTATTATCACCCACTTATTATCATCCTGTAAAAATCAGTATGTTTTATAGATGTGTTAAAAGCCCAGGGTTCAACTCTCACTGGTTTGGGACATTCATTGTTTCCATTTGCATGCATTATTAATGTGGAAACAGTGTTTAATATTCATAAAAGTAATAAAAAGAAACAAAAAACATGGGTGACATTTTGTAAACATTTGATTGTCTAAACACATCTTTTTTTTTTTATCAGACTGCCGTCGGGCAGTCTCCCTGTGCTTTTCATTTATTTCCACATGTAGCTGGTTATATAATACATATCATCCATAATTCATAACACTATCAAGGTAGTCCCTCATTAGCACCCACACACACAGAGGCTGGATAGTTACTCTACAAGTGTCGAGCAGTTGCTTAAACCAACGCCTTGTGCTTCTTTGATCCGCGGGTTAATCTGCCTTGTGTTATTTCAGGTGCCCCAGTGGCATTAATTGCTACAGGCCGTGGCATTTTAATGAAAGTCAAGAAGAGCAGGGAGCACAGAGGTGAGAACACCTTGTTCAGTCTCCACACCACAGCGCCACAACAAGAGCTGTGTGTGTGTCTGGGAAGCGGGAATGCCATGGTTACCTACAACAAGTCCTTTCATTATCAGGGCTTTTAAAAAGTCTCCAGACAATTCCATTTTATTATGGTTATGGGCTTTCACCTGCTGCTCATCTTAACTCTATTGTTAAGGTAAAAATGTCAAATCCTACACACCGTCATCAACAGGCAATTCCACCGATATCTTGCAATGCCTGCCAGCAGCATGGAAAGATCACATTTACATTTTATGTGTTTTGTCCAACACTGTGTGCTATTCTGTGGGAGCATACTGACATAAAGTAGATTCACCTTATAGGGATAGTATTCAATATCCTGAGATGGAGAAAAAGGGCTTCAGTCACTGAGAGTGTGATGCACTTTCACCACCTGCCTTCCCCATTCATGTCTTTTAGTTTAGGTCCCCATGTTTCCTTCTGTCTCATGTAGAACTATTTAATAACAGTATTTATTAGGGCTAATCTCCTCCTATCTGAAGAACAAACTGGTTCTTTTTCTTTTAAAACTTTGGCACCTTAGATTTCTCAGAACAAATTGTAACATCAGTGGCACATATTGTGACCTCCCTGACTGTTCACACAAGCAAATAATGCTTGTGTTGATACAAAGTCACATGAATGCATTAAATTTGCAATATGCACTTATAGTCACTTAAATGGTAGAGAGACACAAAAACCAAAATGGTGGAAAAGGTGGGGTACAGGCCCCCAGTTTATGACAAGGTTAACACTACACTCAGACCTTGGGCCACCTAAGGCATCAAGAGTCCCTAATTAATCCAAAAATGCATTTTTGATATGTGGTAGTAAGCCAGAGCTACCCATGAAGGCAGATATTTAATGCTCTTTTGTTTTGAAAGGGTTAAACCACACCACAATAAACACATGTCAAACTTTCCTATCTGCAACAAGCTTCTCTTCTCTTTTTATTATTTTGGTTGCCATGGTGACAAGACACATTTTGTATAGACTTCAATCACAAGGCCACAGGAGGGCAACAGCCATGGAAACGTTGGCTGTTTTAGTCTAAGAGAGATTGAAACAGTAAGCAATAAGAGAATTGAAGCAGAACTATGTGGTTGGTACTCCGACTGCATTCTAATTTCACCATTTCCTGTCTGGGAAGTCAGAGAAATGTTCAAGGTCAGGGCATCAGCATTGGACTGCATACAGTAGCAATTAGGGGTAAATAAACAAGAATGGATTCTGTACATGTGGGGTCATTTTGTATTTATCTGCTGAACAGTCCAACAGTCTCGCCTCACAACTGTACTCTCATTTGCTCAGAATCGGCAAGGCAGAGGCTATATAAAGAGGTGCCAACAGCTGAGCAGCCTGAACAATAACACTGATAATCCACAGGATTGCCTGTGGATGTCGGATTCTGCAGCTCCTGAGAGAATTTCGAGATTCCTCAAATCTTGAGGTGTGTATACTGGGTGTGTAATCTGTCTCATAAGTATATGTCCTGTTACGTCAATCCTGACTGAAGATCTCTCTGTGACAGCAGCATCTTTTGTTCCATGAATGGTGAGACGGGCTCATGAACAGTGATACCCTGGTGAATCTGAGCAGCAGTGCAAGATTCAGCAGGAGGCGCAACAAACAAACCCCCGAGGCCATAAAGAACAGACACCAACAGACACACGTTGCTAAGGTATGGGATACATTGCATGTGTGAGGCAAGAGTTGCCATCGCCAAGTATGGTAATGAGAAAAGAAGCTATTATGGCAGAGGGAGGAACAGCACTACACCTCATTAACTTACAGTCTAACACCAGTGGAGACTTTTTCAGATTCTACACATTCACAGTAAAGCTGTAAGTGTAGAAAGACTGCTACCTTATATTCATGCTAATCAAAAGGAGTTATAGGCTCATAGATTATTTCCATAAATTGACCAGGTCACTTGACACCTAAGTAAAAATAGCCTTTATTCTGAGCTGCTACACAGAGCATTTAAAAAATGAGGGACCATTTCACATACTGTATCACTGTAATATCATTTTTGGATGTAGAAAAATTGCTAATGAAGGACTTGCTTCTTCCACTACATTTCCACTGTGGTATGCAACACCCATTTAACACTGGTTGAGCTTTTAGACTGCAGATCCCAACACTTTCTCACAGATAAACACTATAAACAAACTTCAGATTTGGACAAGGTGGACAGGTTTGTCTCCAATAATGTTCTAGTCCTTTTACTTTAGGAACACACAATATTATTGGCATATATGGGCCTTAACATAAGTAATCCAACATGATGGAGATACCCCCAGATAGGCTGACTAATGTTCACTGTGTCCCCTGTGGATTCTCAGAAAATGACATTATTACATCAGTGAGTGTGTGAAAGAGACAAATCTGACTGTGCTAGCATTGTTGCTGTCATCTACTGGAAGTCTTTCTATACATGTTTCATTATCTAATTCAATAAATTAAATTCAAAAAATCCCAATGTATGGGTATCAGCAGCAACACCTGGTAGTGGCAGCAGTTCAGTTCAGGATGAAACATCCATTTTGTCAGATTTTAAATAGACTTGCTGACAAAATCGCAGGTGTATGCATAACTTCTTCTGCATCTGTATATTTTTAATGTATGCAGCGGAGTGACTAGCATTTATTCCAGGTGAGCTGGACCAGTCTACCTGACCGACTTGATATTACAGCTTCTCTCTCAGCTCGATTAGCAGCTAGAAACGTTTTCTCTCCAGGCTGATCTGCTGCTTAGAAACGTTTAATCCACATATAGAGCAACAACAAAAGTCATCACCTCCATTTTTAGTCAGAATCTCAGTTGTGGTGCACAGCTGAATTATTTATCAGTCCTTTCTTGTTGTTCTCTCTCTGCTTATAATGTCTCAGTAAAGCTGCTGCTGAGGCCAAAATTATACCAGCTGTCTGTGGTCATGCTGAAAGCCACTTTAAACACATTTAGCAGGCACATGCTGCAGGAGCAATTCTTGTATCCTCCACCAGTGAGAGAAACCTCCTCTGTTTAGTTTTTACCTCACACAGATTTAAATATCAATATGTGTATATGTTTATTTTTCTGACACGCATATGCATTCAGTCACACACACGCACAGAGGACTCAGAGGTCGACCTGAGGAAAAACTACTAATCAGCAATGAGTCACTTTATCAGATAATCCTTGTAGCACCCTACTTCTGTTTTTACTACCAGCATAACGCTGTTTTTTTTGGTAATAAATACCACAAGTGTTGACCAAGGTGACTCATGCTCCTGTCACCTTCAAGGCAAATCATAATTCCATATTTTATTTGATAGGATGTTTCACTAATTCTCCTCTTTAAATGCATGCTGTGAGGTGTATCCCTCTGAAGACCGTCTGTGTCTGTCCTAAGACTGTGATCGAGCTACTACAGGATCTCCAATGATAAACCCGAGCAGAGGAGTTTACTACACAATGGTCAGCTGTCAGAAGCACCCCGAGCCCACAAGAGACTCACAGCAGGCCACTAAAGACAGAAGGGGTTCTACGCTTTTATGAGGATCAGTGTGAAAATTTAGCAAAATACAATCTTTTAAAAAAGATCAATGACCTTACACACTTTAAACAGAATGGATGCAGCTCTGTAAATTGTTATTTGCAATATGTGGTCCTGGCTAAACGGAGGGCCACTGATGCATGAAATGGACTAATTACTGGGGCTAATGTTGAGCTAGCCATTAAGGGTAAAATCAGAATGGCTCACTGTAATATTTTTATTAGCAGACCACATCATTGATGAAATATTTAAAACATTCAGACCAGGCAAATTGCTAACATTGGCCAACCAATAGTAGGCTAATAGCACATAATTTGGGGTGACCAAAAAAAGGTCTAAAACTTAAAGAAAAGTGTGGGGGAAAAAAAAGAAGACATTTAAGTAAACATAAAAAAGAACTTTACTTACTACTTTGTTAAATGCCATTTAGTACAGGGGGAGCTGCATGGTTGGTCTTGACAGTAGCCATCAAAAACAAAAGCTATTTTCGAAAAATAGATAATCAAACTTGAAAGTTATTTCTCCAATAAATGGTTGAGGAAATGTCAATGGGCTGTCAATAAAGTAAAGGTCAGCAATTAGTGCTGTGCAGGGAGGCTTACTTTCTTAGCTGACAATTATGGCTGAGAGCTGTATGGATTTCTGCTTCATCCCTGCACCATGTTTCCACCTGATATAACAGCTGGAAACTAAAATGCTGCTGACTTCTGTCACAGTAACACAATTGCTTAGTTTTCAGTTACATTTTTTCAGATTTTATTAATGTCATTCAGAGTTTCCTTCTGGACCCCAAATTTTAGGTTAAATTGAAAGTGAGTTATAATTTATTTTATATTATTATTATTATTCTGGCTAATGAGCACGGGTATGGAGTTTGGATTCTGGCTTCACAGGCTCCATTAAACATTAAAGGTAGGGTAGGAGAATTTGAAAACTCAGTGAGAGTCAGCCAGATTTCAAAAATAAACACACGCCCCTTTCTCTCGGAGCTCACCCCGAAGCCACGTCTCCCAATCACATGGACGTGCATTACCTGAAGAGCTACGGTCTGTGACTTCGGCCATCATACGCCTACCTCTCTGGTGCGCGCAGAGTGACAACCAGCCAATACTCCGCACAGGGTCGGAGGATTGGCTGACGTTTTATAGCTTCCACAGATGATTAATATTCTTTGTTTAATGCGAAACTGCTGAACTAATCGGTTGCTGTCGGATTGTAAAGAGAAGTTACACTAATTTAACAAAAAATGCATCAGAATGAAATCTCCTACTCTACCTTTAAGCCTAAGAGTATTTCATTTTAGCTCAGTTTCTGGTCATTCTCACCTAGTGGTTTGGAGGACAAAAAACACGCCAGGTTAAGCTGGATTGTGTGTGATAGCCAGATGTGAAAATAGGTCTGAACATATCCAGCTTAAAGGCTATCCGGATACAATCCCACTCTAGCTGGATTGACTTTCTTCAGTGTGAACAGGGCTCAATAGGACCTATCTGTGGTCTCCATTTAAACCAACAAAACAACAAGCTGAAAAACACTCAAATTCTTTGTAAGCATGAAAGTTTCAATGCTTTGAACAACCCTTACATACACACACTTCAGGTGGACACATTCTGGACCCCTCTCCTCACATCTGCAAATTAAAACGTAAAAAAAAATGTATATAATAATATTTGCTATTGCATAGAGACACATACCGCTCTGAATGAGCTTCTGATGGGACTAATTGTAGTGGTGTGTTCTACCATCTCAACCAAAAAACCAAGGAAAACCTGCAGCACAGCAGCATCAGCTCTGCTCACTGTCATGACAGCTAAAGTGACAACTTGAAAGCATAATCTCCTCCTATAAAATGTCAATCGAAGTTCTGTAGAGAACATTACACTGAGTGCATTCTACAGCAGCTGTAGCTCAGGGTGGTCTTCACAGTCCTCCCATTAAGAGTTTCCTCAGATATTTAAAGTCACGTCGCATGTACATCCTGCAGCTGGCTCCTGGCAGGACTCTGGAGCTGTCCCAGGGCTGTCCCACTCTGTATCCCCCCGTTAGGCTTCACCTAATGAAGCTCATTGCCTGGCATCGGGAAATATGGCCGTTGAATGCTGCTAAGCAACAGGCACTCGTGCTGTTCTCACTAAAATCACCTCCCTGGAGAAACTGACACCACTTGGCCTGGTGTGCCCCTGCTGCCTCTCTGCCCACAGATGTGGATCAGGAAAATGTTTTGCGGTAGTCCCAAGGTCATCTCGAACTGAGTTTATTTTCTTTTTTTTTATGAGCCGGACATTTGTGATGTTCATCCTGGCAGGTCTGTGATTATGTTGAACTGCAGCTTGCAATAGTCAGTGTTGCCTCTTGGCTCCACATTAGAGCTTGTTGTCACATGGACTGGAAGCAAGGCTGCACACTGCCCTTCCTGTTTTCCACATACAACTTATATCTGAAATGAGTTTAGATAAGACAGATATTGATCCTGAGGGAAATTCATGTTTTTTAGAGCACATGTATATTTGTTATATTTTCACTGCATCAACATATTTGAGTGAGTAAATTCTGCCTATTATTAAAGGTGACACAACAAAATTTAAGTACACTTTATTTATCACACCTTCTAATCCATGAAATATGAATTAGAATTATACTAGAACTTCCTTTAGGAAGTGACAGATGGAACTATTTTTAAAAGCTGCGATACCTACAGCCTGCTGTGGATGCCTCTTAGACATAACAGAAACTCAACAGTTAAACACAAAACAATCTCCAAAAATCAGAGACAGTGACTTCACTGGGTTGGTTGCCAGTAGCTGGCATTAGCTAACCAGCAGTGACAGCTTTGACAACAGCAATACAAGGGAGACCCCATTTGTATTGTAGTGATGGATGTGACCTGCAAGTATGTCATCCTATGTAGGTGTCAACACAGCTAGTGTTTACACATCTAGGGCTTTTTCCGTGTCCGTGTATAAACCTATCATATGTCATATATGATACCGTAAATCACATGGTATCCTAGAAAACACTGAAGAAGTAGTTTACTGCATAGACCTATCTGCAAGCAGTCCTTAATGTCATGGTTTCAGCCAGGTCTTTTATTTTGTAGTTTATTTTCTGTTTATAGTAGTGTTAGTTTTACTAGTCACTTCCTGTTTTATTTTGAAACTCGATCTTCCCCTGGTGTTTCAGTTCTGTTTACTTCCCCTTCCTCATGTGTGCTCCCTTCCCCCTCCTGTGATTACTAATGTGCTTCACCTGTGTCCAATTGTCTTCCCGCCCTCCTGTGTATAAAGCCTGTGTGTTTCCTGCCCCTTGTTGCCAGTTCGTTTTGTGAGTTATCCTGCGACACAGCCGTCCAAGTAGCCTTCCGCTCTTGTGATTTCCCCCAGTGAGTTTTCCGAGTGAGTTTTGGAGTTTCTGAGTGAGTTTTGGAGTCCCTTGTGAATGAACTATTTTGGATCTGACTACTGTTCGTTGCCTTCGCCCCTTTGTGATACCTTTGCCTCGTGGACTGTACTCCTGTGTACTGATTACTGCTTTGGACTTTGACCACTGGTTTTTGCCTGTGCCCTTTTGGATACCTCTGCCTCGCGGACTGAACTTCTGTGTACCGAACCTTGTCTGTATTAAAACACTGAGAATTGCCTGATACTTCCGGCTCAGCTGCATTTGTGTCCTCCACCTTATATTAACCCTGACACTTAAGTCGCCAGCACATTTAGAACCACCATCCACCTTGATTTATTGTCCTTTAGTTAGATAGCCAGATAATGGTTTAACTTCAAAATCTGCATCATACCTGAGAGTCTTTGAAAAATAATATAGTGAGAAATTGATATTTTAACAGGATATTGGAGTTAAGTACACAAAGAAGTCCACCATAGAATGGCTTAGAGAGAAGAAATAAAAGGTTATGGAATGGCCTGGAGTCAATATTCCAGCAAATCTGAGCTTCTCTGCTCATCTAGTTAAAGGAATGTGACTTAAATAATCAAACATTGCAATAACAATTAAACATGCAGACACCTTTACAAACTGCAGGTGATGCTGTGAGAATTATATCACATACTCCTTTTTTTATTGTTTTATGTTTTCCCTAGCCTATGTAATTCTACTGCCACTGTGCTATCACACTGTATTTGCTTTTCTCCCTCCAGGGGTACCGCATTTAGTATCAGAGACATTACTCCTGTATCAAAAACGTTAGCAGACCACACACTGCGCACACAAGCCGCCGACGCTGATTTCATGCTGCTGTTCCATGGCAATAACTCATACAGGAGACCACACACTCCCACTCCTTCTACAGATGGAATAAAGTGGTTGTGATAAGACCGTGTGGGAGTGTATTACAGTGCAGAGCTACAGAGGGAAGATGATTGTCAGGGTCCAGCAGGAGAGAATTAACAGCAGGTGGTAGATATGGAGTAGTACTGGTCATCTGCACTCTTACTGTATATATGTTGACAGATTATATAGAATGCCCCCAGAGCATTTTGTGCTTGTTCTTTAAGGAAATAATATGCCAGGGAGGAATATAAGTGACTCCGGGAACACAGTGTATGAACATAACAATAAGATGAAATGTAAATCCTCCTTGTGTCTGAGTAGGAACACCCAGCTCAGTTTTGGCAGCATGGTACTGTGTCATCCTGACTCACAGCCCGGGATGGCCATAGTGCAGCAAAAATGTAACAAGCAAGCCAAAGGGTGATGTGAGGTAAATGTCACATCTTATGTTACACAGCCTTCTTCACTGTCAGACTGCTGAAAGTCATTTTATGATGAATATGAGTCAGTTCATATTGCAAAATATTCAGATTTACCCCCAAAATAAACATGTTTATTATGGTATTATAAGTATTATTTTTGAAAATCATCATTATTTTTTGTCTAATAATAAGTTCACTTCTTGCATCATTAGGTGTGTGACTGTGTTAAGTGACAGCCAGGTGCCAACTCACAATGCCTGCCCACCACAGCACCACTGGTGCTTCACCTTTTTGCCTCCATTTGGAGTTTAGGCAGACTATGATGCTGCCAACATGGCGACAGTTGGAGTCCCCTTACTGGTCTGCAACTAAGTGGCCCCACACACGACAAACTGTGATGCAGACTGACCTTTCTGTCCAAACCAGGAGCGATTCCAGCTACAGAAGCTCTTCTTCTCTGTCCTTAGGACACCTTTTTGGAGGTACTGACCACAACAAACCAGGAACACTCTGTGGTCATGTAGCCATTACAATGTGGCCCAAATTTCTGCCTGATATATCCCACTCACTGACAAATGCCATGATAACCAAATAGTCATTGTTGTTCACTTCACCTGTGTGGGTGATCAGTGTGTGTTATTTAGTTACTCAGCTCGTTGTGTCAGTACATGTTGACACAGTCATATACATACTGGCAAAGCAGAAAACACAACAATAGACAGAATGTGCTGTCAGAGAGCTTCAGCGGGTGCCAAATGATCTTTTATCCTAGACATTTCACTGTTGCTAACAGATCAGAAGATTTGCAGTTTACAGGGTGCATGTTTTATGCTTACTACTCCACAAACACAAATCTAAATTCCATTTGAGATGAAGCACTAACATGTAGACAGATGCTTTAAGTTTCATCTCATATTCACACTTAAAGTTGTATGAACCAAGAATTATCCATGAGGCTGTGTTCCTCGCATGTTAAACAACATGAATGTTATTTTGTGGTGTGTGTTTTCAGTGAGGGTACTGTACATGACAGAGCTTTGGATATATAAGATCCCATCAATATTTCAAAGAACTTATATCTGCATATTTAATAAGCCCACCACTGCATGAAAAGCCATGTTATGAATCTGGCTATAAGTGATTTACTGTATGCACTGCAGCTTTTTGGTTTGTATCTGTTCATGTTGGCACACAATGCTGTTACTGTGTGCTTATTTTATTAACTGCAATGTGAAGTATTCATGTTTAATTGAGCTTTTACACTGCTTAATTACTGCACACTGATTGGATTATACTCTAAAGCATGTTGTTTACATGTTACACCAAGGTGCTGAAGACCATGACTCCTCTCTGTGAGCTGGACTCTGTGAGAGTACAAAAAGACACCACAGTAATATCAAGGTACAACTCAAACTAGCTTATTTAACTCAAACACTCATTTAAGCCTGGATAAGACCCCCTATGCCACTGCTGTGCTCCACTCCAGAACAGATAGAATGGAGCACAGCGGCGCCACCACTTGAATCCTCTAAGAAACTCTAAAATGCTTCCTTTACCATCCCCAAACTTTTGTGGCCTTTCAGCTTTTGAACACAGTATCGGTTTCACTGTTGGTCACATGTCATTGACTTTGTGATGGATGAAATCAGTTGTACAGTAAAGAGAAGCTGGAGGTGTACAGTAAAAACTAACAGATTGTTTGTTATCTGCATCTTCCTCTCTTCATCCTCACTTATGATTTATCTTACAGAAGCCTGTGTACAAGTCATTCCCCTGCAGAGGCAACCAGTGAGACCAGTATGACACCACTAGAGCACCCTGAACACCCATAAGTCCCATAAAACAGAGATAATCTGTCTAATTATTGCATGCAAATGAGAAGACTAGAATGTAAAACCATTCATATAAATTACAGGCATTTCAGCTTCATTAAGTCTAGTGATGCTAAATGTGAGCTAAATGCTAACATTAGCATACACACTCAATGACAATGCTAATGTTCTGGTGAGAGGTAGCGAATACTCAATTCATCAGTTTTGTCACAGTAGATTAGCCTGTTAGCAAGCTAATGTTTGCTAATTAGCAGGCTCCAGAGGCTGAAGGAAACACCATTAGCTGTGCAGGTACATGGTTGTAAATCAAGACCTGATGAAAAAATGGATTACAATTTGTCCCAAGAAACACATGAGTGTAAAAAAAATAACAACAGAACCCTATGCTAAAGTCACAAAGGTCAGGGAAGTTATTGTATTCTAAGGCTCTGGTCCTACATTTCCCACAATGCACATCATCAGCTTTTTTGATGATGCCTATCATAATTATGACTAGCATATGACACTTTCTAAACTCCTTTGGTTTATAAATTTGTGCCTCCAAGCCAAACAATTATTCACAAAGCTGACATCATCGGGGTGATGGATGACATCACCAGGGCTATTTTCCACTTGGAAATGTTACATTCAGAGCTGCAGACACAATGATACAGCTGTGTTCACAGGCTGTTATACAATGAATAAACAGATGAGAACCAGAGGAAGAGTGCCCCTTTAAGATAAGGACCTATAAGAGTCTTTCATATCTCACATCATTTGTTTTTTTTCCCCAGGATAAAGCTAGAGGAGCAAACTGTGCTGCACACAGGGACCTTGCGTGCACAGTTTACCCTCTGAGCAGTGAAAACAGACCAGCCGGCTCCAAGAGCCACCGACTCCCACAGAGAGCATCAGCACCACAGGAACACATTCCCATCGATCTGTGTGGAGACCTCCATCAAGCTCCCGGTAGGACGCTCCGGCAAAGTGAAAATAATCTACTTGCTACAAAGTGCAAGTAAGGTTAATGGCTAAAATCATTTTTCAATAAGCAGGCAGACAGTATATTAACCGCTGTCTTGTTTTCAGAAGAAAGGCAAATACAAACACATTGTGAGGAATTGCAGAGAACAGCAGCTGCCCTAACAGCGACGTGTTCATTTACAGCACAGATTTGATCTCACAAAATTGGGGACACAGAAATCTCAAGTGAGCAAAACCACTAAACACTCCATTAATCATTAATACAACTTGCTGGATGCATCAAAGGTAATGCTGCACAGGTGCCAGGAGGATAAGAAGCAATCTACATGGATTTAGAAAAATGTCCTACTTGTTTTTTAATCAAGGTTCTTCCATTAAAGTGCTAAATCAAAACACTGTTAATCAAAAGGTGTAGACTGAAGTACTGAACTGCATGACAGTTGTGCAGATTTTCCTATAGCCCACTAATAATGTCAACAAAATGTTTGCAAGACTTGTTGATGAAGAGGATCGTCTGTCATTTAGGCATGCCAACATTAGTAACTAGTACGTGCAAATTAATGGGGAAATTGTTGTCTGGTTGCTGTTAGAACCTTCTGTTTGAACACTTGAGCCGCAACTACAGCACAACAACTGGATGGCATGAAATGGTGATGGAATGCAGCAGGGATGTTGAACAACAACAAAAAAAGTTGGACAATATCAATAAATCAGCAAAAATACTGCAAAGTCCACCTTTATCCAGCCTATAAATATCATAATGCATAATTGTTATGCAACCCAGAGTCATGCATTATAAATAAGTGGATCACCTGTATTATATTATTAATATGCTCAATCACTTTATTGACTGCTGCTTGAGAAAAGAAGTCATACAATCCGTTTGATTTACATAATCCATACTAAGTGATGGGAAACCAGCGGTATTACAGTCCATTTGTCATCAAGAAAACTGGAGGAGTGGGTGGCCTGGTTGACCCTGGTAGTGGCTGGGTGCTTTTTAGATGCTCAAATGAGTGTATGAACGACATGACATACAGGAGGAGGGAATAATTCCCCCACTTTAAGAACCTGTGATATTGCACAACATCTCCAATCAGCCCTTGTCAACGCGATGGATGGTGTGTGTACGAGCAAATAAACACACAACAATCACCGTCCACATGCTTCACATCTCCACGACTCCACCCAACAATCCCTGTTGAGATGACAGTGTTTACTATCGAAGCAGAAGATGACAGCTGACAAGAGGCAAAGTGCAGCTTTTAGCAGCCTTCGGCTGACGAGGAGGCACCAGACAAATCACAGAGGGCACCTGTTGTTTGCAAATGAATGCCCTAAAGACACAACACTACGTCCCTGCATATAGCATTTAATTTACATATGCTTTCCTGTGAGGCTAAATATGCATTTATTCTTTGAGTATATATGACATACAATAAATAAACATCAGGTTTAAAGTAAAAAAAAAAAACAAGGAGCATCCGGTCTCAAAGTATGAATTATAATGATAAATAGAGTGAATTGTGTACGATGTACTCTCATTGTACTGCCACACAAACTGGATGAAATGTTTAGACGCAGGTTAGCAGAAAGGCCTGCGCTGGAAGTGACTGTTGCTGCGTAGTGTAATGGAAACTGTGACTGGCACAATAGCTACGACAAAGACACGGCACCTGACTCATCTCCACAAAGCACCTTCATGAGGACGGACGGCTGACGGACTGATCTGGGGAGAACTCTGCTCACAAACTAAAAGCATTTATAGTAACTACTGCTTTCAAGCTATCAACTCATGGTAAGGAGTTTGGCTTGTAATATTCAAACACAATGCTTTACTATGTTGAAGTTGCACCAAACAATATACAGTATGTGACCAAAAGTAAACCTGATGATCTTTGAAAGTCAGCAAGCAATAGTTAGCATGTTTGACCAATTATAAGCATAAAAGGCATGAAAACATGTTCATCAACATTCAAAAATAATGTAGCCCCTTGTTAACATAAAACACGCCCATACGTGTCAACCATCTGTGGTTCAGCGATCTGCACATGGCTTGAAGCCAGGCGAGGCTGTAATTGTGTAACTTTGTGCTCTCAGAACTCTCTCCAGAGTCCAGCCGCCATACCAGATAATGACCAACAATCATTCCCAGATATTTAAAGGGGATAACCTTCATTGCAGAAATGTTAAAATTCATTTTGATTAAAGGAACAGTTTTGTTCATTTAACCGCTACTAGAAGCAAATATATTCGTGATTAAAAAGCAATTATGTTTTTGTGTGGCATTTTATGCGCCATTAAAGTGCTGCTCACGCTGATTAAACTTCATTAGTGTGGGAGAGTTTTGGTGCAACCTCTGAATCTTCATGGATATCAGTGCTGTCAGTCCTTTCCAGAACTCTACATATCTACTGAATATACACACGTTGATATTTCCAAACATTTAGCACAGATGACTTTTTCCTTTTATGCTCTCCTCAGTCTCCCGGCAGCAGGCAGGTATATACACGTACATGCTGCTGCACGCCATGGCTGCTTTTCTCTCCTGTTTCATTCGCCACATGCTGTCATCACTAAGTGTCACATTTGGTGCAATTAATCACAAGGAACAAATAGGGCCAGCTCCCAGGTCGGTGTGGACGGAGGGGAGGACACTTACAGCCTGACTATGGCAGATGAGATGGGACGCTCAAGACAGCTGGACTGACATGTGCTAACAGTGTCACAGCTGGGATCTGGTTTTTGGACCTCTGGCCATTTTTCCCCTTGATCACATTAGATGAGCTGCCACAGTCTGTGTTATCAGTCAGCTATGAATGATGTTACTGTAACTATACTGTTACTGCCACTATTATCTATAATTTGGTGAGATTTGGAAGGCATGACTTTGTATAATTAAGAAAACATCTAGCTGATATTGTATGTTGATCTTTATTTATGGGTACATAACTCAGGTATACTGAGGCAGAATCTTAGCATGAAGTAAACAGAGTGAGCTGCTTTGGAAAGATGTGTAAAGTCTTAATTTAGATCCATGAAAACAGAGAAGCTGCCTTCATTACTATTCTGATTTCTTTAGTGTCATAATTACACAGCACTTGTTTTGTTGGTGATTTATGGATCCAGAAATCTATTTCAATCAGTGGCCTTTATTTATGGTTGCTTGTATTTCATCGTGATCTTTGCGTCATGACAAACCCTGCTTGAAGCCCAACCTAACCAGCAATTATTAAGGATCAAACTCAACCATGAGTGACAACAAAAGTGAGCTAAAATAAAGCAAAGCAATTCTATCAGAAGGGACACAAACCCCAAGACTCCTGGGGGGAAGTCTGCTGTATAGGATTGGTACTACTAGTCATCTCTCCAACAACTTTACGCAAACTGTGACCTGATGACATCCTTATTATTGCTACTTCTAGCCCACTATTAGCACTACTGCATATAGGGATGTCCCGATCACGTGATCGGAAATCACGGGCCCGATTACACCATTTCAGACTCAATTGGAATTGGATGTTACCTCCCGATCAGGACTCAGATATATATTTATTAGGGCTGTCAAAGTTAATGCCTCCTTTACAGTATGCCTCTTTGCTTGTAGTGTAGGGGTATGGTAGTAGATAGTATTCAAGACCTTGATGACCCAATTTGGAACGGCCGAGGTATGTATAGTTTGCAGGCATGTGTAGTGGGCAGTTTGGCAAGGTAGCACATATGTGGAAATGCACAGTAGATGTGGCTGTGATGAACAGTCAGCACTGAGTGCTGTGGACACACACGCAGACAGTTTTGCTTGCAATAACAGGCAATTGTAGCATTGTAGCAACATTTATATGCCCTGCGAAGGTGCAGGACAGCACAGCCAGCATAGCATAAATGATAGCAGCGAGCGCCTTGCTATTTGCCTTTGTAGAGAACCCTAAAAGTATCGGATCGGGACTCAGTATCGGCAGATACTCCAAATCAAATAACTCGGACTCAAGGGTAAAAAAACCTGATTGGGACATCCCTAACTACAACCAATCTAGCTGCTGCTATTATTACACCATCTGCTACCTTAGTAGCCTACTGTTGGTACCATCATTACCACTGCAGCTATATGGTGCAATACAGCCAACATGGCCTCCACTACTACTAAATACAGGATCCTGTACTGATACCATTTCTACTAGTGCTACTGACAGCACTTCCCCCATTACTACTGTTTTAACTTGTTATTAACCAGTTTATTATGATGATAGAGTGTGCTATGATAATAATGGGAAAAGCTCTTCAGGTTTACAGTGAACATGCGATGAATGCATAAGGCTGAATGCTGAAAGCATTTACTGTATTGTTAAAATGATCCCAAGGTTGGCTATTGAGCGTTTGGTGCTATTTGTTCTGATGTATGTGTACATATCGGGCAGCAAGAGCGTAAGCACGGAAGCAACACATATCTTAATAGACATCTTTGTACCTTATTTTTACAGTCCCACATGATGACACTGAATTTAATTAGTTTCCACAAACAGCTCACAGTTGACACAGCTAAAATTGTTTCCTTATCTTTGCGACAGAGTTTCATTTCACACACAGCTACTTCCACTTTTAGTGGCCGAAATGATGATTTGAAAATCCATCAATCCGCTGCAGATTAACAAATCTGGTTTCGGTTATTCATAAAGACAATAACATCTCTTTTAGGTGTGAGGTGATAAATCTCATACTGTCTGTCAGAGGCACGCTGTGAGCAAGGGCCTTCCAGTAAAACACACACAGAGAAAGAAAAAACATCAAACTGCCTTAAGACACGGCTGGCTGGGTCAAACACCACCTGCAAATGATTCTTAGCTTTAGGTTTAACCTACTTGGAGTGCAGGATGAAATGGGTCTGCCTTATGAAGTCTGAAGTGACCGGCAAATCACAAAGACGATATCAAACTGACTTCAAGACACTTTCCTGGTGATTGTCTTAACTTTGCAGCCACACATAATGTCCCCAAGGCACTGAGAGAATTCCATCTGTCCAGATCTTAAAGTAATACCACCGAGAGTACCGGACATATTGTACCCGAGCAGATGAGTGTGTGTGAGGTAGAGACTTCACCCATTTTATTCTTTCCTAGTTTCTCTTTTCAGCCTTAAAGAAACAAAGTTTACTTCTGACCTGTCTGTGAACCATTCTAAAAACTAATTTATGTTCCTATTCTTAAACTATTTCCAAAATTTTCTTCAAAAACACAGATGCACTGGTTCAACATCAAAAACGTACAATTGTTGGGGGACTATTTTCAGCTGCGGATTAGGACACATTTGGTGAAAACGTGAACATAAGTGTGCATTTGGGATTAAGGAGCTACAGTGGTAGTAAGAAGTTCTTTTCAGGTATATTAGATAAAATCATCAGCTTATTTAATGTGCAATTAGGGGACCTTTCAAAATAAAAGCACCCACTTCCTTTCATTCCCAGCTTCAATGAAAACAACTGCGGGTCCTCTTGTTTAGGATTTCAGTCAAACAAGAGTCAAGTAAAGGTCATTCCAGCGCATGTGCGATGAAAACTCTGCCTTTCCTCCATTTTCAAAAACACTCGTTAAGAGCGTGATTATACATAACGATGTTATGTTTCCTACAGAGAGGCCGTACAGTAAATGTAACCACTTCACAGAACTTGAGTATTACAATGGCTCTCGTGGCTGTAGCCTAGAAACAACGGCGGATCCAACTTCTCTGCGCTGTGCGGTCGTCCCTTTTAAAGTGTTGCCTGGCAAACTAGAGGACAGGCCTTAGTGCATTAGACACCCTCGCGCCCACCCCCACCCCCATCACCATCATCACCACCTCCACCACCAGCAGCAGCTCAAAGTCCTCATCTTGAATTACAGCATCTGACTGCTGTAATGGAAAACACGCGTCTCTGTGGCCGCTGCGCAAAAGAAGTGACTGATCTAACTCAGCTGACTGAATTTGCCTCTTTTGCTAATTGTGCCAAACGCCTTTGTTTTTATTTAAATCCAATTATCTGCACGTCACGACAGCTTTGTTGTGGGGATTAAAATGCATTAAATGTGATGTGATTGCGGTGCGTAAAAGGAAAACACAAAGTTCAAACCTTCATAAAGCAAATGCACGAGGGTGAGAAGCCGTGGTGTGTGTTTTGTGGAAGTGGAAGGATTGTGCAGCTGATGCTATCAGACTGTAGTAAATTATTTGTCTGAAACCCCTGAGGATAAACACGTTATGTTAGTTGTTGAAAGTAAATCATGATGGGTGGAGCTGACATCACGTTTCAGTTGGTAAACTCCAGTCCTGCTTGCGGCTGAAGAGGAGGAGCTGTTCTTTCAGCACCACAACCGGTGTTGTGGTGCTGAAAGAACAGCTCCTCTGAGTTCAGCCGCTCCTTACATCCAGCCTTTCCCATACAGATACCCGGGGGATGTCTGACACCCCTCAGCTCGCTCTGTTCTCTCAGACTTTTTTTTTAGGCTGCCCCGGTGACGCACCGTCAAAAGTTACATTCTGTAGCCGCAGCAAAGGACATGATGCCTGTGCGCTCCGGCGTATCATCACTCTCACTGACTGTAGAAGTATATAATAATCCAAATATTCTCGTATGTTTGCACCGTGATGGTGGCACTGAGCTCCATCCTTGCAGCACACCTCCCCCCGCGGAGCACGGAGTGAGCGCTGCAACGTGTTGCTTACAAACTTTAAAGACTTGTTGTACAGTAGAAATGTCCCTGCTCATGTCTGACTGTATGTGCTCTGAATATGAACACGTGCTCCCTCCCTAACTGCAGCCTACAAACCGCTTTATAGCCTCGAAAACCTTAGTGTCCAGATAATAAACTGTGTCCTGTTGCGCAACAGTGTGTGGACCTGTGATGATTACAGAGGCTCGTTTACACTGATTTCACAGCCTGGGACTCAGGAAAGAGACTGAGGCTTACCTATTGTGGTTATAACCGTGATGGCAAAGTAAAATGACCCTGCGAATTTCCACTGCACCCCGGCTCTGTGGGGCTCAGCCTCCATGATGATGGTCTCCAGTTTGCGGTAATCATCCTCGCTGATGTTATATTTCCCCTGGAGACGCTTCTCCTCGGCTTCCAGCTGCTCTTTTTCGCGCATCTCGAAGTCGGACTCCAGGGCGTCAAAGACGGCGGCCCCAACGAGCAAGTATGTAAACGTGCAAATAATCAGGGACAAGGTCCGCACGTTTTGCCGCTTCATGGCCAACAGGAACCGGCGACCGAAGGGCTCATGTCCCCTCGGATTCCCCGGGAAGGCGCAGCAAGCGTGGGGATAGCCGTGTGGACAGCGCCTGGACGCGGAGGCGCAGAAAGGTGCGCTCCGGTGACTGTGGTCGCGGTGGACGCCGGAGTCGGAGCACCGGTGGAACTCCCCCGCCTTCTGGTGATCCCGGTGACAGACTTCAAGATCCTGCTCCTGGTTCGCGGAAAGACACAAGAGACTGCTCGAACGCCTGGACCAGGTGCCCTGCAGCCGAGAGACCCTGCGCAAGACCTGCCCAAACCAAGTCCTCCCGGTGCGTAGTGCCATCAACAAGCTGCTTCCAAGATCGCCTGTTGGTCTCTGGTCTCCTCAAGCGATTACCGATCAGAAGAAACGCTTCCAACCAAATAAATTAGCGCGGAGTGATTCTTTTCCCCCTTTCTTTCTCTCTTTGATGCGCCTCACTAACTTCAGTCTGTGAATCAAAATGTTCTGTAACTGGGCATCTTTCTGTAAGTTTCAGCTAAACAGCAACCTGTTCATTGTAACCTCATCAGCATTCAGGCTATTTTTAGCAGCCATTATCCATACAGGCAGAAAAAAACTCAATGTACTGTCCGTGAAATCCTCAAATCTTCCTCCCAAACAGCGGGCATCCTCATCAGAAATTTGCTGAGTCGTCCATAAGCATGGGGAATGGCGGAGGAGGGGCGGGGGGGTGGGGGACATCAAGTTGGGAAATAATGCGCAGGTCTTCACATGAAGGAAATATCACAGCCTGATATGTTGCTTTATCCCTGCATCAAGTCACCACTTGTTTTAGGAATGAAAAAATATATTCCAAGAAACAAAAGCGTCGACAACAGGTTCCATCACGGAGAAGACTCCTCAAACCTTTTTAGAGGCTGGAGCAGAGGTAAGAAAAGTGCGGGGACACACAGACCTGACCGAGGGTTACAGCGCGCTCCGTGCCCGCAGTGGCACTCATGCTCCGTTGCGCACATCGGCTGAACTGTCTGCTGATCACTTTGTGGAAAAAAAACACAAGCACATGTCTCTCTTTTTCTTCCTTTTTGTCGTCGTACGTGGGGGCCTCTGAGTTAACCATGCGTGTCACGAACTGCTCGTATTTTGAAGGCTCCACATTTTATGTCTCCACACACTCTAGACTCTAATCGGTGGGCGTTGCTCCTCCTGTCTCTGTGTTTTTTTTCTCTTTCCAAGTATCACGAGTCATCCGAGTTTTGGTCTGAGTATCTGCCTGCTCCTGGAAGCTTTCTCTATGGGAGCACAGCTGGCTGATCGCCCCCACCGCACCCCTGCGCTCTCCACACCACACCACACCACACAACACAACACCACGCGACCCCTCCTACAATGACCACTCCTACCCATTACACGGACAGACAGGGGTTTAGACACAGATTGTGTCATTAGTGTTTTATTTTTTTTTAACATCCTGACAGAAGCAGCAGGGAAATAAGCTCAAACAAACCGGCCTCAGCTGCACATGTCCGTGCGCTGTCCACGGTGCTGAAGGTGGCGGCCTGCGCACGAGGAACTTACTGGAGCTGTCACAGTAACGCGTTAAAGAAGGGAAATTTACGTGATTTTAATAAACCTTCATGACACAGTAATGAAATCACATGTGGGGCCTCACTCCTCAATGCACCGTGCCCCGCAACATTACGCAGGGGGCAAAGTATAACACGATATTTATACGAGTTTAATAAATATTGTTAAACACAGTGTCGGACGTGACAAATGGTTTCATTGGCTCACATATCAAAGAGGAGAGATGCAGAGTTTTTTTATTCTATTAGTTTGTAAAATGTAAAACTGGCCCACGTTAGATGTGTCATATGTGTGACATAAGATTCACACCAGTGCTGCTGATCAGTGTTTAAATAACGACATGTCATTGAATACAGTTAAGTTAATGGTACAAACTGATTGCTTTAGTCTTTTAATCAATTGTCTAAAATCCTAAAAGATTTAGGAAAAAAATAATTTGTATATACTACCCAACATGCAGTGCAGCTAAGCTAAAATCTGCAGAAACAAAAATCAGCTAAAGGTATGGCTCTGCCCTCACACTATATATACTCATATTTATATTTAAGTAAAACTATGACTGCCATGTTATATTACTCTTTTTTTAACGATACTGTCATAGATCAACAGATTCCTTTAAATAAAATGTTTTATTTCAGTGCACTTCCTTAAATAAGCAAATGAACTCAGCAGTACAACACAGATCTGTTAGTAGTTTACTATAAGATCCTATAATCTGCCTGAGAAGAGTCTAAGAGCCTGTTAAACAACTGATTCCAAACCTCTGCATGCTCTTGAGCAAGGCGGTATTCTTTAGACCTGAATGACTGATGTTACATAACACAGCATGATCCTAATGGCTCTATTTGTCTCCTGGCGCCATGGTCAGAAAGGAGAACGCCAGGAGTTACACTGACCTAAAACACAGTACAGGAGAAAAGATGTGAAACTGTAAATACCTTCAAACTATATTAGAGCTGGTGACTGCTGTCTGAGGTGCAGCCCTGTTGACCTGATGCAAAGGTTTCTGTACTGATCTCATTTTTACAGAGCAATAATTAGAGATTAAATCCATAAAATTATACCTCCTCCCAGCCCACCCTGCACAGAGCCTGGGTCACATAGTCTCTGCTCTGAAGCTGTTGTCTTCAAATGCATTGTGTACATTTGTATTGTTTTGTTGCCTGTTGATCTTACATTCTAATATTTTAAGGACATTGGTTGAGATTGTGATAGTGTTGATAAGTTTGCTGTTTATTAGTATCAGTGTAAATGACAATTTAGCTGAATTCAACAATAAACTTAAACTTCTGTGTTAGTTAGTGACAAACCAGTCAGAATATATCTACTCCTTAGCACTGTGCTAGTGATAGCATTACATAGCAAGCAGGCTAAGCTTCACCAGCTAGGTGTGATCATTGACTGTATAGAGATAAACACAAGGTTCCACCTCGGCTCATTGTGCAAAAGTGAGGGCAAAACATCTCGCTTATGTGGGCTGCCATGTCAGAAAAAGATCTAAAAAACAGTCTGCACACAATTCCGCCCAAACACACTCCCACTCCTGCTTTAAGCTTTCAACGCAGGCTGGTGTGAGGATAGTTGGAGTTTTTAGTTTGATCCCATCCACTAAAATTAAAGGAGGTGGGGTTCATGACATACACTGCAGCTAGCCACCAACTAAATGCTTTGACATCACAATCAGGAAGCTGTTATCCATCTTTATATACAGTCTACACTTGTGACTCAGATACTGGAGTAATGTTAGCTGATAAGCTAATTTGCAAATGGAATGCAAGTCCATTTTACTTATTACATTAGTTACAACATTTGCAGGCATGTGTCTTGTATATATACGGGAATTTAAGTATTTCTTGGAAAACAGAGAAGATGTGCGAAGTTCTATAGTTACAATAAAACGGATTCTTCTTTGTTAACTGATGAAATAAACACAGGAAGGAGTCTTGAGAGTGATTAGGGCAGCACAAGCTTTTATGAACCACTAATGTTGTGCTATGCTTGGTTTATTGGAGTTTTTTTTAAATATATTGCACTGATGTAATTTCCTCCTTTCAGAGGCTTTTAAAGGTTAACCACATGAGATGTTTTTCCCCCCCTCCACTATCTGACTATTTTTGGGTTTAAAACGAAACACGGTGACTCGTCCATCGTCTCCAAGAAAACAAACGAATGCACATGGTAGCCATGGCATCTGCAGCAGCATGTCATAAATGCAGTCATTTAAAGAGTCTAAACAGCTCTGCTAATCAACAGCAGCGTCTGGATGTGAATCTCTTCTATATTTAGCTCCACGTTCTCACATCTCAACAGCCCACCTATAGAACTCCTAATGCTTTTTCTGGAGACGCTCTGAGATGAAACTTTAATAATGGCAACAGCTCAGATTAGTCACCATGGTAATGACACTGAACTCACAGTGTGAACGCTCAGCTCATCACACAGGGCCTGCACAGACAGATGATTTGTCTGCTGAATTTATCAGCATATGATCAGATAGAACATGTAAGCAGTGCTACAGGGGAGATTACAGATTATCCGTGTAAGTAGATCCAGGTGGGAACTATACTAATACACAGTCTGGAGTCGTATTATGGTTACATGACTATCTCTCGCTGCATACTGTGTGGCATCATGTTTGACATCATTTACAGATCAGCAGCAGCAACAACCAACAAAATCAATTCAAACTCATGGGTCTTGATGATTCCAGTGACGATGACATAATTTAGCTGTAATCTCTGCATCTGCTATTTCACATCTATGCACATCTTTACACGCACACACACACACACATATATATATATATATATATATATATATATATATATATATATATAGCCAATTGGCTGGCATAGTGTACAGGAACATCTGTACCGAGTATGGCCTGGAGGTCCCAAGGTCAAAATGGGACACACCCCCAAAGGAGAGAATGACGGAGCTAAGATCCTGTGGGACTTCCAGATACAGACTGACAAACTGGTGAGGGCTAACCAACCGGACATAGTAGTAGTGGACAAACAGTCATCCAGTCAACAATCCAAGAGGTGGAGATGCAGTATGTAGGTCACACAGTTCAGATACAGAACCCCACAACCTTCAGTCTCTCCTGTTTGTTTTTGATGACATCACACAGTTTGTGACCAATGGAAACCTGGGACTTTCCATGTGCTGTCCAAAAATGTGCTTATTAGACAAAAAATGTATATAACCAGAACCAATGAAACTGATCACATGGTGCAAATAAAGTTTCATTTCAAGTTCTTTTAAGTTCATGTTTAGCTCTTGCTGTAATAAAAGTTAATACTTTTATTATTCTAAAGTTCTTCCATAAACTGCAGACTCTTCAGAGTTAAGCTTTCATATTTACCTGGCTGTGTGCTGCAGCAGATAGACTATTAATTAAGTCAGAGAGTCACAGTGGATCAGTAAATAGGAGGACTACTGTGCCAGGTTTTTCTCTCTCTGCAGTGCTACAGGCGTGAGAGTGAAAGAGCGGTGCAGATGTCAAAGCCCTCGTCTTTCTTCAGCACACACCTTAATCCCCTGCATGCCCCCCCACCTCCCCCTAATGGCTCCACTCCTCTGTGATCATTTACATATCCAGGCTGCAGACGTATATGGATGGACGTGACTTACTGCTCTGTAATGACAGAGAGGAGAAGGGGGTTTAATCGAACTTCTCGAAGAGTCATTTGCATTAAAGTTGTGGCACTGTACCATCTTCAGGAGCACTCAGGGGGATTTTTTTTCTGCCACAAAATGAAAGGCTCTTGTTGTCGCTGAAATAGCTGGCAGTGAGGAAGTGCATCAGCACAGATTGATGGGTAATTGTGAGGATGAATATTATAGCACAATCTAAGACAAGTCTGACTCCATTCTATAAAATGTCCATTGAGGTCACAGTAGCAACAACAGGAGCCGAGACACACAGACCTGCCTTCAACCTCCCCCGAGAGATCCTACTAGTCCAGATGGGAGACATAATTATGTGTCGGCCCCAGGGGACATCCTTATCAGGTGGCCAAACCCCCTGGAGGAGCAGCAGATCTCCCTTTAGCCACTCTCTGATTAACCAACTTGATGGCCACGAGTAAGGGGAGGGATCAGGACAGGAAGAACAATAAACTTACTGCACCACTCTCTGGGACAGACGTCTTTTGTTCTAACCACAGCTGCACCTTTATGCCCACCTCAAACATGTCTGACTTAAGGCCAAGCATGCAGCGTCACATAAGCCTTCTCCAAGTCCACAGAGGACATGCATCCGAGACTGGCACATTCCCAAGGCCCCACTTTGTGATCTGTTACAGTCTGGACACATTGACACACCAGGATCTGAGGCAACACCATCACTTTTACATGTTTTCCAAAGCTGTGACAGCATTCACCATGGAAGCTGTGATCATTTTACACACACAAACACACACTCTGGTTATTGCAGAAACATAGGGACCACCACCATAGCCTGCCAATCCAGAGACCTTGTTAATAAATAGAATGTTGTACCAATACAGCCCAACAACTCTGAATAACCCTCCACCACCTCTGGAGTCTTATCATTCCACAGTTTTCAATGACAATTGAGGCTTTGGCAAAATCAGGGCTTAATACTTGGGCTTAACATCATTTCCCTCTATGTCTATAGATAGAGATAAACAGTACATTTGTATAGGAATACCTGGATTGTGAATCAATGAATTGCAAAAACAAAATTTCACTTTTGTAAAAATATTGCAAAAAAGTATAGTTTTAGAAAAATGTATAGTTTGGTGTCTGACGTAAAAAAAATATATTTTGTTGCTTTCAACAATTCCAACTGTTCCAACCATCACAATTAATTTCTCTATAAATTATCATCAAGTTTAACAAGTGTAAAAAAAAAACATATGTATCATCCTAGACTGCTAAACAAAAGTACTCACGTGTCACAGCACTGGGTAAAAGTGCATTTTATGAAAGCCTTGTATAACTTAACTTAACATTTATGCACCTAAACATTCCAACTCCAGTGCTAGCTTCCTGAACACATAGATTAGGCAAACACTACTTTGTGCTAACAAAACAACAATAATTCAACTTTTTCAACTCAAAAAGTTGAACAATATTGCAGCAGAGTGTCTTTTTACAGCCTGTAGAAAAATTCCTTCTTTAGAAGCTTCTTTCTGAAGCTGCAAAAGTTGAAATGATCACTCCTATGTCCACAAAATCACAGGAGGCCTCAAACACTGGTGGAAGGAAAATCTTCAATATACTTAAAACAAACATATTTACATACTGTCAGATGCTGATGTGACATTTATCAAGTAGCTACACCAAAGAAAGATATCTTAACATTGGTGACTTTACTCTTTGGTGTCACAGTGACAACTTTTAATTGCCTTGTAATTTTGAAGAGTTACCTTCCCCCCGTAAAGGTCACAGTGAGGTATATCCAGAAGGTTTTATTAGCATTTAAAAGTGAGGCTGCATTGTCCTCTTCGTGCGCACTCTCATATTGATATGTTAAGTTTTAGTGTTGCGTGCCGGAGCCTGTCTGCTTAGAGATAAACCTTTGAAAGGACAGAATACACACAATACGTTGCAATTATAATCAAAGAAATAAGCAGATAAACAAACTAATAAGCACAGAGGGCACGACTTTGGAAGTGTTTGTGTGCATTAATGACGAACTCACGTGTTAGAGGAAGGATACAAATTGATCTTACCCACAATGCACTTCTTTGGCGACTTTAAAATGACGGAGAAGTGAAAAAAAACAGTTCCTAGATGTATATAAGTCTGCACTAGTTAAATCCCAGTGCAAACAGAAACACACTGAGTGAACGGTGGCACAGGGGGGGTCTTAAATTTAACATTTAATGCTGTGATAAACAATGTCCATGTTCCTCAATCATAGATATACCATAACACGGTGTTCAGTCTGCATTCATGGTGTAAATCCACAGTTTTTTTTAAAAGGATTATTAGTCAGTGGTGGTTTTCTCTGTAATAGCTTCACAGCTTATGGATTTTAAAGAATGGAAATGTCAGACTTGAGCTTCCCCAAAAAAGCTGTGATAAAAATAAAAGGTCAAAAAAAAAACAGACACTGCCTTCTTTCAGCATTTATTTACAGCAGCTGCATTTCACACACATAATGTAGCTAATCTATGACAATAATCCAGTGTGCTGGCACAGAGGTTAGCATGACTGGCTAAACCCAGATTGTGGCACTCAAAATAAACAGTGTAGTAAGGAAAAGTCAAGATGTAGAGACAATCTAAGGTTAGCTAAGGAGTCCTGCAGTCCAGATTACCTAGCTGCTAGCAGCCTACTGCTAGTAAGCCAGTGGCCACACTGTGCTGCTAAAGTGATGTCAGAGTTTTTCTGTGGTGGATCACGTTGTTGAGGAGACTCCACTATGGCAACAGCTAATCAGTGATCATTTCTCTAAACTCGACCAAGTGAGTTTGTTGCCTGAACATAACACAAAACACAAAAAAATGTAGTGACACCACCTTAAACTGATTTTCTTTATAGCCAGCACATCTGCTGAAACATTCAAATGATATTTACATGTCTTTCAAATCAAAGACTGCTGTATTTACATACAATGATCCCTTATTCAGACATATAATATTAGTATCCCCCAGGTGTCCTCAGGCTCCGGCCTGTAGTGGTGCATCACGCGCTCTGACGTGGACACTGGGCAGAGTGAACCAGGCCAGAGGGAGCTCTCTTCCAGCGCTGTCATCTTGGAACTTAATATTAAGGTAGAAATCGCCGGTGTAGAGGAAAAGCAGGGCGCCTTCACAGACAGAACTTTCTTTGGCATTAACCTGTTGATAGACAAAGACACACACAGCTGTGAGAAGCGTAATTTGTTAATGAACCCGGAGCAGCCAGCGTGAAGCCAGCGGGGGGGGGGGGGGCTTTCTCTGAGAGGTGAGAACAATACCGATGTGAAGCTGTACTGCACATTCACCAGTATGAGAAATTCTTTCTCTCTCACCTGCTTTCAAAACTCTTTGTTCTGGCAGCAGACGGGTCTTTTTTAACCACCTGCAGCAACATTCAGGAATGATAATTTTTTTTTTACATACAAAGATACAAAGGCTCGCTACTAGGATCCTTTTGCTGCTAATTTAAAGGTTTCTGTCATGACTCTTTTGGAGTCTCTTTTAGAAAATGTAAATGTAATTTTGGACTAAATCAGAAAGAGGCATAACAATGTATTCAGGGAAATTATTACAGGTTACTGAATAAAATGAAATGAAAGGAAAGCAAAAGCTCGGTGGAGATAACAACAAGAGCAGGATGTTGGACTTTTTTAAAATATGCATGCAAAATCAGTAACTTTACAGTAACAGAAAAATAGTTTGCTAGGTCTGGTCTGAATTTTTGATCATATTTAAACAGAAGCACAGCCATCAGATCTCTTTAAAGGACTGTAGATGAAGATGAAGATTTGATACATTAGTATATAATTAGTTATTTTTGACTAAAAAAGAGAGCATGTAATGTCCAGGTTAACAGCCAACTGAGCAACCAGGCTATGCAAACAGATGTATGAGTAGAACAGCAAGAAAATGCATCTTCACTCTTCATCCTCTAATGTGAAGAAGTCGGTACCCATAAGCAAGATATTTTGGCCTTAGTATTGTACAATGGGCAGAGCATGGAGGTGATGCAAAATCTGCAAACATGCCAACTCTGCTTTGTTAGCCAAATCTCTTTTGAGCAGAACATTTTATCTGGTTTTCCAGTCCCATTGCTAAATTGGCTAACTCTAAATTGTTTTGCCAGCTAGCAGGCTGTTCGCTCTAAGATTTCACAATAATGATAGCTTGCTAACAGCTAGCGTTACACAAGCTAAAATCAATGATTTACTACTTCAATTTTATACGACTCTACAAAGTGTAAACATGACCTGTGAGCCCATCCAATACTCCATTAGTGAGCAGAATTAGCTGGCACTGAGTGGATATAGAAAAAACACCAGCCACCACCGTGAGTCTTACCACACAGAGCTGGCACAAAATGATGCTGAATGGTCCAAACGTTTGTTGCTGAGACATGTGTGAATGAAAACAGAGATGCTGCAGTCTCCGATTAGGGGAGTAAAATTCATTCCTGGGAGCTGTATTTGGTTCGGTTTGTACTTTTACGAGCACGGACGAGACTGCATCAAAGACCCTGTAGACTAGGCGCTACTTTGGCTCATTGACCCATCTAGTGGTTTAAAATGGGATTACAGCTTGTAGCTAGCAGGTTAGCATTTTAACTTCAAAACTTCAATAAAATTGAAAACTATGAAGAATTCTGATTATATAATGGTAAGCGGTTAAACATGTCTCTTGGCTGTTGCTGACAGATGACATCATTTTTATGATGCTCTTGCCGCGACTGACCGTATCAATGTAGAAGGTGTTGGAGCCGATGAAGGTGACCGCGTCCTCCAGATCGTAGTTCTGAACTCCATTCTGGAAGTCCTGATAGGGCACCACGGTCAGAGCCAGGGGGCCCACTGGGTTCTTGCTCAGATTGGTCAGCTTTACCTCCAGGGTCACAGCGTCACCCACTTTACAGTCAGCGATGACATCGCAGTCACATGGCTTCCCATTCACTAACACATCTGAAAGCAGAGAGAAAAAAGGAGAGGGTTAGTGAGTGTGTGAGAAAAATTGAAGAATTTAGCAGACACAAGAATAAAGACCTTTCAAACCAACATTCAAATGTGGTGCATGGCCATTCACAGCCTTCCCATCCAATCTACACTTCATTTGCATTGATCAGAACCCAACCAGGCCATTAACGGCCAATCATACCGTTTCTCGCAGAGGATCAATAGGCTTTGTTTGTCCTAAAATACATGTTATTGACATCAGTGGAGAGCGGCAGAGCTATGGGTATTAAACTGAATTCCCTCCTGTTAATCTCATGCATGACTAATTTCTGTCTTGAGGGGAAGAATGAGTTTGTTGGAACAATCCTACCATCACACACAGCACCCAGAAGTACATTTCTTTCTTTGCACACCCTCTCCTGTCACAAGCAAACAAGGAAAACTGAGTGAGTTCAATTCAATTCCGCTAATGTGTGGCCACTGACTTCTGATGTGGCCTCTATTTGGATGAGGTGCACGGGGAGACACGATGATTTGTTTTGAACAATGAGCTTGGTCAACTGAGTGCTTGTTTGCTCTTTGTGGGTTGAGGAGAAGGTCAACTTCGAACATGGGGTGGGGGTGGTTGGGGGGGATTCAGGGACGCCCGAAAAGATCACCCGAGTAACAACTCATCTGAGAGTAACGTACGCACACACACAACCGCCTGTCATACGCTTTCTAGTGTCACGCCCCGCGGCTGTGATAAACACTGTGAGTCAGAGCGGCTGAGCCTGTATGACAGCCTGATGAAAGAGCCGAGTGGCGTTCGGTGCCGCTGGTGTGCCGATCTGTTGCGTGCAGTGAGGAGAGGGGGGGGGTCGGATTGGAGGAGGAGTGTTGAGATAGAGAGACAATCCAGCAGGAGGGATATGAGTGGGGGGAGTCGAGGGTGGTGGTGTGGCTGAGGCCGTGTTGTCAGTGAGGGAGAGAGAGAGAGAGAGAGACAGCCCTAGGGGGAAGCTGGAGCTACAGGAGGGTGACATTCAGCTCCATGATTGTATTAAAAACACACTTCACTCAACAAAGACAGCCACGAGTATGCTCAGAAGACAGGTTTACAGGAGTTTCTTCTAAAAAAAAAACATTGTGGTAGTCATCATTTTAATGATTACATCCTACAAACTAATCATAATCCTGTGAGGTAGTTCTGGCAGTCAGTGTATTTAAAATGTAGAACTCATCAAAGTCTAGGTGTTTGTAGATGTTATTGCATGTACAGTAAGAATATAAACATTTTTGAAAGTCCATAATTACATTATGTTTTGCCAGAATGTTGTGGTTTCAATGGGATTCTGTGAGAAGCATTATGTGTTTGAGAGCGAAAAAGACATTAATCAACAATATCTCATTTGTGAAGCACGGTGGTGGCAGTGTCATTGTTTGCTGCATCTGAGCCAGGATGGCTTCTCATCATTGATGTAAAAATACATTCTGAATTATATCCACAAGTCCAAAAATAAAAAAATGTCAGGACATCTATCTGTGAGTTTAAGAGAAAGTGAGTATTGAAGCAATTCCAAGCACGAGTTGTAAGACAGAAGAGACAATAGCCCTGACCTTAAAACATTGTGTGAGTACCTGCACCAAGCAGCACCAACAGAACTGAAGCTGCTCTGTGTTAAAAAACAGGCTAAAATTCCTCTGAGCTGCCATGGATGATTCATCAGCAGTTATTGGAAACATTTCAGTGATGCTATTGCTGCACAAAGAGGTCACTGACAACAAAGATTCATACACTATTGCCAATCACAAATATGTAAGACTAGGGCTGCAACAAACCACTATTTCGACTATAATCAAATACTCCGCTGCAAATGGGTTACACTTGCATGCCATTCGATGACGTCACTAACGACTCATCGAATACTAAATTAGTTGTTGATGTATTTTGCTCAACAGGTTTACATTTTTTTAAGAACAAGGTGTTCTTTCTACAGAATGTGGGCAAAGTGTATAAGCATCAACACGAGGATTTGATGCAAACATGCTGCAAGGCAGACCTCACCAGACTCAAGCTGAAATGCAATTATCTGCATTTCTATAGTAGTAATTTGGATTTAAAAACACTGTTGGGATGACATGGCATTAGACATTAGTCAAGGATGTACAATAAAACATTCACCATGTGCATACTGCACAAGAATTTAAATGCACATCCGATATAGCAGGTCCGATTAGCACAAATGTAATGTAAATATATGACATTATGTATTTATGGTTTTGCAATTAGACCTATGATGATGGTAAATGCAAACACATAACCACACATGCATCACAATCCCTCTCATACCCAATAGCTCTGAGCCTATAGTGACACCTTGGCAAGTAGTTATATTTAGTTTATTCAAAGTCTTGTTGCTAGGAGATGTGCAAATTATAGATAGCCTACATTGGCTCTAAAACTGGAAATAAATTCTTTCACATTAAAAGCGGACAAAGGAGGATAGTTAGTCTGTAATGAGCTGATGAACTCCCACACGCAGCTCAGTCACACACACACACACCCACAGCCTGCTACAGAGTTTCTCTTGGATTGTGTGTCTCAGCAATCAGCTAGCTTAGATAACCAGCATGTACATAGAAAAACAAACAACATGTCTAACAGTGGCCCCACCATAGCGAGGGACATGGACATGGAACAATGGACCTCATTATAAATGTGCTGAATTAGAGTGATTAGACAAGACCCTGCTAGCTACTGCTTTACATTTGTGAGGATGCATTCATTATGTAAACTGCCAACAGCTGAAGAGATGAAAGCTTCTGACTGGCTTCAGTCCACTGGGGGAACTTCAGCAAACATCTTTGTATCTCCCCAAAGAGAAATCCAAAGGTCAGGGAAAATCATTGCTCTTTAGAAGCATCTGTTTGAAAGCTGTGTGTTTGATTCCCTTGTGCTACTTCCCACAGCCTACCGTGGAATAATTCCTCTGTCGAGGAATGCAACTTGTGCTACCAACAGTAGTGGGTCCAATAAGACATGTTGGAACGCTTCCAGTGACTTTGTTCACCAGCTGTCATTTGGACTGTTTGGACTTCACAAGCCTGTGAAGAAACACTTTGAATCTAGTTAATACTTGACGGAATTGTATGGGTGAAACATTATCTGCCATTTAAAATCACTTGGAACAGTAGAGTCTGAGTTCACACATGCTTCTCTTTGTCTGGACAAAAGTAGTTTGTTCACACTAACACTAACAAGAAGTTATAAGAATAAAAGGTTGCATGGCTAAGGTCCAGCCTGTCCTAACTAAGGAAAGCATAATAAGTAGGGATGTCCCGATCAGGTTTTTTTGCCTTTGAGTCCGAGTCCGAGTCCTTTGATTTTGAGTATCTGCCGATACCGAGTCCCGATCCGATACTTTCAAGATTCTCCATAAGATCAATAAACTTTAATTTCTAAAGAACATTTAACACTGGAAAGGCCCCCAATCATCAATATTATTATTATTATTATTGTTATTATTAATGATATTAATATTAATGTTGATATTATTATTATGAGTAGTGGTAGGCCTATTACCATAGCTTATCTGAGCATAGTCAATGGAGTTAAGTCAAACCAACTAGCACGTCATGAGCAACAGAGAGCCAAACAACACGCACTCTCTGGGAGTGGGCTCACCTGTATGCACATGTGCTTGTGTGCGCACGCGTTTGCATGTGTGTATGCGCATCAGGCCGCTGCAGTGAAACAAACGCCACCATGTAGACAGAAACACATAGAAACTGACAGCAGAGATGGCACAAGAGGACTGGGCAAGAGAACTAGAATGGGTGGCGCTGCAGCGAGTGCCGCCAGTGAGAAGGCAGAGAACTTCACTCGCACAACGCGGACTCTCTCTGAGAGCAGGTTCTATACATGAGCATGTTTAGTGTTGTGGTGAATTGTGGCAAAGTGTTGAACCGGTGTTGTGCAGCTTCACAGCTCTCTGTGTTGCTGTAACGTCCAAGCCCTGCGGCGCTGTGACGCAACCGTGGCGACGCAGACAGCGAGCTGACCGTGGTCTGCTCAGAACATCCCGTAAACATTACACAATGAGTTAAAAAAATAAGAACCACCTGTTGATTTGACACATTTTAAGACAGAAGCCGCGGGCCATATAAAGTCCGACGGCCTTTATACGCTACGACGCACTGGAGTGACGCCTTTTGTCATCCAGTCTCTTTGGCAGCGAGAGAGAGAGAGAGAGAAAGAGAGGAAAACAAACCAGCATGCAAATGTAATTTATCGCGGCCGAAAAACTTAATTTATCATGCAATTAATTGATTTATTGTTTATCGTGACAGCCCTAGTCATACCCCTACACTACAGGAAACAGAGCCACCCTGCACAGAAGGCGTTAACTTAGAGAGCCCTAATAAATATATATCCGAGTCCTGATCGGGAGGTAACATCCGATTCCGATCGAGTCTAAAATCACGTAATCGAGCCCGATGTCCGATCACGTGATCGGATCGGGAAATCTCTAATAATAAGAGATCAATACTTGGAAATTGCTGATGGGTATATATCTGGTGCCCACTGATTTTATCTAAATATTTCATATGATGAGTTGTTAGAGGTTGAACTTGTCACCATGCTAGCAGAAAATGGCAGCAACATAGTAAAGCTTTGATTCGTAAAACATGTTTTAAAAAATGACCACTGCTGGAAGTGAACCGGTTCATAAAGCATAAATCCCAGCCTCCAAGGTAAAGGTCTTAAAAAGAAGACACAATCCACCCCTCTGACTTCCTTTCACAGATTTTACAGTTATATTACTCAATGCGCTGTTCACGGTGTTGATTCTGAGGTAGTTGATAAGCGACTGAATGTGCCATTTGTTGGGAAGTCTTGCTAAAATCTTTATCTGACTCCACACCTCATAAAATGCATAGTGTAATCAATGTTCCAAAACTGTGCTATGAGCTAGGCTAGTCAATTCAATTGACCTGTTTGTCCTTCTTATTTTATGTTTGGGCTGCTTCTGTGTAAACAACATGATTTTTGGTTCATTTACATGCATTTGAAGCATAATGTGTTCATATAAAGCTTTGCCTCTGTGTCGAGTTATCATTTTACACATAAATATAGATACCACTACCATATACTTCTGTGTATGATAACAAGCTGTTTCACTTCATGCCGCCACATTTTGAAACCTACGACTATAGGCATCACTTTTGCAATATGAAAATCTAAAAATAGTTCAGTACAAGAAATCCTCATTGCACGTGTTAAGGAATGCGACTTACAAAGGGCCAAAGAAATGAAATCCTCTCAGTGTGATGACGTAGTGTCGAGCTGTTTGGTCTATTTAAATAAAAATGGCACCAGTTAAACAGGACACAGAATAGTTGAACGTCATCAAGGAGGACCAGGGTTTGAAATGCGACAAGATAAAGCTCCAACAAGTGCTGCATGAGCAACAGGTACAAGTCAGTGTGTGAGCACTGTTTGCTAAGACTCTAAGGCTTATTTTTAATGTACTGATTTGTTTTCTTGTCTACGCTAAAGAGCAGGTACAGCACTTACAGCATGTTATGTAACACGTGCAGCTGTGCTTGGCTTTTAGGTTGGCACACACACTTCTGCCCAGATGCTGCTGGGAGTCTGCAGAGGCGAAGAGCTGCAGCAGGCGTCGCCACAGCAACCAGGAGGGAAACAGAGAGAGAGAGAGAGAGAGAGAGAGATGACACCTCCCTCCTGTCTGAGTATGAAAGCAACTGATCAAACTACGACTCGGAGATTAAACAAGCCTCTCCGCCCCTCGCTGTATTGGTGTCACCCTTGAAGTGTGAGCGCAGGTGAAGATAAAGATGACGACCGACACAGGGTGATTTGCCAATGTTTACAAGATTATGCCGTGCGTCACAGCGGGTGTCGATTCAGCTCATTAAGATTCACCCACAAATATTGTGCAGTGAGAGAGAAGGGGGGAGAAAGAGGACACGTCTGATCCAAACAAATAGAGATGTCATGCTCATCACACCACCTCTGAAGGGAACGCTCATTAAACAAAAGCTGTGTTAAAACTGGCTACATCAGCAATATGTGCACACTGACTATGCAAGAAAAGCAGTGAAGAAGGAGCCTTATACAACCTGAGGCTTCAGTTTCTGAGCGATTAGGTTTTGTGCAGTAGAATCCAAGCAGTCCTGTTTTTTATTTTAATTGTAATTAAGGTTTTTGTGAGAGATCGAAATGTGACAAAGAGAATGTCCAGCTACCAGGAGAAGCATGTTGAAATCCTACATTTTTGGACATTGTTGTCACCCAATCTGAATCTTTAATTTTGCTTTCCCCCATTGTTTGGGTCCTGGTAACCATTACTCTGAACACGAGTGTGAAAAATATGTGCAATACCCAGAGCTGCAAGATGCATCTCAGTATCATCACAGACAAGCAACATGATGTTGACAGGTTGGAGCGCTGCTTGTGATGAATCATATTACATTCAGTCTGCCTTTGGTGGACTGTTGGTGATGGAGATAGGCTATAGGTTAACACAGAGCTCAGAGAAACCTAATGTCATGGAAGGTTTGACCATGTTTGCCAAGATGACTCCTGGCCAAGCTCACTTATATCAGATAACCCTATACTATATACAAGATTGAGTGTATGAACTGCGGCCGAAAACATCACCGCTTAGACAAGATTTTGATTGACAGATTAGTGTTAGATTTACCTGAATGACTTCATTAATAAAATTTATTCAACAACACATCCCAGAGACTCAGATAGGGGATCTGTTTCTTTTAGCTCCAGGGTAGAAAAGAGCACTGGTGTCCAAAATGTATCATAAAACACTGGTAGAACAAAAAATCCTGACTAAAGCAGCACTAAAGAACTGCAAGTAAAGCACTACACTGACAGTGAGTTACTTCTTCCAGGATGAACATTAACAAAGAGCTGTGCTCTAGCCCAGATGACCAGGTCATCAGGGTTTAACAAATCCCGGGCCAGGGGGGCGCTAGCGGTGTCAGGGTCATTGATGAATGCTCTGATGGAGGCGGAGGATGTGCTTTAAAAGGTTGAGGTGTGCAGCAGTAAGTCTAAAAATAACCTGCCAGCCTCTGATATCCCCCTAAGCCATCTGCCCCTTTTAGAATTATCCCCATAACAACCACTCACTTGATATCTGTTGTCTTTTCCTTCAGCGGCTGTTTAAAGATTCCATCTGCTCTGATGAAGAGTGGCCAGGAGCATGTTTGGCTGTTGTCCTACTCACTCGAATTGGACGTGAAGCATTTTCACGTAGACCGGGAGGCCCGTGCATCTTAATCTCTACTAATTTTGGACTGCCCTGCCGCAACATATGCGGTCCAAAAGATAGTAAATTGGTGCAGGTATTAAAAATGGAGCATATTTTAGCAGACATAACCTCTCCTATCGCAGCTTCTTTCTGAGTAATAGCTGTCCATTGAGTAATCACTGTCCATCTGTGCCTCTCAACTGTTAGCAGGGACATATTTAAAAACTGTCACCTCAAACAGGCAAAACACTGTCCTGTCCGTTTTTCAGGATTAGCAGCCTGTAGCAAAAAAGATTGGACGTTATGTTGCAGCAACAGTTTAAAAGCTCCGCAGAATAATATATGCTCGTGTCCACACAGGACACCTAGCTGAGCAGAGCTGCTTTCAGCCTGTACACAGTCATCGCTGCTCCATGGGAGCAACAGCATTACTCATCCAAAAACATTCCCCACTGCCGGCTATGTGACTTGTGTTTACGTAAATAATATTTTTTTTTTTCAGCCTTCATTCGATCTCTCAGTTTTCCCCCTCTGTGTACTCACTGCTTGCATGGTAGCGGCCAAGGTTATCGTTGTTTAGCGTACCTATCCTACACTTTCATGAGCAATCAGCAGCAGTGAGGGGCGCGCAGGTTAAGATGGATACACACACTTATTGAGACATTTAACGATGCACCTTAATGCTACGTGTCAGTTTACAAGTGGGAATAAGAGTGCACTCTGCAGTGCTTCACAAGAGAATCACAATAGAACTGAAGAGACTCTCGTATAAAAGAGAACAGGAACATAATGAATGAATACAAATCTGGGCTGAAGATTGGCTCTTAAATGTTTTAAACCTAATTTTAACACAGAGGAAGGCCTTGGATGTGATACAGAGGGTGAAAAAAAACTGCACATACAACAAAGGTGGTGGAAAAAAGGCATAAATATTTAAAAGATTGTTTGTCAGATTGTCTAGCAGCATATGAAATACATCTTTTCAAGAGGACTGGTAAGCTGCATTCCAGTCTGAGAAATAAAATTTAACACGCACACCTACAAGCCCCAAAACGAACTCTGCTGAAATGCTGCAGCAGCAGATGAATAAACAAACCAAAACAAGAATGTCCCAACATGTGAGCCATAACAAAAAAGTTACCAACATCTGATCTGGTAATGAGCTTTACCATATAGTTTTGAACTTTTGTTTTTGATAGATGATGTAAAATCTGTCCAATTAGGTTTTTAGCCTCAATGTAGCAGATTGTAAGCACATTTTTATTATTATTATGTAATTTATTCATTTTAATATGGGAGTCTATGGGACTTCAGGAGACACCCTCAAGTGGTCACTCAAGGAACTGCAAGCCGTTAGACTGCTGCTTTTGTTTATTATAAATGAATCTACTCATTTATAATATGTATGAAAATTGTATCTGTCTAGAAATGCTCAGCTTACCAGGTCCAGGTCAAAAAGGACAAGATTAAGATTAGGATTAATTTATTTAATCCCTCTAGGTGAAGCAGGTACAACAAGTCATCCTGAGATCCAGCGAGAGAAACTGTAGGTACAGATTATTTGTACTAAAAGCTAACATCTGCATACTCACACTGACACAGGCTGTGTGCATGTGTTACAACAATAATCATAACATGCATTTTTATGCAAATAATAAATCTTGACACACCAAGGAGCACCTCTGCATATAAATCCATGATGTTATTTGATTGTCTTCCTATGAAATGGGAGCCAAGTTTATTTCAATTGTCTGGCTGATCGGGTAAAGAAATAACACCATTCTGTAAGAACTAGTATCTCAGCTATACAGCAACACCCCCAAAATAAACCAAATCAATAGTGTGGGAGAACACTACTGAGATGGCTGTGTGCCATTACACTTTAATGGGCCCCATACTGGGATGGTAGACTTGGCATGGGCTTTTTTTGTAAAACTCGCACAAAGTTTTTGAGTTGCTGCCAGATTAAACTGTGGCAAAAGCAGGATAAAGAACCAACCCACGACCCTCTGTGAGTGTCCTCCACAGCACATCCACACAAGAACAGACATTAGTCCTGGACAGAGCAGTGTTATATAGTACTGTCAGCATCTCAATGGATGAACACAGCAGTCGGAGAGGGTTCCTATACCAAGACTCACACACAGAAATATACACAGTATAGTGAAATAAATTGTTTTCCTTTGTTTAATTTTACCCCCCTACACTGTCTGAGTCATGATTGACATGATTCAACGTGCTCAGCTCACAGAGAGGAGGAAGCAGATAGAATTTTGAGGCTGAAGGGTTTTCATTTTCTAACTTCAGCCACAACAAGTCACCTCACACACAGCTCTCACCAGAGCATCAAACATCTTTTCTTCACATGCTGCAGTCCTCCTGAAAACAACAACTGATGTGCAAAGTCAGGAGAATGTTGAGTGTGAAGTGGATTTTATTTTTTATTTTTATTTTCCTCCTTGTTGGAATGCAGGCAGCAACAAATCATAAACTCAGCAACCTGCAATTCATTTGTCTGGTTGATGTGGCCAATTAGCTCTGCAGGGGTGATTTCTGGCTGTGTTTTCAGTGCGGATGCCGGTGTAATATTTATTTTGTACATGGTTTGACATTGCTGGAGATAAACTTTTAGACTGTAAGTGCATTAATGTTGGGACACACTCAATGTGATTCAACACATTTACAATAAAGGCTGGAACCCAAACAAAGTTCACTAAAAGATAAAATAAAAAAACTGTATAGGTTAATGGTAAATAATGGTATCGCAAAATACTCCCACTGTACTCAGAGGTATCTGTATGTGATAACTGACTGTGAAGTACATAAAAGACATGCTGTCAGCTTGAGAGTGTTATGTCATAGGCTAAAAATAGTCATGTGTTCTAAAAAACTTCCACTCCTTTAACTTCGAAGGTTAAAAATCTGGACATACTGATAATTTTGTAATACTGTGTGTCCATGTGTGTACATGATGATAAGTGAGGTGTGTATCCATGTCCTGGGGGGGGTCATCAGCCAGTATCATGAAGACATCTAACTGGTCACAAATCCACTCTGCACCATACCCTACAGTGCTCTAGGGATTAGAGCCATGGACTGTAACATACATACAGTACATCATACTCTGTGGACCAACTATTCGTACTGCCTCAAGGGGGAGACAAAATGAGTAACTTTAGTGACTTAGCTGCTACATGCTCATGATGTTTAGTAGGTCTTAGTTTAGCATATCTTTTTGCTAATGCTTGGTGATTCAAGTAATGGACGTCACTTTCTAGATGATGGTGCTTCAACTCAAAGAGTCACCCAAATAAAGGAATACAATCCCCTCTTAGAGGAATATGTAAATACCAAAATTAGTGAGTTGAAAAGGGTTATATCCAAAAACTTAAATCCAAGTCTACTGGAGTCATAACATAGTTTTGAGTCCAGTTGCCTGGATTTTAAGCTTTTGAATACCAAAGTTAATGATTCATCAAAAAAGTGTATTATAATATTGTAGTAGTAGTAGTCATTGTTTGAGAGTTTCACCCAGATGCACCCACTGAGGTACTCCACCACATATAAACCATGTTTCCCCACCAAACAGTTAGAACTGATGAAGTTGAAGAAACGTCTTCAAGAAAACTCTACAAGTCCAGACGCCTGGTGAATGTCCTAGTGCAGCAATTTTAGTGCTACTTCAACCTTCACCTAACTTTGCTATATGGGCCAGATGATCAGATGATGTTGAACCACCTGCCCAGATGAGTGGTTCTAGCCATCTGGTCTAAGTGCAACCATCAGTTACTGGGGATGTAACAGTCAATCGAATGTATCATTTGTTTGTGAGGATGTGTTTCACTTCACATAGTGTTCATAACTATGCTAAATTTGCAACCACAAAGCTGTAAATATTTTGACATAAAAATCAGATTTGGTTTTCTCACTCGCCCACTCTGCATTCGGGAGAACATCAGCGCACACCAGCACAATATGAGCTGTGCTGAGCTTTTTTTTTTACTCCCTCTCCCTAACACTTACCTGCAACCAAACAGCAATAAATCTGTCATGATCTAATTTTTCAATTTTCGAAATTTAATTCATTACCACTTGGCCTCAATTAGGCGAAAGAAACTCTTGATTGCAGACTTCAGTTTGGGAACGATGTCAGAAAAGTGAATCAATTAAGCTTAATCACGTACACGGGTGCCGCATGCACTCATCTGCTTGAGGTGCAACAATTACACAGACCGTAATACCAACAAGACACAGGCCAAGTAGCAGTTCCTCTTACCCCTGATAAGTTTACATGATAAATAGCTTCAACAGTGACTCTAGACTTCTATAACCTTCCTGCAACACAATTTGTACTGAATCTCATAAAGCACATTATTGTAAATGTGAAATTGCAGAGGCAAAGTTAATAAAAAACAAGTTAGAAAGGAGACTTGTTGTGAATTTATATTCCCTTATTCCCACATAGGCCTGCAGTCAACCACAAGCTCATGGAGCATGTCTGAAACTACTGGCCCGTGTCTGAGCTGAGTCTAACAGCAGATAAGTGTTCAACAGCCTTGTGTAGCGAGCGTTTAAAAGCAAATCTCTGTTAATCACATATGGATGGGAAATAATTAGAGCTATCTTCCCCCCCAGCAGATGTCGATAGCCTGAGTGCGAGGCAGGAAAGAAAAAAAAAAAAACAGCTGCCGCAATAAATCTGATCTGATAATCCAGAATACTGATTTGAACACAGCAAGAGCAGTTATTCTCACGGTCAGTGACTACACACTGAAGGCGAAATGTGTCATTAGTTATAGCAAAAAAAAAAAAACTTATCCAGAGGATTTAAATAAAAACGGCTTTGAAGGTATTAAGCTGTAAAATCAAACAGCCTTGATGTTGGGCTGCAGGCAAAAATTAAAATTACAGAGTTGTAATTTTATCTACTCTAGCCACTGTCACAATAAATGCACTCATCTGTGTACTGTCAATAAAGCAAGGCTTGAAAATGTCTGCTGATTAAGCAAAAATGATTAATTTGGGGTTAGAGAGGTAGCTGTCATGGTTCAAACAACATTGTCATTTACAGTGGAGAGCAGCTTTGAACTAAGGAAATATAATCTGGCCACCATTTTGAAATTCACTATGTCGGTTTCTATGTGATGATTACAGTCAATATCAATTTCTCACTAGTTTCACTTTGTTGGTCTGTCCACACAAAAAAAAAGTGCCATGGTTGGTCCACATGGAGAAGGTGGACCGACCAGCACCTCCAAGTCCAAGGCCATGGTTCTTGACAGGAAAAGGTGGCTTGCCCTCTTCAGGTTGGAGGAGAGCTCTTGCCTCAAGTGGATGAGTTCAAGTAGCCTACCTTGGGGGCTTGTTCACAAGTGAGGAAAGGATGGAATATGAGTTTAAGAGATGGATCAGTGCAGATTCTGCAGCAATGTGGTCGATGTACCGGTCTGTCGTGATGAAGACCGGTACAATTTAGTTTACCGGTCAATCTATGTTCGTAATCTCACCTATGGTCATGAGCTGTGGGCCATGACTGGAAGGACAAGATCACAGATACAACTGGCAGAAATGAGTTTCCTCCATAGGGTGACACTGGATTAGAAGATAGCTGGATGGATGGCGAGTCCACTTAAGGATCCACTCATCTCCAGGTATTAAAAATACAAAAGCCAAAGACAGAGTCCTGTGAACCTATGCTACGACTGCATCCATGTGATGTGGTGGGAATGCCCTGAACCACCTATCTGGCTTTGCTGTTCTCGCTACCCAGGTAAGCATGACCATCAACATCAGACTAGTGATGTTTTCTGGTCTATTTGCTCTCAATGGCAGCTGCAGTCCAACCAAAACCCAAAAAGTAATGGTCACTGAGGGCCCAAATCAGGCCTCAAATTGGTCATAAAATCATCCTGTGTACAGCAAGAAAACACAACTCCAACTAGTGCTTTAACATAGCCCTTTATAAGACATATATTTTCTTTTAAGTCATATAAGGCTAATGAAGGCTGTAGCCTGGCATAACCTATCCTTCATTATGTTAATCTGGTGTCCTCTCCAGTTCTACAGGGAGAGACAGCTCTCTCTCTCACTTCAAGGGCTTTGATTCTTTCTTCCCTCTCATTTTGTAAAGCACGTCTGAGCATCACGCTCTGCGACATGCAGTAAGACGGTTCTTAATCATATCTGTTATTACAAGTCTGTGCACATCATATCTGATTAAATTTAGATTACTTTTTTCTTCTAGAATGATCATTTCTTGAATGTATCACTGTAATTAATTGGGTTCTTTTTCTATGATGTAGGAATAGACTGCAGATTTTCCTGCAGTGTATGGAGGCTCATTTGGTTTGATAAATATTACCATACTTAAGATGGCCTGACAAGCAGTCTGCAGGGAGCTCTACGGTACATAAATGTCATCGAGCTAATTAAATGGATACAATATTTACATTTTTTTCTGTTACGATGCAGTAGGGCCTAAAACAAGGGTAGCCTACACATCAGGTAACAGTGGAGTACATCTACAATAAGATGCAACAAAGAGAAGCAAACTAAAATTCTGCACACACAATGTGAACTGCATGGCCTGAGAAGAGTTTTACCATCAAATATTTGCTCACTGGGAGGGTATGGCACTCACAAGTGCAGAGAACAAGCAGCACTGTAAGGTATCATCCAAGAATGGAAAATCAAACAAGGCCACAGTACAATACAGCAGCCTGCTGTGTCAATTCCAAACTGAAGCAACAACACCAACAGACGGTGGGGTTCCTTTTTTGAAGAGTCAGAGTTGGAGAGTAGGAGGAAGGGCGGGCAGGCGGGTGACGAGTTTTGACTCATCTCCAAAAAAAATCAAAGACATTAGTAATCCTCCCCAGAGAGTCACAGCAGTGAGGTCTAAACATGTCTGCTGTCATATGCCATGCTGCACACTCCCATTTCCCTGCCTCATTACTCATTGCTGTGCCTCGTCTCTTAATATGTTCCAACCCTAATTATGCAAATGCATCCACTTTACCTTCAACGGTAAAACTCTAATATGTTGGAAACGCCTTCAAGCGTGTTGGTGGAATTCCTGTCAAAGTCCCAACCTCGCCGGCTGATGGAAAACAAGTGAGAAAAGATGCTGCCGTTGTTGTGCTGACATCTAAATAGATCTTTGCCTAATGAGGTGGAACCTCCACTGACATGATTAGCTTTCAAGAGACTTCGAAGAGAGACTAACCTTGTAGAAATGTGTATTTCTCATACGATAAAATACACAGAAGAATCCTAACTTTTGCAAAAAAATCAAATGTTCTCCCTGCATGTACTGAGAAAAGTTTTTTGTTAGGACACCTGAAGCTGCAAACAAGGTTTGTAAAGAAGCCAGGGGAAACACCTCTGCTTCCTATTCCGCCTCTGTTTGTTTTATAAGCTTGCTGTCATGTGGGAGGTTGAAAGCTGTAAAAATTGCTCCTGATGACGCAGATGCAGTGGTGACTAGAAGAGGATTTCCCAGGCATGAAGTAAAGGGTTGCTGCTGAAGGGGATGTCGTCTTTTTTTATCATTTTTTTTTCTCCTGTAAAAAAGGGGGAGTACAACAACAAATCCCTGCCTGCTCACCCACACACACACACAATCTGGTGGTGCATGATGTTCCTGGGGCTGCTTTTATGTTTCCTAAGCAGATAATACTCTGTGCAGAAACACTGCAGGGTACAGTACTTTTTATGTGGCAATTATGTCAAATTAAACCCAGGGGTATTTAAACATCTACTTAAGCTTTGACAAACTGTCTGAGAAAGAACACAAAGTTTATGCAAAAAACTTATTTTTGTTGTTGGAGGGGAAAATAAAGAGAGGTAACAAATAGGTGGTATACTGTACTTTGCACCATGACCCTGGAACACTGGCTTTGGTTGTCAAGAGTTTTTTAAAATTATGTATCATAACATTTCAGCCACTATGTGCAACTTCACAGACTTCAATCTGCTTGGTTAGGCTTGGGTAAAGATTAAGTATTTCTGCAAGTCTACATAAGGTAACATTTCCCATCAGCAACAAGCAGCTCCACCATTTTGTGGCTAATATGGGGCATTCAATGGCTAAAGGAAAGCACAGTACAATGTAAGTACCGGTCACTGTAGGGTTTTAAACATTATGAACCCGAGAATAGCCTTTAATGCTCAGTTTTCAATGGGACCTGTACTCCAAAAGCCACTGACAGGGTTTTATCATCAGGAATAGGCACATAACATTACTGTAGTTTTTTTAGACATATTATAGAAGGGCCAGGGGTGCTAATACCCAAAGCCAACCAAGCAGAGACTAAAATCAATTTTAATAATCGGAACAAAATCATATAAATCAGCAGGACAAGGTAAACAGAATAACTAAAACAGGAACAGGCTAGTTCATGGACAAACTACAACCACTGCTGTTGTTTTTCAGCTGAGGACAGACTGGTTAAAAAAGTTTGTGAAACTAGTTGGCTCATTACAGAAACTTCAGAAATGCTGTTTTACATTTAACTGCAACCTGTACTATTCCTCCATTTTGAACTCGACAGTTTTCTGTTTCCTTATCGGTCAGCACTGTCGGGTCACTTTGTGGTTGGTCAGTTATGCAAATTCTTATGTTTAAGATCAACAAAGCTGAACTCTACATGAAAGCTTTAATCGGATTTAGTTCGCCTCAGTAAGCTAATCCACTAGCTGCGGTGATTCCTTTAGAACAAATACATTTTGGTCCAAGATGTTTTCTGGTATCCTTTTATTCATTTGACATATCTGCGTACAAGGATACCAGCCTTTATCTATTTACATCCATCTTCTAACCTGCTTCATCATTTGGGTGAGAGGCGGGGTACACCCTGGACAGGTCACCAGTCCATCGCAGGGCAACACACAGACAAACAACCATTCACACACACAAGCACACCTACGGGCAATTTAGAATGACCAATTAACCTAAGCACATCTTTAGGAATGTGGGAGGAAGCTGGAGTACCTGGAGGCACAGGGAGAAACAAACTCCTCACAGAAAGGCCCCAATCAGAATCGAACCAGGAACCTTCTTATAGTGCTAACTACTGCACCACCTTGCCGCCCCTCTATCTATTTATGACACAGAATCAAGACCTTTCAACTACATAAATGAAGCACAATTTTCACACACACAAGAGTGACATGACGTGTGTGACTGTCTGGGTAATTTATCAGTGTGAAGCAGGAACAGTAAGGTAATGAGCTGTCCGTATAGCACACTAGGGGGCAAATCATTATAGACAGCAGAGCTACCTGCAAGGTTATTATTTCCTCTGCTGAATGAGTGGCAATCAATGTCTGAAAAGTTATTTCAGTCACCTGCAGAGACATCAAGGATTCTACAATTGATGCAGTAAAGTAAAAAGCCTCATCCTCAGACACAAGAATTCAGATCATTACTCAAAATATGCACATAAACTAGTGAAAAGCTAAAACCAATTTTTTTGTGGTTAAGTTATAAATCAGAGGAGCAGATTTAACTAAAGCACTTGTCTCTGTTGTGATCTGTTAGTAATGCCTCACTGCAGTTCTTTTTAAAAGGCTGCCCTGTTGTATTCTTTTAATTGCCACCCTTCTCAGTACACTGGAGATGAATGCACTTAATTTCAGATGTAAGACTTGCGAGGCAGCACATAAACAATGCAGATCATCACTGTGTGTGACTCAAGCTGAAGAGCATTTTACATCTTATAAAAGAAAACCTGTTGCGCTCTTCTTATGACAAGATTTCAGACTCTGGATTAGAAGAATTGTCTGGGAGGGAGCCAAATGATTCCATTTATATTTTGCTAGAAAGCCACTGATCCATCTGAGGGCAGGGTAATAAACAAAAACAATACCTTGTTAAATAAGACATAAGACATAACGTTCAACATTCACCTGCATAGAAAGTGGAAGAAAGCAGCACCCTTCAGGGGTAAACTTTGACAAATATGTACAAAATGTAACAAGTGCTTAGAGGACTGACACCTGATTAATGAGTCTATTGTGGTTTGCATACAGTCCCATTTGTTGCTTCTGTTACACAAAATGTTCTCTCTATGTAATGTAAACAAGATAATAATAGCTGAGGATGGATTTTTTTTAATATCCAGGATGTAGTACGGTCGCTAAACCTTCATTCTACCTCACAGGTTATATGATTAAAAACAATAATTTAAAAAAAGACACGTTTAAGACAGAATCTAAGCTCTACTTTTTAATCATCGGTCTTCAACTGAAAAGAACATGGCATTCATTTCATTTCAATTTCAATTTCAATCAAAAAAAATTTGGGGCCTTAGGTGTTGCATCACATTCCAGCTGCATCAAACGCAGCCACAAATGTGATGCCCTCCTGTGATGGTGCCAGAAGGGCAAGGGTTAACATCATCTGCATAGAGCAGAAATAAGACATCCTCATCATTATGATCATTGGTCATCATTGGTGATAGTTTGCTATGCATAGAATTGATATGTTTTGTGTGGATATTGCGGGTGTGTGTTTGGTTCAGGCAGATCTTTTAGGTACATATACCTTTAGTATATGTTTGACTGTAGGTGTAGGCAGCTACTGGACAAACCACACATTCCTAACATTCAAATATTATTTCTTTGTTATCTGTAGACAATTTGTAGACATTTGTATTTTTAGGGAACACTGGGAGGTTAAAGTAACAGGTCATTATTCCAATGCACAAACGTTGTTTGTTGTAGTCATGTTGCACACTTACTGATGTGGAACTGTTTGTCGCTCCTGTGAGCCGGCATCAGTTGACATAACACATGATTCTGATTGGACAATGTCTGTATTTTCTTTAAAAAGTGCAAACTTTGGCTCCATTATGGCAGCTTTAGCATGGCCTTACACTGCAATCTCTTTGTGAAAGAGAAGCAAGAAGTGGGAAAAAAAGTAGTCGAGACTTTACTGTTGGGATCATTATCTGGAAGGAATGGCAGCATTCACATCACTGGAGTAAAGTTTAGTCTACATGATTAATGGGGAAATAATGTGGACTCTCTCTAACAGCCTGAAGAAGGTCAAACAGAATTAGCCTATGCTAAGCAAACCAAGTTCCTAGCCTCTAAATTAAATCACCCTGAACGGCATTACATCTCTAACCTGTCCGCCATCAATCACCCTCCTAAAGCAGGTATCAGAATGCACTTGCTTCATCAGTCTGGCCTGTATCTCCTCTTTTTCCCAGATCACTCAGTCAGCCAGTGAAACTCTTTCCATCCTCCACAACTGTCTACCGACTGCACTCCATCTCCATTTCTCACCCTGTCATTTCTCAACTCTATCATTCCCACTCATTAAGTGTTGTGGGACTTGCTTGTCGTATCCATCCTCACAAGTCAAAGTTGATTCCTTTGTCCAGCTCTGTCTCATTCATTTATACCCCACCCCCCCCACCCCCGTCATCTTCTCAGCATTTCCTGTCCGTCTCTCTTCATTAGCACTGCTGGCTCCATCGCTGTGATCTTTCATTTTACTTTCCATTAGTCAGTTCTGTCTCTAAAAGTGGCCCCAGACTTTTACTACATCTGGGGATTCTTCACTAAGTAAGTTATGCAATACCGGAGTGTGTTTTCATTAAAAACTTAGTGTGTTAGTGTGCCTGTATGTTTGGACTGCACATCTCCAAACAACTCACTGTGGCTGCTGAAAAATTCAAACACATTACTTACCCTACACCTGATTTTATCAAGGTTAAGAGAAATGAAAAAATAACTGCTGTTTAACTGCAAAAGAAAGCTGATTATATAACATTTAGTAGGCTATTTACATTATTTAAGCTGAATTTAATTAGAATTCAGCATAGCAAAAATAATGAACACAGGGGGGTATCAATTACCTTTATGGGAGATAAGTGAAGTAAAATAGCTTTTAGAAGCCATCACAAAGGTCATTAAGAGACAGCCAGAGGTGTATTAAATGAGTTCACATGAGTTTCACATCCTGTGTTACTACACACAGGCTTCAATGACATACACTGAGTTTTCTATTTGATAAAATGAAATGATCAGCTGGAAATTTCACAAACAAAATAAGGTTCAACTCTTGTCCATGCTTGCAAGCATTACAAAGGAATGCACTGTCGAATTTTATGATAAATTCAAATCTTCATGATTTCAACATTAAGGAAATCAAATCTAGAATTTGATGCCAGAATTGGTCTGTTTTATTTTTTTATGTGATGTCATGACCGAGTTAAGGGCATAAGAAGTCCCACTGTACAATAATTTACTGGGATTGGTAACATCAGAGTTGCTCTTTCATGCAACAATTAAAGTATATGGTTTAACTGCAACAACCGACCCTTGTGCTTCTGCCAAGTAGCCATGATGGCGACCAGTGAAGGTGTGAAGTGTCTGCCATTTCACACATTCTGTTTCAGCACATCATCTGGGGACTTGGAGTGCCATACTTAGCAGTGTAAAGGCACTAATGTGCTCACAACAGTATGTGTGTAAAAGGTAAATACGTACTCAAAAATAAGTACTCCAAGAAAATGATGCAGGGCTTATTTTATTAGCTATGTAGAACAAAATTCTTAATGCCATGCTTTTAAATAAACTATGCATACAGTCCAAATGACCCTCCCTGGTCTATTTTCAACCAATATGAGTTTATTCAGTTAATTGAAGTGCAAAGTGGCCAACCTGCAGCTGAATCTGTTCAAATTCCACTTGCTGCACTTGGCTGAGTGATGAAAGAATGATAGATGAATAAATCTCAAGGTTAATCTGAACATGTATTATACAGCAGCTTAGCCGACCGCCATCTCCTTGATGTCAAAACTTACGCTACAACCCTTTTCTAGATCACAGTCTTGGATAAAATGCAAAACAATATTATTGCAAGGTCTGTCACTGAACACAAGTGGAATAAAAAAAATCTAATATCTAATACTGCTCAACATCTGCCCATTCATTTGCCATCTGTGCATGGACCAAACTTGTGTTACAGCATTTTTTCAACACCTGTACATATTAATGCAATAGCTCTGCAATAAATGTAGAATTTGCACACATTATTATGCAAAAATGTAGCAGAGTTACAAGGGCGTCTACTGTATGAAATATTTTGAAGCTGAAGTTCCAGGTTTGAATTGCAGTTTTTGTTTATCTACAAATAGACAAGAAAAATTAACAGAGTTAAGAGAGCACTGTTTAATTTGTGAGATGAACTGTGCAAGAGTAATAAAAGAGAGTGGGGATGGAGAAAAAAAAGACAAAAGTAGACCCCTGGAGGAGGTAATAAATGAAAGTGTAGACGGATAAGAATCAAGTGGAATTCTCTGTGGCTCTTTAGCCCTGCTGCATACAAATGACTGACTTGACGTGACATTTTCTGATGTTCAATCATTTCTGGAATGCATTATAATAAACAACCCAATAATGATAATCTCTCGCTTATTAATGCGAAATCTAAACAGTTAATCAAATGGCTGCTATTGAAAATCAAAGCAGCATCAGAGTGAGGAAGAAAGGTGACTGAATTGACTTTGAACTTGGCAGAGTGGTTCATCTGAGTGTTTTTCAAGGATTCTTACACACGACCATCTCTAAAGATTACGGCGAATGCTCTGAAAAAAAGGCAACACGCCTTACTTTGACCTTACTTGAACAACGGTGTGCTGGAAACACTCTAGCTCACCTCTGACCAGTAAATTGCACAATCAAAACCAGCAGGGGTTAAAAGATGACCACTTTGCAACGCTGCAAAAGTAACAAGTAACAGGGTGATAACTATTACCTTGAACTTGGAAAAAGAACATGATAATGTGATATATATTGAAAAAAGTATACAATAAAATATATAGATATATATAAAATAAATTATCAGATATTTTTTAAACTAAACATGCCCTTATTTCAGTGTCAACAGCTGCATACCTGCTCATTGAACTGAGTTGTAAATGCAGTGGTTATTAAAATTCTAGAGTATCTATTGAAATACCCGTCCCAAATTATATATATATATATATATGTATATATGTGTGTGTGTGTGTGTGTGTGTGTGTGTGTGTGTGTGTATATATATATATATATATATATATATATATATATATATATATATATATTCTTCCTCTATCAAAAGAAGTGACAGACAGACTTATGACTAACATTAACACACTCTATTATGCCGTGTAAAGTAAAAGCACTAGGATCACTGACACTGCGGTAAAGATGGGATACTTGAAGCTCAAGCAGCTCTAACAGGCTGGCTTAGATCGACTGCCCCCTGCCCTCCGATCAGAACTTTATTGTCTAAATGTCAATAGAAGGTTAACAAAATCTTGTTAAGGAATGAATATCAGATGCAATTATACAGGAGGCATGAGAAAGACCTCTGTGCCTCTCAGCGCAAGGTCTAATTATGCTGGGCAGGTCTGACAGAGTTTGATATAATTAAGAGGTGGAGGAGAGGCTGTGCCACTGATGAGGACCAAGATCAGAGCACAACCTGTTGAGATGGAACCATCATCCAAAACACTTGAGTATTTTATTCTGGTAATAAAATACAGAGAATGATTTGAATAAATATTAAAGTGGGCATGCAGATGCCCACTTTAATGAGCGTGCCTAAACCAGAGTGCATTAGAGCGTTGTCTCTTATGCATCACTATTACTGGCCCTGCAGCAATCTTTTACCGTGAGGCACTAAAATAGTGTTTGGAATTGATTGAACTGTGAGAAACTCTATCATAAACTAAAAACATAAAATATTTAATGCATAAAAAACAACAAAAAACAAAAAAAATCTCAAATTAACATTACGTATTATGAAAATGAAGTTATTTTTTAAATCCATCCTTTTTACTCATCCTTCTTTTCCTTGAATTATTTAATTTTAATACTAGCTGTGTAAGAGCTTCCTCAGAAATAGCTCAGACTTCTAAAAACAGCCAATGGGGGCACCAAGTTACCAAAACCTGCTAAATGATTTATGTGCGTCTGTAATAATAAACGGAGTCTGATGTATTTTGAGAATGTGGAAGAAAACACTGGCTTTGCTCTAGATGGAGGTCTTCGAGGGTGTGGCTCTTAACAACCTCTGAACGCTATACTGAGACAAAACAGACCTTCTAACCTCACATAGCTGCATCACCATTACACAGACCTCACTTCATTGCATTTGAAGGAAGCAGCTCAAGGCTTCATTGTAAAGACTGGTTTTGTGAGTGGAAAAGCAAACAGAATATAGTAAAGTAGTAAAATAATGCTTATTTTATTTTTTTTAAGTTAACTCTCAGTGATGGCTCCTCTTCTAAAGCAGTCATATGTTTCTTTATGGAGTCAGAGACTAATGGAAACACTGGAAACAAGACAAAAGTCTTATTTAATGTTATACCACTGGTTTACAATAAGAGAGAAAGTGTTTAGTGTCAGGGGTAGAGCTTCTTGGGATGTACTATTGTTAATACAAGGTATTAGTTTGAATATATGTACATTGTTTGCATGTAATTCCTCAACATTCATGGTCTCCTGAGAATGGATGACTCTAGTGCCACCGGCAGGGAAGGCATTTTACTGTAGTTTACACTGGTAAAATACTGACATAAGGAGTTAGGAAGATAAACATATTCATGGTCTCCAGAGAATGTATCCTAATGCCTTTGAAGATTTACTTGTGACTTATGTAGTGCTACAAGCAGCAAAAGTTTGCAAGATGTTAGTCAGCCCCTTTCATAAGCGATGGTACTATTTTACTATTTGCGAGCATTCATGGTCTCCAGAGAATAAATCCTATTTACTTTGGTGATGTCCTGACTTTTCATGTTGTGCCAGCAGGTACAAGTTTTCACTGTACAATGTAAAACCTAACATTACATCTCAACAAAGGAAATACTTTAACATTACTCAATCTTGGAAAAAAAGTTGTACTTACTCGTTCCAATGAATTTTATCAACTCAAAACTGAATTGCTGAAATAATAATGTTTTGCTCACCGTTATCGCTCTGGACTGGCTAAGCTAAGCTAAGCTAATGGTAGCGTAGCTAATGGTAGCGTAGCTAATGGTAGCGTGGCTAACAGTAGATTACGTAGAATATGACGTGGCCTATCTTGCCCCGCCCACTTCTAAAGAACAACTGTTGCCACGACAATGGCAGCTTCTTTGAATAGAGGCAAGTGGGCGTGGCACGTGTTGCCGTGGCAACAGTTGTTCTTTAGAAGTGGGCGGGGCAAGATAGGCCACGTCATATTCTACGTCATAAGGATCAAAGGAAACTCATTATGATGTCATATAGAAGGTTTAAAAAGAGAAGGCTGGATTGTTTTTACACTTTGAATTCAATATTGATGGTCTTTCCTACGGATGCATTATTTGCAATAGAAAGAAATAAAGATAAAATCTGTGAAGTTACCAAGGAGGAGGTTGGTCCCATTATAAATGCATTCTGTAATGGGACAACTCAAGAACAGTGGGCAGCATTGGTTTCAGTTCAGCCTGACACTGAAATGGTAAACAGGCTTACAGATCTGTTTAGGGATGTCATATTGAGGATCACAGAATGTATTGTGCGGTCACTCCCAAAAAAGCATCAAGTTTCTGAACTGGAAGTGTTTCCCATAGTGGCCGCCACGCTTCCTCAGATGTTTGCCAATGCTCTGGAAATTTCTGAAGACGTCCACAGTCGGGCGTCAGACAAGTTTTTATTCTTAATTGCCATAGAGGTCACAGAGGCAGTTAATACTATTGTCTCTAGCTGGGCATGTGAGGAGCCTGTTATCAAAAGGCCTGTCCCTTGCAGGGGTAGGCTGACGGCCTTGATCTCCTGCATGGGACAGATGATGAAGGAATTCCTCATCAAGGTGAAGCAAAGAGGAACAAGTCTCACAAAGAAGGCAGATCCTGTCGACAGTATGTCCTCTGGCAGTACTGACACGGACAGTCCACCCAGTGATGACACTCCTTCACAAGGGCTCAACCAGGTTCCCACCAAGCCTCCTGGAAAATCTAGGAAGTTGTCTCCCCCACCTCAGCAGCAGTCACCTTATTATGGTGATTGGATAGAGCCTTTGCACGCATTTCTGCAAGATCTGATTTTAAGAGTGAATAGAAATTCAAGGACAAAATTTACCATGGAGGAGCGTTTGACCATCCACTTTCGGCTTTTAAAGCAAATTCTGGATGTACTGGAGAAGGATTATTATTATATTCCTCCAGAAAATTTTAGGGATCTTGACAAACTTGTTTATTGGAACCTGATTAAAGACTGGAACAGTGCATTGAATGTGACTATTGTCATGACTGCAGGGCAAACCCTGACGGACAGAGTGATAATCAATTGTTTCTTGCAACATGCTACAAGACAGCGCCTTAGCGCTAGGCTCTCAGGAGTTCTCAGGAATGCTGCTGACAACATTAAAGTCTTTTGGGAAAGGTTTTCAAATCCTGTGCGACGCTGTTGCTCCAAATCTGTTGCCAACATTAAAATCTATTGGGGAAGGTTTTTAGATACTGTGAACCTAGCCTGTTGCTGTGGTACATTGTGGTTACTCTACTGACCCAGACCACAGACAAAGGTAGTAAACTTGTCTGCCCTCTACACCAAGTAGACACACAGAACCCACAACCACCTGTTTTGAACTTGTCTGCCGTCTACACCTAGTACATGCACACAACCCACAACCACCTGTTGTGAACTTGTCTGCTATATATCTCAACAGTATGTGTGGAGTCAAGAAGTTGCAGATATTCATTGTCTCCAGAGGATGATTCCAAATGACTTATTAAGTGTCTCCTCCTGTATGGTAAAATATTATATATATATATGAATGTTAAGAGAAGGGACTATTTTCTGCAGATATGAATGGTCTCCAGAGGATGAATCTCATTGTACTGTATAGCTCCGCTGATATTATTCCAAGCTCCAGACACTCAACTTCAAGCATCTTCCTGTTAGGATGGTGATGTGTCAGAATGCTCACATAAAGCTTATGATGTAAAGGCTGTTCCATACTCCACAAGAACAGAGAACAGAGAACTCGCTCCACGGGTGGTAAGAGTAAAAAAAAAAGTTTGTTTCGGCACGGAGGTACCATACTCCGCGAGACGTGTGTGTGCAGAACTCCTCATAGGGCCCTCCTACGCAGCGCATGTCACACACAAAAGGTTGACAATGCAATTGTATTGTAAATTGTGAGCACAGTCATGGTTACCTGGCCTAATGAGCTGATAATGTTCAGGGAAGATGGCGTACAGCATGACAATAGATAGAAGATCAGTGTAGCTGACTGTAGCAGTTTTTATCGCCACCTTTTGGACAGACACTCACCTCTGTGCGCTGTGTTTCTCCTTCCAGGAGCTGTTTGCCAGCTGCTCATTTAAACTGTCCATCGTCGTTGGACTTCCACATTCATCACGCCCACAATAAATTCCGACCAATCACAGCATGGTTGACGCACAGCCTTGAGAGAAAAAGTTCTGCCCGGGCCATGTGTGCGAGAGCGCTGCACAACGGGCGGTCCGAGATAAAATATGACGTCATTTTGTGGGCGTAACGTCTGCAGGGGGAAGGGAGTTCTCTGTTCACGCGGAGTATGGATCCAGCTTTACTTGTTTACACTGAGGCAGTAATTGCTCTTGCATCGAAATAGTCAGCAAAATACCTCCTTATAATCACTGTAATGAAAAAGGCTATTTAACAGCTAAAAGCTTTAACTTGGACAGAATCTGGAGTCTGCTAACAGTAACAAGAATCTGTAGTTACTACACGGTGCTTCACATCTGAGAGAAGACAGAGGTAAAAAAAGTAAGAGTATAACATAATGAGGGAAGATAGGAGAGCTGATTTAGTAACAACACATCAACTACATCTAACATTGTACAACGTCATCATCTACAGGCAGTTTCATTCTGTGTGCCAATCAGGTAACCTGGAATGGGTGTAAACTTCCTACATACTTTTTCAGAACTTGCCCTCTATCTTCCTATCATCTGATTCACTGCTCTGTCTTAAGAGACGTTTGACTGGCAATGCCAGCATTACACCAGGGCACGTGGCCATTCATGACAGACAAGCAAGAAGCAAGGAAGGAAAACAGAGCTGTCTGACAGCATGTCAGCAGAGTCTACTGAGCGCTGACAGCCGAGCACGGATTGCATTTGTCAATGTAAGGATTGCTTCAGATGTGATGTATTACTTTATGTCTTGACAAATTATGTGGAAGTTTAGATTTATATATCAAGTCTCGTTGGGTTCCTATTGTGGCTCAAGTACAGGTACAGGTCTTACACATTGATTATATAAAAAAAAAGGAAAGAAAAAAGAAACCATTTTAAGAACCAAGTGGAAAAGCAGCAGACCCCAACCACCAGTCTTTGGTAATAGACTGCACAACAGGAAAAATGTTCTACTTTTTAACCAGTGGAAAGGTTTTGCTGTCTATTGCATCCATTTGTGGGTCTAGACTGTCAATACTTGACAAAACACTTGACTAAAAACTATCACCTTTGAAAAGCCTGCCAGGTGACCATGAAAGGTACCTTTAAAGTACATTTGCCAATGTTCTGGATTAAAGTGAAGGTGGAACATTCTGAGCACTAAAAACCCTGCTTCAATTCCTAACAACATATCCTCGTGAAGCAGGAAAGAGCAGGGTAGACAGGACGATAAAGAACACGCTGTCTCGATGCAAGGAAACAAGCTCACAGCTCCCACTGATCCTACGCTGTGCTCTTTAGCCTTTGTTGTTACGGGTACCTGGTGTAGACAAGTCAGGGAAACACTGATTTAAAGAGAAGCGAGGTTGAAAAAGTGAGGTTGCTTCCTATTTAAGGGTGCCAACTAAACAAATCTTTTCCCAATATCAGCCAGTGTTGCAGCAGGCATGTGAGCAATTCAATAAACCAACATTTCTGTGTATTCTTTTTATTACCATGTATGTCATTCTTTTTCCATACAAGCGACATGTGGGACTGCTGTGCGACTGCAGAGAAACTGAAGAAGGCAATGCACCCCATATGATGAATGACTGAGACAGGAATGAGATTAGGAGTAGTCCTCTGAATAAATGAACAGATTAATGAAGTGAGGGGAAGAAAAAAAAGAACAGCCGCGATGCTGCCAACGACAAGACGTTCCTCTCCTTCTAAATAAAAAGTGCTGCTTCTAAGAATAGCCTCACTCGCCTCTGGTTACGGGCTGCGATCGCCATCATCATTAGCACCCTCGCGGTGTGATTCTCAACATAGCGCGAGTTGCAATGTGACAGTGGGAGATGATGGCATACTGCTAACTTGTCCTGTTTCATTTTAGAGGTTTGCTGCAGCTTCACTCACTGCCTGTAAACAACTTTATAGTTATGCAGTGAATGTGGCATCTTTAGTACCTGGCATTATAATGCATTGTGGGTGTTTTGGATAGTATTCAGGTCCAGCCTGCACAAAAAAAATATATATATAAAAAAAGGTTGAAACTTGACAAAACAAAGCGTCACAAAGCTCGGTGTAACTTCAGGTTCTCGTACCCTGCAGCAATAATGTGCTGCTGTAACTATGATTAGCTTGCATATTGCAATAATAACTTGTCACTGTCGCCTGTCACACATTTATTTTCCAACTACAGTTTAGGATCTTAAGGGAACATTTTTGAGAAAATAATATATTTGTTTGCTTTCTTGCCAAAAGTTTCACCAAAGAAGATTGATACACGGCCTCACAGGTGAATGTGTACCTCATGAAATGTGTTAATAGGTGTTGTTTCTCAGGCTATGTGAGCACCAGCTTGAGTCACTCCTTCTCCCTTTGTCCTACCAGCTGCTGAATCTAGAAACCATTGACCAATGACAGCAGAGATGAGAACTTTTATAGGCTTCTATGACACTTAGACAGTTTCCTGTACATTTAGCTGCTGTACGTAGTAAATGGTCTGCATTTATATAGTGTTTTTCTGAGTGCATCTTCAGTTTCACCCATTCAGGAACACATTCACTCAGTGATGGTGCAGACCCTGTCTTCTTCCTTCTCACATGGACTTTCACTTTTTGTTTGTTTTTTCACCATGGCAGAGGAAAGTCTGCATGTAGAAATTAACCATTTCACGAAAAAAGTACATTTTCATGTGCAAAACGTACATTGTACAGCCAGAAGACAGATTAGCTTAGCATAATGAAGTCATCATATATATTAGCTGTCATATTTCACCTGGACTTAGCACAAGCTGACCTCATTGACAACGTCATCTATATTTTTGTATGCACATACTAATGCTTCTTGGCAAAGTCACCAGCAGGTAAAGCAAGTCAGATGTGATGGACAGGTGTACTAAAAAGATGAGGTAATAGGAGACCGTTTTACTGGGGCAGAAATTTAAATATGTGTGTGTGTTTTTCCAGCAGCAGCGAAAAGGACTAGAAACTCAGCGGTTGGCAAATAAAGGTGAGCACAAGACACGCCAATATAACTTTGTTTCATAATTAAAAGGTGCCCGGTGGTGGCTTCAGACCAAGAAACCAGCCAACAGTTGATCGTAGTTGAGAGAAGGCTGGCCAGAACGAGTAATTGTGGAAGTAAAATAAGTAATTTCTTTGAAGTAAACACAAAGCCAAGGGAAGACTCACCTACACATTAAAACACAAGAAGTGGAACACAGAAAAAATGGCAGCAGGTGCTCTGGACTGATGAGTCAAATTTTAAAATATTTAGCTCCAACAGAGGAGGCAAAAACAAAGAGGGTGGAGGTTCTCTGCAGGCTGCGTTTCTGCCTCTTCTATCCCAAGAAACACAGGCAGGTTCATATCCATCACATAATACAATCACTGTCTTACTGCAAATTCTCATAATACTTCATTATAGTTAGTGATTAAAACACTGGCATTAATGCTACATAAACCAGATTCATTTGTAGGACGACCATGCAGTTTCGTACATTCTGACAGAGTAGAAGTGAGGCCAGTCAACCACTTGGGAAATGTAGGCCAGACTTTTTAAAGATGGAGGATACAGTATTTCTTATCCTTAGCTGTAGATTTGCAACCTTTTGGTGGCTTTAATAATGTGGATGGAAGGAATATATTTTTGTATTCTGAGTAATAATCCACCTTCACTGAGCCTCCTAAATGTCACAGACTTCATCATTGCAGCGGCTGGTATCTTAACAAGAGCTACTTTAAGTTGTCTTACAAGACTAATATGTTTGCTGCTCAGCAAGGTCCCTAAAGGCAAGGCTGCTTATGTCAGAATGCCATTTTATTCATGCGGCACGAACCGTGCCAGTTAACATTTTCACTACTCATTTTAAAACCCTCAGACTCAGTTTGCAGAGCTGGAGTTGATCTCTGCATTCTTACAAAGTAGGTCCACTGAATCCTGTATGAGACTGTAACAGGTTTTTTTTTTTTCCTTGCTCGGTGAGTTTTAATAATCCTTTCACCATAAATACAATGACAAAAACATGACTGTGTTGGGCTATGACTATTTTGAGAGAGTAGAGATGAAGGCATCGCTGTCAATAACTGCGACAATGGAATCACTCCAGGATGGTGTTAGGTAAAAGGAGAGCATATACCAAAATGATTCATTGAGCTAATTAGAACTGATTTATTGAAAGCATCTACTGGTTACATATGCTAATTCTCCCTATGTGTAATCCGTCAAGTGCGGAGGTCTGCACATTACAAGAAAGTGAGAATCACATGCCTGAAAAATACCAAGGTTGATTGATATTTCAGTTATGAATATGTGTGTTTTAAGATGATCTTAACCTAACCCCCTACCTTGTTTTTAATGCCTAACCATAACCAGTAGTTTTTTTATACCAAGTCCAACTGTGCTTAAAAATGAAACTTTACTGCAGGAGGTGCAGTAAAGTTTCAGGTGATGCATGAAAACAAAACAGCGGGTGGTGTCAGAAGAACTTGACCTCAGGACGCAGGATTCAAAAGTCTGCCACGTAGCATTTACTACCAGCCAAAATCTGCCTCTTAGACTTCTGTGGCTGTATCAGTCCTATAATTGGATGACAACACACAATATGATCATGTTCCGTTAAAAGTAACTCAATATAAAAGTAACCATTTGTCATATTCTGTAGATGTATTGTAAACCAAGTGTGTCTCTTTTTTAGGAGGATGTGTTGCATCAAACACAAGCCTCCTGTAGTTCTATTACTCTTTATCAAGTGTTCTCAATAAATGCTTGGTAACCTGCTGTCTTGTTTTATTTGTGAGCAGGTCTTCTCTACATAGAGGAATGGAATATCTGGCATCCCTCAAAGACGTTTGAGCTACAGCCGCAGGACAATCACAGGCAGCAAAACGATGACAGCTGAGAATTAATAAAAGGAAATAAATCCTCTTTGAACGTGTTTATCAGCACTTTGCCAAACAACTGCTTGAATAAGCACAACATGAACTAGAATGTAAAGTATGTGAACTCCAGCACAGCCTTGAAATAAAATTATTTTTGTTTGGTTTGGTTGTTTTTTTTTTAGAACTAAAAACACATAGATCCTGCTGAGTACAGGTCAGTCACATGCTGCTGCCGGCATGAGACAGGAGGATTATTTTTAATACAGTGAATACATCTTATTGTGTGTCGAGCCTTAAACATAAGTCATACCCTTTTTTTTAAAAAAAGCCATGTTCTGCTTTAGATGTAGGCCAGATTTCAATTCAAATGTATTTTTGGTATATAAATAGTATAAGAGTCACATTGTCACTGTAAGGTGTTTGTATGATTCCATGGTTGTATTGCTTATTGCTCATATTTGTTAACATTTTTCCCCAGTCATACAGGTACCCACTTATCTTAATCAGGGCTGGTTTGTGCTGTTTTTTCAACTAGCTACAGTACAGCTGTGCACATCTGCTTAAGACTTGGATCAGGTAAATAAATTAGGGTTCAGCGGGTCATGGCTAAGGCAACACCTCTGCTTCGAAGGTGAGGTCTGCTGGCACATAAGCTTAGGCGTTATTGAGAGGTGATAAAAGTGAATCATGCAGCCATGTTTTTATTGCTGTCTCATAGTTGACCACCCCACCCCGGCAGACCACCTGTGTGCACTCACAGTACAACAGTGCAGGGCATGTGGTGCCACATCACTTTGTCCACTGCAAAGTCACTGTGTAAATACAAGCAAGCAAACACTATATGTCTTTAAAATAAACATTCTAGCTGTACTTTCTCCAGCATTACATCATTTTTTTTAGAGTTGTAGATCAAGACATGTCAAAAAAACACACACACACACGGATGGATGAATGATCATGTGAACAGAAAGACTACCTGACAAGAAGAAAAAAAAGGATCTGAGGAAAGAGCATCGGGCTAATGTTGCTGTAATGAGGAGAGCAGCAACGGCCTGTTTTTTCACTCCAGCAGTTAAATCAATGAAAATCTAAAGCATTGACAGTATGCCACCCAACATTTGTATGGTGACGCTTGAGATGCCCCACAATCCCAGCGCTATTACACAGTGACAGGTGAACTGCGCTTTTTTTTAGTTACACCTAAACTGGAAGAAAAGCTAAAAATTCAGGAGTCAATAAGGCACGATGCTGCATGTTGCCACATAAATGACTCCAGACTGGATCGTTCTCCAGTGGCAAGCATGGCAGATTAATGCTGCATTTACCAATATCTGTACTTGTGAGTGTTTTGTGTGAAATCGGGAACAGACAGTTTAGCCCACACTTCTGCTATATGATGAAATCATTGTTTAATCCTTAATTTGTCCATGTAGTTTTAATAAAGGAAATATGTCTATTGTCTCAGAGATAGAAATTGCATATCAGTACATATAAATCTATCTAATATAAACAAAATCTATCACTATTTCCTTGCCCATATATGACAGCATGAGGTACAAATGTTTCTGCTCTAACTGCTGCCTCATACAAGCCCCGTTCACACTGGAGAAAGTCAATCCAGCTAGAGTAGGATTGTATCCGGATAGCCTTTAAACTGGATATGTTCAGACCTATTTTGAAATCTGGCTATCACACACGTGTGTCCGCGCTCAATCCAGCTAAATCCGGTTTATTTGTTGTCATCCAAACCACTAGGTGGCGCCTCGTAATATACATAGTAGGACCGTGTGTGTGCATGCGTTGTGCGTTGTTATGTCGCTCATTCTTTCAGTTTTTTTTTTGTTTAAAAAGCAGTTTATTCCTTTGTAGCCCTGTCAAAAATAAACTCGGGGCAAAGCTGTCATAGTTCAACGGTTGTTTACATACAGCTTTTGTACATGACCCAGACACTGTCCCCGTCAACCCAGAAGTATCACGTCGCTAGTGGGATTCGCTAGCTGCATTTGCATTCAGACCTGAGCAAGATGTAAGCCAATCCAGCTAGATCCAGCTGGATTGGATGTAAGCCAATCCAGCTAGATCTGGATTTCAATCCAGGTGGATTGAAATCCGGATTTGTGTTGTTCAGACTCAGAAAAAAATATCCGGGTATATCCAGATACGACCCGAATCCTGCTCTAGCCGGATTGATTTCCCCAGTGTGAACAGGGTCATATTGCACCTACTGAAGGTGCCATGATAACCAGAGTGTTTTTCGCTTCACCTGTCAGAACATGAAGGTTAATCTGTGTCTGTTGCTGTTTTGTTTTAGAGCACGTCAGAAACATAACCCTCAAACTATGTGCCATACCACTTTACATTCATAACTTACAACAGAGATCAGAAATAAAAGTTAAAAGAAGTAACGGAAGACAAGAATCACCCAGTCAGGTAATCGGATGGACTAGGACTGCACAGCACCACATTCCAAGTTACATAAAATCTGAAAATTAAAGAAATAAATACAATTTCAGTATAGCAAAGGAAATTTAATGTTACACATTTCATGGGCTCTGTTAGGACTAGCTTGTAAAGGAAGAGGACATGTACAGTGTGGGTGAGTATCACCCCATTAGCATGTTGCCATTTTAAACGTTAAATGGACAACATTTCGCACCTTCTCCTGCCTGCCATATCGAAACATGTCAAAAACCCACCGTCATGGCTACCAGCGTTATGCCTACACATCAAACTAAAATTGACTGTTTATTATTGGATAATACTGCAACAAAGTAAAGCATTTCTCGATGTAGCAGCATGAAACAGCCAAATCTCCCCAGAAAAACTTCACAGATGGTGTTATAGTTTTCATGTAGCTCTGTGGCCTCCTGTTGTGTAAAATAGTGCATATAAAGGATGGTTGTGGATCTAAGTCCATAGACCATGAATAAGCAAGTGGAATCCTGTCTGGTCATGTGACTGCAGCGGTTACATTTTACAGCAGTGAGAGCAGAAATTTGAATATAATCTTCAAGTTGGGAGAAGCTCCTCTGGCCCCTCTCCACTCTATTATCAAACTAGTAGAATGTCATGGTGAGAAGAGCACAAAAGGAGCAAATGAGATTGTGATTGTCGCCAGCCCCTATAGCACGCCAAATGATAATGGATTCTGCCTATAATCCCACCCTGTTTCCATGTGAGCCCCAGGTGTGCTGCGTGCTTTCAAGCACAAAGGTTCACAGCCCAGTTCTGCACACACCATACGCTCAACTGCACTTTGTGCTCAGCATCTTGACTTCTATAATTAGCTCTCACATTCTAAATCTGCTTCTCGACAGTCTGGGACAGAGAGTGAGAAAATACTCCCTGTGAACTGCAGCACTTGGGGAGACAAAAGAAAAAAAATCTGATGAGGAGTGAAAGAGAGAAGACATCTGCAGAATGTCACAGCCTACGCTACACATCTGCTCCCAGAGAGTCAGCAGAAGAAGTTTTTTTTTTTTTGGTAAAAACTGTCATCAGTTATGTCACACTGACATTGATCAAATTTTGAGGAACAAGCACCTGAAATAATCATTTGTAACAGTTCAATATTACACTGAGATGATTAACTGTTTTTGGGAAACTGAAAATGTTTTTTCAGTTTCTTTTTCATTACCGATGAAAACTGTAAAAAGTAACATTTTATTTTCAACCGCCATTGAATGTAAATGTATAATGAGACAAATGATTCTGCTGGTAAAACAAAGCTTATGTTTAGGATATAAACACAAAGCTAGGGAGTAAGGGGTGTGAAAATTCATTCTTTTTGGTTAGTGTGAAGCTACACTTATTATACTGCATACAGTATACAGATAATACATTAGGATGTACACCACCGTGTTTTTTTTCAATGAAGATAACATTAAAGTAATCAGACATACAGTCTAGACCAGGGGTCGGCAACCTTCAGCATAAAAGAGCCATTTGGGCCGGTTTCCCACTGAATAAAGCACACTCGGAGCCACAAACCCCTAACTACTAATCTACACCTATTTGACCACTAAATTGTAGGTAATATTAATCTATATATTGGCCTAATATAGATAGATATAGATAATATTTATCTGAACAAAAAATGCCAGTTTATGTTATTTTGATTTCAGTGTGCTGTCATTAATTTCCTCCATACCGTAGGCTACAGTAGTCAACCTGAATATGAATCAGGGTCCAATATAAAAATATGTATTTTCAGAATAACGGCTTGTGTAATTATTTCTTTCACCTCGTTAATGTAAGTTCTGCTCTTGAACTTCACTGCACAGCGTATCGTATCCATTTCAGGGCTGTAAGACGTCACTTTGATTTTCCCGAAGGATTGAGCTCTGATCTGTGAGGCTCGAGCGATGTTTTTTAATGTAGCTCATGATGGAAAACACCAGCTCGCACAAGTATGAGTATCCAAAGATCAACAGGACTCCAAATGCATAGGCTACGTTTCCATGTTCATATAAGTGTCAGGAATGTCATTCCATGTAGGCCGTTGAACACGAGTTTGTCCAGTGTCACAGGTGCTGTGCACAGGACGCCACCATGACGCATATTTTGACAAAATATTAAAAGTGTTGTTTAATATCACAAGAGCATCTCAATCTCCAACGAAAGAACCATTACTATGAAAAAACTAAATGAATAAAATAAAATACATTTTAAATTAAACAGCCATTATTTATTCAGATTATTATTATTTTTTTTTAAAAATGAGCTCGCCGGCTGGGAGCCACAACAGAGGGATGAAAGAGCCTCATGCGGCTCCGGAGCCGCAGGTTGCCAACCCCTGGTCTAGACAGTGTTAATGTGGTAAATGACTATTCTAGTTAGAAAAGGCTGATTTTTAATCGAATATATACAAAGATATAGAGGCACTTTTCCAGCAACCATCATTTCTATGTTCTAATGGTACATTGTGTTAGCTAATTGTGTTAAAAAGGCTAATTGATGATTAGAAAACTCCTGTGAAAATATGTTAGCACAGCTAAACTGTTGTGCTGATCAGAGAAGCTATAGAACTGGCCTGGTGACCCCAAACATTTGAACAGTAGTTTATTTGTATTTATTTATTTGTAATTATTTATTTATTTTAAAAAATAGGAAATGTACTGTCCAAAAAAACAGAAAAAGGGGTGTTATGAAAGTCCTAATAGAGTTTTGAAATGAGCACAGTGGTTTAAAATACTAATTCTGCACTTCTCTGCAGCCCTGTTACATTACAGTTTATCAGTTCAGTGTGTCAGCCCAGCTTGAGCACATAATAATTCAAACCCTCCAAATCATTTGTTCTGGAGTAGAAGTACTGCTGCTCCAGCCAGTTTACTTACTAGCTGGAGTGAACGCAGGAATACAAGCAGGGCTTCATTTGCAACAATATGAGCCTCCACCTAGTGTTGGTTATAGCTGCCTGTTTAGAAAAAAAAACAAAAAACATTTCTGGCAGGTGAATGTGACTCATACTAGACCGCAGAGGTGTTTGGAGGTGAAAAAGGTCTCTGCTTTCAAACCTATGGAAGGGCTAGGAGGTGATGGGTAGATATGGCAACATGCACTCCAGACCCTGGATACTGTGCAGTATGTTGTTGCTCTGTCAGGCGCACAGATACTCAGACACAGTTTGCAAGTGAATGTGCTGTTTATATGTGAAGGATCTTGTTCCTCTTCATAAGTCTAAACTTTCATCTTAACATAACAAATATGGTAGAATGATGTGAAGATGCTTCTCAGCTTGTTAGATTTGTGCATCTCTATAGCAGCATTAGTAGGACTTTTATTTCCAGTGTGGCCTCTGTCTGTGACTGAGGACAGTACCGGGGAGCCCAGTGCTTCATCCCCTGCTCCTGTAATTGGTGCTCTAATTACATTTAGTCACTGCCGCGAATGGAATTAAAACGTACAAAGACTTAATGCACATCCCTGAACCCCCTCTCTCACACCTTCACTCATTCCTTCCCTGACTCTCCTCTTGCTCTGGATGACTCAGTAAGCACAATCTTCCCAAAAATCTCATTAAGGCCCACCACAGCAACTGAGTGCTGTTGCATTATTCATATGTTTTTTTTCCAAGCACTCACAAAATATGGGTGAATAATTCCATCTGATGTTTAAAATGCACAGGAAGAAATCAGCTAGGTTGCATCTGAGCATACCTTTAAACTAACAATACTGTGGCTGGCTCGCTAATGATTCACAGACAACTGTTCATAAATAACAAGCTGGATTAAATCACAGAATTTGATTAGATAATTAAACATAGTTCCCTAAAGTTTAGCGATATTTAGTTATATTTAAATCACCATGTGTAACTCATCTGAGGACAGACATAAATTCGGCGGTCATTAGCTTGCAAACATTATCATTTTATGTATGCTAATCTACTGTGTGTGTTTTTAACACTCCCTGCACAGCCATCAGATCTATCCATTAGGAAAAGCTAAAGATATCTGCATTAAATCTTTATATGATGTCAGAGGACCTGTCAAACTTTAGAGACATGGAGAACTTGTCCTTGTGAGCAGACATAGGTAAAATGTCTGAACACTGTTGCACCGCAGTGAATGTAAAACACCATATCCAAAGACCTGCTCTTAAAGGGACAACATGTCTAGTAACCGGAAGGTTGGTGGTTCGATCCCAACTCCTCCCTAGTCACTGTTGTGTGTTCTTGGGCAAGACACTTCACCCTAGCCTGTGGCGCGCCTTGCTAGTCATTGTATGACACTGCTTGGCAGCAGCCGTAAAGAATTTCCCTCTGGGATTAATACAGTATCTAAAGGTAATTTGTAGTGCATTCTGCTACATTTTCCATTAATACTATACATATATCACAGTGAATGGATGTTGCATTTGCACAGTAGTGCTACATAAGAAAGACAGAACAGAGGAGTCCACCTCATAGTGTTGATGTCTGGCAAATGGCAAATGGCCAAAAAAAGACTTTCCTTGACCTTTAACTGTACTATTACATATAACACATACGCTTCACATATAACAGTTAGAGTGACTCCATTGTCTTGTAACTAGTTTTAAATTTAACATGACATTAAATAAGTGAAAAGAGAAGGCAGGTCACACACCAAAAGATTTTCAAGTTTAAAATTGGCATTGTATGTTTAAAAAAAATGATACAAAATTAGACGAATTCTATAAAAGACATACAGCTTTATAGAACAAATAATAAATGACAGCTTAAAACTGTACATTCATATTTATATTATAAACAAACAAACAACTAAAAACATATACACGCATTCATCTCTTGCATTTTCAGCATTTATCCAGCAATAAGTTAAAAAAAAAAATCATTAGATAAACTATCACTATCTGCCCAGTACAAAATGTTAGAAAGCCTACAAGTCCTTCTTCTTCTTTATCAACCTGGAAGCATTGCCACTCACTACCCTGACTGTTCAGTCAGTCACACTATATGTGTCATGTATACTACATGTTCGAAAATCTATGTATTAGGGCTATCGATTGTTTGTCGCTTTGGGTGCAAGAGGTCCTGGGTTCAAGACTCGGAGCAGCTGTTTCCTTCCTCACAAAGGCAATGCACTTTGGGTAGGTCAAAGGATTGTGCACGCTTACACACTTACACGCACACACACATAGAAAGTTTTGCCTATGCAGAAAGAAACGTGAGCAGTAACAGGTAACAGGGTTGAAGAGGAGAGAAAAAAAATGCCCTGTGACAGCGCAGCCAAGATAGCACAAATGAACGCAATGAGCAATCTGCCATTTGTCTTTGTGGAGAACCCTAAAAGTATTGGATTGGTATCGACAGACACTCAAAATCAAATGACTCGGACTCGAGGGCAAAAAAACCTGATCGAGACATCACAAATAATTACCTATGGAGTAGGAAGCACAACATTATCAGCAAGCACCATCAGCCACTACAATAGAGATATCAACAGATAACTGACTAATGCTAACTCAGAGTCTAAAGTATTAGCACTGCAAACCATCCAAAGAAAGTTGAACAATATCAACAAATTAGCAAAAATTCAATATCGTGCATCTTTACTGTACAGTTTGCAAGCTAGCTAAGATGCTATCTGCTAGCTAAATATTCAATTTGTTAACCTGCCCTGTCCTCATGCTACCTTCCTTGTTGTGAGGGTAAGTGAGGTAAATAAGGTGAAACAAAGTAGTCATAAAAACATATACATATGTTCTGGTACTGGTCACACAATGCTAGTATGAAATGTGTCAGATGCTAAAAAATGTAAAATGACACTGCGAAAAAATACTGACCCACATTATCTAAAGTGAGTCTATACATTTTCACAAGGAGAGCTCTGGCACTAGAATCAGATCCTATTTGCTTTCTTTGACTCTGATTCACTGTGATCCAGCACATCCTTCCTGCCTTCCTCTCTGGGCTACACTTATAACATGACTGTGTAAGTAATAGCAAACCTCTGAGCGAATCATGTATGAGTAATTCAAGTTGCGGTATCATATCATGACTCCATTTTTACCATCACATGTGACATGTGCTTTAGACAGGCAGGCCCCTAGAAAGGCAAGGAGATTCCAAAGCTGTTGCTGTTAAAATATGCAAATTGGTAAAATATGTTCCTAACTAAATATAACCCCTCATGAAAATTTCAGTGTTGCATTAAGCAGGAGCATAATGCAATAATGACCCCCACTGAGTCACAACCTCAGCATGATTTAACCAAACCTATACATATGAAGGCTGTAGATGTAACCAGATAAGAGAAATATATGCAAAAATGAGTTACAATTTAGTGTGTTTAATTCAGCTAAATAAAGCATCAAGAGTCTGTGAGTGTGGCCAGATTTTTACACTTCTGATTTGCTTGCAGCATGTAACTACCCACACAGTCTCATTCATGTTCTCGGCTACATAACATAAAAGTGCATGTGCAATGGTGTGTTTCCACAGCTCCAAGTGCCATAAGGGTTAAAAGTGCCTCTCATCTCCATGTGCAGCGAGAGCAGAGACTAACTTGGACTGGCAGATGGGTAGAGGGCATCCTGCTAACAGCCACACAGGTCAGAATGACATTAAAATGTCTTTCACTGGCCAGCTCAACAAAGACAGGAAGCCCTCATGCATTCATGCACAGATAGCTGTCACATAACACGGTGACTGGCTTTGTGACACACTCACATACTGTATCCCTGCAGAAGACCTAATATTATTTTCACATTTTTTTGCTGTATTATGACATTTCTTATGAAATGTACTTGTATAGTTGAGCTTTTCCGTAGTTAATTCAACTGTAACAATAGCTTTTGTCACACAGAGATGCAAGGAATGACAAGCTCTATGCAAGCCCTGTCAGCACTGAGGAGGGTTTTTTTGGATGCCGTCTGCACTGACCCCAGACCAGTAGACCAGGACATCCTGCAGTCTGCTGAGCACGTATCAGCCAGCTGGCCATGAAGCTGAGGCACGGAGCGTCAGAGAGACCTTCTCTCTTCAAGCGCCCAACATTTACAGCACACACAAACCAAGAAAGTGGTAAATGGATTACACTTACATAGTGATTTTAGCAGAGCCAAAGCATTTTTTTTTTTGCAGTTTATTCACCCCATCCATAGTGATGGGGATGCAAGGCAAAGTGCTTGCCTGCCATTGGAAACAACTTGCCCACTGACACTAGACTCAAGAGCCAATGCTGTAAATAAAGGAACTTTATCATATATATAAAGTATTTCTGATTCTGAAATGTGAATACTGATTTGAAAATGAAGGGCAAGCTCCATCAACATTCAACATTCATTAACATTCTAGAGGTGGGTGTAGCTTTGAGGAGCAAACTATGAACATGAGGTGTGCAGGCTTAAATAGGCGGAGTCTTCCCTCTAATCATAGTCATTTTAGTCCTATGCAAGCAGTGTAGTTTAATAAAATAGTGAATAAAGACTATATCAACTTTCATCAGAATATATGAAAAACTATGAGTTTTCTGGCTGGTACTTGTAACGAGCCGCCGATTCCCACAGATTGAGTGTGTGTGTGTGTGTGTGTGTGTGTGTGTGTGTGTGTATGCACAAGTGTCTGCCTCCACCTGTTATGCACCCGTGTCCTGCTCACGCCAGACTGTCTGAATCACGCTCGGGCAAGAAGGCAGAACTAAGGCCCTTCTGCTTTCATTTATAATTCAGAGCAAAGCCACATACCATTTGTCTGCTGCTGAATTACAATTTCATATCTCCATGTTTCTTGGGCACTGCTTTTTCCAGAGAAGTATAAAAAATGGGGTGCACACTTATTCAAAGGTTTCAAGTGTTCTTTTACGAGAGCTCTTTTGGGAATAAAAGAGCATCATGTTAGGAAATTTATCAGTAAAAAAAGGAAAAAAGATAAGGTATGAAACCAGTGAGATATTTCTATACAGAAAGCTTCAGGGGATTGCGTGCATTTATCAATAAGAAAATCGATAAATCTGCTCCGCTCTTGCTGCATATCATCTTCTGTCTCTGTCCAACTGTACTGACACTTCTATACAAAAATACCAAAATCTCTTTATATGTGAGTATATGAGCATATACTGTACTGGGCTTGAGGCAGTGAGCATATAAAGGGTTTTTAACCACTTAATTAGGTGAAACAAAGAGATTGCACATTGCCTGGGCAACATATTATGCACCACACAACTTCAAAGAATTTAAGCATGCATACTTAACTGTATTTTTGTGCAAAATTTCAATCAAGCAATGCTAATACAATGCCTTTTTCACATATGAGATATGTAATGCGACCACAAGTCAGTGTACATAACAATGTGACTAGGGCTGCCACAAATGACTATTTTGATTATCGAATAGCCACTGAGTGTTTTTGCGATTATTCGAGTAATCGGATCAAATGTAAATCTAGTAATTTCTTGTAATCTTCTTTCTATACTACAATATTTTGTACATTTGAAAGTATACGTAAGACTAATTGACTTCATGTCCCGATAGCAAAATTGGCTGAACTAATCCAATAACAAACTGCTACTCAGGTTCAACAAGTCTTTTCTTCCTGATCAATCCCCTTCTCACATTTCTCAAATCCAAAAAAAGCTTCCTGTAGTACAACTTAGGAAAGAAACACTGTTTGCACTGTTTCCATTGTTGCATTTAATGGTGGTATGGTATGGTATGGTATGGTATGGTATGGTATGGTATGGTATGGTATGGTATGGTATGGTATGGTATGGTATGATATGGTATGGTATGGTAAATGCAATACTAGATCAGCAAGTGTGTGGCCCATAAGAGAAACATTTTCTGAGCTCCTATAAAAAAGAGGAGTCAGTCTGCACTGTGACTCTAAATTCTACCCAAATAAAGTGATTAATACACTTTTGCTAGTCTGCTGGCAGTGCATCCTGCAAACTAATCCCACTACACAGAAGAAACTACAAAAGTTGTTTACACTTACAGTGCTCTGTTGATCTGCGCTGTCAATCTGATTATGAAGTACACTTACACATTTACAGAGAGATCAGTATAGAGACAAAACAAGGACAGTAAAATAACAGCAGTCAATCTATCATTGTATTACCTCAAAGTCAGTAACTGCACTGGAGAAGGAATACAGAGGAAAGATTTGTACTTTATAGAGAAACAGTGCACAAAAAATTCAATAATGTCCAGTGAGCGTGTGTGTGTTTGGTCTCATCTGCTGCACAGAGCAGCCTGGCTGAGACTCATTGGTCAACCTGTCATCACTGATTCTGACTCAACGCTTAACCTTTTTGAGCACACGCCATTATTTAGTATAACACTGGCCCCCGTGGGGGTGGGGTGGGGTGGATAAATGGACGGGGCATCGGTGGACGAGCTTTCCCCACCAGCCACACAGAAACTGTACTTCTTTAGTGCACTCAGCCACTAGTTGATGCATTCACAGTTCAGATTTGGTTAGTGTTCATAGGTAGCAAATGAAACAATACAGTGGCAATTTGTACTCAAACAATCAGAATCAGAATCAGAAATACTTTATTGATCCCCGGGGGGAAATTGTTTTCGTTCCAGGTGCTCCATGTATACTCAAAAAAGACAGAAATACAAATAAGGTAAAGTAGTGAGCGTAAAAAATAAAAAATATAAGATAAAAACCTAATAAATTCTAAACATTAATGTACATTCAAGTCAAAAAGAAGGGCCTTTGAATTGCTGTCCATTCTAGTAAAGTAATAAAAAAATAGCTTTGCACTGAAGAGAAAAAAAACTGGAGCATTAGTTTGACTCTAACCCAACAGCCTGCAGCTGATGCAGGTATTTCAGCTTAGGCACTATGGTGCAAGTGCAGGAGCTGTTTGGGGCATGAGCTACTGTTTTTTTTTTTTTACTTGGAAAGCAACCAAAAAGCCTTGAGGGATTTGGCAGCAATGCTGACAGTGTCACTAAAAAACTTTGCTTAAAATTGTCAGAATGGTGCTGTGTGATTCAGCAGCACAAACAGAGGCCTTCCCCTGCTGTCTAATCTCTTTCCAACATTAAAAGACCAGCCACCTGTTACAAGTAGTTGTTGCTTCCTCCTGTGATCGCAGCAACTATGAAAAAGAGTTTGGTATTATGTTTGCAGACAGTCAGCTATGAAAATAGACCTGCAAGTGGGATCCCTGGAGGTAATTACTAGCCGTGCCATGACTGTCTTTAAATACCAGGTGGGAAGAACAATGGCAGGTCCAGACAAAAGTAGAGAACAAAAGGCTGCCCCTGCTGCATTAAAGAAGGACATGAAGTGAATCAGCAGCTAAGCACACGTTGTGGGTATAAGCCTTTTTTTCCCCCGTCTGGATCCGCTGTTCTCTTTCTATATGCAGTCAGCCTCGCCTGAAAGGTCAGCGACAGAGTGATAATAATCTGTACTCACACCTCAGATTATTACACTAATAATAATCAGTGGACCAGCAGGCTTGATCAAACTGTTTAGTCGCTGATATACACAACATGTTTTCTAAAACATGACATGCCTCAGAACTATCAAGCCTTAAATGCATTAATCACAGACAGATGGTACCACCTTTTCACTTAACAATAAACTGATTTAGATAAAACGTCCACTGAGTCCATTTTGACCCCAGCAAGCTATAGTGGATATACCAGCCAGCAGGTGCAATGTACAAATTAAGCAAATCACATCATGGTATAGTATAGTATAGTATAGTATAGTATAGTATAGTATAGTATAGTATAGTATAGTATAGTATAGTATAGTATAGTATAGTATAGTATAGTATAGTATAGTATAGTACAGTATAGCATAGTATACTATAGTATAGTACAGCACAGCATAGTATAGTATAGTGCAGGTGTGGTGCGGTACCGCTAAGCAGCGTATAGGCACAGTATTGTATAGCAGAATATAGTACAGTTATGCATTGTGTAGGATAGCATAGCATAGTATAGTATAATAGTGCAATGTACTCTCATGAATACCAGGAGAGAGAACTGTTTTGCTGGGTTGAATCCTATCGACAGAATATTTAATCAATAAAGAAAATAAAATCTACAGATTACACCAGAGTAAGTTAGTAGTTATAGTCTTCCAGTTATACTGCTTTTTTCCCATCTAATAACTTTCCAAAACCAATTGCCTTTGCCTCCACATGCTTGAGTGAGTTGCTGATGATTTAATTTAACCACTATGTCTCTAATTACTGACCTAGCATTGGTGGTGGTATACGCCAAGTCAATCTCAGCAGAGCGGTCAATAAGCAGCACAATTTAGTTCAACCATGACTCTATAGTGGTGGGTACAGGTGGGGGGATAGATGTGACCACAGGGGGGGAAACATATGAGTCCTGCCAATCGATTCATCCAGGCCTACAAACCAATTACTTCTCCTGGCTCTGCGACCATCCCGAGACTTCGTTTTATTTCCCCTTTCAGTCAGCGCTCTGGTATATACGGGCAAGGCGACATCTTGGATAGGTATCACACACCAGGATCAGGAGAAAAACTACACTTTTATTTGGGCCAATCATGAGTTGACTACTTTTTTTTTTAAACCTGTAAGCAATGAATGCTGCTGAGCATTGTATACTTTGTATTGCTTTTGTATTGTGGGACGCAGATTGGTCTGCACCACTGTAGTTCTGCCATAAGAACAAAACCTGAAGCCTGGCAAACAGATTGTTCCTTGAACAATAAATACCAGAAAAATCCAGAATTGTATAGGTTAAATTTTCTGAGGTAATATAACGATTTTCGCTAGAACATAATCATTGCTCTTAAATTGCTGGTTGTGGGTTCTGTACTATATATTTCAAAAGCATGCATTTCAGCCTACAATGTAGAACTTTCACTGTGGTTCAGGTATCCTATCATTTGCATGTTATGGACTTTGAATAAAATTTGGTTTAAAGCTCCTAGCATTTTTATTAAATTGCTTTGAACTGATGTTAAATTGATATTGGATGATCTGTCCAAGTTAGTTTCTGGTATTTCTAGATATAAAGCAAAAAACTGCTGCTTTTTTATAAGCTAATGTTCTACTGGATGAAGGTTTCACTGAAAGGTTAAGAATACATGACAGCCTGTGTATTGTGCCCTGGTTAATTGTTTTTAATGGGGTCAGCGCAATTTGAATCCAACATTAGCTTGTTTAGCTCCGACTGTATCAATTTAGCGGCTTCCTACTGGGACATTTAGACTTTATTAATATTCTGTTGGTGAATGTGCCTTTGCTGACAGCTATAAAGCTGCTAATGAGTGACAATTAGGCCAATAGCTAATGATAGCATTCAGATTTATGTAGAAAGGCAACATTCATGACTGTCATTCAGATTGATAAATTGTGCTGTCTGCCAGCATCGTTTCAATTGATCTCTTGCGCTACAAAGCTTTTATCTTCTGACAATGCCAGTTCTAGTGAGCTGAACTGACCCCAGTCATTACTATCAGCACCATGAGAGGCGGTTTTTAAACTCGATGTCAAATTACTGTGTGTGTGTGCGTAGGCATGTAAGAGAGAAAGCAATAGAGTGCAAATAAAAGGAAAGGGGAAAGCGAGAAAAAGATAATGTGACAATGTGACAATGTATTCACATCAAGTGTTTCCCAAAATATACCTCCTGAGCATTCCAGGCACAGTGGGATGCTTTCTTAGTCTCCTCATAACATGCTGTCACGCAGTCGCATATTACTTTTTGCAGCTAGCCCTGCACATACAGACTCCTCATGCTCTCCTTGAAGGTACTGTTTGTATTTCATGTCAGAGGGGAATGACAGGGTAACAGTGTTCGCTCAGTAGGCGTCATGCCACAGCGATGGCCAGTAAAGTGTCCAGGCCAGTGAGCTGTCAGTAGTGAGAGTGAGCAGGATCAGTCCATTGAATACTAAAATGTGCCAGTTACCCACAGGGTTGACATGGACCTGTCAGGGGCTGCTGTTCCTGTGAATCCCAAGCCAGGCTAACATCTGATCCGCCGCATCCAAACATGATGGATCGCCTGATTCTTAGTGACGCCATGGAAAGAGATGTATAGCATGTCAACAAGGGGGAGGGGGGCAGATGGGTAGTGGTAGGGCAGCAAAAAGTATATCTTAGTAATAATGCATGACCATCAGATTAAACAATGTCCGATATAAATATGGAGTTCCCTCTGGCATGAATCACAAACAACTTATTCTGACGTGCAACTGCAGCACACTCCTGAGGCAAGCAAAGCCATTTTTATACTGTTGTGACACATCCGTAAAGAAACATGTTCATGTACAGTAAGTTTTTCCCTATTATAGACAGCCAAATCAACTCATTGTAGGCAATGTAAACAGATTTCACAGCATCTACAAACTGCAAAAAAAGCAGTCTACAAAAACCCCTGCATGGGTAAAGATCAGATTACCAGTTAGTGGCACCAGAGCATTACTGAGGAGGATCAATAGAGACAGATGATGCAGTGGAGTGACTTCTCCCTCTGAGGGGCAATGTCACGTCCCACCATCGTCAAAATGGATGGCAAGTTCTGTGCATGGACAAGAATGAGACTTCAAACCTGGAGAAAAAAAATGTCTGCAGACTGGCTTAGATTCTTTATGGAAAATCCTGGGCAGAATATAAATCTTGACAATGATACCTAAAAATAAAATATTCAATCAGGTGGCTGAGTTGGTACTACAGCCAATAAAGAGGTAGAAAAGGGGGAGGATTTGGCATTAACACAAAACCAGACTCTTCACACTAGAGTTTGTGTACTTATATTTTGGTATGGTTTAAGAAAAGGTCATACTTTTTATCTATACAGATATTTCTAGACAATGGGTTTGCTGCAATTTTCTTAGTTACCATGGTTACAATTCCTGCCATGACCAGGAGGTGTATATGCACTTATTTATATGACCACAAGAAGATAACTCCAGCTTTTCCAGTTAAAAATTGAGTCAGACAATATGATTACACTGTATTGGTTATTCCTCTCAGCACCCCTGACTCTCAGCCATCACCAAAGACTAACCAACATTGAGCCAGAAGTCTTTATTTTTAATTTTAAGCTCTTTCTAGATTATAAAGAGATGTCACTAAAAAGGCAAAGATATTCCGATAAACATAAAATATTTAATGCACTGGAAACAAAATCTTCACAACAAACCTCTGCCACATCAGGCTCTCAACTTATATATATTTTAGCACGGCTAGGATTCATTAGCATCCAAACTGCATGACAGGCTTCCACTGTTGTTGCAGCCAGTCCTTACGGACGCGTCCACTGCTGATCCGTTTCCCTACATTTGAGGATTGATGGTGCATGGCCGAGTGTAATAATAACACTGCAATACACATTTCTCTGTATCCCAGCAGGTGAAACAGCTGTGTCACAACAATATTCCCTCTTTTAGCACAATGAAACCAGAGGCTGGACTTTTGTTGCATTTAGAAAATGTCAGGTAATCTGTCTTTCAGGGATGAAAAGGCAGCCGTTGGGGATACTCGTGTTTCCTCTAAAGAAATCAATGAAGAAGGTGGTTTTATTTGATAGAAGGCGAGAAAGGGGGAAAATAGGGTTTAAGCTGAAAATAGATTTCCAGAATAAAGGGAGGCGGGGGGGCAGGCACATGGTAATTAAATGGACCCTAATACTGTAAAAGAATAGGTAAAATGAAACCAGACAAATTAGAAGAATTATTTCAAGTGTAGCATTATTCAGATACAGAATCCTAAAGTACTTCAGTTGCTATACACACCTAGGACAGATACTTTATTTGCACATTTATCACCAGTCTAAAAACAGTCCAATCTCTACTACTTTATGCCTTTGCGCCTCTGTTTTTTGCTCAAGTTTCCTTTTCTTCTCTCCCACCCCAGCAATCTAAATGAATGGGTAAGTGTGCAATGTGCTATCTGTGGCAGGCCGGAGGAGTTCTGATTTATTTCCACAGCTCACCCAAACTGACGCACTGACAGCCTGGATTGTTCTGTAGCCATGATAAATGCCCCATAAACAGACGCTCCAAGCCTGTTAAATGTGCTAACTCCAGATTCAGAGGAGAAAAGGAAAAGCTAGATAGGGAATCATAGAGTGGGCTGCTATACTCTTCCTTCTCATTTCTACATTAAAAGCTAGAATAAGACTAATGTGGTAAAAATGTATTAACAAAGATTTGTTAAGCACTCCTGTGTTATGGTAATCTTAGATGGCACATATCATTACTCACATTCATATTGGGTTAATTAGCTGGTTGAAAAAACAATTGGCAATTCCTGTCAGATGCCCGAGAGGAGGAACAATTCAAGACCTCTGAGGTGCTACCTCGCCTCGTGATTATACACGTATCCCAAGTATTTGTCTCCATCTTCACCACCCATCTTACCCTGTGTGAGTCAGCGCTGCCTTTGTAAATCACACCCAGGCCCATCAGACAGCCTTCCCAAAAGGTGCGAGTCACCTTCCTATCTCACTCTGGGTCTCAATAGGAGGCCGTCAGGATGGCTGACTAACAGAGCCCAGGTGACAAAGCTAAAAAATAAAAAGCTGATAAATTACCCTCTGAGCTCCTCATACCACTCATCAGTCAGCTAAATGGACCACACCCGCTGCAAATTTAAGCTTGGAGTTATGGGGTGAGGGAGTGTGTGTGTTTGTTTAGGTGTTGGCAGCAATGGAAACTTACGAGCCTTAAGGTCTTTAATGTATGAACTGAGGGTATATTTCAAATTCTACTTTAAAAGTAAACTGAACTTTTCCAATGTTTAGTAGAGCTCCTGAAATTAAGTTTGAGCTAACATGGACACATAGCATCACATTACCTATTTCTTCTTATTATTTGGATAAAAGACTACAGACAGGAGTATTAATATTAATAACAGGCCTGCTTCTCTGGGCGGGATCTGAGTCTTATCGTATCTTGTTTTAATTTAATTTAATCATAACAAATCACTCTGGAGTGTTTTTCTAATCACAAAACATTAACTTGAATGTCAAAAGGAGCATTAATTGAATAGTGGTTTGAAAACAAATTGATGACAATTTAGACAGTTTAAGCAAAATGTCAGACTTCTTCTACAGAGCACTGCTTTGTATTGTCTGTCTATCGTCTGATGATCTCAGAAACATTGCACTACGATTAAAATTTATCATCAAAATTATTTCTGACAACCAAATATATAACTTTGTTTAACCTGCTTTGTCTTCTTTAGGGTTATATGAGACTGGATCTTTTCCCATCTGTGGTAGTGAAACATTAATGCACCCATTTACTGGCACCTGCACAAGGAAGGCCACATACAGTATATGGTATCTTTATGTTTTAATTCTACACATTCTTCTTTCTAGTAAAAAAAGCTATAAGCCTACATTTCCCATAGTGCAACTTGCTGCAAATTCAGTGATTTGTGTGTGTTGTGCTCTATTCTATTCTATTCTATACTTATGTGTGACCGTGTTAAATAAAGCAGGTTATCTATAGGGACTTAAGCTAAAATGACAGCCATGTTTACTTTCCTTTAGCCAGCAGAATGTTATTTTCACAGCTGTAACTACAGCTTGGATTTACCGCTATTTTTTTTCCATTTGGTGCCCCATAAAGTCAACAGATAAAAAAGGGCACTGGGGATAAAGTTGAGTTAATTTAATAAATGTTAAACATCAGTTGCAGCAAAGGAAGCCTAAATAGAGTTTTGTTTTCAGTATTAGTTTTTAGATAATGTTGAACAACATTTCTGCCATCTGTCTCCAAATCAGAACTTTTAATAAGCTGCTGAATTTAAAATAAAAAACAAGATACTGGTAACTGGATACAGGTTGGCAGTGTATCACAAGGCTAATATTTGGCACTGTTTAAGAATATCTAAAATAAAACAAAAAATAAAGCACAGCAGCCAATAGATGTGTTTGCTTTTCTAGGAGCTACTGGCAGACTGGTGTGATCTCCTGCAGTAAGATTGGCCTTTAGAAGGCTTACCCACATCTCCCAGAAGCCCTATCACTGCTGTGCAGGTAACTGCAGAAGAGCCCTGAATTGATGGGCTCACAGATGTGACACATCACAGGTTATAGGTGCAATCAGAACACTTCTCTTTCATTCCAGCCATGCATGCATTCATTCGCATCCACCCTCCCAGGTCAGCGCTTCTAATCATTATCACCTGAACAGGACTTCAGTGTTTACAGGTGAGTCTGGCCTGCTTGGCAGCACCATTTGTCAAACCTGCAGCACTTGTGGCAATTGAGCACCTGACAAAAAACTTAAAGGCATATTATTCCATGAGGCGTCCCCTGTGTGTGCTGAAAAGCCACCGCCTGCGACTCCTTCACATGTCCATCTGTGTGTGTGTGCAGGGTAGAAAGGGGGAAAAAACGTGTGAGCCGGTTCAGTGCTGTCTTATTAAATTATCTCCCCGTCTTTCACAGCGAGGCCCCCACCCTTTCTCTTTCCATCTCTCTGCTAGGCTAAACATTTGTCTTTCCATTCATGGGTGAATTTGTATTCCATTGAGATGGGTTCCTGGTGGCAGAACGAGGAGAGAGGGGGGAGCAGGGAACGGGTGCAAAGTCCGTATTCAGGCTCGCTGTTTTCCATCTCACTGCTTGGTTACAGCACTCAACAGGCAAACAATGCTGAAAAGCAAAGCCTGTCCACAGCTTGAAATGAAGGCAGTTCATTATGAGTGCTTCTTTATTGATTACATAATTTTATTTAAAAATATGCATTATTATATTAGCATCTTATTTGCATATACTCCTGACTCCTGGTACATTTTTCATGTACGGTAAATGTTTTTTTTATTTGTTTTTATATTCTCTTGCTGGCAGTTTACTAATTACCTTAGGTCTGCAAATAGATTATAGTAAGGCATTAAGTACAGGGACAGTTATATTGTTCTTGTCCACAATTATTACATTTAACCTGTTTTCTGCTACATTTTTTTAGATTACTTTTAACATTTTATACACCTCTTATAAACCACTCAGGCGGCAGCCATCTGCAAAAAAAAAAAAACCTTCCCTCTGCTAACATTTAGGCTGTTCCAACAGCACTATGAGATCCACAGTCAACATATAAGGTTTAGAAAATTTCTTTAGCAGGATCTGTGGCATTTTCTGCTTGAGCAGAAAATGAATCATCATAACAATAAGGATTGCTGCAGTAGTCATAATTAATCATATTTGCAAGCTTAACTTAAATATGCTGTAAATATATTGTATACTGAAATAATAGTTTTTAAAAAATGGCAAGACAGTAGGCTTGGGCAATAAACATGTTCAAGCTGTCCACATATTTTAGGCAAAACGGTTAAAAACAAACTATGCTCGATACAGGATTGCAACCCTCTCATCCATGTTTTGTTTATTTTGAAAATAGCATTCATTTGTTTTGTTTTTACGTCTCTTATTTTGAAAAGGCCTTCTGTTTGACAGAAACACAATTTCTTTCCCATTCAGTAAATTACAACCATTCCTCTTAACCTCGAAAATGAAATTCAGCAGCAGCATTTGTAATTAAGAAATACAATACTTGCATTATTCTTTTGTAAGGAGGCTGTGAATTACATCATACATGATGCTCTGCTCATGCGACTGCCTCGGAGGTAGAATCATTAACTAAATGCCCCCCCTTTTTCCTCCCCATTCGATAATAATAATGAGCTTGTAAACGAACACAAAGCCATAAAACAGATTCTGGCACTTTTTCCATGTGCTTCGTTTACTAGAACCTGTGCGATCAAATATTCATAGGTTTCTATGGTAGCAAATCATGAAGAGGCAAGTTCCTCAGGGCCACACAATTGGCTGAGCTCAGGCAGAGATGTCACAGCCTCTATCTTGTAAGCCCAGCCTGAGGCAGAGTATCTATAAATAAAAAGCACAGACGCTGTTGACTTTTGAAATATTTCTCGGCACTATTATTTACTGCAGTACTCCTTTTGATTGATAATTAATTTTCAGGTCATCTCTTCGACTTATAATGTAAAAAACTTATCCAAACACTTACTTACTAATTACAATCACTGCACATAGCACATGATGGATTACAGTCCAGCATCAACCAGTGCTTAAGCACTGTGATTGAGAACAGACTGTGTAGAAAAGGCAAGCCGAAAGAAAGGCACACAATGATGGCTCTTAAGGAATTTACTGTATAATCAGCAGCTGGATCCTGAGGATGAAGTGCTGCTTAAGGATTTCCTCGATTAGCTAAGGAAAGACCGATGGAGCTGACCACAGGAGAGGCATCGTACACTATTCTAGCCTGTGTCCTGTATCATGTAATGTATGCTCACAGCATGTTTTCATGCATAGCTTGTGGATATAAACAGATCACGCAGACTGTGAGGCAGCGTTAATAATTTATTACTGCATAGCTATGCATACGTGTCCATGCCACACGCCACCCAGGTCATCATGAAGCTACTTAACATAGAGACAACCTTTCATTGTGTGAATAAAACGCATTTTCTTCCTAACTGCAAAAAGTAGGGAAGAAATGACTCCCTATGGCTTACAAAAATTAATTTAATAATTCCAAAGTACACTCTTCCAACATTCTCACTCACACATCCATACACACTAAGGAGGGAGCAGTGTCACTTTGAGAAGCTACAGAGCATCTGCAGCCAGCACTTGTTCTTCTTGGCCTTTTTTTGCAGCCAATTCCATCAAGTGAGCTTCCAGAACTTCTTTTTTGATTCTTTCTGCAGCCACAAGTCTGGAATCATACATGTGCTGCTTGTGTTGAGCTTCTAACAGTTGTTGCCAAAGAGCTGCACTGTCGTTGCTGTGCTGTGCCAGCATGACATGAGACTTGTCTGAGGTGATTGGAGTAGCTGAATCTGGCCTAGTTTCTTTGGTATTTGAGTGGAGCTTGGTAATCGAACAGTTCAAATAATGTAATTGTAAAATACAATAAATGTTATGGCAAAACCAGCAAAATGTTAGATACATGCACATGCACTTCTTTGACTCATCACACAGACATTTTCAAGTGAAGCCATCTTATTCTGATAGATATGATGTCCTCTCACCAACACACATTTTGGACCCCCTGAAAAGTCTGCACATTTCTAAAGGGCAATAGTTGATTTTTATACTAAGGTTAAGATCTAAGATTATGAATCCTTTAGGACAAGGTGCACTCCAGAGCCTGTCACACAGAGCACACTGTCTAGAAAAGACAGATACTTTTTAAAAAAAAGTACTGAGCCGTCACTGTCAATCACAAGCCGACCAATCAGATCAACATCCAACAAAAATGACACAACAAGACACAGAGGAGCAGTCAGCATGTCTGAAAAAGCTGCTGCAAGTACCTAAAACAGGTGTTCCATTACTTCCTAACATGGACTAGTCCGGCAAAACCTGGCAAGATGATTTGTTTGAGCTGGTGTTTTCAGAAATCTATCAATATAGCTGCCTATGTAAGAGTTGTTTCTACTATAGAAATGGAGAAGAAGTCAGAACCAATAGATTTGGTAGACAGGTAGTAGTAATATTAGTGCTATACTCACCAATGACCAGCCACATAAAAGAAAATGCATTATGTGCTAAACGACCATTGTCACATTCTCCCCCCAAAAAAGTCCTCCACAAACATAATAAATGTCTAATCCTAATATTTTTAGTCTTGAATAAACACAGACAGGTCTATCTGAACCAAGCATTTATTGCCCTCAAATATGACTTCTGATTGCAAATTTACAGAAGAAAGACAGATTCTTTTTGTTACTCGCTCTAAACAAGCGATTTTTTACTTTTATATTCTTTAGATTCTAATTTACCAAATATTCATAATATAGCAAGACAAATGCAACAGTGTCAATTATGATAGTCTCAGCTTTCATATGACACTTTGTTTGTTTGTGTGACTTGAAGTATCACAGAGCTAACAATAACCATGTGGCAAGAAGGTCGACTTTGATATGAGAGTTTTATTTTGATGATTGATAATTGATTTGCATGTTGTTGAAGTTATGTTTGATGTGTGTAAATATGACTTATATGTGCTTGTAGTAGAGTTTCTCCTGTTTAATTTGATATGCAATATGATTTTTTTTTAGTTTTTGTTTTTTTACATGGTTAGTACAGCGTTATATGGCTTTTATTGTTGGGTGCATGCAAAAGCACCCAAAAAATGGCGGCTGTGGGGTTGAAAGGGTTAAATAAATCTGTTTTTCAATAGAAGAGGTGGAAGCAATCTGGTGGTATTTGGTCAAGTCACTGATTATCAGATGTACTACTGTCTCTGAATTTGTGGGAAAAGGATGGTAAAGGCAACTATAACCAAACAACGTTTTGATCATCAATTATCAACAATTTTTTGACAGCCAGTTTCCATTCATCTGCTGCTGTGAGTGTGAAGCTTACAGAACAACAAATGCATTAGAGGCATCCTCTCAGACTAACGGCTTCAGACACAGGGGAAATGGTTGAACTGTACCCGTAATTGAGCCTCTGATAGTCTTGGCAAACCCCGATAAAGGCATCTTAATGGTCTGAGGCAAATTATCTGGCTCACAATCAGCAAGCCAAGCAAGGACCTTCAGACTGAACTGAATAACTACCTATGCAGAAATTAAGGAGATGATCAGCGCACTGAGAATGCACACATTCTGTAGTGTCAGTCTAAACACAGGTCTTATACATATTTAGAGATGATTTATTATTAGGAATGAGATTTGACTGAGGTGCATGTCGAATTCCGAAATAGCTGGAGAAGAATGAATCCAGTGATATTTGCTCCTGATCCTTCCTCCTCCTTTTATTTCTGTCTCAATAGCTTCTTACATTTCCATGCTTGATCTGCTGCGTCGCTTCATTTTGCAGATTGCTTTCTCTTTGCAAAAAAGCAGGACAGCCCCAGCTGACTAATCAAAATGCTGGCAGTGCCCAAAGAGAGGCCATGGAATCTCAGAAAACAAACACCCGCAGTAAATCAAAAGTGATTTCGGAGGATGATCACAGATGGTACGACCGGAGAGAGTGCTCCTACAAATTCTGCGCGTCCCCGGTGATTCACACATTTCCCAAGCTGCTGTCTACACTTTTCCAAAATAGCCTGTAGCCCATTATGAATGCAAATAAAAAACATGGCTTGAGACCAGTTCTGGAGGGTTTATGCACTAACTGACAGGTGAAGAGATGGCCATGTCACGACTGAGATAACAGCAATTTGCAGACAAATAAAACATGAAACATATGATGCAAAAGCAAAACTTGTCTTCCTCTTGTGTGATTGCAAGACAAGTGTGTGTGATCAGGTCATTATCTTTATCATTAGAGACTCACCCCACTGCAGAGGAGCAAGCTGTAGGTGCTCCAGGACCAGCTGGTTGAGGACCCCCTCCACGCTGGCCTCTCCACTGCGCCGAAGAGACGGGTGAGTGTGGTTAAGGACAACAGCAAGAAACAACATGGAAAATGCTGCCCGACCAATTACAGATGAAACTTGTAACACCAGGAATTAGATATAAATGGATGACAGTAAAACAGGCTAAAGATTTAACTGATATGCAATAAATACAATGTTATACTTTATGTGATATTTCACAGTAGACGTCAAACCACCACTTGATTTTCAGCATGAGAATAAAGGCCCGATGAGCACCTTGACATAGGCGTGTATCATCTGCATAAACATGAAGAACCAATAATAAAGTCACAGCTCATAGACAAACAGAAGATCTTATTGATAAGATATTGCAGAGTATAATACATTAAAACAAATGAAAAAAAAGAAAAAGAGAAAAAAAAGTAACACCCAGACCTGGGCTTGAAATAGATCTGTGAACAAATGTGTTTTACCTGTTTAATGCTAAAACAAAATCTGCTTCTGCCTAGAGACTGTTCTATGCAGCCCGTCACCACGAGGAAAAATGTGGTTGATATTTTTTCTACTTTTTACAAATGCTACTGTGTATATCAGCTGGTCGCAGGATATAAGTGTGGTTGAGGGCAGGACTCGTTTTTTTTTTTTTGCCCCATGGTCAGTTGGGCCATACGTCCATATGTTCCTTCCAGGATAAACACACCATAAAATGTGTTGTATTCTGGGAGATGTAATTATCAACTGAATGTAGGGTTTCTTCCTGCAGCTGTGTTAGGCTCAGATATGCAAAGTAAATCACATTCAATCACATTCAATCACATTTGATCTCCGGCTTATTCTTCATATATATATATGCAGGCAGCCACAGATGCTTGCATAATCTTAGATTTGGAAGTACAGCGCCTGTATAGCACACATTTCTGTGCTGTCTTTTTGTCATCCTGTGATCATAACAGTGTGCTATTTTTTTTTCCTTTGTTACACACTGCACTCCAGACAGATCCTTAAAATTATGTAAACCGTAGGGAAAATGAGCAATTTATATGACATTTTAACCCCTAACTACTACCTCTGAGGCTCATGACAATGACAAGTCCTTTCTCAAAGTGTTCTAATTGTTAATTATAAGCTTATACTGTAGTCACCCTGTGTTCTTTTTGTGCCTGACAAAGTCTAAGAGAAAATCCATCTGATGTACAGCTGCAGAAATGTGATATATAAATGTATTTAATCACAATTCTGTTAAAATAAAGTCAATCATTAACCATCAGTTGAGAGGAAATGCATTTCTGCTTCCATCAAGTCAATTAAGTCTACTACTCGCATCTTATCATCTGTGCACAGCTGCCTATGTGGTTTATTCAAAGAACTGAAATGCTAATACGATCAATACATTTAAAGGGCTACATCTACTTTGTGTGTGAGAGAGGCTTTATTAAAGATGCAACAGCTGCTTACCGTATACACAATATGTGGTTTGCTCCTCATATTACACAAACATAAGGAATTAGCATTAGCAGCATTAAAAGCAGCCACACCCAGTCTTATCTTTGTGTCATGCAATCATTTAGATGTCAAAGGTCCACACACGGGAGCATGTTCCTATAATGACAGACTAGAGTGGTGGCGGCGAGGCTATCAATGCATGAATACGGCATTGAAACAAATAAGGTTGTCAAAGAGCAATTACCCAGATAATATGTGATGATAATGACACCGCTGATCATTTACACAGCTGACATTTGGAATAATGGGTGAGACAAGCAGTGCCCAGAGCACCAAACCTGTGTCTATTAACCTTTGAGGGCGACTACAGTATGCATACAGACAGAGAGAGAGAGAGAGAGAGAGAGAGAAGATGCATCTACAGACAGCGCTGCTGGAATTGTTTTCAAACTCAAAGTGTGACTCATGATGAATCGCATGTCACAACATGCACCTGCATCTTATTCTGATGAACAATGGCACAATGGAGGTGTTGTGGCTTTGACCATTCAAGGTATGAATGTAGGGGGTTTCTAATTGAACACTTCAGAGGCGGTGGTGGATAGCAGCTGCAGCATGGAACAACCTGGATCGTCCGTTTGTTCATTAGCAATCCTCAAGTCTGCTTAAATATAGTTATGTCTATCTGCTTTCGTTTTGTTTTCAGCTTTTATATTAAGCTTAATATTTAGCTTAATGGGTCTGTCTGCAAAATGAACTTTTAAAGCACGATCAGATGAAATTTGGTGGTTGTGTGAAATGGTATTATATTACTTTTACAGTAAACAAATCAATTAGAACCCACCAAAGAGGTTATACAATCTCAATTATTATCAAGGTTGTACATTGAATCTCTTGTGTGTCCTGCACCACAGTTTTACAAATATAAATGCCTTTGGAGTATTGTTTGGAGAATTATACCTACTTTAACAGAGATAAATTTCAAGCTACTAATCTATCTTAGCAGTATTAGCTCTTTCCAGTAGCTTGCAGCATAAACACAGGCACAGATGCTTTAACAGTAATGAAGACCTTTAAACTTATGTTGAAACTGAGCTGAGCATGAAGTCTTATAGGGGATCTTTAACTAAGTCAATTTGACATGCTATTGCTTCTTTGTGGCTGCTGCATTCTAAACAAACTGTTCTGGATTTACAGTATTACATGAGCAATGACAGCTTTATAGAAAGTAACAATGATAACGAACCGTGAAGTAGACTTTTAGTGCCGGTTGGGACGGACACAAATGAACTTCTACACTGTGCATTCAGAGGGGATGAATCATGAACTTGGCTGTGACCTTCTCAAGGGGACGGCACGCAACGTTCCCCTTCATCTCCTCCGTTTTGCTTAGTGGCTGTACCGTACACTCCCTGTGAGTAAATCACAACCACTGAACATCCACTACAAAAACACGAGTAGTATTGTAGGGAGCTCATAAATTACAAATTAAAGTGACTGTTACTTTGCTCAAGGCCAAGTGAAAGGCTTCTGAGTGTGACGTGCAGTGTAATCAAATCTTTTTTTTCTTTCTGTGGTTTTTCATGTTGTGAAAGGAAAATCCAGCCTGAAGCTGAATTTACATTGTGCTTTTTTAAATGACTTCAGACAGTCAAATCACTATCTGCACAGAACAATGTGTCTCTGTGCAGGGGTGGTAACATCAGGACTTGACTTGGTGACATAACAGTAACAGTGCACGTTCATTGACACTGAAATAGTAAGTTACTAAACAGATGTTATATTCCATTGAAACAGGGCTACAGTTGAATTATGGGTATCCATAAATGTGGCTGTGCTGTAGCTCTTTCTTCAGTTAAATCAACAGGGAAATTGCCTACAGAGACCTAACAGTTTATTGAGATTGTTATTCCATATTATGGGGACGTTTACTAGGAATGTTTCAGATGTGGAGAACTTGTGCTGCTCGTCTGACTTGTTTCGTAACATTACAAGTTTGCCTGAAAGTTTCAAGATTGAGTCACAACCAGGAGATCACACAGTAATCTGCATTTTTAGAGAAGAGAACAACAAAGAAATAAAGGGCTTTTTTGCCTTTCCTATTTCTTCCCATTCCTTTTTCTTTTCCTTGCTGTTGTCTTATAAAAAGGATATGTAGTGCCACATGTAATGCTGCGCTGTTCCACTTTAAAAATGAGCCTGTCCTCTTCCACGGTTAAATTTTTTGTGTGGCGTCTCCTCTTGAGACGTATGAGTTGGAGTCTGCGTATGAAGTTCCTTCCTGCCTGCTCGACTCTGGCTGTGGTTAAAAGCTACAACAGACTATGTATTTTTAGTGAAGCTTTTGCATTGGAGGGGGCATGATTGAGTACATTGGGTTAATGCGAGCATCCACTTACCATCTGGTCAAGACATTGGTCTTGTATGCTGTTTGAGCAGGTAATCAACCTATTGTGTGGTTTAGGTATAAGGGCATGTGGGATTTGTCTTTTTAGCTTTGAAAGAAGTTTAAAAACTACACATTACATGTCTCAAATAATATCAAAAAACTGTCAAATAAGCTGTTTCAGGTGTTTTTTTCCCCCTCCTGCAGTTAAAATAGTGTGGCTGGGAGCAACATTTGTATGTCACTTTCTTTCTTCATTTCTGCCTACACACTGCCAAATTACTAGTAGATAAAACAATGCATATAATGATGGGAGTGTTTATGCCTTCATAAAAAGGGGAAAATATAATAGCAATCGCAGGAGCTGGGAGAATGGATTCATCATTAATTGCTTACCATGCTCACTAACAATCTGACAGGCAGTTCTTAAGTCTCTAAATATGTGCGCCGGTGACTGCCAGCTGATGAGTGATGGGCTGGTACGAGGCACTGAATCTGGCAGCTGATTATGTGATGCGCTCTCAAGCTCTGCTACCGTTACCAACAGTAGAAGTAAGTATGTCACACATCATGGATGTCAATGTAAATGTTGTGCCCATTCCATCCATAAATATTAGCTTAGAAATGGGTTGTTACACAAGCAGAAATATTAACCAGCACTGAAGAAAAGATGTTGGGTAATAATGATTATGAGGGAGTACTATGTTGCTACTTGCTAACTACATCATGTGCAACTACACACACACAAAAAAAAACACACTAAGACATTACTTGATGGTTTTACAGTAGCAGGCGCTTCACCATATGCTTGCCCATCTGTCAATACATGCAAACAAGTCTCCTACTGGCCAGAAGGCCCTCCAGATGAAGCATCCAGATGTGCCGTATCACTGATTGACTCATATCAAATCAACATTCAGCAGATTGAATGCTGATAAAATCTGTTTTACCACACAAAACTATTGGATATTATTACCTGCAACTGATTCACTATTGTCATCACTCACTCTGTCTTTGTAGTTGTAGCCACTAAAAGGATATAATGCTCCAACAGATTCCCAGCTTGCTGTTGATCTGGCAGCCCTGGGCGTGCTGTCGCTCCTCCTCTAGCTGTTTGGGGTTACTGAAGCGGACGGTTTCCTGGTCTGGCTGTGGAAGACTTTCAAAGTCAAACTTGTCGACCTGGATGGCCATCCTGTAACAGGAGAGAGGAGAAGTTTATTTACATATGTTGCTGCTTATGTAACTTTTGACGGGCCAAAAGGAAATTCTAATACTTGTCTCTACTATAACTGAATGACAGTTATATAACTAGCATTTGAAACTTTAAACAGAAGTTGAGGCTGTTCACAGCTGATTAAGTCACAGCTCAGGTTTTTTAAGAGATTAATGCAGGTCTTACACATTAAAGGTGAAAAGCCATTGAAAATGTAAAAATTACACTTTCAGATTACCTGGATTAGACATGCCAGAGTAATATGCAGTAAAATAGTGTTTATCACTTACAGCTTACTGTCTTGACCTAAATAAATTCAAAATGTGTCATGTAATTAGATAAGCATACAGATGCATATAAACCTATAGCAGCTTCAGAAAGCGTGTATGAATCCCCCTTCCTGCACGCACTCTGCATAAACCCCAATGACTGACTCTACTGTTGTAGCAGTGGTGCAGCGTTGTTAGCATCGTTGTCTCACAGCAAGGTAGTTCATGTTTGCTTTGAATCTGTGCCATTATTCTCTCTGTGCCTGCCTGGGTTTTTTACTCAGCACTCTGGCTTCCTCCCACATTCCAAAAGATGTGCATGTTAGGTTAAATGGAATCGGAGGCCAGATTTGATTCTCATGTTAGAATCAACAAGGCTTGTGGTCCTGCTGCAATAGATTGTGAAAAATGGACAGAGCAAGCACTCCAGCTGAAGGGGGTCAAATGGTATGCAAATGGGTTTGAAAAAGGTTTCGTAAGCCAATCCCTACACACTTGGGAAATTGGGAGACTGCACAATAGGAGGGGCCTTCAAAACAGTGGCTAATAATGCATCAAATGTGGCTGTGGATTAAGGGCGGGTCACTCTCTGGCTAGGTTGCCTGAGTGAGGTTGCATACATATTAGAAGGTGGTCTCTTTTTGGATCAAGAAGTAACATTAAATATATAACAGTAGAGATTTAATGACCAACTACTTTACATTAAGAGGTCATTGTGAGACTATGGTGGGAGGGAAATGACTATGCCAGGCCACTACAGTGAAGGGAATAAACAGAAAACAGTGCTGTTTTTGTACACTGACAAAGTAAAAATGTTGCAATAATGCAGTAGAGTCCTATGTTTGTGACTGTCATAGCAAGGGCTGCAACTTTCAAAGATTGTCCTTGAGTCTTGTAATAATGTGAAATTTAACCATCTCTGCTGTGTGTATATACAACAGAATTACAAACCATGTTTCCCCACCAAACAGTTAGAACTGATGAAGCTGCTTGGATGAGCAGTGAAACGTCTTCTAGAAAACTCTACAAGTCCAGACGCCTTGCTTCAACCTTCTCTACGTATGATGACCTGGATGACTGAGAATCTTCATCAACATGTTGCCGATCACTTTGGGAAGGACACCCTACGATTGGTGAGGGAACATGAAAAGACCTCTAGGAAACTGGCAGACTACAGGAACCACCTACGCTTCAGCCTGAGATGCAGACAGGAAAAGTTAACCCCAAACAGCCTACGTCTCGGATCCACTGTCAAGGGCCACAGAGCAGACACCATCCTGCAGAAAGCCCAGAACCAACTCCTCAACGAAAGGATCAGACAGATCAACTTCACCATAGACGCTCTCATGGTCACCATAGAGCAGACAAGATCACAGCTTGCCACCCTCCTACCCAGCGAAGTCATGGATGAAGTCATCAAACTGACTGAAAAAGTCCAGACGGCACAGCACACCAGGGGTAAGGAACGACAATAACGCAAATTCCATAAATTGAAAACTGTTTTCTCTGTTAAAAATGCAGCTAACCTTCACACATGGAGGAGGGAAGACCACTCACTGCCACAGCAGGACACCCAGGACAAATGGGTAAAGAACCTCTCAGACAGACAACTGAGCCAGCCGGAAAAAGACGTGTTGGCCAAAGGACTCAACTTTGCCATCTCGCTAGAGCAGATTCCAGTGGTGGACCTCATCACAGCCACAGAGTCAGCCATCAAGAACAACAACCTGACAGACACAGAAGCTGAGCAACTCCGCTTGAAGGTCACAGCCACACTCTCCACTGCTAAAGCACCGCCATCCAACCTCTCCAGTGATGAAAGGAAGGCCCTGATTGCACTACAAAAGGACCGGGACATCACCATCTTATCAGCAGACAAAGGAAGATGCACAGTGGTGCTCAACACACAGGACTACCACTCCAAAGTGACAGATCTCCTCAGTGACACAGCCACATATGAGACACTGAGAAGGGACCCCACCGGAAACTACAAGAAGAAACTAGTCAGCTACCTACAAAAACTGGAGAAGGACCAAATCATCAACCGCAAGCTCTACTTTCGACTGTATCCTGGGGAAGCCACTCCACGCCTGTATGGACTCCCCAAGATACACAAGGAAGGAGTCCCCCTCAGACCCATCGTCAGCAGCACAAACTCAGTCACATACAACGTGGCTAAGCACTTGGCTGAACTCCTGACACCACTGGTAGGTGACACACCACATCACATCCACAACTCTCAGGACTTTGTGAACAAGGTGGAGAAGATCCGAATGGACCCAGACGACACCATGGTCTCATTTGATGTCACCTCCTTGTGATGTCACCTGCATCCCTACATCAGAAGCCACAGAGATGGTAAGGACGTGCCTCACACAAGACAGCACACTCAAGGAGAGAACCAACCTAACGCCAGACCACATCTGTGACCTGCTGGACCTCTGCCTGACCACCACTTATTTCCAGTACAATGGGAACTTTTACAGACAGAAGCACGGCTGTGCGATGGGATCACCTGTGTCTCCTATTGTGGCCAACCTCTACATGTGGAGAGAAGAGCCCTGAGTTCCTTTCCGGGAACCACCCCCACCTACTGGTTTAGATATGTGGATGACATCTGGGTCAAAATCAAGACCAACGAAGTGGAACGTTTCACAGAACACATCAACGCAGTGGATAACAACATCAAGTTCACTCGCGAGGACACCAAGGACAACAATCTGGCCTTCTTGGACTGCACAGTACATATTGAGGAGGACAGGAGCCTCAATGTGGAAGTGTACAGGAAACCCACACACACGGACCAGTACCTGTTGTTTGATTCACACCACCCACTGGAACACAAACTGGGAGTCATCAGGACCCTGCAGCACAGAGCACAAACTGTACCAACCAGCTCAGAGGGGAAGAAGAAGGAGTAACACCACATCAGGAAGGCCCTGCAAACATGTGGCTACCCGAAGTGGGCACTCATCAAAGCCACAAAAATAAGACCCCCCAACAACAAGAAGAAGGACAACACCAGGCGGAGAAAGAACATCTCCATTCCATATGTGTCAGGAGTATCAGAGAAACTCCGCAGGATCTTCAACAACCATGACATCCCGGTCCATTTCAAACCTATGACAACACTGAGACAGAGACTGGTTCACCCGAAGGATAAGATTCCCAGGGAGAAACACAGCAATGTGATATATGCAGTCCAGTGCAGTGAGGAATGCTCTGATCTGTACATTGGAGAAACTAAACAACCACTCCACAGAAGAATGGCTCAGCACAGGAGAGCCACCTCCTCAGGACAAGACTCAGCTGTTCACCTCCATCTCAAAGACAAAGGACACTCCTTTGAGGACAACAATGTTCACATTTTAGACAGGGAGGAAAGGTGGTATGAAAGAGGATTCAAGGAAGCCATCTATGTTAAGCTGGAAAAACCTTCCCTTAACAGAGGTGGTGGCCTCAGACATCATCTTTCTACCACATACAATGCAGTGATTCCATCCATTCCCAGGAAGTTTGAACATACTCACAGCAAGAACAAAGGGCTGTCAACCAGTCCACCTCTGACAGTTTCATAGTCGTTAGCCAGTCGTTAGACACACCTGGCCCAGTCAGCCAGAACATCACAGGTAAGTATGGAAACATTTAGTGCTATTGTTTTTAATTTTTTTTTAAGTTTTACCGAGACCCACCCACATAGGTCTGTAACCACATATAAACCATGTTTCCCCACCAAACAGTTAGAACTGATGAAGCTGCTTGGATGAGCAGCGAAACGTCTTCTAGAAAACTCTACAAGTCCAGACACCTTGCTTCAACCTTCTCTACGTATGATGACCTGGATGACTGAGAATCTTCATCAACATACAAACAGGATGGGAAAAGACAGTTTACACCACATTCTACACAAATGAAATTTAAAGCAAACCAACTTGTTTCAAGCAAACCTATTGTTTCCAGTAAAAGTCTTCTTATATAACAGAGGGAGGAATATTTATTACCCAAAATATACTTGGGTGAAACATACATAAAACTAAACAGTACTCATTTCCAGTTCCCTGTAGAAAACCTCCTCACTCTCCTGCTTGATAATAACCAGTGCACGCTGCTTTGTGCGGTTTGGCAAGTGATAAATTATTTATCCAGTCTGAACAAACACCCTGAGGTCCAAATTTCTCCATCTATACAGTTTCTAAGTTATTTATTAACCTTGGAGTGTTTTGTTGCCGAGGTTAAATCAAGTGTCACATCCTGCATTCAAACTGTACCAGTAACAAACTAAGCTGAGACCGTACCTGCGGTCATTAAAACTGACACACAAGGCCGCCTCTAATTACCGCCACAGCACGCAGGCCCTCCGTTTAAAGATGAACATATCAATTGGATATATTCTTTCTCTGACTGCACAAACCTCTGTAGAGTTCAGAGCTGATTACACTGCGGCAGACACAAAATGATTGGGCTGATGTTGAGCAAGCAGCAGCACGGATTTTCACCAGGGCCATCTCATTTTTCCACAGGCAAAGACTGATGCTTAGGGGCTGCATTAATTGTGGTTCTGGTGTTGTATCAGGAAAAGGGTAAATGGTTACCCTCCTAGAAAGCTCCACTAAAAACAATTCAACAACTACATATAATGCGAACATGGCCAGGTTTTTACTGCATGGTTACTGTGGTAATAATGTAAAAATATCATAGATATGAAGTGTCTCTACGTGTAGCTATGGCATCAAGGTGCAATATTGCACTTACTAAGAATGTTACATTGGTTTGGCAATAACATTATACATGTATTATTAACATGATATTACTATCAGTGGGGGGTTTGCCTCCTTTAGGTCACAGCTCCCATTACCCCCCACTCTCAACAACAAAAGCATCAATGTAAAGAAAAAGAAACTCTGACTAAAAATTCATGCCACTGATCTGCATAAAAATAGCCAATGGAGACTGATGCCAGGAAACATTGTAGATTTTGACCATGTGCCAATGCCAGGTAGAGAATTTATAAAGATGGGTGGCATGACAGCTTCCCAAAATCAGGCAAAAAACATCTTAATCGCCGCCTAGCGGCTGGCTGCAGTATAGGTCATGAACCCTGCCTACTCCATGTAAGTATTTGGGACACGGACCCAAATAAACAGTAAAAGTGGTACACAAATACATTTTTACTAGAAATAGTTTATGGATTTTTATGCTGATCTGTGATGCATATATTTATATATATGCCAGTAGCTAATGGAGCAGTCGATTGACACCTGAATCATCCACCCAATCAGTGGCCCCCATCCATTCCTGTGAAGCCATCCATGGTGGCTGTGAGTCTGTCTGTGCCTCTCAATTTGACTTTGGCTTTTGTGGTTTTTGAAATTGTTTGCTAAGGCATTTGATTTGTCGAATCTGTGCACGCACTTGTTACAATTTGTATTCCACTGCTCTGAAACACAGAGATGTTGTTATCTGTGTTGGGACTTTGGTTTGGGCTGGGAGACAGCTTTATTTCGTGTGTTTTTCTTTCGGTAGCCGTATGAGAGCATTTTGGCTGGTTTATTTTTTTTTCTTTAATGAATTTAGCAACTCACGCCTCTGTGCACTCCTTTGTAAATGTACTTGAACACATAACAACTAAATGATTATTTGGCAACAAACAAAACAACATCTGTTTTATTGTTACTACGCTTTTCTTTCAATGAACTCAGTTGTAACAGTAGGCCAACAGGCTGTGCAGTGTGACATCAGAGATTTACATCTCATAAGACTCTTCATCCAATTGAATGCCAGCATAAACAGTGAACTAAACTAAATGACTAAATGCATACTATATACGTGACTAAATTAATACAGGTTTATCTGTTGGATGTGATTATATGGAGATGTTTGGGAAAAAAAAGCATACAGACTGTCTGTTGTTATAATCCAATAACCATTAAATAGACCACTAAACTGAACCTGCAGCAGCACTTCACACAGAGGCACAAAATATCTAAGGCCTCTTACCGGTGTCATGGTGACTGATAGGCTTTACTTCCAAGTGTTTAACTGTGAGACATACACTATCAGATTCATCTTAAAAGAGGAAAAAGGGTATAACCAGCAGTCTGTCTTCAATGCCCTCAGTACTCTCGATTCTCCTTACAGAAGTGACACAGTGACACTGAGGTGGGCAGCGAACTGCAAATTACCTGGATATCCATCTCCACAGGAGGTCCACTTTCAAAAAGAGCTTCCTATAAAAAGATTGTCCCACTCTCAGTGTGTCTTTTGAGCCTTAAGCTATATCACTGTTTAGACAGAAGCCAAGCTGATCAATGCAAATGATCCCACAGAGAATGTATTCCACAGATGAGGCCACATATGCTTAGTTTTTGTTTTCCTCACTCCAGTAGATAGGCAATGCACACCCGATCCATGTATTGATCTGTATGTTTAATTGTGGATTCCAGTTCAGAAGCCACACCAGCTCCCAGAGGAGTCATTTTCTGATTCAGTGAGAGGAAGATTGGATGCAACAGCCAGAGCTTTGTTGTCTCAATATTATCATCACTGAGAATGAAAGAAATTGATGGATTAAAGAGAACTGAAGATTTATGTACTAAGATGAAAAAAAATCATAGAAACAGGTGTTTGGCTTACCCACCTGTTTAAATCATGCAGGCCAGCAGATCATAAATTAAATTACACTACATGAAAAAAAAAATCTCTGGATGCACATACATCAAAGTGAGGTGGAGGAGGAAAAGGCAATGCAATTATCATTTCACAGCCTTTACAACAAAGCACAACACAAATTAAATAACAATTAAGACTTCAAAACAGAAACAGAAAAGAAAAGCTGCTGCCACACTTAAATACATCCGCCTTTGAAGATTTGTGGTGCTAGGCTTATGTCACTGACTGACTGACTTATGTCCCATCTTCAAATAGGTGCTGTGTTTCATTCAGTCATCTTCAAAAGCGCACATTACACACTAAAGTCTAAAAATACCAACAAGGCAAATGGTCCCTAAATGGGAAGATGCAGTCTGGCATGGCCTGGGACTGGCTTTCTTCAGAGAGGTAATTACTGAGAGCCAGACAATCACACACACACACAGCTACACCTCCACACCTCCACTGGTTTTTTATGGATAAATCAAACATCTGAGGAATAAGTTAGCTATTATTGTGAATTTAAACTAGACGCAGCTACTTTGTCAAGAGATCAATAATTTCGCTAAGCTAAACATAATTTATTGGAGTTTTTTAGCAGATTGGGAGTGATCAGAACTGCATCAATTAGCAACAGTCAGCTTAGCATTGCAGTGGTGTGCTCTTTAGTAATAACTGAGGTCAGAATGCTCGACTGACCAATCAGAATCAAGCATACACACATTTTCACCTGGCCTCTGCATTAAACAAAGATACTGTACCCACCTGCATATCAAACAAAGAATGGCATCATCAATCAGCAGCCAAAGGGACATCTTCTACAGTATCTTTGCAGCAACAATGTAGAGTAATAGTAGCTATGGCTTCCTCTCTCATGTTAACAAGCTGTCTTGTTAATATGAGAGAGGAAGGCTCTTATATTGGAATGTTGCTATCTGGTAATATTACCTACAATGAATATGTTGCAATATATAAGCAAGCCCTAGCACAGTAGTTAAAGCGTGCAACAACAGCTGCATATTGGTCTAAGGCAACCCTAAAGAGCTTTTAAAGATCGCCAAGTTCTCCACCAGCTTCTTTTTTATTGATTTGATGGTGGAGTTTTTAAAGGATTAGGCCATATCTGTAGACTAATCTAGCCTAGCCTATTACAAAGCTTTTAATAACAACCTGTGTGCTGAGCTGGGATGTGGAACATCTCTAGGCTTGTCTTTGGATGCTCTCATTCATCCAGGTCATAGCCATGTCCAAGACTTTAAATTTAAGGCTGTTCCATACTCCGCGAGACAAAGAGCGGAGAACGCACTCCACGGGTGGTAAGAGATACAAAAAAAAGGTCTTTTCCGCACTGAGGTACCATACTCCGCGAGGCGCGTGTGTGCAGAACTCCTCATACGGCCCGCCCACTAAACTATAAGGAAAGACTTTACTGAGTTTTTTAACACACCACAAGGACTTGTGCCATGGCAAGAGGGCATTATACAGAGAGGGTGCCTGCAACAGTGTGAGATGTCCGGCGATGAGTTGTGAAAATGCAACATTAAAAGTAACAATAGCAAAGATTCAGTGTTTGTGCCTTTATGACCACATTTGCACATCTACTGTGTTCCAATGTGCCTGCGATACTTCAGACTGTCCGGTGATGAGCTGTGAAGATGCGACATTAAAAGTAACAATAGCAAAGATATACAGACATTGTTAACGAGCCTGTTATGCCCGGGTATGTAGGAGTATATAGAATGGTAATAACAGTCACCATCTGGTATGTGTGAATGGCTGTCTGGAGTTATTGGTGACAAATCACCCTGACTTGCCTTTCTTTCTTTCTTTTATTGCTCATCATGCAAAACCGGTATGGTCTTATCTAAATCTGTTGAATCAGTGCTGTTTATACACCTACCTATATACCTGGAGAGGCTCTTGCGCTTCTCCACTTTCATCACGCCCACAATACATTCCGACCAATCACAGCATGGTTGCCGCACAGCCTTGAAAGACAAAGTTCGGCCCGGACCCTGTGCACAGGAGTGCGGATCAGCGGGCGGTCAGAGACAAAAAATGACGTCATTTTGTGGGCGTAACGTCTGCAGGGGGGAAAAATGTCTTTGTCTCGCGGAGTATGGATCCAGCTTTAGACTCTCTGCTTTTTCAGCAGAACTGAAGAGTGGTAAAGAATGCCTTCCAAAAACTCAAGTCCAGTTGCCTGGATTTAAACTCTTGGACATCTCTAGGTTTAATTCCCAGTCCATTTCACCTAACCCCCTCCCCTTACTACAGCACCTTACTGATAACAGACAGCTTGGCCTTTTATTTCCCTGGCTGAAAAAGGCAGATGGGAGATTGGATGGGTGGACGGATGGACCGATTTCACACAAACTTCTATGTTTCTGAAGGGGCTGAGCTGCGAAATGGTTAGTGTTCAAATGAATTTTAAAAAGGCGTGCACATACGAAAGCTAGACCTGCAGATAAAAGCACTATTATTCGTGCCCATGCATATAGATAGAGGGGTCTATTTTCTTGTCAGTTTGTCAGTCGGCGAGCCTTTGCGCTGGCCACATGCTATTTTATAATTGTTTTCATTTGTTTTGTGGACCTGTTCAGTATTTTGATGGCTCACAATGAGCTCGACTCTCAGTGACAGTGGAGGCAAAGCAGAGATGTACTGCAAGTATATGCATTGCTCCTACGTCTTGAAAGCTTATGGGTTATGCATGTTCTATGCTATTTTAATGGCTTTATCAAATAATGCATGAGTATACAGTAACAGTAACAAGTTTGTCATCCTATTTTTTCTGCAGAAATAAGAGGCTAGGCAAACAAAACAGAGGAGTTTAACTGCAAGATTTAATAACCAGCTGACCAAGCTGCCAGGAATACTGTGACTGAGTTACTTTTTAGGTTTTGAAATAAAGAAGATTATGGATCCTAAAGAAAACGGAGGACACTAACTCTTGGGTCAGCCTACACAAATATACCACCCTTGCTGCACTCAACTGAATGCAGGTAACTAGCTAAAAGCACAGTGTCAGAGGAGATAAATTCTGCTCCCCACAAGTGAGTGGATTCCGGCTTGTGGGAAAAAAAAATACATGTCAAACAAAGTCATGCATATTAAAAAAAGATAAGAGTTTTAATCATGCAGCTTACTGACACTGACTACTGGCATCATCATCATGAATCAATTTCAGTCGCATTTTAACTAGCAACTGCGCTGTTGTCTAACTTTTTAATGGGGATGATTATAATACAGTATGTGCATGCACAGATTGGGAGAAAATCAGAAAAAAATCAGAGCGATCTTAAATAAAGTTAAATAAATATGTATACATACTGTACATAAATGATTTTAATATGAAGTCAACATAACATATATAGTGCAGACAGGCCATGCCCAAGGACACACAACAATGACTAGGAGTGACTTGGGATTGAACCACCAACCTTCCGGTTATTGCTCTACCACTGAGCCACTGCTGCCCTATCTACTATGCGATAACAAAGGACACCAAAGAAGCCCAGTATAAGAAGTCTGATTTTCCTGTTTAACACACATGCTGTTTTTTTCTAAGAAAAAAATATATAAACAGACACTATTACAGCAATTCATAGATGTTATTTTACCTGACCTGCATGTCTAAGTACCGGTGTACCTAAAAAAACACACACACAGGTGGAAAAATACCACACACCAGCAGGTTTTGAAACTAGGGCCTTTGTGTTGTTAGATAATGCTGCTTACCACTGAACCAACCAAAGGGAATGATTAAATATTTGCAAGAGTTTCAACAAACAGTGGAAGCAATTTCACAACTCTTGGGAGATACTGCAAAAAAAAGGGAAACAGCTTAAAAAGTAAAAAAGAAATCCATGGGCCAGACGCACTGAGCTACAGTTATTGCGTGTATCTGTGCATAGAGGTGGCTGAGGTTTGATTTATTTTTAGGAAAACAGGCTTCCAAATCGAACCTCTATCACTAAATATCATCTCGTCCACCGGGTGTGACTTTTGACTCTGTATTGCTAATTACCGCCATCCTGCAATAAGCTGTGACACTGAAGCCTTTTTTTTAATGGCAGTAATAACAGCAGCTTAGGATGAGACGGTCACAGTGAAATGACCTCTTCCTAATTAAATGCTGTGTTGCCTCAGACCAAAAGTACATGATAATCACATTAAAGCATACGGGGGTCGCTTTCATCTGGCCACAGCAAAGTCATGAATCATTTCAACTGCCAGGTCTATAAACTCATCCCTTTTCTGCTTCAAACAGCTTGGAGCGGTGCAAATGGAAGGGATCTGATTCTGCGAAAAACAAACCAAGTAAATACATTAAATATGTTTCTGATGATGGAAATGCCGATGCCTCACATAAATACTCAGATACTGTTGTAGCAGTATTACTGTAGTCCTGCTATTGAGTTTTAAGCCAGTGTTCTGTTCTTTGAAAAGATTTTGATAGCAAATACTAGCATTTGAACTCTATAAAAGGAGTAAAAAGATGTTGCAATCTGACAATGATTGGTTGGAGTCTACGATGAAATGACATGCCTCCCTCCATATGTGTACTCTATCATTAGTGTGCACCAGCCTGGCCAAATTGCATTGTACTGCTTGCATTAGACATGTTGACATTTTTAGCTTATCCTAAGATACCTGTTGACAGTACACCTGGTGCACCATGCCACCTTGACAGCTGTAAGTACTAACAGCTGTCAAATTTAGCTAAAGTTCTTCTTCTGTGAACCTATGAGAGCTTCCTGGATGCGGTGGCCCTATTTCACGTCTGTCTTGGGTAGCATTTAAAGTTTCCCTAAGGGGAGAGGGGAGGTCTGGCCAGATCCTTTAGGGGATGCTAATTTCCAACTTTTCCAGAATTGTCAGTCGAGCCTTTTAACATGCGAGGGGATTGATAAGAATGTTACCTAAGGCGGCGTGAGATGGGACATACAGCACTCAATACATGCATGTGCGTTTCTACTCTTTGAAGTCAATAACCTTTATAGCATTTTTGTTTATGGAAATTAAAGACTGGAAGTCTGCACAGTCTAAGAAAATAGATATCTTACTTTGTGCATAAAGGCAAAGGAAGAGGAGGCTGTGCCAGGATAGCATGGTGAGGGAGTAGGTTGCCAGTTCAAAGGTGGCAGAGAGAGCCTGAAAAATGACCAACCAACATGGAAGATGGGTCACGGAAGCAATAAATCACCACAGAGCTGAGTATCTACCAGGAATATGTTCACACAGTTACCAAAAACAAACTCCAAATGGATCACTGAACTTCATGCTCTTGATGTGTCAAGACAAATTGTCAATCTGCCATTTTGAGCCAGGAGACTCAACAATTAGTATCCACCACTTCCGACCAGAGACCAAATTACAAGATTTCTAACACTGGCAACACCATAGGTCTTTGTCACATCAGTGAGGTGTGTAGACAAGGTGATGGGAAGGTCTGTTTTCTGGGAAGAAAAGGATGCACTACAGGTGGGAAAGGGTCATACCATTACAGGGGCCTACTATATTGACCTGCAGGTTAGGAGAATGACAGAAGGTGTGCTCTACGAGAAGAATGCTTTACGACAAAGTTTACGGTGATAATAGCTACCATCCAAGAGTAAGATTCATCTCCGTCACATGGCTGCAATTCTACTATTTTCCCATAAGGCTGCATGCCCATAAGGCATAAGTTTTGGTCATTAATCTGGGGACTGTTTAATAAATTGCTTGCCTTAATCAATAAAACAAGACCCCAAAATGTGATTACTATGTTCACACCTGATGAAAGGAACACAAAAAGTAAGTTGAATCAAATGCATTAAATTCTATAGGTGAGGGGTGCAGGAGGGTAGGTGGGGGTTGTACGTTTTCTACCTTTGGCCACAAACCCTTGAATTGAGCAAGCCCAGTGCAACGTGTCTTTTTTGAATTATGCCTTTCATGGCACACTGTAGAGCAGCAAATCATTTGCAATCAACATTTTATCACAGCCTTTTTGCATCTTTTTTTTAACAACCAGTGATTGTGTTATGTCATCGGGGAGAAGCTGAGAGCGACGAACATGCCGGGAGAACGTGTGTGTGTTTTTTTAAGAAGAGGGGTTATTTTTAGCTCACGTGCAAGAGCTTAAGGGCGGAGATCCATAGAGGCCTGTGCAGAGGCAGGCAAAAAGCAACAGTCTATTTTTAGACTGCAGCTGACTTAGTGTAACCCTTTGTTTGCAGCGGCTGCAGAGGCAGCGCCGCTCCATCTATTAACCTACCGTTCAATATTATAGGGAAAAGATGTTCTGTTTTTTCCCCCACAGCCAATTACTGCATGCGGATAGGTATTGAAGAATGCCTCTAAGCAGACAATCTTCTAATGCGCTGGCTGTCGTTAAGACTGAGGCTTCATAGAATATTACAAGGGTTGATGAGAGTGCTATTTTTGTTTTTGCTGTTAAAGCATAGTGGAGAGAGGCAGGCCACGGGGCGAAAGAAGGGAATGACATGCAATTGAAGCCCCCAGGCTGGATTCAAAGCAGGGATGATGCAGTTTTAAATAATAATATTCTCTTAGCGTAAGCAAATTGGAATCCGATAGAAGCAGATGGTTTAATTGTAATGTGACGACTGATTAAGTTACACTTGATTTGAAGTGATTGTTGCTGTACAGCTCTGTATATAATGACGTGTGAGATCTCTGTGTTCTAGCACCTTAAATAACCCATCTATGTAGACAGCCAGTGGGGCTAAAACGCCCCATAGGGAACACACTATTTCAAAATGTGGAGGAGAAAAAAAAAAATCCTGCAGTTGTTGAGAAGCTGAATCCCAAAGAGAGGGCAGGTTGATGAGATGTACATCTCAGCAGTCAGCGCTGATGTTTGTCTTGCTCCCTATCCCCAGCAGATACATATGTTTTTCATGATACTATTCATGTATATTATGTAGCAAGACCATCACATAATATATTCACACAGAGAACTCTAGGATGGGCATAACTGACTGCAGATGCATTACGTGCTTTACTGTCATTAGAAAAAAAAAAAAAGTGAAGTCGCACACAGAAGGGGGAAAGGTGGTCACCATGGAAACAAGCTTTGTTTGAAAAGCTGATGCAATGAGGCATGTCTACCCTTGTGTGCGCCGATGCAGTGGGGCATGGCGAATGGAGAGGAGGCATGGCGGAAAAATGAGAAACTGCTGCAGTGGGCGCTAACTCACTGCTCCACTTCAGCTATTACAGAGCTGGCTCCACACTGATAATGGTGGGTGGGTGGCAGCGAGAACTAGTTGGTGCCTAGAGGTTGATGTTGTAATGAGATGTAAAGATGCACCCCAAATGTACTGTCTACTCGCAGCTGAGGTACAGCCTGCAGGGTAACCTCACTCTTAGCTAGTGCATATTTACACCAAGTCGGTGCAAAGGACTTGTGTTGAGATGAAGGATCATGTGACAACAAAGTGTCCAACGCTGTCAAGGATTTCTACTGCTGACAGCTAAAGACATGTAACTCAGGGCCTTCACTCTCCAATTCTGATAATTAGCTACTGTTCAAACACTTGCATGAAATCCACCCAATAGAAAACAATCAGCCACCAAATGGCACTGCTGACTTCCATTCAAACCAGCGTAATTACAGAACTTAGGAACTTGTTTTATGGAAATCATATTAATAAGAGAAATTTCATCTCATTGTAATTTGCTCATTAGATCAAAGATTGAAATGCAGAAAGGTCAGGGCTGTCTGACAGTACACAGGATCCTTTTTTCCTTCAAATGAAAGAATATAAAGTATGTCAGACGAGCAGTGCTAATTCACATGCCGCTTGTGCAGAGCAGCAACCATTAGAAATAGACCTTTTTTCCCCAAGTTACCAATAGACTAAAAGGTGATTAATTTACCATTGTTTTCTTAAAACATTTTAACTATGAATAGGATTCAATCAATGCATCAAAGCCAAAAGGAAACACAAAAGTAACCTGTTAATCATTCATTTCCTACTTACTAATGTACTCAACATTAGTAAAAAATGAAAAAAAATTGTAAATGAGCTGTAAACAAAGTGATCAAGTGCACCTCTGCTTCCAATCCAATCTCTCTTTTCCTGAAAACTTAGGAGTTGCAGAAAATTGCAAAAAACTTTTTTTTGACATTTTTGACATTATCATAGGAGGCCTATGATGCATAAATCAGTGACTTTTTTTAACTTTTGACATTTTAGTAGGTTTTTGAAGATTACAACGTTGGGCCTGAAGGCTAGCAGAATACCAGTGATAACGCTCACATTTTGAACACACGAAAACTTTTGATGTTTATAGCCTTATTAACTTATGATACTCCTAAAGGCAGTTCTTTTCCTCTAAGAAGCATTGCACCTTCTGCAAAGCATGTTGGTGTAGCCTTTAGCATAGTGTTTGTATTGCCCTTTATTAGTTTTAACAGGAAAATGTCCAGTCATGCCCTTGCATACTTCTCTTGCTGGGTGTACATTAGTATTTTTTCCTCAGACAACATTTGGAGGCATCATTAGTGATATGATGTCGATAAAGATTCTCAGTCATCCAGGTCATTTTCATTCAAGGCTGAAGCAAGGCAACTGGACTTGTAGAGTTAAAGTTCTTAAAGACGTTTTGCTGCTCCTCCAAGCAGCTTCATCAATTCCTGAACTGGACTCTACAAGTCCAGTTCCCTCACTTGAACATTGATGATTGATGACTAGGGGTGGGGCGGTTCAGGAAAAAAATCCGAACCGTTCGGTACACGTGTTTCGGTTCAGGGCGCGTGTTCTGTTCGGTTCTGGACATGCGCATCGAGTAATACAGGGAGGCATTTTTACCACAGCATGGAGACGAGTGTTGGCAACTTGGCATCTGTCTCGCTACTCTCCGCAGCTTTCCAAACTTTTTTTAATCCAAAGCAACTAGTGACTCTCTCTGGTGACGTTTGGAGACTGACGTGAAAGCACATATTCTTAAGTCAGGCTAATGTCCTCAACAAGCAGCGACCGTGTGCTCCTCCCCTGTCTCAACGCACTCACAGCCGGTCACTCACTGTGGCTTCACGCAGCAGGTTCAGCTGCAGGCAGAGCAGAGAGGAGACCCACACACCCCATACAGAGCGGGATGTAAATAAATTTATTTCAATGGCAAAAAAATACAAATAAAACCACGGACATCAGTACTGTTATCAATGCATAGCTTAGCGTAGTCATAGAGTTCAGTCTATCCAACTAGCATGTCGTTCTCTGTCCGACGGTGGGAGTATGTGCGCACACGTGTCTCTGTGTGTGTGTTTGTGTGCGCATGTGTCTGTGTGTCTGTCTGTGTGTGTCTGTGCATGTGCCTGTGTATACGCACATCGTGCCTCTGTGCGCACACAGAGAGAAATGACATGGTGCTGTGCAAATAAGATAAATAACATGAGCTGTTTAGTTTGTTTAATAAAGGAACAAGGTGTAGACCTATTCTATAGGAAAGGTTATCTTATGTTATCCTATATGTAATGGCTTCTGTTATGATCTGGTGCTATATAGAAATTAAAAAGAAATAAAACTGACCTGACATAATGATGGGGAAACACTGAACTGATTCTTAAATATGGTAAATGTTGGATAATTAGGATTTAGTGTATATTTTGTGCTCAAAAGTAGAAAAAACCTCAACATTGTAAACTGAATCGAACCGAAAACCGTGACCTCAGAACCGTGATAAGAACCGAACCGTTCCACCCCTAGTTTTGACCCTTTTTAGATGGCCTCGGTGATGACATAGATGATGCAGTCAACTCTGATGATCTTACAGGTTTAAATCATTTTAGTGCAAATTATTTATAAATAAACATACACACAGGATTCAGAGGAGGAGGAGGTCTGTCAAACAATACTGTCTGACAGACCTATTGATCAGTCTATTACCATGCTATGAGCCCTTACACACCCACCTCCCTGAATATTATCACCTCGCTGTCAGTGGCTGTAGATGAGATATGCTGTAGTTACGCATTCTGCTTGTTCAGCAATTGTTTGATAAATTCTATCAAACACTTTCAAGAGGATTTAAAGCACTGATTTTAGTCCCAGTTCTTGTTATTTTGGCATTGGTGATTTTCCTTTGGCTCCCTTTCTTTCTGCTATTTTTCAGTGAATGTGGCTAAATTTTGACTCAGCTTAATCCCCAGCTCTAACACTCACAGTTCCCCACTGTGACACTCAAACATTGTGTCTGTTTTATTCACAGGATAAGTATTACTACTGTCATTTCAAGATGTCCATAGTTTCTTTTTGAATGAACTATTAAGGACCCAGCCAGTGCCTCGTAGAGAATGTGCAGAATCCTTAATTAAGCACTTGTAGTGCTTTCCTAGCTTCTCAGAGGTACTCAAAGCTCTCCTGTGCTTTACATCCACTCATTATGCATATTCACATGGAAATTGTGCAACAATTGCATGCAACTTCAGGTTCAAGTGTCTTGCCCAAGGACACAGGTTTGTGGGAGCACTCAGTAGAACTGACCAATCATGTTTGAGTTGGCTCCTGCTGTATGCAAACAAAGGAAAAAAATGGAGAGTGCACTACAATGCAAATAAATGTAATTAAAAAAACTCATTAAGGTTGAACCAGTCTAAACCAACCAAACAATAGTCGGTGCATGAAACAGGCAGGATTTGCCCATATATTTGCCCACACATTCTTTGCTGTTTTTTGTCCAGAAACAGATTCAAGATATAGTTAAATGTAATAAATAACAATTCCATTGAATTCCTTGGGTGAACATTGTATGGGAAAATATGTTCATTTGTCTCTGTAAGTTGTCAGATATTGTCAACTTCTTCTTAATCAAAGAACCGGGGAAGATGAATGAAAGGATCCAGAAGATTTTTATGTCCCCTAACAAAACGCAGAGGCAATATAAAAGAAGGGATAGAGTTACCTGTATCTCCTAAGGAGACTCAGGTCCTTTAACATCTGCCAGACCATGCTGCAGATGTTTTACCACTCGGTGGTCTCCAGCTTCATCTTCTATGCTGTAGTGTGCTGGGGCAGCAGGATGAAGACGGCCGACACCAACAGACTCAACAAGCTCATTAGGAAGGCTGGCTCGGTACTGGGAGTGGAGCTGGAGTCTGTGGTGGAGGTGACGGAGAGGAAGATACTGAGGAAACTCCTCAGTATTCGTAACAACATGTCTCACCCCCTGCACGACACACTGCTGTCCTACAGGAGCACATTCAGCATTAGACTGAGACTACCGAGAAGCAGCACAGAACACCACAGGAGGTCCTTCCTGCCAGTGGCCATCAGACTGTATAACTCCTCCCCCATTCCCTCCACTGGTCTCTATTTGTATCCATGCATCATATAATGTGCTCATACTGCGTACTGTACTCTGATTTGAATTTTAGTGACACTTATACTCTTATATCTTATCTTATCTTATCTTATCTTATCTTATCTTATCTTATTATTTCAGCTTGGTACCAGGCAAATTCTGAAAATAGACACTTAGACACGTTGACCCCTATTTCCATCTACACTAATACTTGTTCATACAGTTTCCCACATTCCACAAGCCAATCCTAATTTTTAAGATCTCGAACAAAAACAAAGCGACACTCTCTAGTAAACTTGGGGGAGAAAAGTAAGTCTTGCCATCACTATGATGGTATCACATCACTCGTTTGGATCAATGTCGGCTTCCTGAACATCAAAGTGATCATTCACATCATGAAGGTGCTTCACTTTTTTTCACTTGCCATTAAAGAACACCACAAAGGAGGTAAAGACCTTATAAAAGACAAGTCTGTGAATGATATCTGGAGATGAAAGGAGCACTCGTCGTTCACCCTCATGTGGCTGTCATGGAGAGAGAATACAAAGTCCACAAATTAAACTTACTCTTTCCATACAACCAATGGGGCTCTGTTTTCCAGCAGCAGGATTCAATAAATGTAAGATATCACCTGTCACTGTCTGAACTGAAGTAAACATGGACGAAGACACAAAACAGTTCCTATAAAACGATTAGATCAAAGTGCCATTTTCCGCTCTATGCATGGAAGCTTTTTCTCGCTTTTTCTCTTTGTGTAACCGTGACAAAGCTCAGCAGAAACAATTAAAAATGATTTGCTGTGTGAGGAAAGTGCAGATGACTGACAGAGTTATTTTTTGCGACTGTCGGATTGAACCCTTAGCTTCACCAGTCCTGGATGAAGACTCCAGAAAACATCTTGTGGCTGACACCTCATTCATCATACAACAGGGAAGAAATATGAAATGACAGGGCCATCTGATGTCGAGAGAGGATGAGTTGGAGAGGCATGCACAATATGGTTCAGCAGACGGAGATCTACCAATCTATGGCCCTGTTTCCTCTCTGTATGCAGAATCCTTCTCCACTGTGTGCGTGCGCTGGGTGTGTGTCAAAGGAAATGATCAGCGTTTTGCCAAAAATTGAGCCAGGAAAGGATCTGCTACTCTCTGCCTTGCAGGGATTATCGACAGAAATACTGTTAAGAATCTATACGCTGGATCCGAGTTAAACATTTGAAGATGAATTTACACATCTTTCAAGAGACTTGACAAGGATGGAAGCACTGACTGGTGGAGTCAAAGGCAAAAGGCTGTCTCTACGGGGAATGTCAGTCTGAGGGGGAAATGTACGTCTATATATGCATCCACAGCTGATACCAGGCTTGACGGTTTTTGCCTCAGAGGCGCCTTGTGTCATTTTCTATCAGTTTCTAAAGACGCTACATTTTTAAGGCAATTACAGAGGCAGTGCATTATGAATCATGACCTCTGCATGACATGTATGGCATTATGATCGCATCTGAGAGAGATGAAAATAAGTGAGTCTTAACCATTAGGGGAATTATGCTGGGCACTGGGCTTGTTTGCCTTATGAGCCTGTTGGCACAAAAATAACTGATTAAAGGTATTAAAGGGTTAAACCAAATTAAATTCTGTGTTTTCATATGGTTATGTGGCTGTTTTTAACAAAACGCTCCCTGCTAACTTTGGCTAATTTTCCTTTATGATCATGAAGTTTGTATCCAGCACTCCCACTTAGGTCCCTGTCTTTGATGTTTGGCAGTGTGTGACTCTCAACTCTGCCGACCTCTTCCTCTTGTTATGGCTCATTTCTATGCACTGTCTTTTGTTAACAAAAGTTAAGCTACAAAATCTACCACAAGCTTATGAAAAATACAGAAGAGTTGTTGTTTAAGCAGCAGCTCCAGAGTCCACCATGCTTCACACACTGTAGTAAGAATAGTAGCATGACGAGGGAGGGGAGATATTGTTCGCTGACACAGAGCATCAATTTTAAAGATACATAGAAGTGGTTTAAAAACTCCAAACTTTCCATTCAATGCTAGCTCTAATGATATTATTTATAAGCAGACATTTCCACATAATATTCCACAGACAGAGCAGAGGGTGGTAAATGGAAAACCAGTGCGGATCAAAATATCTTTAAAGAAAATTGCAAACTGGCAGCACAATTGCGCCTTGATTGGCAGGTATTTATGTACTATGAGGTCCGATTTGCTATGTTAAGGCCTCCACAGTCTAGAGCAACATTGCTCTATTGTTAATTCAAATACAGGCAAAGAGGTGGAGGTGATAAACCCAGACCATTTTTAACAGGAAGGTCTATAGGGATTGACTTGTTTTTGGAGCGAGGCCCCAGAGGCCATGGGAGGAACTGCAGTTTTTGACACATTTCTCTGCTCTGGAGGTTGCTGCAAGGATTTAGGATGTATGTAAAATCTTTTAATTTCTCCTATCAGTTTAGTTAGAGATAAAACTATAGCACTGATTTAAAATTAAGATTATTTCTAAATGCAACGTATTAAGGGACTTTTAAAATGATTGTTTTTTGATAATAAAAATCCTCAAAATGCTCCTAGGCTTGTTGATCTTAACAGCTCATTTCAGCACAGGCAAGATTATTTGGAGAGCTGAATGATGAGCTGTTTGGCTGTGTCTGAAAAGATCCCTTCCCACCCCCTAATTCCCCTCGAATAATAACATTCCACCCCTGTGGAGAAAGGCCTATGAGTCACCCACAGTGTACCTCTGCTCATGGCCAAGGATGCACCGGAGAGACAGCGCTGACAGGAATCATAATTTGCCACTTTCCATTGAGATGACAAGCTAAGCAAGTGGGAGAGAGAGGAAGAGAGGGAGAGAAACTGAGGTAATCTCCAGAAAGCAAGTGTGATGATGTATGCGCACAGGTGCAGGTATGTTTCAGTGTTTAGGTTAAGGACAGTAAAAAAGAAAGACAGAAAAGCATGTAAAGAAGCTTCTTGCTCCTGGCAGGAAACAAAAAGACTTTCAAATCTCACAGGACACTCAAAGTGAATCCCAGACTAATGAAATTCCTTTAGCTCCTTAAAGAAGAGTGATGAAGGGTTATTGCAGCTTTTACAGACTGACACCTTTAAAGCTCAGGAGGAGAAAGAAACTCATAAAACAGGTCTGGGGTAATGACAATAAAGCATGAGACTTTTAGAAATATGACGCTTATTAGAGAAAAGTTTAACATTTTAAGTCTTGTGTTTCCAACCTATGGGACTGCACAGTTGAAGGACGCTGATGTGCATTTTGTAGACCTATATTTAAGTATGGCCGACAAATGTGTCTCTTTTCCCTGATAATAACATATTCATCAGGTGTCCTTAATTACTTAACTAATCCCAGAGTTCATTGCACTCCAGCTAGATTCTATTAACAATAGAATACACTGGACTACACAAAATATATGTCAAAGAGTAAACTTTTGAATGTAAATGTCAATTGCAAGTTGCTAGGAAACATAAGCAGCGCGTCATGGTAAATAGAAAAGTCTTTCACGTACCATACAGTCCCAATTAACAACATTTGTAATGACCTTTGACCTGTGGTCTATGAAAAACACTGTGTCCTGCACAGCCACATATGGCGTTTAGTACCAGAGTTTATATACCATTAATTGACTGTTTATGACATGTTTCAAAAACAAAAAGAGATCCTAGTAAGTCATTATTCTGGGAAAAAAATCTTCTCAACTCCACTCACCTCTGGCACTCACTGGCATGCAGAACCAGGTCCTCATTGTTCTTGGCGCTGACAGTGAGCTCATGCTCTGTTGGGTTGAAGATGTCCAGCAGCAGATGACACTGGCGGGTGCTGTGGATACAGACACAAAGACTGAATATGGATGTATGTAGGATATGGTGACAGACCATATTAAACACTGCACACAAATGCACATAAAAAGTCATTATTTTCCTATAGATGGCCTCTGCTGCCCACAGATCATATGCATAATAACTTGTTTATGAATATGGGAGTTTATACTTAATGCATGAGGTTACAATTGCGTTCTAAAAATACACGTGGACACACTGAATGCATGAGATCAAGAGAAGACACGGTGTGAAGTACTCATCGGTCCTTGTCATAACATCAAAGGTGGCAGTGCTTTCATCAGGCCCGCAGGCCTTGCTGGAGCAGGTCATCTCCCCCATCATCCCAGGCCTGCTTTTCTCATGCAGATCATAAGAGGGCCAATTTGTGATTTAGATCAAGACAGGAGAGATGATGCTGGATTTTCAAAGAGTTAATTTTAACCCCCAAGTAGGTGTTTTTTTTTTCTCAGTAATGACAGATGAAAGGACGGGATGTCTGAAAACAGAAACACGTAACAGACTGGCCAGTGCAGCCTGTGTACTGTCACATAAGTAGTTTCTGCAGGTGTACTGTACAACAAGAATGTGACAGACTTCTTGGACCCCAGAGGGGATATTTAGTGGTTGCAACTGCAAGTACTAAAATAGTATATAAATAAAATAAAAAAGGATATTATAGAACAAAGATTATATAAAATGTAGAAAAATATATAAAAAGCATTTTAAATTGTAACAAATTGCATTTGTTGTACTAAACAGCAAATATTAAATATCTACTGTACAGTCTGTGGCGACTACTGCTCAACAATATCGTGTAGGAGAAGACGACTGAGGGCATGAGGGCATGAGGGCACGAGGCCCGAAGGAAGTAAGGTTGCCAGCGTGAGAAACCTTGAACAGGTAGTAGACACCCTGGTCTGCCTGAGGAGGCTGAAGCACATCCTGCAGATGGACCACTACAGAGACTATAGCTTGATTTATGCCTCTACATTGCAGCAGCAACCTCTGGGGATTAGATTAGAAATGAAGCCCATGCAGTGTCAAAACTGCAGTTCCCTCTGCTGCCTCTAGGGACTGGCTCCTTAAGTGAGTCAAACCCCAGTGACTCCCATGATAAAATGACCATAAAGTTACGTGTCATTATGTTTGTGAGAGAAGTGCACCAGGTAAGGCCATAGGCTATGGTGTGGATTTAACATGAAGGCCTAAGCTCTTACAAAAAGGTCTAGGCTGTAGTAGATAAAGCTCAGATAAAGTTAGCTTGGTGTTATAGACCTTTCTCTCACCTTGCCAGGAAACGTCTAGTAATAGAGTAATAGTAGTTTGGGACAGCTGACATTGTTTAAGTCAAGATACATTTGGCTGAAAACACTGATACTGAGGTTTACATTCACACCAAATTTATGGTTAATGTCCAGGCATTATTCAGGCAATACTCTGAATACTGCATTCAAATGCAGCTACAGGAACATATTCCAGTTCACATGTTAACCAGTATATGTAAATATTGAATGAAAAGCAGTGATGTGCACTAGTAGCAGTTATCCTCGAGGCACAACTCCTATGGCATCTGAGGAATATAAACCCTCTTTGGACTACATTACATGGTAGCTTTTTTGATGTATTATACATTGCTATTTACTCACAACACTCATTCACAGCCATTCACAGTAGCCTTAATGTGCCAGTTACGCCAAGAATCCCCTGTAAAAACACTATCATGTTTTTATGCTGTAACAGTCTAAGATCATCATTATCCACATGTCCTAATTTGGTTATGATTTAAGTCATTTAAAAAAAAAATCTGACATGATGATGAATATATGATGATATATAAAATTAGAAAACAGATGTGCGAATAAATATCTGAAGAACATATACATACAAAAAGTAAGGTTAAGTTTACTGAGATGAGGTAAACGAGGAGGAGGATTTGATGATGACAGCATCCTGCAGGCTGTTCATATTTGCTTCTTAGATATTTTTGGATATTGTTGTTTGTTATTATTATTGTTGTTTGTCATGCCATAAGGATTACATAGTGCACTGCAATTACAACAATTGCAGTAGAATCAGACATCCTTTGTGTGTTTTTAAATGGTGCCCGGCGTCCCATCATTCCCTTCAGGTCACACTAACCCGCTCCTGGCTGCCTCTTAAATCTCAGGGTTAATGGAGGCTTTAGTTGAGATTCCCTAATAAACTGCCATGGCAATTAAAGGAGCATATTTTTAAGGCCTTCCCATGTTTCTTTAATTGTCTAGTTGTCTTTTGTTGGCGGGGGTGATTAACGGACTAAACGGGGCGAGTTGCTGATTTATAGGACAGGCCGTTTAGCAGAGGTGATCAATCAGGCCACCTAGTTAAGAAACACAGCGTTGTTGCTCATGCGCTATATGGACTTGAGATAAGGCGAAGGAACGGAGACGGGGAGACAGGCGTTTTGATAAGACGGCAGAATAGTCCTGCAATGCATGATGGACAACTTCATTCAAGAACTGCTTCTGCAGTGTGTGTCTGCAGATGAAGGCTGGAGATTATATGTTTTTTGAACTAGTGGGAACTGAGTCATAACACTGAATCATTTTGATAAGTATTCCGCTGAGCTACTATGCCGGGCACAAAGATCTAAGCTAAATAAATAATGCAAAGCAGCCAATAGGCTTTCAAACTATTTGTCTCCATTTCAGTCTGTGGATTATTTTTTTACATTTCTGAGGTAGACCTAAATTATCCTCCAGCGTTTTCAAACACGTATTGAACCTGCGTCTTAGTGTACAAAGCAAATCATCCATCAGCGAAAATATCAATGAAAACACATGGTATTACTGCCATACTACAGCACTGCCACCATGTGTACCTGAGAAGTACATGAAAATTAATTTAAAGGACAGTCTTGAGCACAGAAGGTGAGAAAGTCGACTAATAAATGCCACTGTCTACTTCTGACAACACTAACTAATGAAACATCAGGTCTGCATTTCGCTCTTATTAAAACTGAAGAGGACTAAACTAAACCGACATGGTGCCACTGCATCCGCAAAATGACACTGAAGGGCCATAGTCTGATCATCTTGGTGCCCACACATACACTATAAAAAAAATCCATCACAACCGTTGACTTGGCATTATCTTGGACTACTAGGGACATTGTTATGGTGATAGTGGGAGGTGGAAATGATACACACCATGCAAGGAACCAAAAAAAAAAATGCAAAGATCAATAGAGCTGGGCCCACACCTCAGTCAATTCTGCAAGTACTGATCAATAAGTACTGATTTTGCAGCCTAACTCAAGCACAAAAACGTGACATATACCCTGCACAGAAAATGTAATGGCCTTAATTAGCTCTGTTGGATTGAGAGTACTGCCAACAGGGAGGGTATTTTTAGCTACAGGAGCCAATAAGGGATGGCTGAGTGAGTGAGTGAGATTATCTAATAGCAAGTGAAAATCTGATAGCCAGCATGTAAAATGATTCATTAAAATCACAAATTATCATTCATAAAGGGCTGCTTTAGGTCTCAGTTTTTTTATTAAATCACAGAAAACCAACATATCGGTGACACCAGTCTTCCACATAGGAGCTACAAAGTGTTAGAATTACTGACAAAGCTATACACTGAATGCACTTTCATTTCCCCCTCTAGAGCCATGTGTTTTTCCAGCACAACACATCTTAAGTGAACGGTGTTTTCACAGGTCCCTGTAAAGTATGGATCACTGCGTATTTCACACGCATAACAGAGCTGTCACCTTACATATGGCCTTACCCCAGAAGAGGCGTCCTCTGCGTGCCAAATGAAAATGGCCAATGAATTGTCTCATAATCATCAGAGGAAAAAGGTCAAAGAGGAGGCAAACATACATTCTGAGGAACTGACTGAATATCATACACCCCTGCTATGTTTAGGGATCCCCGGAAAGAGGCTTTCATTTTTTTTCATGGGAAAGGAGGAAGTTATATAAAAAAGTGATACCTATAGCATATGGCTAAGAGCAAAAAAGAGGCACGAATAAATACAGTGAGGAGACAAAATAGGTAAACAGAGACATGGAGTGAGAACTGCACCAAGAGAGACAGTAAAACGGAGGCAGACAAAGAGGATACAAATCCAATAAAACAACGCAAAAAATAAGTGGTCTTGTTTTGTGTTTTTCATAGAATCTCTGCATCACACTTACATGTAAGCATTTCCATTCATATACAGTTCTTGTGTATATGAAGCTAATCTTTTTGATGACTAGTCTTGATTTTCAGCCTTAATGCTATAAATTTGAATTAGAGATACTGTGTCCATGTCAATGGCATGCAAGTCCTTTGTTCTGCACATTAATCATGTTACCACAAGGGTACAAACAGCGGCCATCAGGAAACTGAGCTGCTGTGAGCAAACAGCAACTGGTGGCGCCTCATTTAATTCCTATACAGTACTGACAGATATTTTGGATGGTTTTGTTAGATACTAAGATAGGAGTTAAAAAGCTAGAGAAATAATAAGGTGTTACAACGCAATTATACAATTTCAAACTGAAACTTAAAATGTTTATATTTGAAAGAAAAGAGGAGCAAATTAAACTTTTTGTATTTTAACGCCTTCATTTGGTCACATTCTACCACACTGTATCACTGACATGCCGACACTAAGAGCAGCAAAAAGAGCCAAGTAATGCCAAGGAAGATGTGGGAGTGAGGCTGACATGGTATTTGAAACAAGAAAGAAGAAGCAGTAACAGTTAAAAAAAAGTGAAAAACTATGAGGAGAAATATTGCAGAGCAAAAAAGAAGATGAAGAGAAAGAGAAAGTAGCAGATAAGTTAAGCTTTGTGAACTCTGAGAATCTGCACTGCTGACCACAGACAGTGCTGACTTTCCACAATGTTGGCAGCTGTCTCATTAGCCGCGTTAGAAATATTAGCCTGGGCTGATGAGCGACCTCTGTGAGCTAGGTGGCAATGGGTGACTGGCTGGGCGCTAATGGAGGAGTAACAGAACAAAGGAAGGGCAAAATCTGGAAGCAGGATAGACTGACAGACGGCTTTATCTCTGTCGAACTGCATTTCCCGAGGCTCCCTGAGTTTTTATTTCTTCTTTGTCTGCACCTGTTGGATATTTTTTTAGTGCCTCGCCATGAATCGCAGAAGAGGCACAGGGAGGGAATATCACCGGCCATCCAGCAGTGCACTTCAATTTCAGGCCAAAGATGAACAGCATTTCATGCTACCTACTTGTTGAGAGCAGGTCATAAAGGATTTCATTTTCAGCATGTTAAGCATTTATAAGATAGCAGGAAATAAGGTGGAGAGAGATGCAGCTGGATTTAGACTGGGAGTGTTGCACTTCTGGGCAGGGAGAACAGACAAATAGACCAAAAGGTGACTATTTTCTGTGCTAATAATGTTCTTTTAATTGGTTCAGGTATGCCACAAAAGCTTACATTTAACAGGCAGAAACAGAAGAATAAATGTGATGCAGACTATTAGGATTAGGATTAAAACTGGATTCCACAACATCTGTTACACAATACAGCTGGCGCATGTGAAGGCCTCCTGTTCTGCTGATTAACTTCTTACACGGGCATCCGAGGATGGCAGGTATGTGTTCCATCAACAGTCACTAATTAGACATCGTCAAAGGCTGATTGCAAAACTCTAATCCACTAGTTACTTTGATTAGACCTTGTGTACCCAGCTCCCATTTTGTATCTGCTTTCCATCCTTTTTATGCAGAGAACATTATCAGACTGAAGTCCTATGTATTTGTTGAAACATAATTAAATTGTCTGCTCTTTATAAAATATTATATTTAATATATTTAAAATCAGACCATTCATCACCAGTAACCTATGGTCGATATTTCAGTCACTGAAAATGAAACACGTGTGTATTTCTCCAGCTGCATCTCTAGGTGTTCATGACTATACTGACTTTTGCAGTAATGATATATCCTGTTAACATAACGTCATGTCGGCCAATTTGTCTAGATATGCATTTTACCCACGCATTTTACCTGATGGTTTTATTACTGACCAAATATGGCATTTTTTCAAGGGGTAATGTGTAATGTTTAAGCAGAAAACATATAGAAACACATCACATATAGAAAACTAATAGTTAATCCAACTTCTGAAAGCAGAATTAAACAGGGATCATAAGTTTTGTGTTTGAACTTGTTGCTCTGTGCAGCCATATGAAAATATAAGCTTCCTCCTGGGAGCAGGTCCTCTTTTTGTCTTCAGCCCATTACCAAATCTGCCACAGCTGGGAAAGCAGTGTTTTTAAAAGGAAGAGAGAGAACGCAGCATGATGGGCCATGACGGTTAACCCAACGACTAAAAAAGTGGGGGAACACGGTTTCAAGCTATTTTTGAATCACGCTGACAGTTTTCTGTGATTGGTGTTAGTAAAAGACAAGAAGTCATTATGAATGGCTTAATGCAGGCTGTTAGTCATCTGTTACAGGCGACACTGGCCATCATCTCTGGGCGCTGAATGTTGTCTGTCTGGCGGGGTCGCCTGGGTTGTTTAGCTTGTTTTACTTAGAGTTATTGTCTTAGTCCTGGGGATGGTGGCTTGGGTCAGCACAGAGGTCAGAGCTAGTGACAGGCAGCCAACAGGAAAGGCTACTGTCATTCTGAGGGTGTTCTTGAGTGATTGCCTACACAGTTGCACGGTTATCTGGTCCATTAGTTACTAGAAATGCTGTGGTATGTGTTGAAAGTCTTCCAAAAGTGATCCCACAACTACTCGGCTGTGCCAAGTCTATTTTGGTGCTTAACCACTGCAGAGCCACATTAATTATCACCAAAAAGCTTGAGCACGCAGAAAGACAGACACAATCAATGGCATTCAAAATCTGGTTGATTTTCAACATAAAACACCAAATGTGGGCTTGTCCTTCACATTATTACAGACAGGCCACAGACACACCGCTACGAACAAGGAGAGGGTCATGTGGGAAATCATGTACAGGCCTGGAGAGACAGGGGCTTAGGACAATGGCTAACTAGGATTACAGGGGGTTTTCAGGAACATCTAATGCCCCAGGAAGTGACTGTTATGTGTGGTTCCTGACACAGACCTGGGTCTGAACTCCGAGCATACTGTCACATTGCTGATTGGAAGACCTTAATTTCCTTCGAAATCGTGGAACTATTATCATTATCCATTATTTTCTTTTTATTTGCTCACTTCACACTTGACTTTCAAAAATGTATGATGCAATTTCTTAGAATTCGTGAAACTGTTTTGTCTGGCCGGTAGTATAATTGTTATACTACGCAGTATATTATACTATAATACACTGTGTAATTATGTTGATCGACAAAATGATGAAAATAGAGTCAGCTTGCGGCAAACTGTTCTCTACAAAGTTAAAAGTGAAGTACTGCAGTCAATAAGGAAAATCAGTAGAAAGATGCTGAAGTGAAAGGACAGATGGGATAAACAGGGAGGGGGGAAAAAAACACACAAACAGATCGAAAGGATAGGTTGCTCTATTATTTAGCAATTTCATACCACCACTTCCAAATTCTCTTTTAACTCCCAGCCAAGAAAAATTCAATAGTACTTATCACAACAAGTAAAGTGTCTTAACATCTACCCTTCCAGTGGGGAAAACACGACGGAAATACACACAAATAAGGCATGAAGATGTGTTATTACATTCTAAATGGTACCTAATGTATGAGGTAAAGATCTCAGAGTCTAATGTATGTGAGCCACATACAGATATGGCTCTCTATATGCACACGTGGAGGACGGGTTCTGGTAGGGGAAGAAATAATCAGATGTTGGACTAAAAAGTAACTGTTATGCAGTAAAACATCCTTAGGTGATGTTATACTTCAAATGTTTTGCTTCTATATGTGTGCAGAGAAATAATTTGCAAACCATTTCTCTGTAATTTCAGTGTTGCCTCTGCAGAAATAACCCCGACCAGATTGTGCGATTGAGTTTCTTCTAAATGTCTGCTTCAGTATTGTTATGAATGATCACATAGATTTATTGCTTTTGTCCCATTCTCACTTTAATATCAAAAGGCAAAGGCAGCTCTGAAGGCAAAAAGGGGTCCAACCTGGTACTAGCAAGGAGGATCTAATGACCGGTAACTGTAGCATATCAGAATTAGACCCCGTTCACACTGGGGAAACCCATCCAGCTAGAGCGGGATTCGGGCTGTATCCAGATGTATGTAAACAACCCTGGAACTACGACAGCTTTGCCAAGACTTTATTTTCGACATGGCTACAAAGGAATAAACTGCTTTTTGAACAGAAAAACGAAAGAACGAGCGACACGGGACGAAAAAACAAAACAAAAAAACAAGCACAACACATGTGCACACGCAGTCCTACCGCAGACTGAATGTACTCTGTATATTATGAGGCGCCACCTAGCAGTTTGGAGGACAACAAACAAGCCGGATTGAGCACGGACACAAGTGTGTGATTTGAAAATAAGTCTGAACATATCCAGCTTAAATCCGGATTCAATCCTATTCTAGCTGAATTGACTTTCTCCAGTGAACAGGGCCTTATAGAAGCATATTGTAAACGTATTACTGTCAACCTGCAAACCTCATCAAGTCCCCAAGTGTGATATGGAGCTATACAAAAGAAAAAGCTTGAGTTTCTCACACCTAAATCTCTCTAAAGCCTTCAATTTCAACACATTTCAAATGGTGGAGATTTGGTGGAGAGCCAGTATATACTGTACATTAGGGTAGTGAGGCAGAAAGTGCTAAGGGTGCAGCAGAGATAAAAAAAAAAAACAGCTGAGGGGTGGGGGGCTGTGATGACAGGGTGAGTGTATAGCAGCCAGTGCGGCATATCTATCAGCACTGAGCCAAGATGGATGGCTTAAACTGCAGATATTATTACAGCTAATGATTCACCTCAAGTGGCCATTACTCTGCTACGATCTGTCGCGCCCGCCTTTTTTTTTAAAAAAAATGAGGAGCTGAAAAGTGAAAGAAGCTAGAAACTGGGAATAACTGTGTGTGTGTGAGAAGATGAGTAGGGATCTCTATAGTAATATGTATGTGCATCGGAAGGGAAGGGATGAGAGAGCAACTTTCTATTCATGTCTGCCACAGTCTGACCCGTCAGTGAAAATACTATTTCTGTCCCTTGAATTGGATAGAGGGAATGTCTCAGGCATAGTAAAGAAAAAGAGGTTCACTGTCAAAGAATGGGGACAGAATAAACTTTAGAATTGAGATTTATTACTAATTAAAAGGACAAGAGCCGCGTACGAGATAATTATTTTTTATCTTGTCTGGTGCTATAGTGCAGATCGAGAACTGCTGTTTTTTGTTTTTTTTTCTGACAAAGGCACGATCGCATCAAGTGAATAGCTGAGACACATACCAAGATGGCATGAAAGGCTTCAGCTTTTGTTATTAGATTTTGGAATACAATGCATAATATGAATGTATGGTTTAAAAAGAAAACATCTAGAGTTCACTGACACAAGAATCATGAAATTCGAATGAGGCAGCTGAGTGACTGAAGGCTTCTTAAGAACAAATCATGTGTCATAAGAAGAATCATTTGTCTTTCTTAAGATTAGTCCACATTCATAATTCAGTTTGCAGTTTCCAGCCACCTGCATGCAAGGACTCAGGCTGTATGTAGTGGATGATGGATTTTATGTTTCAGGTTGTCCATCTATCATATTTGCAATATTTCAGTAATGTCCTCTAAGGTATTTTTTTCATAATGTTGTACACATGATAATTTAATATCAAGGATGATCTGATTTGAATTTGCAAGTGGTCAAGTCAGTCAAATTGCAAAAAACTAGTAAAAATATCACCTAACGTCATGCATCTCTATATATATATTATATTGGCCCAGGCAGGCAGACATAAGATGCAGTTTGGTTGTCTTTATGCAAAAAAGCCCAAAATGAGCCATTAAAAACAATCAAAACTCTAAAGAGAGGTTACAAAGGGAGACAAGGTATGTGTTACCTAGGATAAAAAAAAACCCCTATGTTCAATCTCTGTACTAGGTCAACTGTACTAGGAGGGCAAACCTACTTTTTTCTCTTATTTGTGATGTTGCATATATCAATTTCCGAGAAAGCCATTAGGTAGAGTACACATCTGTCCCAGTCTAGCAGTGCAAATGAGATATGTATGGAATTTGCAAGAGATGCTGATTACTGATGGTCTTACATGAAACTGACTTTCTGTGTCCAAAGCGAACACTCTGAAAAGGGTTTTGATTGTAGTTATCAATCAGTTTATATTGGTGCCGCATATTGGTTTCACCTCACTGCAACTAACTGGTCTATATGAAAAACGGAAGTTATTGCTTTATGCAAAGTGCAAATATTATTATTATCATTAGTGTGGAGGGTGTGGGACCTTCAAAAAAAGACAGGTTCGTTTTTTTTGTTGTTACCTGGTAGCTGGAAGTGTGCTGACTCTGGTGAAAAAAACTGAAGGCTCGACATCAACATGGACGCCCAGAGACAGCTCCCTGTAGTATCCCTCTACTTTGCCTGCTCCCCCGGAGTACTTGAAGTTCAGCACAGCTTCCAAAGTCTGCGAAAGAACAAAAGGAAGGAAATAAATATAGATGAAGTTGGTTAAACAGCACTGACTTGAAGGGCTGATGATGATTCAGCCAAAAAAACACACAATGATCCATTGCTAGTGTTCAAAGGAATTTCGGTAAGGAAGACAGAGTGAGATTGTGGTCAAAGGTCAGCAACTGGCCAGCACAGTGTGTCCTGACATCCTATCAGCAAATCTGGGTTTATATTTAAGATCGATGCAATCATAACTGCACCAAAGAGCAGCTATTGTGCTGCTTAATGAAATGGAAGCGTGATGGTGACAGAGTCTGTTTTGGGGGGGTGGGGGACTCGTTGGCTGTGCTCCACAGTAATAGTGTATGGAAGTGGACAAACAGAATTGCTCACAGGCATTCTGTAGACTAAGAAAGGAGAGGGGAGGCGGCTCAGGACAAGCAGCCAAGTGGGCAAAGGATGGGGAAAATTAAAAGTGGCAGTTTATGGTGAGGGAGCACTAGCTGACTCAGGTGATGGGGCTGAAGCAGGGCAAAAGGAGCATCCAAGGTCCTGCTTTTCTTCCTATACAGCATATATCATCTCTCCACATATTGCTGATGGAGGCACTGGCTGGGTCTTTCCAGAACAAATTTCACTGATTCCTTGATTATTTTCAGTCTTTTTAGGGCGGTGGGAGCCAAAGTGGAGTGATTCTGAGGCTGCTGGCTAGACGTCTGGCCTATTACAACATAATGGCAGGAGCACAGCACTCTGATGACAACATTAAACTAAATTATTGTCATTGTTGACCAAGCACTTATGGGCTTTATTCCACATGCTCACACTGTACATATAATATATATGATTTCTTCCTTACTGGAAGGATGTCCATGTTGCCTAAAGGATGGAACCTGCTGACTTTAGCACCATATGGTTTTTTTTAAATTTTGGGTATTTCAGAAATGTCTGCAAAACTACTGGATAGATTTTCATGAAGCTTGACATTCATATGGCCCAGGGGATGAATTCTGATAATTCCTTTTTCTGTTTTTCTGAATAGTTCCTGTGAGAGGAGTTGACCATCGCCATATTGGCAGCGCAATAGTCCCCACCTAAGAGGAGGTAAAGCATGTGTGGAGATGAGGTGGGTGGGCAGTCATGAAAGCAAATCAAACTCAGCTGTCAATCAAAGCAGTCATGCCCATAACAATGCAGAAAGTTAGCCTACTGAAGTGCTAAATTAAATTAGTATATGACATGTCCTGTGCAGGCTCCACTGTCAGTATAGAGATGCACACAAATCCTTGATTAAATGTTCCATCGTGACTTAATTCTGTTTTATGCATTCAGTTGCTTCACATTGCTCTGCTACTAAGAAGATCAAAATGCAAAAACACACACATTTACATAATCACCTGAAAGAACAACAAACACTTGCTGTGGCACTTTCTTCATTGTATTGCTATTAACACATATAAAACAGTTAACATGAATTTATCTTCACAGAAAATGTTATGAATTCTCCATCAGTGGTTTTAATGCTCCGGCTGATCAGTCACTGTATACCATTAATCACAGTAAAGTGAAGAAGAAGTAGGAAAAAGCAGAAGACATGATGATGTCACATAGCGGTTCACTCAAATGTAAGGAAGCAGGCATCTCAACATGGTCTGGTGTGAAGCTTTCAGGGCCTACTGCCATTTTGAAATGTTTTGTTCTCACTTCCTGGTTGCTGTTACACATCGCGCAACTGTCGCAAAAAAAAAAGCAGGAAGCTAGATTCTTCCACTACTTCCATCATGCAGCTCTACAGTGTAAGAAACACCTTGGGAAATAATTTTATTGTCAACATCAATTATTCATTAGATCCCTAATTGCTTATTATATAGTTAGTAGACATAATGGTCAACTAACAAGCCGCTGTGTTAATAGTGGAAGTGGATGGCACACGAGGTCAAAAAAGCGCAACCAACCTGATACCGCAGGGAGCTATGTCCCGTGGAGATTCTGAAATAACCAATTAATGCCTTAGGCCGCCTGCTTGCTAAAAGCTAACAGACAAACATACACAAACACATATGTGGCTAAGGACCCTCTCCCCAGGAGCATGCTAGTTAACAGAAGGGGAAGACTGCCCTCATGTTGAAACACTAAACACAGCAAGCTTAAAGTTCTGATATGCTCTTTGACTTATTTTTCCCCTGAGGGGAGCTAATGAGGGACAAACTCATGCTGCTCTGGTAACACAACGAAAAGAACAGCACATTGATACAAATCTCATTTAAATTGACTGATGAGGAACAGGTTTTTTTTAAGCAGAGACACTGGTTGGAGGCAATTTCAATTACAGTTTGTAATTTCTCTGCTTTCTATGTTTTCCTACAGCTTGTTAAAATAATAATATGATGTTATTTTACATTTTAGTTATCATCATGAGAAGATAAAACCAACGCATTAAATAGCCACAACATGTTAACCACAGCCACTGGGGGCATATTTGCATCCAATATGGTGTCACAGTTTTAATTAATGGTGAGAGCAGACAAAAAAAAATGTAACTCATTTCTCATCTGAGCCAACAAGTGCTGTGTGACATGCAACTGTGTGATCTTGTGGCTGCCTGTGTGGTGCTAATGGCCTCAACATGAGCCTCTTGAGGTGGCAGCGATTGTCTCTGCAACACTTCACTGTGGGTACCCAGATTTTCTTTTGAGACCGTGGCCGAATCCTTGAGCTCCTCCTTCCTTCGATCCTCTTTTTCTGCTCCCTGCCCCTCCCATAAGACCCTATTTCACTCACACTGGGCTAAAAATATGTGCTGCTGTAACGAGCTGCGAGAAAGGAGAAATTAGGCTGATGTGCAGTACCTTTACATGCACAAATATAATGTGTTCAAGGAGGATCACCGTTTTATATTTCAGGTAGCCAACAAGCACATTATAATAAATGAAATTAACTCATTTGTTGAAATACAACAGAGGCACCTAAATCCTTCCTATGGATGGCAAGAAAACTGTGTATTTGTTTATTTAAATAATTATTTTTTTGTGGAAATAAATAAATAAAATAATAATCAGTATAAGATTTCATCTGCATCAACAGTTGTCTTGACTGTTTGACATAAAAGATGAGCATTTCTTTATTCTGAATTTCTAAATAAGAGCAGAATAAGGTTGAGTTTTTTCATATGTCCGAAACAAAGGCAAAATGGGATAAAATCTGGTCTGCGGGCCCCAAATAGGGCAACCCTATGACAGAAAACATGAAAAGCTAATACTATTAACGATAAAGAACCAATCCTGAATGCACGAAAGTCCTTACATGGGCAATATACAACTGTGAGCCTTTAAAATTTATGTCCTGTAAGCAAAAAGTAGCACAGATTCCGACAAACCTGTTACATTCATGTCAATTAGCTATGATTTAATACAATCCAGAAAAAAATGATTCTAAAATCATCCTTCTGCTTCTGAAGTGCTGTTGGAAATTTGGTCACATTTTGAAAATTATAATTATTGACAGATCCAAAACAACTGCACACAGTAAGGTCTGGCTGTGTGAGACTATTGTAATCATGGCCACTGATAATTAAAAGTACAGAATCTGTTTTCACTGCCCTTTGTTTTATCATCACTCCTTCACTTATTCAATCTACTGCTAAGCATTCCAGACATCTCATGGATGGCAGACTGGCTTATACCTTAAATGCCATCACTTTTTTGCTCTGTCACAACAAAGCCTCAGAAGACTATCCATCACTTTTGTCTACACAAACGCACAATTTGTTTGACAATGGAGGTGCACACTGAATGTCACACACAGCATTCTTACTCCTACACATGATGGGTGAAAAAAAAAACTGAAGAAATGCTCAAGGCTTTTTGAATGACTTGGCACTGAGATAAAGATCCTGACACGTCTTGCTGAGGAGATTATGGCATGGCCACATCTTCCCTGACAGGAATACTAAGATAAAGCATCACAGTGACAGGTAGGCAGGGGCTCTCAAAATTGCACAAGTGAAAAGAGTATAGCGCTGACGCCTCGTTGCCAGTCAGGCGATGTTGTGGTGTTTCTTAAAGCACTTGAAACTTACTCATTGGCTGCCTTACTGAGAACTACACGAGAAAATCAATATCAATTTAATATTCTGAATACAAAGTCTTGACAGCTGAGCTTTATCTTTTGTTCAAAACAAATCTATGCCTGTTTAAACTTACACTACATGCATTGTTACCTGAACAACACAAAAAAATACAGGGGAGCAAGCAAAGAAAAAGCATTCCTGATTCCATGATGTCACCTATCGTTTCGGAGGAACTGTAAGGTTCTGACTGTTGCTATGTTGCCATTGGCTTAGCCCACCTAAACTGTCAATTCGGGCAGCCAAGGAGGCAGTAAACCCATGCTGTGAGTCAGCAAAAACTCGCCACTCAAAGTGGTCACATGAAAATTTTAACTGAATATTAAGTCTTACTACTAAATAAATAAATAAACACCCAGAGGCCACAAGGGGTCACTGCAGTTCCTGGCTGCTTTAGAAGAAGCCAGAAGAAACAATTGAAACACAACAAGGCTGGTGGAGACCATCCAGAAACTGAGCTGCTGAGAGAAAGCAGTGACGGATGGTGCCCTTCCTAAAATACTAACCTGGGGAGCCTGTGTGGTTCCCAGTGTGCAAATATGTTTTACTTATTATTTGGAAAGCCATACAATGAATATTTATTTATATATATTATTTATATTTATTTAATATTTGCATAAGATTAGATTTAATACTTCCTGGCAGATGTAGACTTTACAATAATACTTGGGCAAGCAGGGATAACTGACCAAAATGACCATCTACTACAGAGACGGCTGGGAATGTGCTTTTGAAAGAAAAAAAAAACAGAACAGAACATATCAACCTACCTGCAACATTTTGCAGCTCTGGTTGTGGAATAATGTCAATGCATAGATGGAGTGAATGTCTGTTTTTTGAGTGAAACTGACTTGTAATGGCAGTAATGGCAGACACAAAAAAACAGAATTCTACCACATAATGCTCACTACCTCACCAAAAGCAACAGGAAAAAGCTCTGACGTGAAACATCATTACTTTTCAGCAGGCGGCAAAATTGGAAATAGCATAAAGCTCCTGTTTATGGAAGAAACTCATCCAACACCCATTTCTTTGTCTCTGTCCTGCAAACATTTATTTTCTGACCTTAATTTAAAGAAAATGTTTTACTCACTATACACATCAGGTGGTACACAGAGGCTTAGAGTGCAACCTGAAATTAAAGTCTGTGTGCCTAATTGCCCTTAAAATGAGGCTTGAACCCTGCTAAGGTTGCATCGGCCTATAGCAGAATGGATGTGAGCATGCAGGAAGTCAGTTCAGATATTTCGTCGCCTGATGGCCCAGGTCTCTGCAGGACAACTGAGAAACCACCTGAGGGCATTCATCAGTTGCAGTGTGAGCATTTGGAGCTGCCTCTTACATGCTTACCTAGGTGTCAATCACTGAGCCAATCAGTTGGCCAGCCCGGGCTTTCAACAGGAGAAACAACTAGGAGTTAAACAGCACTCTCAACATAGCTGAAGTGAATTACAAATCATTTACTGGGCAAGTTGTCGGACGTCTCCGCAACTAAAACCTGATGTGCTGCATTTTACCGGAGGCATTCTCAAAGTTGATGCAACACACTGGCAACAATATATGAGCAGATATGATCCTTTAATACAAAGCTTATCGATGTATGAGATCAACCCTCTTTTGGCTCTGTCTAGCCTTCCAAGAGGCAATATCAAGCAATGTGTGGCCTTGCAGCAGCTTGACATTATCATGTTTTCTGCGGTGCTTGTCGGCAATTGATGATTCATGAGAGAACGAGGGCAGGAGGCTGATAAGAGTGACTGTGTTCTCTATCGGTCCCACGTGTAATGACTTAGCAATAATTGCTGGATGATGAGGAGCAAGGGTGCTTGGAACAAGTCTATGCTGATGCTGACAGCTGATGAGGGTTAGAGCATCTAACACTGTTCGGTAACAACCGCCAGGCTGCATGGGGACCAAAATAGCTGACACTGCTGACAGGAAAAGGAAGTTTGTTTTTTTTTTTCTGGAGAGGACCCAGTGAAGCACAGGAGTTTGAATTGCATGGTATAATCACTTCACCAGCTCCCCTAAAACCTCCCCGAAAACCAAAAAAGCCTATCTGGAACAACCCTGAGCCGGTCCATTTAATGATGGTCCTGACATTTCTGCCCGCGGCGTTTATAATGTCACGCTCTGCACCCCCTCACAGTTAGGGTTTGCCTCTGATGTAGCAATTAGGATGGGAGACATTTTAAAGAGTGGCTGAGCAACCTGCCCAGCTATGAGGAATGTGTGACGAAGGGGGTTAAGGGATGTCATGCTCAACTTATTATAGGAGGTGAAGGATAGTGAAGAATATCGCCACAAAATGTAAAGAGTGTCATACAACAAATTCCCTGCAGCTGCTGCATCAGAGCTGTTTCTGTGAAATAGCAGGAGAAAGGACACAAACATGAAACTCAGCTGATGTGAAGCTTTGATTAAAATATCACCTACTTCTGATCATGAAGTTGCTGGTGACCAATCTGTACGACACTGATTGTGTCTGACAAGCACAAAGTCGTGCATCCATACTACTATTAATACTACCAGGAGATGACAATTAAAACTTGACACTTAAAGATGACGAAAAGGCTCCAACTATCAGCACAATAAATCCAAACGGTCTAGACAGAGGCCACCTGTGCACACATGTCTCATTGCTTATGATTAAAAGTGGAGCGAGTGCCTGCACTGCGGTGTCCTGTTTGAATTTGTGACAGGAGATTAGAATCTAATTTGACTACTAGATGGGAGGAATTCCCTGAAGAGATTCATTCCTGATGACAGATCTACAAGCGAAACCTTCAAATGCGTTTCACTCCCGGCCACATTCCCCGTTAGTTGTCATTACGAGATGAAATATCCACCTGAAGTTTTTAGATGTACTCTACACTTGAGTATTCCTTTTTGAATGTTTTGTTATGATTTAGTATGATGCTTTTAATCATCTGCAGACAGTTTGTTGGAACAAATACAAGGCCATTTAATAATGTACTCTCTCAGCTACTTTATTATTAGGTCGACTTGTTAACCTTCTCTTTAATGTAAAACCTAATCAGACAATCGCATGACAGCAATTCAGTGCATTTATTCAAGTAGACATTGTGAAGATGACCTGTTGCCAGTCCCTAAACATTTGAGTGACAGGTGCCTTCTCCATCCACCAGGTTCTTATGTGCTGCACCCGTCCTTTGCCCATGTTTGGATTAAACTGGCAGTCACAGAACTCAAAACTGCTCTTGCTCCATTGGTGCATATTGTTGCTAAAAGAACAGACACCAGCCTTAAAAAAATAATGAAAATATAATAGATATATACACCCATACGATAAAAATGGCTATACCTTCAGCGAGGACTATCTATTGATTGAACAGATCAATAGAGCACCGCATACTCATTGCTCCTCATATCTCTGCTTTGGCTGCTGGTGGGTGTCATTGTCATTACACATATCTAAATGGAAAAAAGTTTAATTAATTCTATGGAATTTTTTTTTTGCTCATTACCTCCCTTTACAGACACCTGTAGGTCACATGTTTGTGTTCCATCCCAATCTGAATGATACCCAGTTCTTACATCACATCCACTGGGCAGACATCAACAGGCACTTGGATTTATTATTCAACACACTTCCCTATATCTGCTGATCAAAATCAGCCTCATGATGCTGAGGACACAAGAGCCCATGCAAGTCACTTAAAGCTTTTGTCCCCTCTTTAGCTCACCAAGACCCTCTCAGGACTGTCCGTTCCCTCTAATCCTATCTCTCTGCATTCTAATTTGACAACACCAGGTTACCGGGGAAACGGCTGCATGCTGCTTGTACAAATATTTAAAACCACAACTCCCTGGGTGGTAACAGCACCAGGGTCATGACTATCCTACATTATCAGAGCCTTAGCATAACCTGACAATGTGAATTCTGATGTGTAACACCAGCACACAACATGCAGAAGATTCACAATGTGAACATTTATCTGAGATGACTAAACAAATAACACTAAAACTTGTGTGAATTTGTTGTCTAAACAGCCAATAAGCACCAATAATTTGCATTACCAACAGCTTTACAATAAAACATTAAGCTAATAACTGTGAAATACAGTCAACAAAAGCTCAATCTCAAGCCAACAGAGAAAACGAGGGGCATATTTTTGTTCTATTACCCCATTAGTATCTTATAACAATTCCTCTCTTCTCTTTAAAGCTGGCCATTAGAATCTGTATAAGGCAGCCTGTGCAGATTTCAAAAGATAACACTGAAAGATACCAAAACCTTATCTGTGTCCGCAATGTGTTATAAAGGCTTCTGCTACATCTACCAAATCTTTTTAAACTCCTCCTAAAACCCCTGCAGTTACAGAAACCACAAAAATGATGAAATACCCATTTTTTCCTTGTGTACTTGATCAGGTTAGGGTTATTAATTATTTAAAGGGTTAATTTTTCATTCACAAACACAGACATTGAGCCTGAGCTAGCCCTAGCTCTGTTAGCTGGTGATGAAGGAGGGACATCCACAGTCCATGAATATTATGGAGAAATATTAAATATAAAAGAGGCCACAGCTCAACACTTGATACAGCTTTTAATAATAATATTAATTTATTATAATAGTTTCCTTTCATTTTTTTCATAAAACTCTCTGTGCTCGCAGTTCTTCTAAGACAACAAAAAATTACTGTTGCAAAGTGATCTTAATTTCACTCCTAGTGGCTTTCAATCTACTGGATATCCTCAGCTTTGGCTACTTTTAATAGTGTTAGTGGTTGATAAGCACACACAAAGAAAACCCAGGTGTGTCTGCTGAATAATTTGATTTATTTTCTCAGAATTGACTAATTCATTTATATATGGTTGAATCTAATTATAGGCTGTGTGTCATGAAAGGGAAGGAAAGAGGATGAACAGCAGCACTAAATTTTGTCAAGGGGGGAGAGTGGCATCTGTCCGAGATAAAGAGCGGCTAATGCGCACACAAACACTTCTGTGTTCGTGTGTGAGCAGAAGTAACCCAACATGTACCTCAGACACGAAACGGCTGCTCTTTTATGTAATCCTGTGGTCCGGCGCAGGTGTCATTCCATTTACAAGCTGGAGGGACTACAAGGAGAAGAAACCTCTCATCACCCCTTGGCCCTGCTACTGTTCTTATAGTATATCAGCAGCCAGTCAACCACAGAGATGTGAAGTCAGCTTCAAAGATAGGAAAATCAGAGCTGTGAGGCAGGATCTCTAGAGATTGAAAAAAAAAATATATAAATTGCCTGGCAACACATGAGCAAACGCGCTTATATTACTACACACAAATCTCTATCTCTGACAATGACTTGAAAAAAAGCAGGTGCGCTTGCTGGATGGTGAAGCATGCTGGTATACAAACACGCTGTGGAGGGTGACTGTGGTGCAGCCAAAGGTGATCTGATCGACACCGGTTCAGTCGACAGCCATATGGAGCCATGCTTGGCCTGGCTTACTGGATTTCACACATGGATTCAAGTCCAGTGAGCATGATGAAATGCTTGATTCTCTGCTAATTTCACCCACCAGGCTTGCATACAGCAGCAATTTCACACACACAGAGCCAACAAACGTCACGTCTACTGTGACCTTCCGGGGCTGGGACTAAATTTACTTGATCTGATTCTTGATCTGAAATGACTCATACTTATGTTTAAGATGGATGACTAGGGCAGAGCATATGGATGTATTGACCCAATACAGATGCAGACAACATAAGGAAGCTGGAGAGGTGGATGGTGGCACAAATCCTGGACTCTAGAGTTGTGAACGCTGTTACTTAATGTTAGTTAACACCACTTCCATTCTGTTTCCACTTGCATTTTTTGGCATTAAACACTATTGGTTAAGATGTGGCACTGGCGTTTTGCACAACAGGAAGCTTCTACATTAAAAACTAATGAAGGTTTGTTTGTAGATTAGGCTAACTGTTAAAACTTGCTATTAGGAATGAATGTGAAGGGTTAATTATCAACTTACACTTTAACTCTTCAACTCTCCCACAAGCCTAAATATTAGATTAGCATGCTTCACTACCAATATTATCACCGGCATCAGCTCCAGAGACAGTATCATGCTAAACCTATAGTCCTAATCCCTAATCCCAGTCCTGAATAGGATGTAAATAAAGCTATAATCTGACAATATGATATTTGTTAGAGGTTTGATTTTAAGTATACTTATATATTTTCAGTAGAGCTACACAAAAGTGTCTGTAGATTAGTCAAGTTTTGCATTTAAATCAAATGACATATGTTTGTATTTATTTTCTCTCTGTGTGTGTGTGTGTGTGTGTGTGTGTGTGTACTCAACCCTATGACATACTAGATACATACGTAAGAATTCAAACGCCAAAGTTTAAATCTCTTTGGTTTCTGAATTCCAAAGCGCAGCGGAGCAAACCTGTCCACCTACTGTTGCAGCTAATAAAATGCTGCCTGGGAGCCCAGACAGAGCTGTGCATTTTACATGAATGGTAATAAGGAAGACGAATACAAAACTCAAGATGTCCCTGAGGACAGTGTCTTAATGGAGATCATTTGGCCATCAGTTAGAGACAGGAGGCCCGTGGTGCCACATCACACCGATGAAGCAGCGACAGGTCATCAGGGACAAGATGTACAGCGCTTACTTGTCTTCTCTGTGCGAGCACAGTCAGCAGGCGGGAGCTAAATGCTAAATAAAAGGACTCATGTTGTTCCCCCCTCCTTTCCCCTGCCTGTTCCAGTGATGGTTCAGAAATTTGCCATAAAGTGGTGTGCTGACTTGCAGCCAGCTCTCTTGACGGCGAGGCTTGGCCTCCAGGTTTGCTGGCTCTCAAAGGAAATCAAGCACGGCCTTCCACAATTTGCTCAAATATGAACTGTTTTCATGTGAGCGACTCTTAGAGAGTTTAATTTGATGAGCCACGTAGACCCAGCAGCCAGGAAACGCTAATAATCAAAAGCAAAACACCAGCCTCACATGTAAATCCTATCATGCAACATTTACAATATTTTTCATTCATTTTATGACCCTAATGACAAGGCTTTCTGAGGAAAAAAAAAAACAAAACATTATTATATTTGGGCTTATTAAACTAGTACCTAGGGATGAAAGAGCCTGCAGCAGGGATTGCTGTACCTCTGTCGGAGTGTGGAACAGATGCAAGGCCTGCTGAGACAATGGACGCAACCAGCATCTTCTTCTCTTATGAGTGTCTCACAGACAAGCGATTAAAAAAGGAAAGTCTGTAAATCCCTGCAGGTTATCATATCAGAATCTGCTTCTCAGGGACACATCTTCCACCCCTCCACCCACCCCCACCAACCCAAACCGCATCCATCTTCCCATTTCTCCTCACTCATGTTTCCTCCTGTCATCTATCACCCAGGCACGGGAGATGTGCTTTAAGTTGTTGCAGCCTGGAGACAACAGGCAGTTGCAGTTTTTTGATAAAAAAAAATAAAAATAATAAAAATCAAGGCATGAGGGGCACAGCTATAACTTCATATCCCCAATCAGCAAGAACTGCGTAGGTAAATTAAGCACTGGGAGATTAAACAGCTCGTAGGAATAAAAATGTTGGCAAACACACAGCAGCCGCAGTGGTGCAGGATGAGTCGACTTTCTGTGTGCACCTTATGATGATTGCAGCTTTTGATTAGTCTTAACTAAAACACATTGCTCCCGTCTCCACACAGCCACCTCCAGGCAAAGACACTAAACTTTCAAAAAAAACCTGACGCTTAAATCTAAAAATAGACACAGATTGACAGATAGCTGCATGCAACACATCCCGGAGGATGCACGGGATATTTAGCCATTTGTTGTCCACCCCACCCAGGGCCTCAGTGGAGACGTTATTTTAATATCTTTTACTGTTAAAGCTGCTTGTCAAAAAAAGGAGGAGGTTTGAGAGAAGAGAAGCAACTCTGTGATAGAGAAGTGTACTGAGGTGACCTCAGTGAAACTTTTGGAAGGGCTTTATTTCTCTGAGTAGATGCCTGGCAGGTGGGAGAAAGTCACACCACGCTAAAAATACAGGAGGGATACTGGTGCAACAGCCTGTCCAGAAAAAAACCTGTTAAGTGTCTTTGTTGCAGTGAAATTTTGTTCAGCCTCGAGGCACACATCCATCACTAGTCCACGTATACAAGAAGCCTAATTATATGCTAACTGTGTTATAGCTTTTAGCTCAACCTGCCTCTGTGTGTGTGTGTGTGTGTGTGTGTGTATCTCAAAGCCGAATAAAATGCTGTTAATAAAATGCTCTTGGCTTGTTTACAGCTGAAGTGAGCTACAGCATCAATAGCAGCAAGGTCCAACAAAGTAGAGTTCATTATGGGGGGTGTAGCACAGATTATATAAATCAGACACTCCTGAAATAATAGGGTGACAACTGCAATTTAAGCCAGAAACAACACAAGTTGCTCTAACTTAGCACATTTATTAGCTACTCTATAGTCAGCATCAGCAATGCAATCGATATAGAACATCCTTTAAAAATCAATGCCCAAAGTGGCGTTAAACTGAACATGAAGTTGGTGGTGAAACAAGAGGGGGAAAGAAAAAGAAGGAGCAGATTTAATCCTGAGCTAAGAAAAAGAAAATCATTTGGTTGTTCAGCTGGAGTTTCACACTTGGGCAGACAGCTGTGGCAGTTATAAATATCTGTATCATGAGCTGGGATCTGTATCTGTGAAAAGAGCTGAACTGCTATCGGCAGGGCCAGGCTTCTAAAAATAGCAGGCTGGCTGGCAGGGAGGCAGGCAGCCGACTCTGCCTCTGTCTCCACTGGATTTGATTAGCCCTGAAGAAGCTCTGCCCGCCCACCGACCCCAACAACCCCCCCACCCACCCCAACAACCCCCCCAGCTACACTCACCCGACACACTCTGTGTGCATCTGTGTGCTTGCGTGTGTGTGGCAGCATATCTCGAGGCATTGTCCTTCTCTTGCTGCACACATCCAGACACACTGTTCATTGTTACAAAAATGCTTACGTTGGCTTTTCCCAAGTGTGATACAGTTTTCCATCTTGCCAGTATATTTAAGATTAATATCGAGGTATATATGCTTACACACAATCTAAAAACAAACAAAACCTTGTCAAATTGTGACACTGCAAATGTGTGCGATTGCTGATGTTTGGACACATTCAAACACAATCTTCTCTTAGAAATAAGCCCTTAATGTCTATATAAGGACTGAGTCCCCTCCAAGAGAGACTGCCATGCTGTGCTGCCATGTTTCTACACTAGCCCAAAGATGACACGTTCAAGTGGTGACAACCACAAGTCTTTCCACATGCTTGGAAAAAGTCTCTCACACAATCAAACTGGGCATTTCTCATTCCCACTTTGATCGGCAGACATGGAAACATGATACTTGAGTGGACATGCCAGTTTTTGACCAGTGAATTCCATCTGTCTCCTCTCAAGCAGTGCTAAACATTGCTACCATTTGGCAGTATTCATATTTGAATTGAGACCTGTACCTGGGCCAGTATCATTTTTTTGGTCGCTGTCATTGCTATTGTGATTGCCAACACCAGTATATATGTTCAGGTTATGTGATCTGTGCTCTGTAATCAGCTAAAAGGAACTAAGCAATATTAGCATATCAGATATTTGCAAAAAAAAAAATCAAGATATTCTGCATTGCAGATGTATTTTATACAGTAGTTACCTGCCAGTCTCCTATGTAAACACAAAATATGAACAATATAGTAAGATTTTGAGCATGACAAAACAGAAATTATAGTTTTTACTGGAAAACCTCCGAGCACCTAATCCACTTTGAAAGCCCCCGTCAAATGCATTGCTTCAGAGTCCACTGCAGTAATATCTTACAAATGACCACCTAAAATGAGACCATTTCATTTCATATTTGGCTGGGTGAAGAGGTACAAGTCATATAGAAAATTGTGCTCTCTGAGACCCCAGGTGCTGGCAGGAGGAAGCCCAGTAAAAGCCTCCTTCCTCTCTCTCTCTCTCTCTCTCTCTCTCTCTCTCTCTCTCTCTCTCTCTCTCAGACTGCTTGCCTCAGAGAAACATGTGCATCTACAGCCTAACAGCAATCTCTATATTGCAGTAATGTAGCATTACTAACAGGAGAGTAAAACTGCACTAGGTGCAGCTTCACAGCGCCGAGGACATTTGGTGTTTTGAAGATAATCGCACGGCATGTCTGAGAGGTCTGCCTATTTCTGTATCATAGCTTCCCTTGAAGTGCCCCCCATGACACCCAGGGTCCACTGTAGATAGGTTCACAGGAGGGCTAAGTGAATGAGAAGGACTGCACACCAGCCAAGCAATACAGTGAGTCATGGGCAATCACAAAAGTGAGATTACTGTATCCCCTTCTTTTCTCTGTCACTCCATGTCTGTCACTCAAATCACCTCTCACATAAATCCTCTGCAGATGGAAGTTGGAGGTCCAAATCCCCATAACACTCTGCTCTAGGCACGCGCACGGACACTCCACTGGGAGCTATTAACGATACAACAGAGACAAGAAAACTGTGATGGAGCTTGAGGAGGCGATGCACTCCAAACTGAGGACAGGCAGGTTAAAATGCGACAGAAAGCTGCAGTGATGAGGTGAGACGAGTAATTTGCAGCGTCAAAGAAACCAACTTATGAGGTGCCCTCACTATCCCACGACGTGAGTCATCGAAAACATATGTGTAAATAATCAACAAAAAAAAAAACAACCCAACCTCCTTCGCACATTTTTCAAGCCCACGGGCATGCACAGTTTGGTGGGAGGACTGAAAAATGGTGGCTAAGATTGAGCGATGAAAGGTCAGTGAGATAAACATGTTGACTCCTCCTGTGCTGATTACAGATCAGTCATGATTGATTGCACTTACTCATAGTCTGCAAGTGTGCATGCCAAGAAATGCAAGTGCCAAGTAGCATACATTTACAGCTATACACAGGAAAAAAAATATATATATATAGGTGGTGGGAACTAATTCACACTTAATTGACCTACCTAACATTAAGATATAGAGGGAACACCAAGCTGAGCTGCCATCATGCACACACATGCTGACAAATTAACTTTCCTATAACACAAGCAAATAGGCGCTCAAACATATGCACAGACATATCTCAACCAGAAGGCTAGAAAAGATCATGCAATGTCTCCAAACAAATTCTGCACTTCTCTGATAGAAACTATACTGCTTTGTAATGTGGGTTGAAGAACCAACAAATAACGGCATATGGAAGCAAGATGCTGCTGGCACTTATGTCTAAATGGCTTTCCAGAAACAACCAAGTTACCAGAAAAGAACACTGACGTTGGACAATCGCATAAAATAAACACAGATTGTGTTTAACGTTTATAGTGTCTAGTGCCACAAAACTGGCCATGGTAACCACAGTATGCGTACAGGAAATATTGTAAATAATGATCAGGCTTAGATTCTGGTTTTCTCAGTGAAAGTACTACACAACTGATTCCACTCGAGCCATCCACAATCCAGCTGCCCCATGCACAGGAGGCCATGGTCGATGGTTGTCACCTTTGTCAGTGTGTGTGGTTCCATCAGATGTGCCGCAGTGTTCCAGAAACAACTTCACACAGGGTCTACAGTCTACTTTGGTACTCAATTTCCACCAAGCAGATCAAGCAGACATGAAGTCACACACAAGATTTTTTGAAAAAAAACATCAGAAGCAGTCTCCCGTTATAGTATAGTACATTGCTACATTTGACACATCCTGACTGGTGGAGGATGGCCGCTGAAAACCACCATGGAAAGTTGTTTATTTGTTGTTCTCTTGAAACATGCAGATTATTCTTGGTCTATTTTCTTCAATAGACAAAGAATATCTGACTTGTATCAGGAAACTTTATCAGGAAAGGAAACTTGTGTATGCCTGCATTTACATTGGGCAGTGCTCGTCAACCCTGTGTACGTCAAGTGCATGCTGGGCACTTTGGGTTTGTGTCAAACTGCTAAAAAACAATGCAGCCAATGACAACGATGAGTCATGCAGCTGGAAACTCAAGCTGGAATACATTTACTACAATATACAAGCACATTAGACTGCAGGCTTTTGTTGAGCACACAGTGAAATGAATCACCCTCTGTGTCTAACGCACATCTAAAAAGTACGTCACCAAAATAAAAACAGGAGCTCATGTCTTTACAACCTGCTTTAAGGCAGACTTAAAGGAGTCCTTATGTAATTGGCTTTAACAATGGTACCAAGTTCATTTTCTGCCATGAAGCTCAGACTCTGTTTCTAATAAGCCTAGCCACTGATTAAAATGTCCAGCTCACCTTAAACAACGGCTGGCTCTTTCTTAAAGCAAAGGTAGTGGTTATGCCATTAATCTATAGTGTTCCTTTGCAGTGTGAGGAGGATTAGGATATACTACACTACTAGAGATGTAAAGCTTTGTTCCCTATACATCACACACAAAGTGGCATAATTAGATTAGCTACTGTTTAAAGTGTATGGCCATAATATCAATAAAATATGTCTACAAATCATACAAAGCTTCTTACAAATATGCAAATATAAAGGTTTTCTCCAGTATCACCTGTACAAATATACCATAGGTGAAGTTAGACAGCAGCTAACTATAGGATGGAGCTATGTAGCTTGTTATTCTCTTTGGCAGAGCTATAACAAAAGGCACCTTCTGGCATTTTTTAAGGAATTAGTCACTGTCCTGTCAAACTTTTGTGAAAAAAGAAAGAAACTGTGTTTTGCAGTTTGAACATTATAAAACATGCTGTTTTCTCTGATGATTCACAAAACAGAGACATTGCTTTTTTCAAAGGCAACACAATGCAATCACCACGCTCACAGGTGGCAGATAACCCTCAGCACGTCGGCTTATTTCTATACCACACACATTCACGAGGCCTCAACAGATCTGCTAAGCGGCTCCATATGTTCAGTCTGCTCCTTTGGACGCTACAGTTTGTAGAAAAAACATGTGTAAACTGCTGTATGTATTTTGGAGTTCTAAGTCTTGATTCAAAGAGCATCTGGAGCGAAGGTGAAATACCATCCAAATAAACAGTTGTTTGGTGTTAATTATAGTTTTACTTCACGCTCACACAGTTATTGGCGTTTGCAGAAAAGGTGAGACTGTACCAGGGTGTGAATGTTTTTCCTACACTATGGTACAAGCCAGAAAACAAACAAATCCCAACTTGTATTTTGATCCGAGATTGAGAAAAAAAAACAGGATTTTTTTTGGTCCCCATGTGTTTTACAGGGGCTTTTGTTTCCTCACCTTAATATGGCTGTACTCTGCCTTGCCGGACTCAGTGCTGATGGTCTTGGTCTCAGGCCGCGGTTTGAGGACTTGGCGAAGTGGACTGGAGATTGGCAAGCCTGTCACACTGATTCCATCTGAAAAGAAATCATAGCACCACACAATGAGCCGGGAAAAATAAATAAATAAATAGTATAACAACAAAGCTATCATTAAACTAGAAGAGTCCCAGAGCAAACACTATCTATATGAGCAGCCTGTGATGCATTACAGAAACTATTTTGTGATGAATCGTTTTAATTATTTCTTTAGTGTACTCACTTTCCCTCATCGATCTCTTGTTTTAGCCAGTGATTTCTCTTAAGAATCATGTTCCATTAAATTACCTAGCAAATCCTGGACTTGCTGTAGGAGGAGGAGTATACAGCATATTAATTTCATTAGCAAACCATTATTTTAATGTGTGATCACACTTACTTCACTGAAATGACTGCCACATTTGGACAAGATATTACTATAAAAGCCTTATAAACATTCGTTACCGTCTACTTTTATGGTCGTTGCATTGGATTTTCAATCTGTGTGCATTTGAACTTGTGCTTTATGTGTCACGATACATACTGCATAGTCAACAGGCTACCAGACACTGCTGCATATTGGTTGTCCAATTATTGTTTAACTTAATTAGGGTTTTTTTTTGTAAGGGCCACATAGACTTCCACAAGGAAAGCAAGGGGCCACTAATTTTTTGTTTTGTTTTGTTTGGGGTTTTTTTAAAAAATTAACCCTTTCAACCCCACCCTTTTGTGTGCCATTTTGATAAACACAGAGTCAGAGGCATACAATCTATTACCTACACATCTGAGCAAATCTTCCAAGTGTTCCCTTTAAAATGACACCAAAATTATTCCGATACACCTTGTGGTTGCTGAGATATACTCTATTACTTTTGGACATGTCATTTTCAAGCTGAGGCCTTAAAAATAGGCTTGGGGTGGGAATGGTTAATATTATAACATATAATATATTGAGAGAGTTATTTGCTGTGCTTCACTGTTTACCTCTCTGTCTTCTCCTCTCCCTAGCCTGTGCGTGTCTGCATCTACTTCCGGTGTGCATTTTGTGTGTACACTGAAGCCTCGGAGGTGTGGCGAGGATACATTTAGTTTAGTAGTTTAAACAGTGTTTAAAACTACCGTAGTGAAAAAAAAGAAACAAACAAATCTTGAATGTCTAAAAGTAATGTGCATTTTAAGAGCAGCTGACAGAGAAACATACTGACTGCAGCACTGCAGAGAGCCTTTACCGTACACTTTACCATTGTCGTGCATCTCATTTTTAAAGTCTATAGTGTAACCATGTCTCTCTGAAGTGTAGATGGCTATGGGCTGCATTAAAAAGGACACAGGGACCGGGTCGCGGACGTGCCCAGGCTGGGCTTAACTCATTATGGGAGCTTTGGGCTTTTCAAAAGGTAAAACAAAAATATATATATCTAAAAAAAAAAAAGACATATCCAGCAAAACAGTAACTGCTGAAACTACGGTATTTTTGGCACAGGAATGAAACATGGCCCACAGGATTGGATTCTTAGTAACAGCCCATTATAGATAAAAGTATTTAACAAAATGGTGTAAACATTTACAACTAGTAGAAATAACCACTGGTGATTGGAGCATTTAACCTTAACCTTATGGACATATCACATATTAATTAAAAGGAAAAGGGCTTAACGAACAGTCAGCTGAAATTATTATCCAGCTGAAACTAAAGCACTACAGCCCTTCATAAAGGTTAGAATATTCAAAGAGGTGTTGATTAACCTTTATAGCCATTGTGGTAGCTCTGGTTTGTAGTGCTATTGAATAATTCTGAAAGGTGGTGTAATATTTTGCCTGCCCTCATCCACAAGCAATTTAATTCCTAAACTTTTTAAATGAGAGAAAATCCGAGATCAGAGGGTTCATGCTATAATGAACAAATAAAGGATTTTCTATCATGACCTTGAGAGAAGCAGGGTGGACGCAGGAAGCGGCTGCACTATCAGCAGCTGCATTAGGCACCACCACGGGGCTGCTGCTTTCAAAACCTAACCCCGACGATACTGAAAACATGATGCCCACAGCCCTCTAAGTGACGTCAACAGGATCGTATCACTCCCTGACGTCAGCAGTATCCAAAGCCCGGTAATTTCCCCTCAGAGAGGGAGGAAATTACCGGCCCTTGCAGCGGCTCAGGCAATTGGGTTCATGACAGACAGACGTAATCAGAAACTATCCAACTCTGTAATAGCTGTATTACAAAAATGGGTGAAATAGAAAAAAAACTATCAAAAGAGAGTCAGAGCTACAGAGACTATGGTGCAAAGTTTTTAAAAATGTGGATTATGCTAAATTTACCATGACAACAGGTAAACACGGAGTGTTAAATTCATATTAACAGCAGACAGGACAAGTTGGCACAGTGGGCTGCATGCAGAGCGAGCAGATGAGAAAACAGGAAGACTTCACTGGGAAGTAATAAATCATAAAACACAGAAAATTTAGGCTGTATATAAAATAATGGAAAATCAAAGACTCTACTTATTCTCTTTTATTAAAGCTCATCAATTTCTAAAGACAAGAGGAGTACTAGAAAAATGTTAGTGTCAATAAATACTATCAGCAGTCTGCTCAAATGCATAACTCTGTACACTCAGTGCCATCTTAAGTCTCTATTTATAATAGAGGCCTCTTTAGTATAGTCAAGAACAAATTAGGAACCCATTGATCCTGCAACCTGAGAACCTAAAGGCCCCTGCACACTGAGAGGTAATAGGCTGGTTTAACATTTTTTTTGGTCAACTTGGTGGAAACAGGCAAATAATGATCCCAACATTCATATATTATCACCTCTAAAGGTGGAAAACACACTCACAAAGTCCTCACACTTAAACGACAGAATAGATTTATTGCCAAAGACTCCCACAACAACTTATATGGTAGTATGGGGTGAGGTAAACTGACAACTGTCTTCACCTATCCAGTTTAAAGGCTATCCGGATTCAATCCTACTCTAGCTGGATTGACTTTCTCCAGTGTGAACGGGGCCATAGGGCACAGAGTCTGTTCATCCATCTAGTCTCTTAACCCACTTTGTCCTGTACAGGGTTGCAGGTGGGCCTAGGGACTATACCAGATACTATTGCAGACAGATAAAATGAACTACAGGTAAATGTCTTACACATGAACATATTAAACTATGAAATGTTGCTGTGTCTGTCACCAACTCAGTGCCACCTATTCAATCTGTGACTTTAGAAATCAGTAAATAAACAAGCTCAGTCTCTCTTCTTTTATTATTGTGTTTTGACACACAGTCTACATTCTAGATATAAAAAATGCAAACAACACTGTAAGACTTTATGAACTGGATCCTTCATTATGGCACACAGCCCATTTCAGAAGGTACACATGACTCGTCATGTCCCGTGGCACTGGGATCGCGTGAGTAATGGTTGGTTTGATTAACGATGGCACTGCTCACAATCATCCCCTCCTCTGCACCCACCTTCCAATCAGTATCTGTCTCGTTCTCTGTCTAACGGCCTCAGGGAGACTCAGGTGAACTGAGCGTTTCTATCACAGGCCATCTCGCTGCCAAAGCTTGGATCGGCAGCTGAGATTGGGAGTGTCACTTCTGAAATAATAATAGTAACATTATCAGCACAGATCTGTGTTGGTGAAATAATCTTTGTCAGTGGCACTTACATTTATAAACCCTTTTTTCCTGGGATAGGAAAAATCTAGTAAAATATCTAATAAATATGTAAAATATGACCTGTTAGAGTGTAAACATTAAAACCTTTTTAACATCCTGTTCAGGGGAAAGAATTATCATGCAAGTCTAACAATGCTGGTGAACTGCAGTGAGTCAAGATGCAGTGTTTCATAACTGTGGGTGACAGAGTTATTATCACGCACACAATATTTCAAATTCAGACAAAGGCAAAGACGATATGACAAAACTTCTACTGTTATACAAGATGTGGGTACAGATTTTTACCCCAGGAGCTAGGCTTTTGTGACATGCCAGATTACAGTTTTATTTTATTACATTTCATTGTTATTTAAGCACCAAAACTACTTGATTGGACTTCATCAACATTTAATGTGTTAAAACTTCTCCCACCTGCAACAACTTTGTTATTTTCTATTGACTACCGTGGTAGTAAAGATTTCAAGAGTAGTCAAAAATGTGACTCATTCATCAAGCCCTGTACATGCTGGCAACTTTTACACCAATCACGAAGTGGGTCAGAGCTGTAAAGTAAGATTTGTATTCATGGAAATAATAATAGACAAAGAAAGATGGCACAACCTTGAAAGAAAAACAATGATGGCAGTGCGTTCTGCTCACAGAATAAATAACAAAAGGGCATTAAGATGAGAAAAACATCTGATCAGACAATGAGTTGATTTAACAAGCAAACTCTATTTCAGCTAATAGAAGAGCTCTTCTCTCTGCAACAGTGTGTCAGACAGAAACACAACACTGCAAGTGCTCACTGCACTCAGATTTTACATGACAATGATCAGTGTACATTGGGCTGTATATGTCAGGTTGTTAGAAGAGTTTACTTGTTTGTGAGAAGATTGTTAAGCTCTGCATGTAGAGGGTTTCCACTTTATCAGTAACATTTCTTTCTTTTGATTTCCATATTTGGGTGGTAACCAGGTCCAGCTTTGACCATGTTTGGTCAGGCGTGTTGCATTCGGTGTTAATTTGCATTACAAAGTTGGATGTACCTTTTGTACTATGATCCAGGCCATATAGCTAGGAACACATCATCCATATCATATTAGACTTTAGTCTTTGTAGTAAGATATGTAAGATGTATTTTCTTTCCATTTCATTAAACCTGCAATAATGCAAATCAGGCAGTCTTAGTGAAGGTTAGGGGAATATGCTCCTTGTAACTGCTAAAATATTAGTAAGAGAAGTTTGATGTGCATTTTATAAAAAAATGCATATTTATAAAGTTGTATTTCAATGGGACTAGTAGCTAACATCAGTATAATTTCAATGTAAATTCGGCAGCCATTATCGTCAAGTACAGATCCTGGAGGGGATTTAGATGGAGCTATGATTACATTTGCATCTGGGAGGGAGATGCATGAATACCTATGTTCATATGCATATTATAGAGATTTATATCAGGAATTAACTGGCTGAAGAATATGCAAACAAGACCACACATCTGACATTTATCAGCAACTAAGGACTCCCTGTGCTAAAAAATGCATTTAATCATTACCAAAAAGTTACATTCTGATATGCAGATTTAGCCCTCCGAGCAAAGACCTGCCAGACTCCAGCAGTTTATACAAGGAAATATAAAAGCTTTCCTAAAAAGACTATTGGCTGAATAACAACTTTTTCTTGCATCACTTGAACACAGAACAAATCTAACATGAAAACGTCACTGGTTATTACTTTAAAAAGTGTTTTAAAGCAACGCAGCTGCTAGTCGAAGCTAAGTAATTTAAAACAAACCACACAAGTGCATTTACTCTGATGTCAGCCAAGGACAAACAAAAAGAAAAACCCAGACAACTCCTCCCTGTTCCTTTCCAGAGTGCATCTCCTTTACTGTTTGAGTCCTGTAATTCATGTCGTCATAATGTGTTTCTTGTGTCTCTTTTTCAGTTGCAGACACCGACTGCGGTACAAGGCGTTATCTTCAAAGACAGCCACCATGCTAATGTAGGCAGTTGCGCTGTCATTAGACACGACGCTCACGCCATTTAACACAATAATGCGCGCTGTAAGTGAAGGCCCATTAGTCCTGAGTGATGACATCACTCCCATCTGATCCTGAGTTATGGTGTCTTGGTGTCGAGCTGGACTCAGGATGAGGGATAAACTCGCCTGGGGATAAATCAATGAGGCTCAGGGCCTGTTTTGAATGTCCCCTCTGTGCCGTCGTCTGATTTGCCCCCCCCCCCCCTTCTGCCTGGGGTGAGGACACTGAGTGCAGGCTACGTCACAGCTAAGGGTTGATGGATTGACTTCCTCTGCAACGTGCATATGAATACCGACTGATCAATAATATAGCATACAATTAGCAAAGTTTAAAAATATCCCTGTCATCACTCTGAAGTGTCAATGAGATACAGTCCCACCTCTAGTACAGCGTGTTCTTAACTTTAGTCATGGGGCGCTGTTAGACATCTTGAGCTTACAGTTTTATTAAATATAGAGAAATGCTGATGTTAACACAGTGCACCAGCACAGAGACAGAGAGACGTGCAGCTATCATTTATCCTCTGGCTGTGGAGCTACGATGAGGAATCTAGGTATGAAAAATAGTGTAGACCTTTGTGCCCGGGCAAAGTGGAGGAATTCATTCATATGCATTTGCATCCATATTCATCCATATACTCACATTCTGTTATTGCATTTTCATTCATGACTGATTGTATTGGCTGACAGTGCCTGGTGCTGCGAAGGACAATGAATATTTATAATGGCAAAAGATTTCAATTAAAAGCATCTGTATTTCAATATTTTATCAGGATCAGATTTTTTATTTTTTTTATAATTGCTACAAACAAAGGCTGCAGAACAATTGGTCATGTGTGAATTTCATCAGGCCGGCTATCTAACAATTCAAGCAAGAGTTTAAGATGCAGCAAAGCAAAGATGAAATTATCTTGGCTTAGCATAAGATCCCTGGCAGGTTTTCTGTTATTACACCTTCCAATTATTATTTTAGTAGTCTTGTTTTTCACTGCAAGGAAACTTTACATCTCAAATCAGTTGGTGACTTCACTCGTCTACTGCGCCCCTGCGAAAAACCTGAGCCGAAAACGGCTCCTCTGGGTCAGACCGATCACAACAAGTGCATGTGGTTAAATTGTACATTACTTTGAGTTAAAGTTCTGAACGAATGCAGTCCATTTAGCATCTATTCCCCAGTGCTGTTAAAGCTTATTCCCACCAAATGGAACCAGTGATCCATTGGTTTATTCACTGTATCCAGTTGACACATTAAAATAATGCATTAAACCACTATGCTGTGTCCAAATGCAATGGCTGCTATGCAAATGTATCAAGCTACTGTGTAATGGTATGTGTCTAGAGGGGAGTTTAAGAACACTGAGGCTTGCACTGCTTCATGGCTTTTCTACTTTACAGTGATGATGTTTGATTGACAGACCAACAAACAAATCAGCAGCGGAAACTATGTGCATAAGATAATTGCCTGAACGCTTTAAGGGTGTTTAAGCTATATAAAGGTTTACATCTACGCATAATTGAGGACATCACTGATTTGGGTGCCCGACTGAGGTGGCATTTATATTATTAATATCTATTAATATCTATTAAGAAACTGTAATGAATTCTTATCTGCACAGTTTGGAAATACACAAACATGACTCACATCTTTTGTTGCTGTGCATCTTTTATTTGTTGTTCATTTGTTATTTCAGGGAGGGGTTATTTTTTTGTCTCTCACACAATACTCTGTCTTACACCAAGACGGCTAATTAGTGTCATTTTGATAATGCCACAACATGGCAGGAGGGTAGATAATTCCACAAAGCACTAATATAAATGGCATTTAAACCACTGATTGTGGAGAGGAAAACCCTGAAAAGATATTAAAATATAGTCTCCTCTAAGATTGTACTACAATAAAATCCCTTATGAGCACAAATGGCTATTTAAAGTATTTCTTTAAACAGCCAGGTGTTCAGAAAATTCTCTGATATTCACATACAATACACAATCATAAACACCACAATGTGGCAGCAACACAGTTTATATGTGACAATATGTAGTGGCTAAGCAATACAACTGCAACAATTGTGCCTAAAATAATCAAGATTTTATAGTTTAATTAGCAAAGGCAGCCCAACTCTGTAATCTTCCAGCAGCCAGGAGCACAGACAGAAAACAAAGCGAAACAACAGCTTCATGCAAATAGGTTCACACAACATCATTAATGTGACTACATTAACGTATTAGTGTGCTAGATAGTATCAAATGTGTTTAGCAAAAAACTGCATCCCATAATGTCACCATAATAACTGCATTCAGAGCCACTGTGTAAAAGAAAACACATCTTATCTCCTTCATTCAGGGACTCAATTATTGCTCGGCTAATTAAAACACTGAAACTGTATCGCTTAAATGACCTCATGAGGAGGAGTAGTGACACTGAGGCTGAGATAAACATTCGGCAACTGTATGTGTTTACTTCCTCAGTCGTGTGAATCCGCCCGCACACACAGTGAAGTCTAAGTTGTGCAGGAGCAGGTCCATATTGATCGCTCATTAATATGTATCAGCCTGTAGAGAGTCAGTAGTGAAGAGGTTCAACAGTCTGAAGGAGGTAGGGAGGTCAGAAGCAAGACAGGAAAGAAAGAAGGCAGAGCGCAGACTATATGAGAAGCAGAACACAGTGAATGAGCTTCGAGGGAGGGGAAAAGGTCGGACATTTTTTTTAAACAGGAATAGGAATTAACAGGGAGGAAATCTGACAATTGAAGTAAGGAAGCAAGCAGCAAGGAGAGAAATGGAGGTGTAGAGACCTTGAGACCTCTCTCTTATTACTACTGAATCTTAAATAAGGCAGGCAGTCGCAGTAGGAGCCATGCTACAGTGTATTAACATTCATTTCTACAACCTTGGCTGGCTTGATTTTACCGTTTAATGATTTTTACTGTACTTCTGTTATTTGTAAATAGTTGATTCATAATATAGTCCATCATTTTAAGCTAATCATTTTTAAATTCTTACATACAATAATGTTTATTAAGATTTGTATACAAGAGAGTGATTAACTGAAACCTGCTAAAAGTTCTACTGAGCAAACTTGTCTGCAGGAATTAACATGAGTTCTTTCAATCGCGTTAGCCGTGTTTACTTTGAAAGATATTTCCCCACTCACCATCATTGAGGTCCTGCAGCAGGTTTTCCTGACCAGAGAAGTCCAACTTGACTTTGATGCTGACCGTCAGTGTCACAGACTGGCCGGGCATCAGAGGCAGGTGAGACAAAGCCTCCTCCAGGTCCCAGTTCAGAAACTCCCCAAACACTTTCTCTGCACAGACAAAGAAGAGAGGGAGAAAAAAACATATAGATTATGCAAGACAGTGTACAGCAATGTGGTTAAAAGCAGAAAACTTCGTCTTTGTAGTTTCTACAAAGAAAACGAGAGTTTGGATTTTAGTGGCGAGAAAGCTGCTGATTGGCCTCCTACCTACATGAGCCTCGGCACCCGTCACTAGACCCTGCCGGCTCCAACTTCTGCCTCCACACCGCCTTTATTTTTACCTGAGACGAATGACTGCTGCATCCACTTCAGCCAGGAGTGACAAATGAATGATACATCACCTGAATAAAGCATGTGTTCTGTCTATGCAGGTAAGCCACTCCTGCTCTCTGGGATTGCATGAACAGCCAGAAGGCTGATTTTAACATAAGCACGGCAGAAGGGGGAAAGATGTGAGTTCACCGCGAGAACAACAGTTTACACGTCCCTGCTTGATTCATAACCCAAAGCTGGTAAAATCCTCTAAAAGGATGTGAACGTAGGCAGCATTAAATAAAGATTTTGTGAATAACGCTCCGCTTTAAAAATTCATAAACTCAGAGCTCCTTGCGGTGAATTAAAACAGTGAGAGGGAACAGAGTGTAAGGCAATGGGGGGAATGATTCAAAAGAAATTGAGCTTGGGAAGGGAAAAAAAACAAGGCATTGATTACGCAGCATCGGCCTTGTTATTTAAGCGGCAGACAACCAAGATTGTAGATGACGTTACTGCCATCACACCTCCTAATTATGAGTCACAACGAATAGCGGTGGAGACATCTTTCACACCTTATTTAAACATCCCTATTCTTGAAAATATAATATGGAGACCACGTCAGCGCTACTTCAAAGCAGACGTGAAACAGCTCTATTTCAAACACAGTCTGAAGCATTACGCTGCTACACTTTGGTCATCAGTAATCCATCTGATGAGAAGTGGCGAGGCAATGCAGCAGAGCTTTAAGGAAAGTACATTCAGCTCACAGTTTATTAGTTACACATACAGCACAGTTTTCTATCATATAATATAACCCTTATGAAGGTATTAATGTTATGTTAAGACGATTTTTAAATGTTCTTTCACAGGATGATTTAACTCGAGTAAAATTACATAGCTATGCAATGATGTGGAAGGAGCACTTCCAAAAAAAATCAATAAAGTCCAAAAGGCAACCCCTGATCTCTCAGGAAGAGGTTGCTGAGGAAGGACAAGAAGAAAAAAAACATACAAGGACATTTTCAACTACTTTGTGCAGTCTCTGGGAGTGGATAACTTTAATATGCACAGAAATCATTCAACACTTCACCAGAAAACTAAAATAAGGAAGGTGTGAGGGGTCATGGAATCAAAAAAATGCCCTATCTTCCTGGGTCCTTGCAACATGAACCAACACTACTGAGTCATGGTCCTGTCTTGTGGGGGGTGATGAAAACCTGCACCATGTAGGAGCTATCCTATTAAAGGTAGGCTTCAACTCTAGTTTATACTGTACCCAAAATAAACGCAGGCTGCAATTAGGGATGCATATATTATATTTTGGATATTGGTCTCAATCGACTAAACACATGCTACCTCATGCAACAAGCAACAACACAGACTGACCCAATGAGTCAGTTGTATGAAGGTATTTCATGCTTGCTACACCAAGGTCAAAAGTAACTCGCAATATCTGCATATACAATGGTATCAGGACTGTATCAGGCACAAGTATCAATATCATGACCAGAACAGGAAAAGTTGGCTCTGTGCACTGCATTGTTGTGAATGACCTCTTCATAAGCCTTTCACTTTATGTCTCATACAACATAACTAAAACACGCTCTGCACCATAATTCCATTGAAAACAAATGTAGTTGAAGGTCACTAAAATATGCACTTAAAGGTGCTACTGAAGCCTCCAATGTGACCACAGGAGGGGGCCTGGAAGACAGACTCCTTACTAATCGGAAGCTCTGTTCAAACTGCTTCATGTAAAAATGATCATGCTAACATTTAGGCGCAGACAACACTACAATGCTTTTTTATGTTTAAACATAAGCAAACTTTTAGTTGCTGATCTGAAGATGCACTGTAAGTAATGAGAAGATCACGGATATCAATAATCACATCCTAAGGGGAAAGTACTGTCTGGACCTAATTCTGTGCCAATCCACTGGAAAAAAACAGAGGGATTTTAATGGATAAGTGGGCCTAACATGCTGGAGGCTGCAGTTAACTACAAGAATGATAAGCCAATAATAACTACGGATCCCCCTGATAAACAATGCTCATTGAGATACAAATATATATTTGTATCCATGTTGTTAAAAATAGGATGACAACAAGAACACAGCTGACTTACTTTACTTTACTATCAGGCAACACAACTGCTCCAAGATAAACAGGATTCTGATGCAGTCAAATGAACATAAAGAAACGCACAGGCAGCTGACAGACAGCCCTGCTCATAGTAACAAAAAATCACTGAAGCAACATTAATCCCCTCTCTTTTTAATGGCCTCTGCAGTGGAATGTCTTTGATATGAAAGTACACAAAAGCGTTTGACAGACTGCTGAACTGAGCTGATATGTATATGCACAGAAGAGCAATAAAATAGCAGTGATGAAGAAAAGGTCTGATGGCAACTATTCAAAGACAACCCCCATTTAAATCCAATATAATGCATTAGCTGATTTTTTTGTTACCTATAAAGTATTTATGAATAAATATTTATTTTTGAGTAATGAAGCTCCCGTCTCATATCCTAAGATGGCTATGTCTCTGTGGTGGCAGAAAGAGTAATGTTTTGTTTGTTTTGCCACAAATGTCTTCCTATTGTGACTCTACTCATCTTTTATTCATTCAGCTCCTACAGTGAATGCGGTGGGCTTCACAGAGGGTTTCTCAGCAGCAGCCTGTCTAAAGCCACTACCAGGTTATGACTAAGGATCCACAGACAGGTGGGAGCAAGTTATATGATGACCAGGGAAGGCTGTGGCACTCTCAGTGCTCGGGGGAATCAATACAGAGGCTTTTTAAGCCACATGAAAACATATATTAAAATACATGAACCTAGCTTACAACATAAAATGTTGTATTAATGATAAAGTAAATTAAAATTCCTTTATAATAGGGTGAAAAAAACCTGTAGGAATCCATTCATTTTATGTTTTTTCTTACTTCAAGCTAACAGCTATAGCACAACGTAGTTTCAAACTGAAAAAGATCAACGCAAACAATAATTAATAATAATAATTGAAACCTTTATTAGTCCCACAATGGGGAAATTGCTCAAGGCAGCCCAGCAAAGAGTGCCATACACCAGTGAGTACACTGGAGGCTATGCAGGTAAAGTGTCTTGCCCAAGGACACACACCAGTGACTAGGGAGGAGTTGGGATCGAACCACCAACCTTCCGGTTACGGGACAACCCTGCTATACCGCTGCGCCACTGCTGCCCACAATTAACAGTATATTATAATATATTATAATTAAGGTTATAGTTTTGTTTGGGCAATCTATTTTGAAGAAAGCTGTACTTATATTGTGGGTTATTTTAAAATCTGGCATGATCCCAACCATGTTCAAAGTCACAGTCAGCTTTATTGTCAAAACTGCCATATGTGCTGGACATACAGAGAATCGAAATTGCGTCACTCTCAACTACACAATATATTACTAAGAACTCAGAACTTAAGTATAAGAACAAATATATAAAATGTACAAAAGAGTGAGGAAGTCCAGCAACCAGTTGCACAGCAAGGTTTTCAGCCCCAGCTGGTCCAGTTTGTTGATGAGCTGCTGTGGAATGATGGTGTTGAATGCCGAGCTGAAGTTTATGAACAGCATTCAAACACATGAGTCTTTATTTTCCAGAGCTGTGTGGAGTGCTGTGGAAACTGCATCATCGGTTGGGCCGATATGCAAACTGGAATGGGTCCATGTAGGGACAGAGGACCGTCTTGATGTGTTTCATGACAAAGTACTTCACGATGATGGGTGTGAGTGTTACTGGACGGTAGTTATTGAAGCAGGCTGGGGTGGACTTCTTCAACACTGGGGATAATTGTGGTGGCCTTGAAGCAGGTGGGGAGAACAGCCTGGCTCAGTTAGATGTTAAAGATGCCTGTGAACACTTCAGCGAGCTCCTCTGAGCACATAGCCAGGTATGTTGTCAGGACCAGGAGGTTTGAGTGCATTGTTCTGAAGTCATTCAGCTGGTTCAGCAGAGAGCTGTTGCTTTCACAGGTCTGTGGTAGGGGCTTGTAGTCAGTGATGGTCTGTATCCCCCGCCACAGGCTCTGGGTGTCCCTGCTGTCGCTGAAGTGGTGGGCAACCCTCCTGGAGTACTGCCTCTCCGCCTTCCTGATGCCACGGGACAGGTGGTTTGTGTTACATCATCAATACATTTGGTGATGTAGGCAGTGACAGTCTCTGAGTACTCCTGGAGGTCAGTGCAGTTGTTGTGGGTTGAAAAATGTTGAAACAAAGTAAAATCTGCTCCATTGTTTCCACTTGTCTCTCTGCCCTCAACCATCACACTCTTCATTTCTCTCTTCATCTTCTTCATTTCCCTGTTTGCTTTTGCTCTCTCTCTGTATTTTCTGGCCGTCACTCCCCACTTATTTCATCTGCCAATGTGTATTTAAAAATGATTTAAATTATATACACGTTCATTCAATATTTGTGATTGAGATTTATATTTTGTTTTCTTTAACACAACACATTTCTAATGTACAGTATTCTCTCATCTTCCTCAACTTCTCTCTCTCTTTGCCTTACTTGCCTCAGTTTCTCCTGTGTGTCCTCTCTTTTTAAAGGTGAGGTTCAGCTGACAGAACCTTTTCATTTTGTCTGTTGGGGAGGACAGACAGTTTTAGCTGGTATACTGCATGCAAATATCATGCTTGCAAACAATGCTCCTCTATAGCAGGATATTAACAGTACTTTTTATGGGGTGGTGTTGTCATTTAACCATGTATCTTCACTCTTGAAACTACCTGACTGACTGCTCACAGTCAGAGTTAATCAGCCTTCATGGATGGAATTGTTAGGAACAACAGCTAACTGCTTAATTCACTCAAGTGAAACTAACGAGTCAGCGCCAACGGCTTCAGGATTGAGGGGTATTATAAACACACAGCACAACACAACACCTTCACTTCTTCATACGTAGAGAAGATTGAAGCAAGGCGTCTGGACTTGTAGAGTTTTCTAGAAGATGTTTCGCTGCTCATCCAAGCAGCTTCATCAGTTCTAACTGTTTGGTGGGGAAACATGGTTTATATGTGGTTACAGACCTATGTGGGTGGGTCTGGGTAAAACTTAAAAAAACAATAGCACTAAATGTTTCCATACTTACCTGTGATGTTCTGGCTGACTGGGCCAGGTGTGTCTAACGACTGGCTAACGACTATGAAACTGCCAGAGGTGGACTGGTTGACAGCCCTTTGTTCTTGCTGTGAGTATGTGCAAACTTCCTGGGAATGGATGGAATCACTGCATTGTATGTGGTAGAAAGATGGTGTCTGAGGCCACCACCTCTGTTAAGGGAAGGTTTTTTACATAGATGGCTTCCTTGACTCCTCTTTCAAACCACCTTCACTTCTTCATCCCTTTCCAGACTTTGAACTTCAAGTAGCCGACATACTTTCTCAGCCCACATACACATGTGCGCACACACACAGACCCAAGACACTCCAGAGAATCTGAAATGTCCCAGAGGAACTGAAAACCTGCAGGAACACCGGGCTGAGTCTCATGTCCATGATGACATGTTGGCACAGTTCAGGCATAAAAATGACGCTCTTCGACAACAACTGGCCGATGCTCAACACAAGCAGCACATTTCTGACTGCAGACATGTGCCTCTAGAAAGAAAAATCCAAGCTTTACAGGCCCAACTGGAAGATGCACGCCAACAACTGTCCACGGAGCACATCGCCTCACAAAATCGGAAAGTAAGTTGTGAGTGTGCAAACCGGCAATTCAACAAATATCAGCCAACACAATAAGTAGGTCTGTCTGAGCTTGTTCTGCTGCTGCAGAAAGCTCACAGAGATTTAGACAGATACACAGCCAAGCTTCAGTCCACTGAAAGTTCAGTTGAGGACACTGAGCAACAGCATCAAGAGGGTGTTTGAAATGTTAAAAGAGGAATCATTAACCTGAGTGAAAATCTGCAGGCACAACAATTGTCCCCTGCATGTCTCCACAGGACCAGGAGACAGACGTCAAGAAGGTTAACCAGCAGATACAAAGTCCAGCTGCAACTTCTGCATCAAACCTGCAGCTTGAGAATTATCATTAATGAAAAGCCCTCAAAATACCAATGGATCTGAACATAGAGAAGATTGAGGCAAGGCGTCTGGCTATTGTTTTTTCAGTTTTTAAGTTTTTACCCAGACCCACCCACATAGGTCTGTAACCACATATAAACCATGTTTCCCCACCAAACAGTTAGAACTGATGAAGCTGCTTGGATGAGCAGCGAAACGTCTTCTAGAAAACTCTACAAGTCCAGACGCCTTGCCTCAATCTTCTCTACGTATGATGACCTGGATGACTGAGAATCTTCATCAACAAAATGGATCTGAACCTACAGTGACCAGGAGCAGCAGACTGAAAACACAGATGCTGAGACCAGCAGGATGTGGAACAAGCACCAAATACAGACAAAGACAAAGAGACACAGACAGTCCAAGATGAGCTCAATGCTGAAGAGGAAGCCACTACCCACCAACAACCACAGAAACTCTAAGAGCAGCTCAAGGCTGAAGAGAAGAGTATAAAACCACTTCAGAATTGGAAAAACACAGGCATCTTCTAAAGCTCTGATAAATTGTCTTAAGACAATGTGTTGCCCAGAAAAAAGCAGATGAGCAGCTGCAGCTCTACATCCAGCAGTGGAAGGAGGAGAGACATGCACTTCCCACAGCTAATGAAGCCCTTAATCAGACCCTTAAAGACAAAGAAAGAGTGGGCAGAAAAAGAAAAAAAAACATAATATCAAGGATGGATGCTCTGGAAACTCACTTGATGGAAATGGCTGCAAATAAAAGGGCAAGAAGAAGAAATGCTGGCTGCAGAGGCTTTTCAGCTTCTCAAAGTAACACAGCTGCCTCCTTAGTTGGAATGGATGTGTGTCTGTGTCAGACCCTGGTAACCCCTGAATACCACATCTATAATCCCCCACCCACATCACTATATTCCTCGCCCTCAATCCCCAATCCCTCACCTCATCCCCCTAACTTCACCCCCAACACTCTATTCTTCATTCCCATCACCATATTCGTCACCTTCAACCCCGTTCCCGTACCCTCACCCTCACCCCTATCCCTATGTCCTTATCCCCTACTTATCCCCTTATCTCCCACCCCCTTATATATATAAGGGGAATTAAATACACACATATGTATATATACTTCTATACCTATAGGCTATATCACACATTTCATTTGTCTTGTGGTGAGTCCTGCCCCAAACACATTTGCCATATTCACATGAGCCCAAGAGGGTGTCAATACCTTAAAAGAAACTGCCCTCACATTTCTTCCCTCACTTTGTGCAGCATGCATTAAATCTTGGACATAAGTTTGCATATGATAATGCTATTAATACAGCATGCCCCTGCTTCAATTTCTGATCACATCTTGGAATCACAGGGGAAGACTTTTTCGCTTTAGCTTTTCCAGGGCTGCAGCCAAGTCCAGGGTAAACCCTTTACTTTACTCAGCAAGTTGGCAAACAAACTGGAAGCAGGAACTTGGCTCGGGTCTGACAGAGTGGCAGCATTTATTTATCGACAAACTATACATTTATTGCTACATTCACAGTTACTGGTAACTTTTAACTGTGCAAGTGCATGCCCACTAGCAGTGTCTCTTTGATTTAATGCAATAAGGAATGGCTTCTTGGGGTCCTCATTATTTGGGCAAAAAGTAAGTAAGAGTAAGACAGCAGTAAAAATTAGAGTGACTACATTAAAAAATACAAACTGAGTGAAATTTCTTCAAACCACTTTCAAAAGTTACAGAAAAAACAGGAAAGATGATCAATACATTGCAATGCCATTAGCAGGTTGGGTTGTATTATGCAGCTCACGAGGATGTTCTTCTTCAGAGGCAATATGTATGCTTTGGCTGATTTGTCATTTTCAGACACAAAAGACTTCATCAAGCAACAGCAGGACAATGAGAATTTGTTATTCAATACCATGAAAACTTAAAATGCAGCAAATATTAATGCCTGAGAGAAACAATACACGCTGCAGTGCACAAAGGAGCACCTTCCAATGTGTGCAAATTATCCACCTCTACAACAAACATGAAACAATAGCCTGCAAATACAGGTTATTCCAAAGGCATCTCATCTACAGGCAGCTTTCCAGGGGTCACTGCAGTTAGCATAAACAAGCAGAGGCTCTGTTATAAACACAGCTTCCACGTGGTTTTAAACAGAGGAAAAACACAACCATCGCCTCATTTAGTTGAGTATAAAGTTAAGTATAAATACCTAAGTGATAAGTATATAAAAGATATAAGCAAAACCTAAATAAACAACAAAATAAATACATTTACATTTAGAGAGTTTCTTTAGTTATCAATATGTGAAAATATGACTTCATTGACCTAATAATTTATCCATCCATCCATACATCATCTGAACCCACTTCATCCTGCAGTGCAGGGTCACAGGGGGCTGGAGCCTATCCCATCTATCTATGGGTGAGAGGCGGGGTATACCCTGGATAGGTCACCAGTCCATCACAGGCCTAATAATTTATGTGCTATTGATTCATTTATTTGATACTAACTGAAATGAAATTCCCTATACTGTAGCCTTAAGACCAGCTGTGGTCAGCTGTGTTACATGCTATTTTAAAATAATGACTAAAATAATTATTTTTTATTACATATTATATATTTTTTTTGAACAGCAAAGGTACCTGTTAAATCAGTTTTGACAGCTGTACAGCATCAATAAAGAATGTACCATCGGTCCATCTGCGCAACGGTAGGGCGTCTGACTCCAGATCAGAAGGTTGCGTGTTCAAATCACGTCAGGGTCAATCTTTTACAATCTTTGCAAAATTTTTCAGCTTGGGATAAATAAAGTATTTTTATTCTATTCTATTCTATTCTATTCTATTCTATTCTATTCTATTCTATTCAATTCAAACACTTGGAACACAGCCGAGTTTCTGATTGGATTATTTTCCTTAAATATGCCTGAGTGTAACATTTATGTTTTGTATGGGTTCACAAACCTGTAAGCACCACTGTGTGGTGTAATTGCATGCAGTGGGATATCTCTAGTCAGTTTAGTCCCCGGTTTGATGTGCTAAGGTCATATTTGCTCCAGTAACAGTAAAAGGAAATGTTGATTGTGGCGCTCTCATCTCACAATTAGCTGGAGTGCTGTGTGGTGAGAGGCTGATAATGAACTGTATAGTATGGAATATACAAACAGGTGTCAAAAGTCCTAATGTGCACACATAACATTAAGAGGCTGGTTCATAATAGGTGTTGTGTTTTACTATATCTGACACTAATTCATATAAAGAGCAGAGAGGTTATGTGAGTATACAACAACATCATAGTTTTAGAAACAGGAACAAAATATTCACAGTGGTAAGGAATAAACTGCTGGGAATTAAAAGTCCAAGGTGATTAATATTAAAGGCTGCATGACAGACCTCAATATTTTGTCAGCACTGACCCTGTAATGTGTCCACAGGAACATACTGATGACTGAATTTTAGAGAGCTGACACTTATTTGATGTATTTCAGAAGGTTGACTTAAATAGTATATGGAAAGGGACTTTACAGAAAGACAGGTTTTTACTCCTTAATGTGGGTAAAAAAAAATTCATTATGACTTATGATTTTTGAGGTCACAGCTACGTTTGATCGTCAATATTTATTGAGTTCATATCTGAGTCTTTGTGTATGTTTGTGCCAAACCTCTTTTTTATAACTCCACTGTCTTGTCATATATGAACACTGAAGTGGCCCTTATATGTGATGACAATACGAGAAGTGGCCCACAGCTAATTTGATGATGAATAAGCCAAAATACAATGAATTTATGCTGGCAACATAAGCGTTACATTAATATTCTCTCTACATTCCACATTTAAAATGACCTACAATTAATCCATTTTGATAGGTTCACGGATGTTTTTGTATCAATTACATGAAATGAAAGGATAATAATTTAAAGTAAAGTGCTTTTTTTCAAAGTGAAGGGCTTTCATTCATTCAGACTTGAAGTGTTAGAAAGACTGCAGGTATACATGGTGTTCTAATTCAGGTCTAGAGAATTTACTTCTCTTTGTTTGTTCATCCAGTTGAAAGTAACATTCCCTGGGAGGCTTGACTATATTTTCATCCTAAATCATTTCCAACAACCACAACAACAGTTCTATTTCAAAGAGAACTCCTGTTAACTAGAGAGACTGCATCGTTCTTTGGAGTCCGCCCAAAAGGAAGTGGGATACGTCTGAAGAAGGGAGGTTGTAAGAGTTGATGAATGCCTTTTAATCCAAGTCTGTTTTAATAAGAGTCTTGTACTCTTATTCACTTTAAACCTACAGCTGTAATGTATGGAAGTCACCAGAAAAATACACCACCCTTCTCTCTCTCACCATGCTGTCACCGAGTCATAAATTCTACATCCCTGATGCTTCTCCCCAACTCTACACAACGTGCATGTGAGAGAAATGCACTGAAACGAAGAAAAACATACAACTGAACCATGAAAAGAGTGACAGCGACTTCCTGGAAAGACTCGATCTGAAAGTGTTTAACCCTTGGACAGTAGAAATGTGCAGCCTGTCATCACAGACCCATGGGGCCATTTTGGAAATGTCAGATCAATGCTATATATACTGGCTCCCTGCTTCTCCTTCTATGCTCATCACTGTGGGATCATCAAACTTCTGCTTAGAACCCAGGTATAAAAGTGGTTCAAAACAAGATTTATCCTCTTCCCAAGGTTAAATTACGGATGTATAACATAAAACAATTTTCTCAGTATGGTTCAGTTGAGTGTGCTCTTACAATAGAGAAAAAGATTTCTGACAAACTTTAAGATTAGATTCTCTACGTTCTGTGACTGATTGTGCTAATGAATATATTAAGACAATGGAGTCCTACAGAAGTGAATATAAGTGGAATTGGATTTTATCTTTCTAATAAATACTGTGTTTCTGCATAAAACATTATTTTATGACTACATTTAAGAATACATTTAAAAATATATATATATATATATATATTGTGCCTTAAAAATGAACATAAACTACTATAGCTTTATAGCCATAATATGGGCATCATCCTCAACAATAAAATATAGTACTTACTTTTCTCATTAAAGCCACCACCATCTTTGCAACATTCAAATCCAAATACAAGAAAAATAGTGGAGTATAAGTGGAGCTGCTGTAGGCAGACGATGAGGAAGATTGTAATCTGAGATGGCACCCACAGTCACTCAAAATGGTCACTATCAAAGTTTTCAGATATTTAACAACAGCCCAAAAATGACACACACCGGCACCAAGCTTCTGACTCTACTATAAGAACAAATAAGCGACAAGCTTCCGTGATCCTAAAAATTAGCTTTCACCAGCTGAACATCTCAGCATGGGTTGTCAACAAGACAGCAAGACACCAAAGAACGGCTTTTCTATCATGGAATACAAACCAAGCGAGCATATCATTGTGAAAGTGTCTAAATGGCTTCGCACAGCTCACAACCAAGCACTTCTTATACTCGTGTATCTCCCTCTTGTGAAAATGTGGCAAATGCTTCATGTAAAGCAGCTGAAACTAAACCAGCACTGCCACTCTATCATGCAAAAAAATACTAACCACACTGACAGAGGTGCTGATGTGTGCCATCTGTTGAAACAAAAGTGAATAGTTTTCTCAACACTTCTCATAACTTGGTTGTGAACTCTTTCCAAAAAGTGATTTTTTTTTTCAAATCCCCACACACAGACAGTGAGACAAAATGAGACACAGAAACAGTGCAGGTGAAGGGGACTGCAGAGATCTGAGGACCTGAGCAGGTGCTGAACAAAGAGATGGAACACAGACTGAAAAGCCACAGGGGCATGAAAGATGTAGAAACAAAGACAACAGGGTAGTGACCTCTGTAGCACTGCGGATGTCGAGACTGCAGCACAAAATTGGTGGGTGGTGAAGTACATCAAAGTCTGTCCCAACTAAAACAACTCTGATGACACACAGTATGCACAGTGATGTTTGATTTATAATGCTTCATTAAATCCTGTGCATATTCTTAATGCTTCCCTACTATTCTAACTAAGCACCCTAATTAATTAAAGATTTTTAGAGATTCTCACCTTTTGTGGTGACAATCTTCGAAGTTAACTCCAGAGACTCAATGTCTTCAGATCCAATGTTCTCCAAAGTGATGGTTAGTTGCTGAGTCTCTCCGTTGAATAGCTGGACAGACACAGTGCTGGACAGTTCTTCTTTGGACATGGGCTGATTCGTGTGTGCTGACCTGCACAAAATGTGTAGAGAGAGGATTCTGATTCGCTTTGGCTCGTGTCTTTAGCTAGAATGGCGTCTGTTGAGAACATTTTCCCCACAGCACACAGCCGGTAAATGTGCACTTACATTGTTAACACAAGTTAAAATGCTTACTCATACCTTGAGTAAATAGAAAAGTGACATGTGCAGCACTGACAAAGAAATGAAGGAATCACATTTAAATGTAGCAGTCCATTCAATACGCTTGAGTGGGTCTGAGCCTAAACATTTGCAGCTTACAGAGGTTTAAAAAGCTGCCGCTTGTGTCTTGTATTTGTAACATAATGCAAACACTTGAGCAACAGGGACTGTTGACAAGATTATGAAAGATCAATGTGACAGCTATCTACAGCCTCATTATACATGCACATATAGCTTTACAGCTCGAGGCTAAAATTTTCAATCTTCATCTCCAACCGTCTTTTCCTCTTGGCAGAAGGTCAACCCAAATTGAACTTTTCTCAATGTTACTGACACTTCTTATGCACTTCTAAAAGAAAACACATTTTAATTAAGAAAGTGAATGATAAAACACCAAAAGTCGCTGGAAAAATTTATCTCGACAGCTTTATAAAGGTGTGGCTGAAGGCATAGATGTTTAAAAATGCACTGTGCTGCCCTGATATTAAGAAGGGAAGCCACAGGTGCTGCATTTTTGTGCTTCAGGCAAGAAGTCAGCGCTTGTTGAAGTCAAAGCTAAAGGTCTACCTGTGGACACCATGTGACCAAATACTACATATTTTTATTCTCTTTGCTCCATGTGCTTGCTACATTACTCTTCCAGCACTTGAGAATAAAAAAGATTTTCCACAGAAAGGGCCTCTGAAGTGCTGTACTTACAGGCATGACCTATAGATTTGCAGCAGCTCTGCTGGCAGGATGATTTACAACACTTCAGCGGGGTGTTTTACCTGCTATTTGCTGTTAGGAAATTAACTTAGGGCTTCTCTCATGTTTTGTACCTTTACAGGATTGAACCTTTCATTTCAGTTTACAAGATGTACACAGAAATGATTTCAGCTATGCAGGTTTGGGGCCAACACCTTTTACAGTTACAGTGAGATACCACATATCAAACATTTTGGTTAATTGTCACTATCAGCTTTTTCATGTACTAAAAACCTTTAGAAATATTTTTGTAGCAATATTTTAGGACACAATCAGTGCCAAGGTGGTCCTTATCTGTACTGAGTAATCATAACATTAATAGACTGCCTGAAATGAAGTATAAAAAACTGTGCTCATCATAAGATTATAATAGGTTTGAGTGTGACTTTTCTTCTTCACATTTGTCAGGTGTGCTGCTGAGAACAAAGGTCAGACGCCTGGCCAGACATACCCATTTACTTTGTGAAAATTCTCTCTGAAATGGATCAGATCCCCTTAACAACCAGCTCCACACAGCGGAAACCCTATCCTACCAGTCGTTACTGTTGACATGGAATGGGGCAGGCTTTGTGTGATGACTTATACATGAGGATTCAACAGCTCCATGCTTCATTCAAAAATATTTGCACAATCACTACTTTGGATTTTCAAGTTCTGACAAGAGTTTTACTGGCGAACCTGCTCCTGATGCTGTTTTCGTTTTTTTGTTGATACTGGTGTGTGTGTTGTTGCAGTTTATTCTGCATCAGTTGGTACTGCCCCTTGGAAATCAAACTCAAATCCACAGAGGCCACACTTAATTCAAAAAAAGAATTAGGATGACTGGCAAATTCTGAAGGTCACTGCAGTGACCAGTCTGAAATTGGTCAACATACCGTGTCAGTTGCTTTCTTAGACTTTAGCTGTTTTCAATATTTCCTCAAAATACGTTGCAAACACAGTCCTTTCTGAGCATGCACCGTTTAAATAGGTATTGCACTGTTTTACAAAATGCAGTGCATCAACTGTGAAATTTTGCCATTTCTTTGCAATGTTTGATTTAACCACATCTACTACCCTGCATTCTAGAATTGTGCGTGATGTGTCAACATCACATCATTTTCATTTGTGACATTTCTTATGCTTTATAAAACACAATCCATGGAGAGAAGTCCAACAGTGACACATTTTTCATTATGTCTGTGCACTTCAGCACATGTGAGATGTGAGTTTAAAGTGCTGACTTTCAGCTTTAAGGGTGTTCACATCAATCATGTCTGAACAGAGTAGGCTCTTCATTTCATCTACAGTTATTTTTAGGGTGTAACAGCAAAGCCTTCTTTGCTGTGGAAGCAGTCACATGACCCTTAATTCAAATGAGCAAATGTTAAACTTACTGAAGACCAGAATAAAGCCAGAGGACCCCTTCACTCTGCTCACAAACTAAAAAGCAAAAATGTCAAATGATGCAGTTTTCTGTAGAACGTTTCTTACCGTGGAAGTGATGTGCTGAGCTGGAGGCGAGGAAGTGAGGGGATGACCTCCACCAAACAGCCGCCGGTCTTCACACCTGGCAGGCCTTCCAGCAGGCAATCACTAGTCACACCAAACACAGAGGTGTGGTAACCTAAAGGAAAAGGTTAAGAATTCTTAAAAAAAAAACTATTGCCAGCTCATCTGAGTTATGGAATAACTTTTCAGTTGGACTGACCGTTGACGGTGATGTTGCCAGCTGTACGTGGGACACCAACCAGAGTGACAGGGTACAGGCCAGACTCAGCAGGCAGGGACAGGGCAGCAGGCAGAGATTCAAACTCCACTCCAGAGGTCAGCAGACCCTAAATATGACACAGAAGTGGGATGATTAAAAAAAACTGATGAGGGCAAATCAAAGATTATTCCAAAACTTTATTGCCATCAGTTTAAAACCAATGAATCACTGATGCTTTGACAATCTGAGCTTGGTTGGCTTCCAGTGACGTGCAGCTGTTTGATTCTATAACATTAGTTCAGTGTGAAGTATTTATGTAACTGTTGCTTGCAATCTATCATTTTATTCTACCCATGATATCCTGATGATTAAATCTCTGACACCATTAGATGGCCCTTTTCATTGAAGAAACTCATTCTCCATGGGAATTGGCCACTTGAGCCATGTATGCCTGAGAGGCAACTGAAAATAAGCCCCGCAGATCATAACGCAGTAGGAAGCAGGATCAGAGAGGTTTCACATTCAGCAATCCAAATTCCCACTGGGGTTTTACACAGACTAGAAAATCCTGTGCCAGAGTTATTTTATGCATTACACAATGGTGGTCCAAAGGGTCATTTCGAACCCTTCAATGAAAGTGTCTGAACTGAATTTAAATGGCAGTTATATAAAAGCATCGCTCCAAGGATGATTCTGCTTTATTACAACTTAGTTTCTGCAGTTCAGGCCATCATTTGTATTGGTTATGATGACTGTAATTACACAGATAATCTGATTGTTGTTGTTTTGACCACTTCTATATAAACTGGGATAAATTGGTAAGCACAGACTTATTATTACTCTGAGGACAGACAGTAAAAGCTTTTACTCCTGCAAGCAAGTTAAAGCGAATTGTCTTTATTTTATTGATGTTCTGTCCTGTTGCTATCCAACACCAAAAAACATAGAAAGAGACACCAGGAACTACAAGGACAAAATATCTCTTCTGCCCTGGTAGATAAAGTATTTTGATAATGAATTTTACCACAAAATCTAATGTTTGTATTTGTCATGGCTTTGGACTGCAGGGTTTTGCAATGCTAATGCAGAAGGATCTGGTACAGAAACACAGGAGCACCCACTGAAAATGCAGAATCAGCTGGCAAGGGCATTTTTATTGTTTATCTTGAGTGTTATGAAAAAGCAAAAAAACCTCATGATGTTATGTTAAAACCACCAACTACGTAACGGACACATTTGCAACTTTAGCAGTCTGTTTTTTTTGTTGTAAAGGTGGAAAATCATAATGCTCCTGTAACCAACGATTATTGATTGGTTGTCCATAATCTATCAATGAATTCTGACATTTTATGGACAAACCAGTGTCCTGAAAATGTTTGTTTACTGACTAATTGTTTCAGCTTTAGAACATACAGAGATTTAGATGATAACTGGGCTTCCTGTTTCAACATAGTACAAGCACAAGTTTGGTGTCAAAAGAACTTGCCTGTCCTGACCCTAACACAGGTCATCAGACTTTACAAATGCTTAACGGACTGGACAGGAACCCATAAACATAGATGCCTTAATAACACACCTTAACTAACAGTCAGCACTGTAATCTGCTTGCAGTGACAGTACTATTGATTTGGCAATGCTTATTTAAGTTCTTTGCTTGGACCAGACCAGTCTGCAGGCACTACTGAAATGACAGGGAGGCTGGATACAGCCAGCACTATGCCTAGGTGTGGTTTAACATATTTGTAGCCTCATTCCACATGTTTGTTAAGTTGGGTGGCTGTGGCTCAGGTGGTAGAGCTGGTGGTTCTGATCCTGGCTGTTGCACTCTTGGGCAGCACCAGAGTTGCTCCTAATGGTTGCATCACCGACTTGTAAATATGTTTATGTCAATGTTAAGCAGTGTGCTCTTAGTAGGTGGAAAGGCACTATATAAATGCATACGACTTACCATATATAGGGAAATCTAGCATGCTAGCAGGAAATTAGTGGGGTTGATCAAACCTCATGCACGGTAAACACAAAAATAGGTAAAGGCTCATCTTTGTAGTACTTCAAGTTCTCTTCAAGTGCATAACCGCAGATTCTCAGAATGAGAATTTACATTCCTAGAACATACTGTCTTGTGCAACAAGGCAGACTGAGGTGACGTAATGACTGCATCAATCCCCAACTGCAGACACTACCTCACTAGAGAGAAGGCTGCCGAAGAGCTGAGCCTGTGAGGTGCCGCGACTGTGATTTAAGTGCTCCCCTGCTTTCACTTCGGGACATTATATGCCCGTATTGGATAGCAGAAGTATCAGTGCTGTAACCTATTGGATTGGTTCATTTGTATGCTGCCTTGAAAAGGTTAATTAGGTTGTTTGAACAACAATAATGATTAACGTAAAATGTGTTGTTTGAGCTGGTGTGCACTGACTTCATTCTACTGACAACATGCAGTTAGCTTCTTGTTTAGCTTTAATGCTTTGATAATAATACAATTATTTGTAATCAGGGTTTCTTTGCTCATAACTGCAAAAGTAAAAGCCAGAAAACAAAGGAAACATGGGCATTTCTCTTTACCTCGGAGTGACTTATTCATTAAATATCTTTATTTTTATTTTTTCATAGCTGAAAAAAAAAAAATCGGTCTACCTTGTCTACTGCAAATGTCTCATGTGAAGTTGAGTAAATGAAACACAAAACTTAATTTTCTAAAGCAAGTAAACATCCCAAACTTGTTTACCCTGAAGGATGTCACAGTGACCTGTCTGATAATGAACAGGTTGGGGGTTGGGGTTGTAGTAAAAAGCACCACTTTAATAGAAAATCAATAAAGCACAAAGCAAAGCTGGCTATTAGTGCACCAGTCGTGTGGTGACTGAGAAGGAGGGCCTGTCTTGCCAAACTGCTGGGTCACCTTTGTGAGAGAAGAAGGAAAAGTGACCTTGTGTGTGTGTGTGTTTGTTTCCTAGTGCGTTTCAGGGAGTTGGTTTATGTTCAGTGGATAAATGGTTGCTGCGGTGTACTGACAGTCACTTTGTCTAGGGTATAGAGGAGCTCTTGGCAGCTTGCGTCACCCTGTCTGTCTCTACCTGCGTGACTCTACAACACCACCTAAGGTTCCCAGCTGTCACAGAACGGCGACAGGCTTCAGCCTCCATCTGCGACCTGATCGATTCACCTGTAGGTGGCAGGGGTTTATGGCATTGGAATCACTATTTGACCTTGTCTGTTTCAACTTACAACAAAGTTGCATTTGCAAATGGTGCACAGGGAACACTGAGTGCAGAGCTTTAACTCTGTGAACTTTAATCTGATAGTTATACATAATAAATGTACGACAAACAGAGCAAACCTATGCTAAAAATTTGAATTTTAATTTAGCACTAATTAGAATGTGTAAAAACTGAATTCCTTAAGAAAACTAGAAAGCCCCAATTGATACATTTATAGATGTATAGATTGCATCTATAGTTGTGTGACAGAAATTCAGTGACTTATTGGCTGGGCTTCTGAGTAGTGTATAAAACTGATTTGTAAAGGTTTGCTATTGGAAAGACATGTAGATAAGCTGGAATTAGCATGTACTGTATTTTTCATTTTTGGAAACTCAAAAGGAGAAAAAGTTCTACTTTTTTCCATTTTGTGTTTTATAGTGTTGTTACTGAGATATACTACACAAAGAGCTGTTTGAGATCTCTATTTCTATCCATGACTCTGTTGTTTCCATAGAGGTGCAGGACTTTAAAGTGTTCTAAAAAATGAGCTCAGTATCTAGAAATGCAACCGGATTTTTCTTTTAAAGCTCTATTGGACTGAAGTGTTGTTTGTGTCATTATTTTGGAGCTCCATTATTGTTTATTTACTTCAAGTTAGTGCTCTTATTGTCTAAATCTTTTAGTGCTAAAAGTCTACACCTACATACAGTTTTAATTGCAGTCACACTGTGTGAACTCATAAAATGATATTCATAAGACCTAAATTTGGCTCCCTTAAGGTTTAGCACAACTGGCTACTGATTACTCCTCCAGCTTAAACACGTACCAGATGTTCTAAGTTGGAGGTCGCCTTCGTTTCCTGTGTCTATAACAGCATGAGCCGTTATCAGGCGATGCAGGACGGCTAAATCAACCAGCAAGACCTGTCCAAGTCTGTTTGGCATCAGCTCTGAGACAGCCGCTACAATTAAGAGGCCACTGTCTTTGTTCACGCTCCGTCACAAAACTTTCACGGTAATTTGTTCTTGACTTTCCAAATAATTAAAGGCAACATCCCTTTTGACAGGTAGTACATTGTGTGCGATTCAGGATGCCACCGCTGCTATCTGGTAGCTGAAAGTAGGCCTTTCCCTGCTGGCCTTTTATTGAGCCTCATGATTGCTTTGCATTTTGAGGCTGTCCCACATCGCTGCATTCATAAACAGAAGCAGTGAGCAAGGAGACAGGCAATTTATTTGGTAATATTTTGCACCCTTGAACCCGATAAAGTGGCTCAACTGGTGTGCACGTTTCAAAGGGAGTTTGTAAGGGGAGCGACACAGTACACAAATTAGAAATGGATGTGACAGAAGTGCAGGTCTGCGCTTCAGCAGGAGGTCCTTTAATAAAGAAATGCTCTGAACTTAAAAAGCTGGAGTCGCCCAGAAGCTATTAAACAATACGGCTAAATTGGACTTCCCGGTGTCTGATAGCTCTTTTAAAACTTGATTTTTTTACACAGAGCGAATGGTCTGGTGTTTACCCCAATATAGAAGCTATCTGACAGGATGGTGTGTGAAACAATAAAAGTAATGGCATCTCTCTCTGGTGTTGTTTTCTTACTGTCAGGAGGGTGAAGACTTTGTTCTCACCCTTTCATTCGATCATTACGGTATTAAACTGTCAAAAAAGCTTTTAAGGCACCTTAATTAGGCAATAAAACCATTAAGTTTTGTTGTATTGAGTTTCTAATGTGTTGCTGCTCCAAAAAAAAAATTAAGTGACATGTACGGTAAGTCATGGTTTGACATTTAAATTGATCAATCCCTCATTGTTGAATTGTCTTCTAAATTTACGATCATGGTGAATGAATTTCTCCTACCATGTTCTCTACACGGAGTTCATAAGGCATGGGGTTGTAGACCATCAGCTGCACTTCACAAACATCTCCTTGAACCCACTGGAAGTCTAGGGAAAAGAGAAAAGACAAATAGAAAATGAGTGGATAAGCCAGTACCTGGAGTTTCCAGGTAAACAGTGGTCTCTATAGTGAAAATCACTATAGCCCGCAAACCATACATACATCATTTTTACACACAATATTATATAAAAAGGAAGATATAGTAATATCAGCTGGTGGCCATGATATTGATTAAATAGGGATATTGAATATTGAACAATGAGTTTAAAACCATGGGGCTCATATGTCAGCAGCATGTGCTGGGAGACTCACAACAACACATTGATTGTGATTGGACCTATGATTTGGACCTAAATAGCTGGACTAAGGCATCCTTACTGTATACGATGATTAATGTTGCCATATGCTTTTAAAATGTTAAATTCATCCATTCAAAAACTAGCTTGCAGTGTTTTCTCTGCTTGGAACTGTTTAGTTGCAGCTGGCACTTAAGAAGACACACAAAATCAGAGAGGCTTTTGTAGTGCAGTTGTGAGAACACCTGCAACACAATTATAAAAAGTCTTTACAGCAGATCAGAGTCTGACAGTAGTTCCTTGTAGCTGATTAGCACTGAACACAGACCTCTACACTGCTATTCCAGTAAATGGTGGTCAGTCAGCCTCGACTGTGCCCTCCATGATGATATAACATATAGTGTAATGTACAGAATAAACATGTTTCAATAATAAAAGTGATACAGGAGCTGACAGGATTTACAATCGGTTCTTGGTAATTCACAGAATGAAAGTCACTATCCAATTGTGGTGGGCTACCAGCAGGGGTAATTAGTTCAAATTCATATTAGGAGCTAAGGAAATGACACCCTGGTAAAAGGCAGGTTAGAATTGCATTATGTGTTTTGTTTTGAGGAAGATTTTCTGAGGTCCAAGCATAAAAGAAATGTGCAGAGAAAAAGCTGCAGTCAGTGATTTCCTGGGAGAAAATCTTTAGAAAAAAAAATAAAATATATAACTCTGCTCTGCAGTATCCATCATTTCTGAATGAGATGTTGAAAGGTTTTGTTATATTGAAAAGCTTCTTTGGTCCCACTGTAGACCCATCTCCATTTTTGAAATGTAACTCATTCTAGATCATTTGGAGAGTCCATTGCCGTAAATAGAGTTGCAAAGGAGGACCTAAAAATCCTACCTCAGACCCTGGCAGGAAAAGGGATTTATGGAAGGCAAACTGCAGCCATGCACCTTGGGAAATTAAGCCAATCAAAGGAAAGATATCTATAATATGAATGTCTGGAAGCCCTACACAACCCTCTGGTCTGGCTCACAGACATGCTCTCATAGCCAGCCAATTAAGTGTGAAATACACCTCTGAAAATAGAAAACAAAGTGGATTGCTGCCATCTTATTTGTGCTGTCCTCACTCCTCAAGAGGTCATTGATATTCAGCACGGATCTCTAAAGGCTTCAGCTCTTTCAAACTTCGTAGTCCAAAGCAATAATGAACGTTCTTAGTCAATACATGGCTGCACGGTTAGTTAAACATTGCGTGTGTTTGCTTCCTTGAAGGGCAAATTATTTCATCAAACCGACTCATGTGTAGCGAAAATCATATTTTATTGAGCAGAGACAGAACTGAAGATGTTTGGAGTGTCTGTTTCCTACAGAGAAATATTCTACAAACCTATCAGCAACATTAATATACCTTACTGAATAATATATGCATACCAGGCCTGGGTTGCTGAAAAAAAATTCATGCATGTGAAATGAAGCAACCCCAGAGCAGTGGAAAGCATTCAAATATAACCAAAGCCAAGCTTGGAAATTAGAGTCAGTAATGCAAACAGATGGAGGAATATTCTAAATGACATTTTAGTTGATGCTTTAAATAGGAGAATTTGATCACCAAGAAACAACATACAAAAATACAGACACATTTACAAAGGTTTTATTTGCATGAAGTAGATGTGCATCTGGTTTTTTTTTTTATTTCTGTTTTTCTTTAATGCAACCCTAGCTGTGTTTTTGGCACTGTTTGTTAAAACTAAGACAGTCTGACCTTGTGGCAGGTTGAATGCCGTTTGATTTCATGAACTGAAAGATTTTTCATTTCTGGATTCACTCCCACAGTTTGAGCCCTACCACACTTGCTACTAGTCTCCACTTGGACATGCCAGCAGGGTTTCCCATGACCCCATCTTCTCATTAGCATTTGGTTTGGTTTATTTTGGTATTTGTTCTATGTTTGGTCTGCAGTGATGCATTAAAATGTGCTACACTGTTGACCCATAGAAATTAACACTATGATGATGCCTATAAAGACTTTAAGAAATAATTAAAAAAAAAAAAACAAAAAAAAAGTATTTCACTTTTTTTGCATTCTCAGGACAACACAGTTTTGACACTTTTAGAGTGGGGTCAAGCCAAAGGCATATTTTTGGAACCACTGAAGCTGAATGTTAACCATTAACCTCAGTATTGTTTTACCTCAAATCCAATATACTGGAGTTTGGAGCCAAACCAACAGAAAACGCTTCACTGGGTCCAAGTTTTCTCAGTAATGACAAAAGTAGATGAAGTGAAGTCATGTCTCTGTATGGCCATATACACACACACAACTAAATGGACTACACCATATAAAACAGTCAATTACACTGCAGACTATTTGTTTCATAGTTAAACATCACCTGGATGTTGATGATCTCGATACAGAATGACATCAAAATTGTATTCAGCATTGAGAAATGTGCCTGCATGTGGCTAATGTCACGTATCCTCAGTCAACCCACGATTCAGGGACTTGCTCTCTGCAGTCACCTCGTGCCGAAAAAGGCCTTGAATAAGATAATCGTAACTTCATTAGCAACTAGGTCTCCAGGGGTAGAAGGTCAGAGAGAGAAAGGCATGTTTGAACTTAATTCAAAGCCTCCCATCTCAAACGGCCACCAGAGGCACATCTGATTTCCACTAGCTAAGCGCTGATCAGAGGCTTCAGGGAGTGTACAGTTAATATGGGACTGATACTGCTGGCTTTGAATTAGAATTCAATTGTAGTCAGCTTAATGAGTTTACTTCTAATAGTACACATGTGAGTGAAAGAATTAGGCTTGATTGTATTTTATAAAGTCTAGACAGCACAAAAATAAAATAGAAATTGATGGTTTTAACAAGCTAATCATTGCTATAGTTGCACCACAGTCTAGACGAGTCTTTTGCATCACTTCCATCACAATGCGCAACAATCCAACAACAATCCAATATATATTGACAGTATGTGGACTCCAGTAGAGTATAAGACAACATGAAGACCTATAATAATTCTAAACAGAGGCTGGAATAGATTACCTGCAGGCCCTTAGACACAGCTGTACAAAGCTATGAAGGGTTGACACTCTCTTTAAAATGAAACAAATTAAATAAAAAAAAAATAATTGCTTAAATCATTCTAATATAACTTAATACTATAGATAACATATTACACCCTTAATAATTTCAATTATTTCTCACTTGTTTACTGCTTTCATTTTTATCCAACCCTAACATACACATAAAAACACACCTGCACTTGCCTCAAATGCAATTTTCAATTACACAGTCATGTACATATTGGTTAAAAAAATGTGAGAGCAAAGATGCAAACTTCTGCTTCAAAGAGCCACAGGTGGAGCTCAAAGGGCTTCAAAGCAAAAGAGATGAAGGGGGTCCTGTGTGATACTGCTGACTCAGCACTGCTATTGCTCAGCATTGCTGTTGACGTCTGCAACCGGATGATCAAAACACCAGCCAAATCCATTGTGGGAAGCCACAATCACTTTCTCACCTCACCACTATATATATATATATATGTATATATATATATATATATATATATATATATATATATATATATATATATATAAATAAAATATAAAAATAAAATGACCTTGCATCCAGCTGCAGCTTCTCACAGAGCAGTGATTGAGCCCAGAAACTTCAGCCCATGTCTATGCTAACATACCAAGTGATGACTACAGTGCATGTTCTTCGAGCAGAAATCATTAAGTCAGAACTGGTGGGGGTACTGCTTACAAGGACACATAATTATACAATTATAATTTTTAGATTTGAGGATCATACACATCCAATTTTAGATTTTTATGGAGTACAATACTTGGAGAAATTGTAGTAGCTTGCCAATGTAATTGTCCATAATTAATGTTGAATAGTGAAATTAGTACAGGCGTCTAAAACTGATAAGCCCAGAGAGAAAAGACTAGAGTACTCTAGTAAGTATAAATAAGGTGTATAAAATATCTTTACCATAAGAAATCTGTCATGTTTCTGCCAAGATAGGACAGCCAGACAGGACAGGTACTTAATTTATCATGATTACTCTTGGAGGAAGCAGGCACCCCCTGTTGTACGTCTCCCTGCAGGAACTGAGCCTGATAGTAGTTCTTACATTGGAGTAGGCAATTTTACAGCACTTGGTGGGTGTGAATTGATTGCCGATTGATTAATGTTACACTGGCAACTGGCAGTTTAACATATTTGTGTAAAAACTGGGAAAATGGTAGCCGTGCTAAATATAGAAACATGAAACATGTCAAAGTTGGCAGCTGCTTTGCTTCCATTGTTACTCAGTTGGTTCATGGCAACTGCTGGCCAGATCTTTGCTTTGATCTCAGTTTTCTGAAGTTAAAAAAAATCATTATGCTCTTAATCTACATTTTTACTCACAACTTTGTTTTAGGAGAGTCTCAGAAGCCCAGTAGCTACACACTGTTCTGCAAAAGATAGGTGTCAGTTCTATTTTGGAAATGTGTCGCACTCAGGACGCAACAATTTGCACCAACTAGATTGAGCAGACAGCAAGTAAGATTTTAAAATAAAACACTGTTAAGCTGAACTTTCGCCGATTTAACATCGCAACTGGCAGAGAAACAGACACGTACAAGGAGAGATTCATTTTCAAAGCAGAGAAACAGCATTTTATATGATATGACGTGCTTTTTATTTGGACAACATCAGAAAGAAAAGACAGGGAGAGAAGCAGCAGTTGTTTTCAGAGTGGACATGTATAACTGTCAGGTAAACGGGTGGATTACTAGGTGATTTTGTGAATCTCACAAGTGTTCCACAATTTCGCAGGCAGCGCTATGATTATTTTAAACCTCATAACCCAGACTGTACAGGATCTTTTTGAAAAAACTTGAAATGCAGAATGTCAGCACTTTACACTACAATACTGAGAAGGCAATTTTTGTTGGCCTTAGTTACAAGCAACATCAGCAGCCATGTGTGCATTTATGCATGATTGTGTATGTGTAGGTTGTGATAAACATCACTGGACTTACCTATCTTCTTACAACGCTCCTCTCCTCTGTTGTGCATGATGATTGGCGAGTAGATGAAGGGGCTGGCAGTAGACATATTCTGTCCCAGCAGGCCTTTCACTTTGTGGGGCCGCAGACTGACGGGCAAATTGAGGAGCTTCACCGATCTGGTCCATGAGAAACAGTGTCATGAATTTATGGGCCATTTTTTTTTCCAAAGCACTTTGTTAAGGTCATTTCAAAGAAAAACACTAGTGAAGGTGGGTCTTCTTTATGTAGAACTACTGCTTATGTAGTATAATCCAAGTGCTTGTGATGAATATTCATGATTATTACAGTATACACCAAGAGATTTATAGTACTGCTCTTTGTTAAAGGTTACAAGTTCAGCCAACCAATAAAAACAGAAGTGCAGGCACTTGAAGAAAGTGTGTGCTCCACACTTTCAGGGACTGGAGGGCTATTAATCCATACACACAGTGTAATCTACTAGATAAAGACTCCTGGTAGTCTTAGGGGAAACCTGGTGTGCCAAAGATGACATAATTAATACTAATGATTTCTAATCAAAGGGTCCAAGGCATGAGAGCTTAAGAGAGATTTAGATGCGTTTAGCTACTTCACTAGCTTCTTTCTGTGTGTTTCCAGGTCACTCAAGCATACTCATGCAGAAAGAACTCATATTTACTCAGTTATTTACTCTAAAATCGGAGGTCCTGTCCACGTATACTCCATGTATACTTTGAAGTATGAGAGTTTTGAAGTAGTGACAAGACAAGAATGCAAAATTATAGTTTGTAAAACCTCTGGATTTACATAAAAACAACTCATTTGTGTTGCCTCCAGGCAGATCTGTTTGTCATGCAGATTTGACGAGTTGTTTAAGCACAAACCTGTACAAAAAAAAATGCCTGCACTGTCAAAACACATTTTTTTGTGTTGCCCATTGGTGTGATCTCATGCTGGGAACAAAGAATGATACATCTGTAAATCTTGCACATTTCTCTCCTTTTTTTCAGCAGCCATCAGTTCGATTGTTTGAACTACTACCAGCCAATCAAAGTAGAGGTTCATGAACAGTGATAATATGTTAATGTTCACATACAGCCTGTGTCATTAGAGGCTTTTGGAGATAAATGTGACAAGCTACAATAAAGCACTGAACTCTAATTTTGCAGTGCTGCTCTATAGTGTGACAACCTACAATTTGAACATTGGGCTGTATATGAAAGTGTCTGAGAAAATGTAAAACATCAGGCTCATTGTGCAATTATCCCAGGATGTATTATAACTCCTCCAACATCAGAGTACTGTTTCTTCCCCAAGATGAAAAGAAAAATTCTCAACATTTTGACGGTGGTTATACTACTCTTGGTCACTGTAGGTCCAAGTGGAAAGCTTTCTGGACTGACACCTTTCATCCCTTGCCTTGCATTCAAATTTTAGTCTAGCGTTTCACGATTTTTGTTTGAATAGAGATAAATTGGAAGGACTTTGTGGTATTCCAATACAATTTTTGAAAGGCTATGATACATTTTCCAATTAAGACGCAGCTCAGCATGGACCAAAAATCCATAAATGTACACATTTTCACTTAAACAACAGATAACCGTTGTCATTAATTTAATGTTAAATATACTGCTTATTTCAATGCAGAGCAGCAACATAACCTATAAAGCACCTTATTAGTTAAACTGGCTTGAGAGAGATCACCACACAAGATTGTATATTGGAAAAATTCCAGGATTTTTTTTTTGTGTTACGTTTACCTAAAAGCCACACAAGTGATGATGTTGTTAACTCTTTATGAGCTTTTCCATTTTAAAGGAAGATTTCAACCACCATAAACATGCTAGGCTTTCGTTTGTACCACCCCTCACACTGTCACAAACAAAATAAGCCAACATACAGCAAAGTAAAAACAGCTCACACTCTTGTCTTACCGCACAATGGGGAGCTTTGTAAAGGGCACCGGTGGCAGCTTCAGGCCATCAGGAAGGGTGATGACCTCCATTCCACCTGGACACTTGGAGGTGTAGTTCTCCAGACTCTGGGTCACTTCTTTCTTCTCTATAAACAGAAGAAAAATCAATTGCCTCAACTATGTAAAGAAATCAATACACATAGATACACCAAGACTGCAACAATTCTGACTAAACAGCACTGCCTTTACAACCCCCTATACCCAGATAATCTGAGAGGAGGATTCAGCTTTGCATGCGATATAAATTAGCCTGACGTTAATGACCTGTGAGGTGTGTCTCTCTCAGCAATAAGAGCCCCGGCCTTCAAGTAAAATTCCAACTTTTATTGTATCATCAATACCTTTCGAAGGAACATTAGTGTTTAACCAGCCATAAAATTTGCTTTAGCTCTGCAAGTTTCAAGAGCGTCCATCAAGGAAGAGGAAGATTCCGCTGCATTTATAAACCCCATTCACTAAAATGTGCTCACAACAAATCTGCATAAACACTGGAAATGAAAATATATATTTAATCAAAAGGAGTAGCTGCTGCTTATGTTAAGCCAAGTGGAGGTGCTTGATTTTAAAAGTAAAGGGATGACTCCAAATGTTTCTCATGAAATAGTGAAAGAATGACTGGACAAACTATAACCTCGCACATAGAAACTGGGAGCCTGAAAACAACAACAACCTACAGATCAAAGGAAGAAGCCTGAAGAACAAAAAAAGAGCAAGACATAAAGGAAGTGACAGCTCTGCTCCCTTTTTTTTTAACATTTTTTTTTCCTTGTCGACCATGTCTGAAGTGTTTACAGCAGCGATGTGTTTGAGGGGCTCTCCTGAACAGTGGCCCTAGGCAGTGGTTGTGTGCTTGCTGGAAAACATCTGATTTTTTCAGCATAAAACGACCACTTCACAAGTGCACAGTATACAGCCAACTCCTGAAGGACAAGGGACACTTATGTGGGTACAACAATGTAGACAATTTGACCAGAGAAGACCGATGGTTTTGATGAGGGGCAAAGGAAGTGTGCCATGTTAAAACAACTGCAATTCACACTTTGGACAACATAAATGAAGCAACATTAGCATTAATTTAGCACCCTTGGTGTACTAGTTCACCAGCAATATGCAACGTTTGGTGCCAAGTAGGTTTATTGGAGCCTCTTCAGGGAAAACACACTCCTGGGGACAACAAGGGACATTCTGTTCTCAGAGCGGATATTAGGAGCAGGAAAAATTGACAAACCCGCATAGGCATGGGGAGAACATGCAAACTCCACACATAAAGACACCAGCCACATTCAAACCAAGAAACGTCTTGAGCTGTGAGGCTCGAAGAATTTCGAAGACAAACGAATTCAACAGACAAACTGCTGTTTCTGAAACTGTTGAAACGGTTCTGCTGGTTCTGATAGAAAAGTGTCAGACGCACACAGTTTGTTGCATATAAGGTTACAACCACTGACCAATTAGGTTATACTGGTGATGGTGAATGAACTGGCCAGCCTTATCAGACTTCAAAACAAGGGCGGATCACATAATAAGCAGTATGTATATGTTTATACCAATGAATGAAATGAATAACATCAACCTTTGGCCTTTTACCTAGGGGTTTTGCACAAAAAGCCCCAGACTATCTAGCACTAAGTAACTCTTTGAACCACAAACTTTTGTGTGCACTAGGTTTAACAGCAATTTTCAAAACATTTGTTTAGTTGTGTTTTTTTCATGCTACATCCTTGAGGCTATACCACTGTGTCAGGGCCCCTAAACAACAAAATCCTGGAGTAAAAGGTCTCAAGCTTTGTTTGTTTCTATCGTCTCTATGCAGCTTCCTGTCCACAGCACAGCACATTATTAGCCTGACAGCTGGAACACACCGTCCAGATAAACTTAAAAAAAATGTTACATTTATTAAAAAAAAAGGTGGGAGAAAAGGCACTTAGCACTTCACATCAATCCCTAAACGAAAGATCTAATTTTCAAGTGTCAAGGCTGCAGAGCGGTTTTCTCTGAATCTTATTCCCTGAAAACAGTAGCAAGCCACTGGAATTTGCACCATTTCGATGTAATTTCATATAAGAGTTTGTCTGGTGTTCTTATGTCCTGGCAACCATTTAACACTTTAAACCGTTAGTGTGACAGCAATAAAAGGGGCTCAGATGATGCCTCCCAATTTTTGAGGACAGGTCTAACAGTGGAACTCACAAAGTAGCGTGTGTCAATGTTTCTTTTAAAACACTTTAGAAAACCCAAGATGCATGAAAGGGAACACGAGGTGGGTGGGTTTAAGGGGAAATCTCAGGGAGAAAAAATTTATTGATTTATTTTTTAACATTTTTTGAACACTGCTTCGCTAAAATGAAGCATGAAAGTTTCATGTTTTATTTTTAGTTGTATAATTGTAGTTGTGAGCACCAGTTCTCTCTTCCTGGACATGGCTGATTTCTCCATCACTTCGTTAGAAGAACATTAAAGAATCAAAACAAAACAAAAAACCTTTTTCAGGTTAAATGAGGCTGAAGAGAGTATAGAGGAAGCCATTACTTGAACAATATTTAGTAGAGTTTGTAGCTGAAATATTAATGCAACATTTTAACTAACCTTATGTATAGCTTAGCAAAAATATTTGAATATATATTTATTGATGGTGGCTGCCTTGCATGCAGAAAGTAAACAATACCAAAGTGCTATTAGTCTATTCATAAAGTTAAGGCCATTTATGTACTGTACAGTATTGAAGATGCTACAATAGTTACCATTGCCTTTACATAATGTTGGGGCCTACAGGCCACATTTTGTGAACAACATACAGATGTATTTATGTCACTAGCTAGTCAAGCAGCTAAGGACATGGATAAAATAATATAAAAAAAAATCTACACAGCACAGTTCAAACTTAAAGGTAGGGTAGGAGATTTTGAAAACTCAGTGAGAGTCAGCCAGATTTTGAAAGTAAACACACGCCCCTTTCTCTCGGAGCTCACCCCGAAGCCCCGCCTCCCAACCAGTCTGTGACTTCGGCCATCATGCACGTACCTCTCTGGTGCGCGCAGAGCAGGAAGAGAGTGACAACCAGCCAATACTCGGCGCAGGTGCGCCTCGTAGGATTGGCTGATATTTTTAGCGTTTTATAGCTTCCACAGATGATTAAAATTCTTCGTTTTAAAGCGAAACTGCCGAACTAATTGGTTGCTATCAGATTGTAAAGAGAAGTTACACTAATTTAACAAAACGTGTATCAGAATGAAATCTCCTACCCTACCTTTAAGTCACAGTCCTGATATTTATAAATAAATGACATGATGAACAAGACACCACAGATAATATAGGGATTATAATCAGAGGCATCAGAAACTGAATGGAGCGCTAACCAAATGTAAAGTCAGGCAACATTTACCAATATCTCAATGTCTTTATGGCCTTAAGCTCCAGCTCCTACAGTGACACCATTATCATTCTTCTGATTCTTGTAGAGATTTACACTTGTTCACGTTAGCAGCACAGTTAACAGAGCCCTGGAGATTTCTGTCTTTGCTCATAAGACACATCACTCCTAGTCCCTTTTCAGATCTGGCATTAAGGTGTATCTTATAGGCTCTCTTTTATGGACACCACAGGGAGGTAGGACTACTAGAGCTTCAAATAACTTAAATGACAGCAAAGAGATTGGAATTGTTTTCAGAGGAAGGCTTCTCAAATTATACTGGGAAATGAAAACAACTGGTGGACCACAGACAGACATGTCAACAGTTTTTTATGAATAATTTAGAATTTCCTGTCTGCAATTGAGAGAAAATGCCAGCAGCAAAAAAGCAGTAAGTGAAACATAAATCATCAAAACAATAAACACAAAATATGCAAGGAAGCTGAGCAAGTGAGAGAGTGCCGTTCATCTTACTGGCATGAAATTCCACATAAGTAAAAGTAAGCAATATAAAGCTTATCCATCTCTATTTTTACTGGATTTATAAAACTGTTACGGCCGATGATCCACTGTTTTCCTGTTTGTCAGTGTGTATACCAGGGTGGAGGGGCATTTAATGGCACAAAGTCATGTCCTAGCAGGGAAAACATCGGTGTGTTAAAGGTTGCACTACACTTCAACCATCATCCCATCATTTCCCGAAATGCATGAGATTCCCCACAGTCGCAATACAATTATCACACTGTTGTTATTCTGGCAGCCAGCTGGGTAACATGTAATGACAGGTCCAGTGAAGCAAATTTAAGTAAGGCAAGTGCATGTCCATATTTAAACTTGTGACTGAAGAGACAAAACTGCTCTATAAGCTTGTGCCTTTAAATGCAAAGCAGAGGTTCAGGTCATGTTGCCCTCGTCACATACCATGTGTCTTACCTTTATACACTTTACTAGGCTGCCAGAGGATGCCATGTGTGTTTATAACCTCCAGCCACATACATTCAAACTTTGAATATCTGTGTCACAATCGGTGACCCATCGGTGTACGGTTCTAATAAACTCCAGGCTTGTGTTTCACTAGGTCACATATGTCAAGGCCAAGGCCCGAGTGGGTTTTATTTGGCCCACGTGATGATATTAATTTATTATTAGATCCGGCCCGCGGGCTACTGCAAGCCAGCAGCCCGCAGATATTATGTTCGCACCGAAACTACATTTCCCACAATGCAACGGTGTCGTACCGAGCGGGAGGCGGCTTCATTTCCTTATTTATTAGCGGTCATTAGCATAACAGCAAAAAGCCTACCCATCAACAATGGCAAAACGGAAGATGGACACTGAGGTGGGAGTCTGAGTACATGTTCACGGACGTCGCTGGAAAACCCGTGTGCCTTCTGTGTGGAGAAAGTGTGGCGGTGATGAAAGAGTATAATCTGAGACGGCATCATGAAACAAAATTCGCAGACAAAAACGAGAATATGGACATGGAACAAAGGCTACAGAAGGTGGAGGAATTAAAACGAGGCCTCCAATCTCGCCAGGGTCTGTTCAGAAAAGCCAAATCACAAAGCGAGGCTGCAGTCAAAGCCAGTTTTATTTTAGCAGAGGAGATCGCTAAATCTTCCCGGCCGTTTACAGAGGGGGACTTCATAAAAGACTGTATACTTAAAGTTTGTGACGAAGTTTGCCCGGACAAAAGACAGCTCTTTTTGAACGTCAGCCTGAGCAGAAATACCATTGCTGAGCGAATAGACCTGTTGTCTATAAATCTGGCAGAAAATTGCTGGTATTATTTATTTCTTTGAAGTTGCTTAAATTCAGCCCACTTTTGCTAAATGAGAAAATATAGCTGATGGTGCCTTGAATAATATCACTTTGTTCATTTAATGTTCATGTTATGAGGTGTTTTTGTATTGACATATTTGTCTTTTGTGCCAGCCTGTTGAAAATTAAAAATTACTGACAGAGTCATAACAAAATATTGCTTTATTTATCTAATCATAATATATTTGTTAGGTTTTCAGTAGGTCAAATTTTGATTTCAATGAACATTCGGACAATCCGGCCCTCGACTTGTAGCAAAATGTTTTATTTGGCCCTCCGTCCATTTGACTTTGACACCCCTGCACTAGGTTGTCAGAATCAAATAGTAAATATTGATTTGAGTGTGTGGGTTTTCTGTATACTTCAATGTCAACTAGACCAGCCAAGAAGACGGTTTCTGCTAAGGTCCTCCTGAGTGAACTTCATGTTGCTGCCCAGTGCTGCCCCATAGTTGATTCGTCTTGTAAAGGGTATATAATATGGTAGTTTCATTTTAATCTAGATTTACATTAAAGCTGAAAAAGAGTTTAACCACAACCTTTTTACACATTACTACATTATAATTATTAATGGAGAGCACACATCACATGACTCACCTTTCTGGTGCATGATTGGCTGCAACTCTTTGCAGCTTGTAGCTAAAAGTAACAGCTGATGCAATTTTACATCATCACCTACACTTGTCAGTCTTATCAGATTCAATCTGTAAGAAATGATGACATGTACTTACGTCATGTAGACGAAAACTAGGATACAAATGGGCGATGCACTTGCTCCAAACATCAGTGTATTTTTCTGTTATTGGTGACAGGATGATGAATAGGAATTTGGTGATGTTATAGGTAACTAAGTTGGTGCGCTCCCCTTTATAGTGTAACTTTGAGAGACCATACACACTCCCTGGTCTTCAAATGGAACACAAGCAAGATTTACTGATTTCATTTTAGCACTTAGATGTACCATACCTGAGTCCCACGCGACCTTTTTATCATCTCGTGGCTACATGTTAACTTATGATCTGGTGTGACTCAAAGGGCAAAGGCCATAATAAAACACCCAAGCCATGTATCTGATAATACAGCCAGTCCTCTGTGCAGAGGTGAGCAAACCAAAAGACAATTGTAGATGCCATGCCATCTGAAAAAATGTATCGTGTCTGCTTACAATCCTACACAGTGTAACTAATGTTTGCTAAAATTATTGAGCAATATCCAGAGTTATAAATATAAATTATTTGCTGCTTGGTAGTTCATATTGATTGTTTTGGACATTGAGACAGCTAACATTGGCATCAGGAGACACATCAGGACATCCCATTCTAATTCAGTGCAGGGGCAGACTTCCAGTACAAAAATACCCTTCATACATCCTGATGTCATTCACTTTTCTTGTGTCTTATTCAGCTCCATAGCGACATCACCCAAGCCTGAATGTTTAAAAAAATGTTTAGTGTCTATGATGGTCTACTCTACATGTGCAGGAGTCAAACTTTCACAAGGTTGCTTCTACTGAAGTAAAGCCGCAAAAAATGTCTTTCTGTCCATCCCTATTCTGTGCTTGACATATACACAAACACACAAACGCACAACAAAGGGGACCTTTTTTCACTAGAGCAAACTACAGTAACCTTTCTGACATTTTTAATATCAGACTGCAGACAGGAGTACAGACAATCAAAGGAGGGCACCCAAACTGCAGTAGGCCGTGCTGAGAGTCCAAGAAGTTACAAAATAAATAAGGAATGCTATTTTATTGTTGAGCACTGCTCCAGAAGTCAGCTTACAAGGTCAGTTTCTTTACTGAGAAAATACTTAGCTCACATCTAAGTATTCTTCTTCCTCAGTTCTTACACATCACACAGCATTTTGATGTGTGAAAAGCCTCAGACAGTCGTGTATTTCCAGCACAACTATTTCTAAGAGCATTTGTCCTAGCAACAGACTAAGCGGTTGCTGATGTTTAATATTTTATACTGTAAGGTTGCTTCCTCTTGTTCCTACCTCGTCTCCTTCATCCTCCCTCCCTCGCTCCTTCCCTCTCTCTCTCAATTCTCATGCTCAGTAGCCAACCAAGGATTACACTGGCCTCTATTGTGTGGCCAGTGGACCGTCTGGCTCACACTGCTTCAGTGAAAACCCTATCTCCTGGCTGCACAGGATTTCTGGTCAGAGCACAATGTTGCACTCCTGCCAAGAAAAAGCTGGCTTTGTTGTGCATCGCATACTATTAAAGGCAAGGTATAATGCTGCAATCACCAAGGGACAGATTGGCTGTTTCAAGATTTTTTTTTCCCGTCTGGGCATGAAACTGGCAGAGCCTCAAAGGGTTTAAACTCTGGGGGAAAAAAAGGTAGACTTCATTGTGAGCTGACCTTGATCAGACAGGAAATCCAGCATGGTCTGCAACAGGAAGGACAGGTGGCGCACAGACAGGCCTGGGTTGCCCATGCGACGGGAGGCGTACACCAGCTCATGCAGGAGGCGCATCTGTACAGCAGCCCAGCCTCTGTGGGTACCTGAGAGAGAGATGAGAAGGAAGTTACACTTAGAAAGCTCATTGCTGACATCTAATGTTACAGAGCTTCCAAATCAATAGTGTTGAGAAGGAAGGTGCTGGAGAAATATCAAGGGCTTAAAGAATAGCTACAAAAGATGTGGTAGGCAAAGGTAACAGTGGTCCCCATAGTAATTGGAACCCTAGGGACTGTGACCCTCAAACTGGGAGAGTGGCTCCAACAGATCCCAGGAACAACGGCAGAGCTCTCAGACCAGAAGAGGGCAGTGCTAGGAACAGCTAAGATACTGCAAAGGACCCTGAAACTCCCAGGCCTCTGGTTGAGGACCCGGCATTGAGGAAGACACACACCCCACCCATAAGAGTGAGTGAGAAGGGAATTTTATATATATATATATATATATATATATATATATTTACTTTTAATAAAATCTATATGACCTATATGACTATGGTTCATTCTCAATCTATTTGTACTGATGCGCCCAGCTAAATGTTTGATGATGCTAATAAAACCTAAAGATTATTCATAATATGTTTAGTAAAAAATATTCTGAACCATCTCCTCTACTTACAAGACATTTGAAACCTACAATCAGTCATTTCTAAATACATTTTTTATTTAATTATTGATTCAATCTCTAAGCTGGGATGTGTCTTGATTGATTCTTAAAAGAGGTAAAAGAAAATCAACCACTGCTGAGAGTACTGAGAAAGAATTGACTCAACACACACTTATGCAATGGTTATAATTAACCCACAGACTGTATATAACAAGAGAAGAACTGTCTGTGACACCATCCATAGGTTTCTAAAGAACTGTTGTGAAGCCAAGTAATGTCCCATTTAACAGCCCATGTTAGCAGCCATCACTGGAGCTAAACCCTACCAGGTCCACAAGTGAGGTATTGACAGGCAGTCAATCAGCTATTGGTGGGGAAAGAGTACACTTAATGGTACAAGGGATGGCGAGCAGCTACAGTACATAAAAACCGATGGGATTTTATAGTATTTTTGCAACCTATCAATCAGTTTGAATTTGAAAACTACTCATAATAATAATAATTGATAGAAATGCATTCAAATATCATCAGCAAATAAAACCTTTTTAGATACTGATACATTAATTTAGATTTAAGGGCATTCATTGACTAAATATAGAATTTCACAAACTCAAAAATAATTCAAAAATGTTTTGTAGAATTTTATGTTTTTTCAGTAATGTTATGTCCCAAATCCCGCCCCCAACTCTAATTTTAGCCTGAATGTCTTGTAATCACTCCTACACCATAATTACTGTCAAACATAATAACTGAACACACTGCAAAAAAGTGGGTGACAGATCTTCATAATCCTGTATTTGGCATGCTCCAAAAGCTTCACACACACACAAAGGACCACACATAATTAGATTTAATTCAAGGGTTTTCATTGGATCTCTTAAAAATGGAGGTCTTTACAAACTATCACATGTCCTTCAGTGTGGCGGTAACTTAGCTGGGTATGTTTGCTCTGCAGAGCTCCACAAGCCATCTTAATAGCATTCTAGCCTGACACCAACTGTTACATAAGGCCCTTAGCCCCTACGAGATGCCCCGCTCTACTCTCCAGCTGTCGACTGTTGACTCACTGAGTAGGAAAGAAGAACTCAAGGAGAGATGTGCTGGAAGAGGCAATGAGGGCATCAGGGAGGGAAGGCAGATACTCAGTAAACACTCAGATGTTTCCTCAGCTTAAATACCACTTCCAATATCATCAAATCATGCCTGATGCTTTTCACTTATCAGCACTTTTCTGTTATTATTCATCTCGACTCCTCGACAAACTGAAATTCCTCCATAAGCCATTCTTTTCCCCTGTTGTGAAACTGCACCCACTAAGCAGTCTAAAAATAGCTGACTTCCACCTGTCTGCCAAAAGCAGCGCTTATCTGGAGGACAGTAATCCAAAGGACACTTTGGATTTCGGAGCTCGCACACGAAAAATGACTTCATTTGTGGTATTTTCAGACCCCAACTGGAGGTGTCTGGCAATCCAATTAACACACCACCAAGATAATGAGCGTGGTGCCACGGCCAAGCAACGGCACTGTCACGCTAACTATAGAGGCACTGTATCCTCCGCCAGCCTCTGATCTGCCATTCAGATTCTTCTCGATAATAAACATCCAGACTATCACAAAAAAAGAAACCTCCCTGAATTCCTGTGACAGACTGACAGCATTTGGAACAGAGGTCTATGTGGGAGGAAGGAGGAGGACAGAAAATGAAAGCGTCCCCATTTCTAGTAACAGAAAGAAGTCTGTGAACCACTTAAAAAGCCATTTGCTCCAATGTATCTTAGGGCACAGCGGCCTTATTAAAATACACCATTTATCTCCTTTTCCTTTTTTTTCCTCTTGAACTTGCATCTCCAGCTTATTGCCTGATAAACCCCCACCTGATTCCTTCTGCCAAATGACTTAAAACCACCCTTTTTTACTTTGTTATCAGCCCTGTGGGAATTCAGAGTAGATACCTCAGCTGAGACTTGGGTGGTAGAGATGATGTGTCAGTGTGGAGAGAATATGTAATGCGAGGGCACATATATATATATACACTCAACAAAAATATAAACGCAACACTTTTGTTTTTGCTCCCAAGTTTCATGAGATGGACTTGAAGATCTAAACTTCATTCCAGATACACAATATTACCATTCCTCTCAAACATTGTTCACAAATCTGTCTAAATGTGTGATAGTGAGCACTTCTGCTTTGCTGAGATAATCCATCCCACCTCACAGGTGTGCCACATCAAGATGCTGATCTGACATCATGATTAGTGCACAGGTGTACCTTAAACTGCCCACAATAAAAGGCCACCCTGAAATGTGCATTTTGTTTCTGCTTTATTGGCGGTCTGGGGACTCAGAACCAGTCAGTATCTGGTGTGACCACCATTTGCCTCATGCAGTGCAACACATCTTCTTCGCATAGAGTTTATCAGATTGTCTATTGTGGCCTGTGGAATGTTGGTCCACTCCTCTTCAATGGCTGTGCGAAGTTGCTGGATATTAGTGGGAACTGGTGCACGCTGTCGTATACGCCGGTCAAGCACATCCCAAACATGTTCAATGGGTGACATGTCCGGTGAGTATGCTGGCCATGCAAGAACTGGGACATTTTCAGCTTCCAAGAATTGTGTACAGATCCTTGCAACATGGGGCCGTGCATTATCTTGCTGAAACATGAGGTGATGTTCATGGATGTATGGCACAACAATGGGCCTCAGGATCTCATCACGGTATCTCTGTGCATTCAAAATGCCATCAATAAAATGCACCTGTGTTCTTCGTCCATAACAGATGCCTGCCCATACCATGACCCCACCACCACCATGGGCCACTCGATCCACAACATTGACATCAGCAAAGCGCTCACCCACACGACGCCACACACGCTGTCTGCCATCTGCCCTGAACAATGTAAACCGAGATTCATCCGTGAAGAGAACACCTCTCCAACATGCTAGACGCCATCGAATGTGAGCATTTGCCCACTCAAGTCTGTTACGGCGACGATCTGGAGTCAGGTTAAGACCCCGATGAGGACGACGAGCATGCAGTTGAGCTTCCCTGAGACGGTTTCTGACAGTTTGTGCAGAAATTGTTTGGTTATGCAAAACAACAAAATTGTTTCAGCAGCTGTCTGAGTGGCTGGTCTCAGACGATCTCGGAGGTGAACCTGCTGGATGTGGAGGTCCTGGGCTGGTGTGGTTACTCGTGGTCTGCGGTTGTGAGGCCGGTTGGATGTACTGCCATATTCTCTGAAACGCCTTTGGAGACGGCTTATGGTGGAGAAATGAACATTCAATGCACGAGCAACAGATCTGGTTGACATTCCTGCTGTCAGCATGCCAATTGCACGCTCCCTCAATGCTTGTGGCATCTGTGGCATTTTGCTGTGAGACAAAACTGCACATTTCAGGGTGGCCTTTTATTGTGGGCAGTTTGAGGTACACCTGTGCACTAATCATGATGTCAGATCAGCATCTTGATGTGGCACACCTGTGAGGTGGGATGGATTATCTCAGCAAAGCAGAAGTGCTCACTATCACACATTTAGACAGATTTGTGAACAATGTTTGAGAGGAATGGTAATATTGTGTATCTGGAATGAAGTTTACATCTTCAAGTCCATCTCATGAAACATGGGAGCAAAAACAAAAGTGTTGCGTTTATATTTTTGTTGAGTGTATATATATATATACATATATACACACACACACACAGCATGTCACTGTGAACCACAGTATATTGTATTTGAAACTGCTAAATGCAAGCCGAATGGATGTAAATAAAGCAAGGAAAGTGGATTTTTATTCTTAACTTTAACTTAATAATAATCATCCTCTTTATCAAAGAAATGCAGGAGCAGAAAATAACTGTTTTGCCATATTACTCAGTATTTAGATTCATACTGCCACTCAAAAGTTTTGACATCAGATGTTTAGATTCTTACACATCATGCACTAATGATCATTTTTTCATTCAATTTATTCTGCATAACAAAGAGTCCTGCAACAGATTATATGGACCCACAGAGCCCTGATCTCTACTCATTTTAGTTGTGAATAAGTATCAGTGACAGGCAGTTAGCGCCAAATATTATCTTTAATACTCAGTTTCAGTACAAACATTTTACCTCAGATATAATGCAGCTGCTACTCACCATTTATAAAAGAAAAAAGGGCCAAAGATTAACAGGATATCAGAGGAAAAAAGACATCCTCTCACAATGTCCTTTGAATAGCGATCACAAGATAAAATACAGACGTCCCTGAGCTTTTCTGTTCACTGTGTGATCTATCTTTTATGTTACCAATGCCAACTGAGTGGCTGCAATGAGCAAGGGTCAACAGTCTGTAGAACCAAGAGGCTTATCACGAGGGCCTTACAAAAGCCCAGGTAAGGTCTCAGCCGTGCTGCTGTTTGAGCAAAGTGCTGGTGTGAATGCAGAACACCCTGAAGGAGAAAAAGCTTGGATTGAGATGAGTCAATGCCATTCATCTCCTTAATCTATTAAATATGTTTACACTGCTGTCACTCATGAACTCTGGATCACACAACAGTGTAGCGCAGTAACGCTTTCAGAAGAGATTTATTCATTGAGAATTACTCATTCGACTGATGTAAAATCCACATTAGGTGACAACTACTGACTCATAAAAACTAACAAATAATCTAACAATAGCATTAAACGCTATGCAGTAAAGTTCATTAATAGTCATTTGTGTGTCAATTACCAAGCCAGAATATTACATATTTTTCTGGGTCCAGAAGAGATAAAGAACTTGATAATAAAGACATGATCCCCACATTTTGGCATCCGAGCGTACCTTTGCTGAAGTCTTTGGGATCCAGGGACAGACTGTATCCAGGTAACGTCTCCAGCAGCAGCTTGTAACAGGCCCTCCAGCCAGGCTCTGGGATAGTGGGCGCCACGCACTGCATGGCTGCGACACGCTTAAAAAAGGCCGACTTGCGATGAAAGCCAATCAGCTCGTAGAGCTCAGACAGGATGCTGTAGCGCTGGATCTTCTCTTCCTCCGATAGCTGCAGTTATACAGACATCATAATGTGTTTTTACTTTGACTTGTATTTTCACATTAAAGAACATGCAGATGCAAAAATAACATCCACATATTTGCTCTTACAATGCTGTGACATCCTGCTAAGTACAAATGGTACACAGATCTATACTAACAATAACACAAACACACTAAATTGTGGCAGTAATTATCAAGATGTAAAATATGAGGAAAAAAAGCAAGTGAATCACTGCAAGGCTAGAAGTGACTACGTGGGTCACACAAGGAAACTAAACCAGAGCATTTAGCAGACAAAGCTTTTGTACTAAAGATGAAAAAATAGATAAAAAGAAATGCATTGCTATTGCAGTGATAAAGAGCTTGGGCAAAAGCTAATACATATTCTGAGGTCACAAAATGGTAAAAGTGAGTTGTGATTTAGTGTGCCTTTCTGCTTACAGTATGATATGCTATACAACATAGAGTCAGTGGCCGTATTAATCATCCACTGCAGCTGGAAAAGCATTTATTTCCCAGTCAGACTGCGTACCTGTCCCAGGTTGATGTAAACAGCGTTCTGCAGGAACTCGGAGGCCTCCCTGGCCCTCTTCTGAATGGCCAGCACCCTGACTGCTTTCACACAGGCCTCCAGCTCGATCACGCCTGCGTTCTTGTACTGAGGGGAGATAAGAGGAGGAGCAGGGTGTGGGGGGGATGCTCTACGTTAATGAAAAATGAATAGTCAATGAGGGTTGCCTTGAGTTTTACAACCCACCCCGTAATCAGAGGGAATGTTTTCTCATTAACATATGACCACGCTCATCAGTCACCACCACAAATGTGGGATGACGGACAAGTCTGATAACTCTTCCCCCTGTCGCTTGTCTTTTAGGGATTCCTGGCCGTTACTCTGTTTCTGTCTTCACGCTGTGCATTTTTATCTAGAAGTCCCTCGACTTCCTTCCACTTCCACCCTCGCTGTCGCCTTATTAAAATTCAATTAATATCTAACAGGCTATGTGTTGAGATGTAATTTAATTCTGAATGAACTAGTTACAGGTAAAAGGGCTGAGGGAGGTCAGTGTAAAAAGGCAATTATAATAATGAAGATAAAGCACAGGATTGCTTCTGAATAGTTAGGTAGCATAATGAGCCTATTCAGCTATTCAGCTAACCATGAGGGATACTTTAATACAATTCTTTCTGACTTTGTACAAGTACAGAGAGCAGATACATTATGCTATAAAGGCATACATGGTGTTTTGTCTGGTTAACACTGGTTCTAAAAGGTTATTGCTGACTAATATAGTTCCATTTCCAATAATTACACATGCCCGCTTGTTTGATAGCGACTCTTGTCCCCATGTAGCATTCAGTAACAAACAGCTGCTGTCAGCATGTACCGGTCTGACACCGCTCAAACACAGTGACATCACTGCCTTCACGTGTCAAACCAAATCAAATACTGCCCCCTGGTGAAATGAACAAGTATTACTGCACAGATTTCAAACCACCGGGGATGTATCAAAGAAACCTTCATCAGCCGAAACTTTAGAAGGCCAGACACTGTTTTAAATCTTTATACAGATGCAGTGATGAACTTTTAAAGAACCACTGCAGCCCAGGTCAGGACCTGCTGCGTACTGCTCAACACTTACTACTGAAGCAGAATATCAGAATATCAGCCTTTGAGCTTGTGGCTTCTTATCTACTGATCAAGTTTTGGCATTTGTAATTCTGAAGTGCCCCATCAAAGCACTAAAGTCTTTCAATACTTTGTGACCTCCCTCCTGCGACTGCGGCACTGAGCTCTAAGCCCAATTGTTCCTACTATAGCTGTATCTTTAATCTTTAGAAAGTGGTCATGAATATAAACTTTGGCTGGGCAGCTTTCTTCCATCAGGGTTTCTGCAGGGTTCAGCAAGTTTAATTTAAGACTTTCAAATCCTGTTAATGCCACACCTTTCACAATTACACCAGCCAAAACTATGAAAGTATTATGAAAAACCAGAGGATATGGTCTAGAATTATTTATCAATATATCATTTCATTATACTCCCCATCTTAATATGATTCCTAATAGTAATTAATTTAACTACCATTCTCGGTGCATTACCCAATTACATTTTTGACACTTGGTTAAAACTAAAGTAGAATTTGTTTTTAACCCTGTGACACAACTAAAACTACAGCTACAGCTTGCTTAACATGTGATTATCAGCTAGTCCATGTTTTTTATTAGATGGTAACACTATATTTTGTACAATATTTTGTTCTTATACATTTTGATATGATCTTAACCTCCTTTTGTGTTTAAGAGTTGGGATCTAAAAATGATACAATGATGATAAATTTTGCTACACTTTAATATCTATTATTATTCTTAATGAGACAACAAAACCATTGGTTAGATTTCATGCATAACAGCTGTGTAGTTGCAGGATTGTACCTTTCCATAATAGGAGATGGCCTCTTTGTATTTCTCAATAATGTCCTCCGGACTAAGGCAGTTCTTTGCTCGTCCAATCTCGGCGCTGGTGTCAGCACTAATGCCGTTGGCTGTGAGGGCACCTACACTCAGAAGAGGACAATGTGAGATGAGTACAGGAAAGATACCAAGATGGCCATCCAGTCTGTTCAGCCACTAAAGGAAAAAAGGAAACTTAAACACACCACCTAAAGTTGGACAAGTCTTTTCCTAACACTGCCATGTCCATATTTACACAATACAATGTTCACATTGACATAGAGAATACGATAAAACACAGGATTATCCTCAGTGGAGTGCAGCTCTGATGGTTACATTTGAAAATATAAACCTTTAAATCTACACCATCTAAGCGCAGACTCTGTTACACAAATACAAGTGTTAGGATGTTTAAGATGTAAGCAAACCAACACAACAAATGTCTAGTCAAAGTGCGTCTCTCAGCTAAAATTAGCTCAGAATTCAAATTTAACCAAGACAGCAGCAGCACCACGGTGCTGCATTGCACCATTTCTCAGCTGAAATAGGCAAGTACATTTTCTCAAGCTAGTTAAGCAAGTTAAATATGTTAAATAAACAGGAAGTCAAAATATGCACCAGTGATGATGCTTCCACGGAGCTACAGGTACATATCTAGAAACAGCTGATTTAAAAATACTTTGATAGGGAAAAATGATTGTTGTTTCATCAGCAAGCATAACTTGTGAGTTAATTAAATAATTGACCAGAAAATAAAGAATAGAAGCAACGGAAAGTGGCCATTTTGGCCTTCAACCATGTGACAATCATCTGCATAAAAGTGGGTACGAGAAAAAGCAGGTGAATCAAAAATAAACTAAAATGGTGACGGGAAACCAACACAGGAGACCACAATCTGTCACAGCAGGGGAAATAAATATCAGCCGATCTTCAAAACAAAATGCAAATCAATGTGGTGAAGATGCACAACAGGCACACGTGACCACATGCAAACAGGGAGACTGGTGTCTACAAGAGCTACACTGGTTAGACATTCCATACCTGGGTCAATGAGAACCTCCTGAGCCCCTACAGACAGAGAGAGAGAATGCAGATTCACTCCATGACACAAGCCGCAATGTTAGCAGGGTTAGTCCCAACAGTGTGTTTAATGGCTGCTGCTGCTTAAGTGTGGGCTGAAAGCAATGACAAACTGCTGCTTGTTTTACAAACATAATGCAAAAATTAAAGGAAAATGTGTTCACATTTAATTGAATATCTCTCTCATTGTTATCTGTATAATTTGATTTTGTATGTTGTTAGAATTAGATTAAAGCTATCCAAGAAAATAATCACAAGCTGCTAAATCACCTATCCTCACACACGTGTTTATTATGACTGCTTGTTGTTTTTTTTTGAAGACATACAGGGCAGCATTAACAGCATGTTAATTACAGAGCAAACAGTTAATATTACGTAAACGGTTAAACATGAAAAGCTTCAGCAGTTTAGGAAGCAGCTTGGCTAAGCAGTGTTTAGTAATGTTTGAGCTGCAGCAGACATTCTCACTCAATAAAAACCAACCAGGGTCATCGGGGTCACTGTGTTTTTCAGTCTGGTTACAGAGTGATCTGCTCACCTGGCCTGTGGCGCTTCCCTGCATCTGCAGGCTGGGAGATGCTGGGTTTGCGTCGCGCCATCTTCCCCCCTGTCCCTCCAGGGTAGTGAAATATAACAGAGGCTGAACATAAACCCTCCAATGCCGCTGCAGACAAACACAAAATTCAAAGTGTTTTGTCAGATACGAAATTAAAACATTATTCACTGTTGTGTAAAGTATTATAGGAAAAAAAATGTAGCATCTTCCAGACTTACCACCTAGCCAGAGGAAGTCATTAACTCCCCTGAGCAGCTCAACGGCCATGTGGTAGTGGACCAGCGCATCCTGCAGCATGCCCGCCTGGAGACACAAGTCCCCGACATGCTTCCTCATCCGTCCCTGGCACCGCTTCTTATAATGCCTGAGGGGAGAGCAGCAGGAAGAAGGAGGCAATTTTTTAGACAACAGCAGGACAAGAGAAGTGGCTGAAATTCTGGAATAAAATCCATCTTTTTGGATTTCGAATTATTATTTTCTGTCAGGGCATAAGAACATGGAATACACTACAACAGCTCAGATTATGGCTTTGTCATTTGTTATGTCAGCCAGGAGAGGAGACTCAAGTGAATCTTATCAGCCAGCTACAGAGGGGAAATATGGGGGGGCAAGCAGAAGCAAAAGACAACAAGGACAAGGACAGAGTATGATCTGTCCCCCTTTAGTCTTGCACAAAAACACATGGGAGGGAGCAGTTTAAGGACACCAGGCAAAATTTAAAGACTTTAAGGGAAGGCTTAAATACCATTGTGCATAATGTTTCAGCTGTCTGAAAGACTGGGAAGGTCACATAAAGACAATAAAGGTGATGAAAGACTTGGGATGGAATGAAGACGATTTTTCTGGCAGCACAATCTAGCGGCAGGAATATAAAAATGTCTACTCTGAAAACATGTTTCATAGTTGTTGCGGTTTAAAAATTCATAGTAATGCTCAATAGGCTACTTCTGAACAAGAAAGTTATCGTTTGACCGAGAGTGAAAGAGAAGCTCATGGAAAAATTCACCTAAATCTACTTTTAGAGGCTATTACCAAGTTTATGGTTTTAAAAGTTGGTGAAGTCAATGTTATGCCAAGCTGGAACGTAATGTATGCTCTCATGTATAAAGATAGTAAATCAATGTACCTAGGTACAGCATGGATCAGCCAAACTGCACCTTCCCAATCCCAAATGTTCTCTAAAGCTGGGGAAAACTTCAGTAGCATACGATAGGCTGTGACATGTCATGTTCAGTGAGTCCAAACTATCAGCTCCTCCTTCAGTAGACCAAACCGGTGTCTATGAATGTTTCATCAAATACTACTGCTAAAGGTAAACACATATTTTATTTGAATGTTTGTTTAAATTATAAATGGACACTAACATTTCTTTTACTTATATAATATATAAAATTGAATTTAGCCTAGAAACATTTTCAAGTAATCCATCACTTGTCAATGAATAATAGAATACCACTGTCTAAACCTTGATGACTGACAAAAAAACAATACAAACTCTAAAATACCAGTCTCATTTATAAATGCATTCCAAGTAATTGTATTAAAGAACCTAGTCCTATTTAGACAGTATTCAATCAGCACAGTTTAATTTCATTGCTTGTCTAACCTTGCGTGTCTTTTAATCAGTGCGCAATCAGGAGATCAAGCAAAAACTCTAAAAAGTACCTCCCAGCAAGCCTACAATTAATGTTCTTATATTACAAATGATTCATAAATGAATATTTAATTAATCATTTTTAATTGCCGATTTCCATTTACTCATCATTAATTTTTATATAATTTAAAACACTTTATACGATACTTTCTAGGAAATGAAAGTGAGAAAGTGGAGAATTATCCATCTCAGAAATTACATTTATTTTCTAGATAGTTAACAGTAATGCTGAAAGTCCTGACAATTAATTTATTGATGTGGCTGCTGGAAAATCGCTCAAAAAACATTCTGCAACTGGTTGCTTTATAAAGGTGACTACCTAGAAACCAGAGGTGTAACTGATACTTTAATGGATGGAGAAACAGGCACTTGGAGATACAAACCAGATGACATTTCTATATATGAATTGAGACCGAAACCAGTGTCAGTCCATACAGTTGGAAATTAGCTGTCATCTGGAGTATTTGGGCAAACATGGAGGACAAAGGTATGACTCTTTACCTGCTATCTGAACCAAATGAGACAGTGTAAGAAGTCTAAAAGTTGACTGATCTTTCATATAAAAATGTTAATTTTTTGACTTTGATACATGCCATGTTAACAGCATTATCCCATAGCATTTACAGCTTAACCAATTAGATATGGATATATTCATCAGGTTTTAGGTTGGGGTTTGTACTGTAGCTTGCAACTCCAGGTCTCTTGCATGCATGGTCAGGTCTACGTTGTGCACAAACCATCAACTAAAAGAATCACATTCATGAAAATCATTCTGTTACCATGTGGTGGATTTTAATGATCATTGATTGTCCTACAATTAATTTAGCTTTAGTTTACAACTGTATGAGTAGTAGATATTGATGGCACTTGTATTGCATTCTAGCTTTATTTTTCCAGACTTTTACTGAGGCTATTCCAAATCAGGCTGTGACTGAATTAAAATCTGCGGAGGAGCGATGAGTTTGTTTTGGAGTCATGAACAAATGAACAACAGCATAGTGTCCTTAAGGACAGAGCTAAAGCCGATGGGATCGATATGGGGGTAACTAACTTATGAGTCTAACGTCTCACCTTTTTACACCCAACAATAAACTCACAGGACAGTATGAAAGAAAAAAAAGAAGAAAGACAAATAAAGCAAGGTAAACAAACAAAAATGAATGCAGCAAAAATCAAAAGACAGATTTTTGAGAAGAGAATATTTGAGCAGGTGAGGCTGACATGTAACAAGAAACTTGACACACACAACTTGAAAATAATTTAGTATTTACAGACTACAATTAACATTCAGGCATTTTCAAAACACCCTCAAAACACTAAATAAAGGAAAATACTCACCTGCTGTCCGTGTCCAAACCCACAAAATCCTTCTTCTCAAAGGGTACACAAAGCAGTGGTATCTTGTCACCAGACTTATCTGTTGCTCGGTCGAGCCGCTTAGACTCAAGAACAATAAAAATTGACTCCACAAAGTCCTCCACTCTCTTCTCCACATCAGAGCAATCTTCAAAGCTGGGATAGAAGGCAACATCTGTACGTTGCTGCTCTGCAATCTCCCCCTGGAGCCCAAATACCAGAAGCCGGGAATCGTACAGCGTGGAGCTGTAAACCTCCTTCTGGCCGTGGAAACGCTCAGCAGTCTGGGGCCACTCCTTATTTGATTTGCAGGTGGTGATGGCAATGAGACCCACAACTTTGCGGTGCGTCTGGAAGTCACCCCACTCATTGTTTTCAGGCAGGTAGTGGTGGCGGTAGCGAATGTAGAGGAGCCGCTGAGAGTCCCTGATGCTCACCTGGCTCACACTGGCAATGCGCTTGTAGATCTTGAAGAACTGGTCCTCGGGTACGATGCCAACCGGCTGGACAACCACCAGCACTGTCTGGTGGTCCTCGGCACATTGCATGTAGTCTGGAACACTCATCTTTACATGTGGCTGCATGGGACAGGAAAACACTGAGTGGAGCTGGTTTTGTTTTACATAACAACAAACAACTAGCTTTCAATACATTGTGCAATATTCTATCTAAAGTTTTCAGTGGGAGTATTATGAGAAGAAGTTCTATTTATACTGTTTATAGCACTGATAATATAGACATGTACTGGTAATAAAACAAACCACTGAAAGTTACAGCTCACAGCTTTCAACACACTGGTGGAAAAAACTCGTTATACCACAAGTATAACAAGTTATACTAGCCAACTAGTCTCGTTGCTCCATTCAAAATTGAGGTTAACTTTAGTGGTATGGTTATAGATGTTCAAACACCACAGCGGGAGTTTATAAATACAGTCTTATTTTTGCTGTTTTACAGCTCTGTTATGGCGAATGTACTGTCGAAAAGCAAAGCTAAACAGCTGCTACAGTGGCTAAGCCAAAACATTAAGCTCTTACTATAAAATGTGGCCGCTAACAGTGTTACATTAAGATGACAACAAGATCAGCAGAACAAAAATCAAGTTCTACTATTATCATTTCTATTTAGCTTACATAATTCTGAAAGTTAATTGATTTCTGCACAAAATATGGTTCACATTCTCGTGCCAAACACTGCAGCTAGCTTACTTTAGCTAGCTAACCTGTCTTTCTACTGACAGGCTCACGGAGTAACAACGGTCGTCAGTATCAAAAAACAAGTCACTAATGCATGTAACAAATTTATCGTGTTTTACACTAGTTCCTTTAATAAATAACATCTACTCACATTGTGTTTGCAGGTACTTGTCAAATTTAGAGCTTCCTTCTTCGGAGCAGCAACACCAAAGCAACAAACGCACTTCCGATATATATTTTCAGAATAAAACGCTGAGGACACAGGTGAAAACGTTTGTCTGATTGAGCAACTAAGACACCTTAATACCTGGTGCCTTCATTTGTTGTTACGTACAGTAAAGACTCGAAAGAGCAGTCTCGGCACAGATAAAAGAATAGTAAGAAATATATTTGCATGGGAAACAAGCAGCAAAGTAACTTTTCACTTATTAATAATTAATTGTATAATTGATCTGTGAATTGTTTGTTGCTTTTATTTTTTGAGTAATCAGACAGACAGACAGCATGAATAATATAATTTCATAAGACCCTGATAAGTGAAACAAGGGAAAATAGCGATACTTCCACAGGATGTGCAACTCTTACTTTGAAATTTCTTTTTTGTAAAAGGGTCACTTCTTTTCTTCGTTATATTCTTCCTGAAAATTAGAAGTGTACTCTAGCTCATTGCTGCCTCCTAACGGACATAAAAATGTATTACAATGTTCTAAAATTGCACACCACTAAATTCTTTTCAATTTTACATTGCAATCCCTTTTTTAAAACATTGCCCATGTTATAATTAAATAATAAGCATAATCAAGAGAAGATGCATGGAAGAGTTCATTTGAAAGCAAAGCCAACCAGAATATTCCACCAACTTAAAACAAATTAAAAATGAAACTTGTTAAATTTGCAGACATCTTTGCACTGTTGTGTAAAATTCCTCATTTAACCAGGTGTACAAAAAGGTAAAAAAAAAAGTATCCACACATAAAGATTAAACTCCCGTTTTATTTTTTTTAAACCCATAAATCACTTTTCACAATCTTCTTGGAAGACAACAGCTTTTTATTCCCTATTAACTTTTTTTGGCCAAGGGGAATTGGTCCAAAAGCAAAGCAGGAGCTCAGAGAGAGAGAGAGACATGGAATGTCTAAACCATGGTTCATGAATGTACATCAATAACAAGCAAACATCAACAACCATCGACTTACAAAAACAGTGCACAGACGTTGTGTGTGAGGACTGTCGTTACCAGGATTCCCAAACCATAACAATACAATTATGGTAGAAGGAAGTGAGTGTAAGTGACAGAGGGAAACTGTGCTGTATACATCAAATGATATCAATTAATGGAATCAATTCAAATTCATAAAAATCACAATTAAGCAAAGCCTTAATTTTTCCCATGTGTGTTGAGTGTTCCCTAAGGCTGTAAGACTAAGTCAGGTCAGTCTAAACACGTCAGTTCGGATCTCTTGTGTTCAGAATGAGGCAGGGTTTCAGTGCATAGTCATGTTACTGCATCTTCATGCACAGGTACAATCAGTGAAGCTGTGACGGGAAAAGTGTAAGTAGAAGCTACACAGCTGAAAGCTCGAAACTTCACGTCTTTAGACAATCCGGTATCAAATGCTCCTTTCTGTCCATTTGGCATGTTTTTGCCCCGTCAGTCAAGAGCACCTCACAAAGCTTTCAAGTTATACAGTAAAAGTATGGGAAATGTAGAAGATGGCAGGTAAGTGCTAACACTACAGATGATATCCACCTGCGAAGGGCATTAACAGATATACATTGGCACCAAAAGTGACGTTAAGAAATGTGTTCATCCTGCTCCACCAGACACTAAAAATAAGCAGCGACCTACTGAAATGTGTAACCACTGATGAAACGAGTAAAGCAACTTGTTAATAAGTTTGGCCCATTAGAGACTTTTGGTTCCATTTGTTGACTTAATTTTCCATATTTTTGGTCTTGTCATTATTGTCACCTCTCTAGTCACTTAGGTGGGGTTTTTATTTACAATTCAAATACTTAGAATACTGTGACCAGCCAGTAAATTTACACCTGAAAAGTCCATAAAATCAGTAATTTCCTGCAAAACTACCTGGGACTAAACAGTAGCTGCAGCCTTGTTTCCCAACTATAGACCTTATTATACTGTCAGAAAATGTACCTGTAAACATCTGGATGTTTCTACAACTTCATTTAAAGGTATCCTTTAGAAGTTTTGACAATTAGTAGTGTTACTGAGTAATGTTTTACTATGGGGGTCGCTGTTTTCTACGTCCACAGATGGGATACGAGACACTCTACCACTGGTTTCATGTTATTTTTGATTGATAGCTAGTAACAACAGCACGCAATGTGCAAAAAGACTGCAAGCTAGCAAACATGTATGTAAACAATGACACATTTACAACTGCAAATATATTATGGGGAAGGAAATGTTCGGGAAAAAGTGTAACTGTACCTGTACTTCGTCACAGTTAAGCACCGGCTAAGCCATTTGCATTCAGAATATTGGTGAAAAATGTTTTTTTTAGCCAGTCTGACCTTCCATACAGGTCACATCAGATTTATTCAGGCTACAGTTGGTTCCCATTTTAGAACCAAACCTCTTGTTACATAAACACACGGAGACCTATGGACCAAAATTACTAAGAGTTGTCTGAGCCTAAAAGCAGCCTTTTGGCGGCTGTGACTCTTAATTGGGTTTAAGGAGTTTGCAGTCTTTGCTGCTTCCACGAGGAGCACGAACAACGTGCCGTCATGCACAACATGGAAACATGAAGGCTACAGAAGAAGATGTTAAGGAATGACTGATGATTGTGTGTTTGGTCTGCAGCGTCAGGAAGATTCTGGGTTTCTGAATTTTGTCATCCAATGGATTAGTTAAATCTCCACCGATCATGTGGCTGCGGCCAAGATTAGTCGACCTAATTACTGCACATTCAGACGCCGCTTTGATTCCTTGAGGACCGGAGCACTTAGTAACACTAGTCTGGCAGACAGGGGAACAGTCTGACAGGAATCAAAGGAAAGAGAAGAGAAAGACATAAAACAAGAACTGATTAAGACTGATTTAGATTCTAATGGTGCGGCGTAGGGGAATGTGTGTCTTCTGATTAGTTGCTTCAAGATATTTGGCATTGTTCAATATGGCATTGAAAGTGGGTGTTCACTGCCAGTGCTGCAGAGAGAGAGAGAGAGAGAGAGACTGGATAGTGGGCCTCCGATAGGGCACAAGGTGAATGGGGAAGTGGTTGGAGGAGATGGGGTTACAGATGGAGAAGTACACTCCTCATGCCATTTTCAGAAACTGTTCCACTGTATCTGCTTCCACCGCCTCAGAAAACATTTCATAGTTCTGTAAAGAAGAAGAACAACAAACAAAGAAATTGTATTGTGGAAAACAAAGATTGCAATCTCTCTTTTTAGTGACCACTCACACAGGGACAGATGTCAAATTTGGGCAATAGGCATTGTGTGTGTGTGTGTTTGTGTGTGTTTGTGTGTGTGTGTGTGTGTGTGTGTGTGTGTGTGTGTGTGTGTGTGTGTGTGTGTGTGTGTGTGTGTGTGTGGTCCTCACTCCGCAGTACTGGTCTTCATTGAAAAGCTGAGGAGGGACTGCCGTGGGGTCCCCTGCTTTGCTTCTCATTTCGTCACGAAGTTCACCGCCCAAAGAGATGTCAATGAGCTCGTACTGGATGCTTTTGCTGTCAAGGATCCGTATCACTTCTGCCTGTTGAGATTTCACCTGAAAAACAACAGCTTTAATTACAATCATCCCTTACCAGTGGAGAGCAGACTTTTGAGTATAGAGACATTTACCAACATGAACTTTTCTTTTCTAATATCTTAGGGGAAACGATGACACAGCGTTTTAGTCACCATATGCAAAACAACAAGCACAAGAGCTGAGGAAGCCACTCGGGGAGGTAGAGAAACATCTTCAGAAAAAAATCCATATGTTCACTTGACTCGATTTAAACTCTTGGAAACAAGCACAAGCAAACAAAGGCTTTGAGAAACTGTTCAAATAAACCTTGTACTATATGCTCTCCCTAAAGGCAGTAATACAGACACATTTTTGCATACCAGTGTGACAGGAGAAAAACAATAAGATTTAAGTACTATTGAGGCTGCTGCTGCAAAGGCAAGGAGCTTTATCTGGCTGGTGTGGGGGATGATTAATAGACGCAGCAACTGTCTGCTATCTTTTTTTTAGTGACTGAGGAAGTTGGGAGGGGGTGTTTGAAAATGTAACCACACCTAAGTGCAGCAGGAACTAGAAACACACAAGCTGGTAGATAGTTGTACGGTCAGAGTCCTTTTGTCGAACTAAAAAGGGGGAAGTTGCTTTGACTTGTTCCACAAAATTGGGAACAAAATGCTCATCTGAATTATAGGAAGTACTGAGGAATCTGCAGCTGACTTTGATTGTATACATTTTTATAGGATGTACTTTGAACAGCATTACAGAACAATGCACGAGATGTAGTTACTGCTAATACTATAATAAAATAAAATACTATATTTAATAACTAAACTCTAAATAATTAGAAAGACTTCCTTAAAAGGCTGCTGAAGTAGACCAGATGTTACCTGAAAGCACTGTTACTGCGCATGTGAGGGTTAAAAATACACGTCACTAAACTTTCTCACAACGCAATCTCCCCCCACCTATAATAGATACCAGATGTTTATCCCAGTGCACTACCATACACCATTTTAATAACGTGCTGCTTAGTATTGTCATTGCATCAGGGGACACTGTGTGTTAAACGTTTAAAAACAGCCCTGACCCTTTTCACTTACATACATACATTCACTAGAAAATGTGGCAAAACACAATTACGAAATCAAAGAATTTAAACGTATCATACGGATTAACACGGATTATTTCAAAATAATGTCAATGACTGACTTTGTTTACATGTTAAATCTTACTCTGGGTAATTCGGCTAATATATAATATACCAGGCAGCTTTTATTTCAGTAAAATGTCTGATTTTATTACCGAGTCCCCTGTTAGCTTGATGCTATCCTACCCCAACTGGACCAAGGAGACGGAAAAGCAGGTGTGCCGCCTATAGGAATGCAAACCTTTCAAAAGGACTTGTCTTCAATATATCCGATTTATACTATTATAACTAACTTTGTATTTATGTACAAAGCCTATTATCGTTTAAATTCGCCAAAAGCACGTAAAGCTTAAACTAACGGATTTTTAAATGAAGTTTGGTAAACAGTTCTAAACAGGAAACCGCTGCAAACAGCTATTCCTTGCCGTCTTATTAGCAAAAAAAAATTGACACCATGATAATTTTACTGTTTGCGTTGTGTAAAATTCATGGTTTAAAGAGAATTATGTGCACACAGCTAGCTAACATGCTGAATAAAACTCCAAACCTTTCCTCTGCTAAGGTAAGGCGAGTTAGCAAGAATAATGGAGCATGCTTCGACACGTTTAGACACATATCCCAATAATAAATTTAATTTTTAATATGTCTACAGCCAGGTCATGCAGACGTTACAATAATGATAGCGGACATTAAGCGACATAGGCCCGCTACACTGTTAGTCAGGGGGAAGCTATTACTGATAGGGTGCTGGGTGTGTCTGTTGGACTGAGCGTTGTTAGCTGCTGCCGCCACCGGAGCTGAAAACACAAACATTTAACTTCATGCATGAAGGCGGCTTCACTTACCGTCCGGGAGGCAGTGACGGTAGTGTAGTACAGTTTAACCCCCATAGCTGCAGGTCCTTTCCCTCTCTCTTTGTGTGTCTGCTTGCTTGCAAGTAGCCTTTCCTCGCTCGCGTCAAGCTGAGCACTTCAACCGGAAGGAAGTCCTGGCAACGCGTACTTTTAAAATAAAAGTCAGACGTCTTCAATTTCAATTTAAAATCAGGAAGAAAACAACATGGATTGACTGGCGTGGATTAACCCCGTGTGTGGAGAAAAGGTTAAATCAGTCCACCTAATTTTCGTTTTAATTAAATGTATAAACAAACATGTGTTTATGTGTGTTGCATGACTTTATACTGACTTTATATATTATTTATTTTATTTTATTTAAGCAGACCTAGGGCATTGGTAATTCTGCTCTTATTATGTATCTTGCTTTGTCAAATTTACTGCAGCCGCAGTTGCTGTATGTAAACTGTGTGTGTTCATATGGAAATTATTTGCACTTTACCCCGATATGATAATACCAGATGGAGATTGTAATCATCTATATTTTTATTATAAATGATATCACATTGCATGCGTTAATGCTCTTGGTATTTAGAGCTCCTTAAATCAAATGAGCAGAGATTAAATTTAATTATCACAAGCACAGCACGTTGGCCTCATCTATTGTGACTCAGACGGGGTGGAAATGTGGGAGAGAGTCCAACAGAGCCCTGCTGATTCAGGCTTTCAAGTGAGTAACTGAGCCGTGCAGTGTGGACCAGGAGGCAGCAGCTTCCTCTGTCAGAGTGCAGAGTCCGGCCAGGAAAGGGTCATCATATCTGCGTGACATCTCTAAGCGGTGTGTGAGCGCTGTCATCTCAAAACACAAGACAACAAAAAATAAGGCATCTCGGCTCATGTGGCAAAAGAAATTTCCAACACTTGGGGGCAGCAGAGATAGTTTTATATTTATTCCATCTGACAGTCAGCAAGATAGAATGAGAGAGACGTTCAATTTCCACATTTTGAAGGATTCAAACTAAAAAAAAATGTACAGTTCATGTTTCAGCTTATTGGTCTGGTATTGGTATTTCAGAGCTCTTTCATGATGACAAAAACTTGCTTGTGTTTAGCAGCATCTCGCACATAAACATATGAATGTGTCCCCTCTTCTATCAGGAAGAATTCTTTTTTCCTGTCATGAGGCAAACCCTCAGCTGTCCAGCAGACAAAATATCACATGCTCATTACATACACAGATTAGTGTGGATATGTCTACCTGCTGGCTCTCACTGGTCTGTAACTACACCACCCATTAAGCAAATAAGTATAATGCAGTACAGTTAGAGCTAAAAGACCACACAGTCCAACCACATGAGTTGGTAAGCCCAGCTCGCCTCTTCTCCTGTTCCTGGACCACTTTAGACATGTATTGGCCACCGCAGACTGGTGGAGAGGGTGCTCTGACCCAGTCGTCCACCCATATCAGTTTGGTCCAAAATCCTTCAGGTGTCCATTTTTCATAGTTCTAACATCAAAGTGGTAAAAAGTTCATTTGCTGCCTTATATATATCCCACTCACTAAAAGGTGCCATGATAACCCGATGCTCACTGTTATGTTCCTCACCAGTCAGTGCTTATAAAGTCATGCCTGATCCGTTACAAGAACAAACACTGTTGAGTTGTATTTTGGTTATTATTTCTTCCCTGGAAAAAAATCAAACATTTTATTTTAAGTTAGTTCATATTGCTTGAAATTTACACAAGACTTTTTAAGCCAGGTGCTCATAAAGTTCAAAAGTGACACCTCTCACCCACTCATCTAGCGATCACAGTTTGGGATTTTATCACTCAAAGTCGCTCAAATCCTTATTTATTTCCTGCTTCTAATCCATTTTAGATCCAAAACGTTCATTTACCGCCTAATATATCCCACCCACTAACAGGTGCCATGGTAACCAGACAATCAGTGTTATTCACTTCATCTGTCAGTTCTCCTGTCAGATTGTTATGGCTGATATCATCTGTAACACACAGACACTATAAAACAGACTATAAAATAACTACTATAATCTTATTCAAGCCAATACCATCTCATTGGCAACACTCATAGCCAACAACACTCTGTTATCTGCTCTAGGCCAGAGCTAACTTGCTGTAGCATGAGTTTTTATGGCAAAAAAAGAGTAAAAATACCCCTCCCACGAAAGATGACTAATGCCTTTTAATCGGCATCAGAACAGTGAGGTTGATGCCAAGCATTTCCAACACATGCTCGAAGTTGGTAACATAAGTTAGCTTATTTTTAATAAAAAAAAACACACATATTACTTTCAAAAATGTGTAAACATACTCTAGCAGAGGAATACACTCACATAAATCCACATAATAAAAAAACTGTAGTCAGAAAGTATATATACGGTCTAAAGTTGCAGTTGACCTGAGCTCTTTGTCATCACCCTGAGGTTGCCAGGCAACAAGAAGAGACTACAAGAACCCCCAGCACCGAGCCAAGTAACAGGCTAGCATAAACCCATGAATAAATACATTTAAATGATGGAATATATCCAGTGAATACAAAAAAATATGAGATAGATAGAGTGTGGTGGATAATGTGGATAGTAGATACTACTTCACTCCATATTTTCATTCAGGAGGAGGCTGTCACAGTTTTCTATGGGACTGTTCAGGCTTCATGTCCCGTCATTGATTTTACTGTACTTCAGTTTTCAACTTAGCACCAAGACATCTTGGTTAAAAAAATAATCCTGTCACATGTTAAACACATAGGCCCCGTTCACACTGGAGAAAGTCATTCCAGCTAGAGTAGGATTGTATCTGGATAGTCTTTAAGCTGGATACGTTCAGACCTATTTTCAACACACAAGTGTGTCCACACTCGATCCGGCTTAATCCAGCTTGTTTGCGGTCCTCCAAACCACTAGGTGGCGCCTCGTAATATACAGAGTCCGTTCAGGACTGCGTGTGTGCATGCGTTGTGCGTTTTTTTTGTCCCGTGTCGTGCCCCGTGAACCGGAAGTAACATGTCGCTAACCGGAAGTCACATCGCTAGCCGGATTCGCCACATTTGTGTTCACACCTGAGCCACATTTGAGCCAATCTGGATTGAAATCAAACTGGATACAGCCAGATTCGAGGTGTTCACACTCAGAAAAAAAACATCTGGATGCGGCCCTAATCCCGCTTTAGCCAGATTTATTTCCCCAGTGTGAACGGGGTAATACAGACATGACAAGTTTATATTATGAAACTCAGCACCCCCAAACATTTTGTTAAAAAAACAAACACTTAAATACTAATACTCAACATAATTAATGTCCAAGACAGAGTTAGTACAGGTTGTGGGTTAAACAACATGTTTTAAAAATTAAAATGAATAAACTAATTTTTGATGTTGTAATATAACGTCAAAAAACCCTGTATTGTGGTCAGGTGTGTGCACTGTTTGAACTGGAGAGAAAGGGGCTGTTGTTTTAGCCTATACAAAAATATCAAAGCCCAGATGTGTGTGTGTGTGTGCGTGTGTGTGGCAGATTTTTAAAAGACAAGAGCCAGGAAGAGCAGATTCCGGTGAGAGACTAGGGACAGATCATGTGACTTCCATCCCAACAGTCCCAACCAGATGTGATGAACTCTGTCTTGTTTGTCTGAAAAGTGTGAGGCTAGCGTAGAAATGTCAGAATGCTCAATTATATAACAACAACATTCTGTTTTTGAATCTAAAAAAAGGGTGAGTGGACGGGTAAGTCTTGGTGGTAGAGCTCAATGAGTGCTCAGCACCCCTAAAGCTATGATCCTAGAATTGCCACTTGTAACAGGCGATAATATTAATACTAAAATATTATTTAGATTTATTTTTTAATTCAAGTGCTTGTTTGATTTTCTGCAGTAAAAACACTGCAATAAATGCAGTCACAACCAATTCGACCACATACAGGCACAGGAAGAGAGCAGCATCGCTGCTCTTATGTAGCTGTGAGTACACCATCCTGCGGTTTATGTACTCTAGTTGGTAAGTGTGGATCTGACACAGGGTGCAGCAAGTTAATAAAACATGGAATATTTGATGACTCTGTCCAAAAACATCAAACCGTCCAGGAAAGCAGCACTCAGGTAAACGGAATATGAAGAAGAAGGCAGAGCTGAGGAAGAAAACCACCTGGCCCAAGTAGTAGATCATTGATGGGTCGTCTGTGGACCAGTACAAGAGTCTCTTAGTAACAGGACTACTGTCCCAGATGTAGGCGAGTGCCGAGGGCAGCACCTGACCCACCTTAGACACCCACGGTTTGCTGTCGATCCAGTATTTGCCAAAGCAGCATCCCAGGCATGAAAGACAGCTGAGGATGGTGGCAGTGGGCATAAAGATCCCCTGCACATGTCTGTGCATGCTCTCATCCACGGCATAGTAGAAGTGAACCACACCGCTGCCATACTGATACTGAGCTACCCCAAAGTAATCCAGGAAGAACAGTGCATTGTGAGACAGCTCAGACTTACCACCAAGTAAGTGAGCTGCTGCACTGAATGCTGAGTAGTTCAAGCAGGACAGGATGAGGATCAGCAGGGGCCATGAATGAGGGTCACCAACGAAGTCCACAGTCTCAGTGATTTGGTGCAGCTTGACCAGAATCACTAAAAAGGCCAGCAGGTGAGTCCAGGCATTGACGGTCTCATTGTGGCGCTGGAACAAGGACAGCAGGTAGTAGCGCCAGCTCTGGTTGAGTGGCCGGTATCCAGTGAAGACATAGCGCTCCCTGAGGGCATTGGGAACCTCAGAGTCTCTGACCGTGTTGGGCATGGAGGGCACAGCCTCGGTCAGCATCCGAGGAATCTGCCTGATCTCCTGCAGGCTGATGAAGACTCTCCCAATCTGCTCCATCGCAACGATTGCCATGACGATCAGAAGCAGATAGTGTGGATCCTGAAAGGTTCAAATACACAAAATTAACTATAAATGTATACAGACAATGTTATTACTTTACACTGTTTTTTTGTGTGTGTAGTGTTTTGTGTTTTCTCAGCAATAATCAAAACTATATGTACTGTATAATACAGCTGCAAGCAGCAAAGGAGGCTGAAGTAACAGTGTTATTTAAGTCAGAGAAACAGTCTTTAGCACTCAAAGGATTCACAGCATAATTGCAAACTCTAGTGGCCAAATAGTGCCAAATATGTTGTGATCCCTTGGGACGGGGTCAAGGATCATGTGACCATGTTTGTTTGATTATAATCTCACTTCCTGTTTGGTGGCTTGAAAGTGTGCAAGAATCATCAATGGAAGTATGAACAGTATGATGAGAACTTGGAATTCAGTTTCTAAGCCAAACACATAATGAGAAGCACATTTTTTGCAGTTATAGTGCCACCTAGAGGTCAAACTGCACCAAATTTGCTGTGACCCACAGCGAAGGGGTCGGGAGTCATTGGACCAAGTTTGGATACAACATGTCAGAGCACTGCAGAGATATGAGCTCATTTCATGTTTGACCACTTCACCATTGAATCTGGTTGGCCATAGCAGGCGAACGCTTCAAAAACAAAGACAAAAAATAATAACTTTTGTGAAGGTTAGTCAAAAGTTGACGTGTACCAAATTTCCTGACAATCGGACAAAGTATGCAACATAAAATGTAGTTTCACTACTACTACTTGAGAAAATCCAAAATGGTGGAAAATCTAAGTAGGTGTAGAATATGACGTCATATGGTGCGTTGGAATGGGCTTGATCCAATGATTCCAACGGTACCAGTTGTTTGAAAATCGGTCTCACAGGTTAAAAGTTACAGACATTAATGTCCCTGCCCCTATTTTGAGCAGCTGGTGGCGCTACAGCGTGGGTGGTGCTGACATGAAACTAATCATGGCACTGATAAGAATCAGTGTGCCAAATTGCACAAGTTTCCCACTGCTTGCCCACCAATAAGAATTGTATAAGAAACATGTGCAATGCAAGGGAAATGCATGGGCATATGTACCGTTTGAGCCATTTTACAGGTTTATGTAACAGTCAGCAAAAAAGAGGACGTATAGGCAACAGTCGTTTCTTATTGGTGTTCCACAGCACACGCATCAGTGGGCTCCAGGAAACCATTTCCCACTTTCCACTAAGGATACACGTGCGCTTCTGTGCACAACTTGTAAAAATGTTAGGCTCCCTGAATGTGACATGACACACTTTCTCACTGCGTGACACAAGTATTCTAAAATAAAACCTTTCAAAGTACAACATCGGACTTTTACATGTAAAAACAGCTGTGATGGAGCTCAGGACTCACCGCGAGGACACGTGATGTGTTTCTGTGTAAAAGCTCACCTGTGCCTGCGAAGTGAAGATGCTTCGCTTTTTCTTTTATATCCTGATGTATTACCTGCTTTACTAATTACTGAAGTTGGCGCATCTTGTGCGTAAATGCGCGTGGCTCGCTCTCTCGCTCATATCTAAGTGCAGGTATGTCAACGAAAAAATACATTAAAAAAACTACAGAAAACACAGTTGCACGCGGGAAAAAATAACTTCAGCTACTGCAGACGCATGCAACCGGCTTTTTAGTCCCACTAACCTACCCCGGCTCTGCCTTCGTCGCGTATGGATATTTAAAGCTGTGATAGACAGGACAGAAGCTGTAACACTAAACCCAGAGGGCGTTATTTCAGTAGGCGGGCCTCCAGTATGTTCCAAGACACGTGTGTGTTCGCGCTGCTGAAAGAATGTGGCCCTAACCACATATGAATGTCTGACACATTGCGTCCTGTGAGCGCGTTATGCCCAGCTATAGAGCCAGATCACCAAGGACGCATGTTAGCGCCACGCCTACCACACAGTGGTATTTTTGCTGCATGCAGGCTCAACTGGAGTTTTCCGGTTTGACAGAGTTTTTACAAAGCCTACTTATTAAATTCCTTACATTGTGATATTATTGTTAATATACTCATTATAACTTAAAGAAATAACTACACTGTGACTTCTGCCTTATTCTGCTGCTCCTTATATGTTCCCATCATGTCAGTGTTACATTCTGTATGTGACAGCACCTTCAGGTTATGTTTCCACACTGCCTCAAGCAGCTATTGTTGCTCAGTTATGTCTTTTAGGATTTCCTCATGTCTTTGTTGTGACTTAATAAAGGTTAGTGTAGTCAGACAGGCTGAGCAAACTTTTAAATGTAAACGACTGCTAGGGTAAGGACACACCTCCATTGACCTGTCAAAGGATGCAGCCCCTGAACTGGGATGCAGCCCAATTCATGCATTGTTGTTTGAAGGGGAGGGACTACAAGCACATTTAGGGTGGTAATAACAAAAAAACTAAAGGCTGGTGTTATGTGGTACAACCTCAGGCTTGAAGCTAATGCAGAAGTGTTAAAACTTGCAGTTCATGCCCCAGGCACTGCTGCTCTACTGCTGCTGAGCTACCCCAAAGTAATCCAGGCAGAACAGTGCATTGTGAAGCAGCTCAGACTTACCACCCAGTAAGTGAGCTGCTGCGCTGAATGCTGAGTAGTTCAAGGAGGACAGAATGAGGATCAGCAGGGGGCATGAATGAGGGTTGCACACAAATTTCACAGTCTCAGCGATTTTGGTTCAATTTGACCAGAGTCATACAAAAAAAAGCCAGCAGGTGAGTCCAGACGTTGACGGTCTCAATGTAGTGCTGGAACAAGGACAGCAGGTAGTAGTGCCAGTTCTGATTAAGCAGTTGGCATTGTGAGGATGTAGAGCTCCCTGACGGCATTGGGAACACCAGAGTCTCTGACTGTGCTGGGCACAAAGAGTGCAGCCTCAGTCAGCAACCAAGGGGTCCTGCCTGATGTGCCACAGGCTGATAAACACTCACCCAATCCTCTTCATAAAAGGAGTATGTATCATAAAAGGTGTTAGATGTGTCAGAATACTAATAAAAGAATACAGAACTCAGTGTAAACAGAGACATATCCTGCATTCTGCCCTCTCCTTAAGGTCAGAGTGGCATGTGTCAGAGAAAATTGACAATACAAAAGCAGGCAAGATAAAGTAGCACTGTAGAATGAAATAAATGATCTGCTTAAGAATGAATAAATATGGGACTAATAGATAGATGAAGTTATAATACTATTATATTTCAGTTGGGATCAAACATTTAAAGAAAAAAAAATCACTAAGCAAATATCTACAGGCCAAAAACTGCAGTTCCTCAAATGGCCACTTGAGGCAGGCTGCAAAAGTGAGTCATAGACCACCATGTTAAAATGTAGTCAGTCCATCATGAAAAGTAGTGCATACCCAATGGTCACTACATCAGCCAACCATCATGCATTATGCGCAACATTTTAGCCTGTGGCTCTGCAGCAGAGATGACACAAACATACAAGAAAATGATGCGTGTAGGGTTCAATAGATGCTGCAGTACTTATGTGGAGTTCAGTGGAAATGCTATCAGTCTGACATGCAAGGAAAAAGCTGCTGTCCTAAAGTAACATAAAGTAAGCACACTTACGAACAGCATGAAAGAAGCAGCATGACAAGAGGGGATAAAAAGCAAGACACACAGCGGTGCAGTGTTCATTAAACACTGAAGAGGCCCTCCTACAAAATGATAACACCAGATGTGCCCACCAGTTAATTTTAATTTTAGACCCCTGCACTACACAGACCTCTACAATAAACTCCACATAGTGATTGGACAATAGTAAATGTGAGTGGGTGGTTTTAGACAGAACCACATTTAGCACTTGTTGTGGTGAGCCGTCTTTTCGCCCCCTGTGGGCCGTCATGAATATTTCTGTGTGCCTTGACTCTCTCCCTCTCCACTGTTCCATTTTATAGGTGCTCCAATGAGGCCGCAGTTACTGCTGGGTGGAGCCCTGGGCTGATTAGGCTCGCCTCCAATCACTCTCCTGCACTCCTCTCAGACCATTCTTAAGGACCTCACTCACCTCCACTCTCTGTCAGTTCTTCAGTTATCAACCCGTGGTAACAGATAGCTCTCAATCTTATCTTCTTTGTATACCTTTTTATGACAAGCCAACTAAAATTTACTTTTTGCCTGGCAGGAGCCGCTCGGCTCAGCTCTGGTCCCGTCCAGTCTCTGCAGTCTTCCAGAGTGCCTGTTCGATATATATATATATATATATATATATATATATATATATATATATATATATATATATATATATATATATATATATATAATCACTTCTTATAAGGAAGGCCAGAGTCACGGTGAAGCGACAAATTAATATTTTGCACAAAACTTGTGTAACACCAGTAGGGTCTACTGGAGTGCAGCAGCCAGCCTTCACTTCACACACTGCTGCCTGTGACTAGAATAAGATCCTCTGTTTCCTCCACTGACTGACATGACAGCTGCTGCCTGTTCTTTATCCACGTAGATTCACTTTGAGCTGCTCGCTAATTTGAGCCCATTATCAGCACACATGCACAGCATCTCACCATCATAAGCATCCATACTGTATGCAAATAAAGGCTCAGAAGGCGCAGAAGATCATTGTTAACACGTTGCTACGGATACCAATTACCCAGAGAAGAACAACCATCAGGGTGCCATCTGTCTCACATCCAGAGACACCCTATCAGAGTACAATGACCCTCAATGTTGTTTCATAAAAAGGTTATAGTTAGCCCAGATATGGCGATAGGCATATTTTTAGTTTACGTAGATAAAAATACACCATGGTGGCTGTGGAAAGGCAGAGTGGACTCTGGAGGCCTACAAGACCACTCACCACCTCATCATCAAACACTTGACGACACATGGCCTTGGACTTGGCCATACAACTATAACAACCCACATCATTTATAGTGGTGCTTAAAAGCTTGTGAACTATTTTTTGCAAAAAAGTCACTACTCCCCAAAAAGAACACTTGCTGCCTGTCTTTGCTTGAGATCATATGGACAACCAGAGGGCTGCTGGGAAAATATTTCAATTATGTTTGAAGAAAGATCAACACTGCTTTCCTGCATCAGACTGTAAAACACAGCGGTGGTAGTATGAAGATTTGGGCCTGTTTTATTGCACCATTCAATAGTTTTTCTTGAACTGAACGAATAGGAAAATTTAATACACTTGTGCTTTATTAAAACATTTAATTCTGCACCCAGATGTGCAACTACATTCCACAGCCTTCAGTAGTAGGAATTTGCTCTATACATTTTTATAAATCAAAAGGCACGTACAGGTTTTCCAGTAAGACAACACAGTAAGTGATATAATAATACAGTGCAGTAATTGAAATAAATATATCTAAAAACAGTCAATTGTTAGGATCAAAAAATATCCAATAGCTATAGTATACAATCAAGATGTTGTGCAATATATTAGGATTAAGACGTGAAATAAAAAAATACATTCTTACAGTATAAAATCATGAAAATGGCAGCCTTCATCCTAAGACTCTAGGATAAACAAACACACCCTATTGTCACTCTCATACTCCAGCTTCTTCTACCGCTCACATCCTGTCACCATCTCAGTCAGCCAATAAGAGACAGTCCCTGCTGTCAACTGTCATTTTCAGCATTCATGATCAACCCTCATTTACCACTAGTCTTCATCAGTGCCCACGCCAAGCTCCGCAGACTCCTCATCACATAAGACCATTAGCATCTTTGCTCCCTTTCTCCTCTACCTAATCACAGCGGAATAATAATAATGTCAAACAATAACATTCAATCACATCATGTCTCCTGATTGCAGTATTGTTAACAAGCCTGAAACTGGAGAAATACAGTTGATTATCTACCAGCTCTGGTTCAGCAACCTCTCTGTAACTGCATCATTTGGCAAAAATCTTAAAAGAATCCACAGTGTAAATCACTTTCAAAAAATAAATACGTGCACATTTCACATGCTGGTCCATATATCTTCACAAACAATCACAATTTAGCATATTTAAGTGCTTGGTTTTTTAAGACCTCAGTCGGTGTCAGATTTCTGGGGGCCGACACATTTTTTAAATATTGTGACATCAAAAGCTAACGCTGGCTAGCTTCCTTGCTAACACAGCCAACCATCTGTACTTGTTGTATCTGTACAATATGAACAAAAAAATGGTGTGTCCATATACTTTTGTCCATAGAGTGCAGTTGAGTCCTTTAGCCTGCATACATATGCAGAGAGAAAGCTGTACAACAAATATGCTGATACTGATATCAGCTGCTAATACATTCATATATATCAGTTAGGCGCTAATACTCCTATAAATGCCCAATTACTGTTGGCAGTGAGACTCTCTTTTTTCATAAAAGACACAAATATTTGTTAAAAAAAATCTAATATATAGGGATATAAAATACAACAGTAACAGCTGTTACATACCATTTTTTACTTATTATCTACATTTGCTCCATTGTTATCAAGTTCTCTACAAAAAAGACACTTTTCACACTTTTCAGCCATTAATTCTACTATTTGGACTTTGTTTTAAAGTCCAGCACCTGTTTAATCTTCCTCAGAACGAAAAAGACAATTAGTGCACTCACAATCAAAGTGATAACAAACAGTCCCACAAAGACGGCAGCATCGCCGCTCTTATGCAGACTTGTGTACAGCTTCCTGTGGGTCACGTAGTCCAGGTGGGAGGCGTGGATCTGACACAGGGTGCAGCAAGAGAGAAAGACGTGGAAAATTTGATGGCTCTGTCCGATGAAATCACACCGTCCTGGGTAACAGCACTCTGGCACAGGGAACGTGAAGAAGAGGGCACAGCTGAGGAAGAAAGCCACCTGGCCAAAGTGGTAGATGAGAGCCGGGTCATTGCTTGACCAGGATATGAGTCTCAGAACCACAGGACTGATGTCCCAGATGTAGGCGAGTGTCGAGGGCAGCACCTGACCCATCTTACGTACCCAGGAAGGTTGGCTGTGGTTCCAGTATTTACCACAGCAGCATCCCAGGCATGAAAGACAGCTGAGGACGGTGGCAGTGGGCATAAAGATCCCCTGCACATGTCTGTGCATGCTCTCATCCACGGCATAGTAGAAGTGAACCACAGCGCTGCCATACTGATACTGAGCTACCCCAAAGTAATCCAGGAAGAACAGTGCATTGTGAAGCAGCTCAGACTTACCACCAAGTAAGTGAGCTGCTGCACTGAATGCTGAGTAGTTCAAGGAGGACAGGATGAGGATCAGCAGGGGCCATGAATGAGGGTCACCAACGAAGTCCACAGTTTCAGCGATTTGGTGCAGCTTGACCAGAATCACTAAAAAGGCCAGCAGGTGAGTCCAGGCGTTGACGGTCTCATTGTGGCGCTGGAACAAGGACAGCAGGTAGTAGCGCCAGCTCTGGTTGAGCGGCCGGTATCCGGTGAAGACGTAGCGCTCCCTGAAGTAGTGTGGCACCTCAGAGTCTCTGACCGTGTTGGGCATGGAGGGCGCAGCCTCAGTCAGCATCCGAGGAATCTGCCTGATCTGCTGCAGGCTGATGAACACCCGCCCAATCTGCTCCATCACAATGGTTGCCATGACGATCAGTAACTCACTGATGCACAATGGGTGGAATCTGCAGGTTTTGAAGAGTTAAAATACACAAAAGTTTGAGTCAGAGTTCAAATCCTTGTTTTAATGACACCTGTGGCCAGTAAATGAACTGCATCTTCAACTGCTATCGATGTAATATATAACTCATTTTCAAAATAAGGGTTAAATAAGCATGATCTTTTGATGATTTTGCCCGCTATCCAACATTTTCTTATAATTTCCATTATGAAGAGCATCCATACAGAATCTAAAATAAACAAGCCACCATTTCGGGATGTAACAGCACCAATCACAACCCAGTAATTCAAAAATCAAATCTTGTAACTTTACTTGTATGTCACATTAGAAATAAATCACCAACATGATGCCAAGCCACAATAACCAACCAAGCACCTCACAAACAGGTCGTCTGTTTCCACACAGACTTTATTTAATCAGAACCAAGACAACAGTCACAACACTGCCTCGAAACCATCAGTTTACTTTAGATGTAAAAATACAGGCTTTTGTATTAATTCAGGACGGATCCATGCCAACTGTTGAGTCAGCCACCTCCTGGATCCAGGCCCTGAGAACTTTACGCACAACAAAAAAAGATCCTCGCTAGAAGCTCTTTTCATTTGTTTTATTGGCAGCAATACAAGCTTTTCAGAGGGTGAAGAGGGGAGGGGGGTTTATGGAGCACCCTGCTCCTCCATCAGCCCTCCTCCATCAGCCCTCACCCACAACTGACAAGAGTCTGCGGGGGCCTGTTACACATCAAACGGACCTCACCTGCTGGGACTAAAACCTAAACCTGAGACGCGCAGATTTTACGCAAAAAAAAAAACACGCGTATCCGCTCCTGCAGGACTGGGGACCAGGACCCAGTGCAGTTCAGGAAAGTTCTCCCGCACCAGAATGAGCCTATAAGGGCGGAACTTATTCTGCGCTGCGTGCAGGCTGATCCAAACACACTTACCTTAGCGATGTCTCCTCGTAATGATCTGTTCTCCTCACAGCCCGCAGTTCAGTCGAACTCGTCCTCTTCCTCCGTGTGCCGGCAGAATATTTGACAGACTCAAAGGTTGTTCTGAAGTGACAAGAAAGCACCAAGTCACCGTGTGTTACGAACAAAATATACCGGAAGTGTAGTGATTTTTGCTGTAAAAATAAAAGCTTTTTTTGTTTGTTTTTACCTTAAATAGAATAAAAACACAAACATTTTGATTATTTCTATGAGAATGTCAACAATTTTGATATTAAAAAATAAAGTATTTTATTTATTTATTTATTATTTTATCAATAAAATAAAAAAAAACATTTGAATTAGGAAATCAAATATCAGTTTATTGTATAAATTATTGCAATTAAATACACAAACGGATGATAACTGGTCCTCAATCTTTCAGCCTTTCAGCATTCCCAAAAATAGTTCCTGGTTTTATTTCCACTATACTTGTTTATGTTTGTGTTTACGCTTAAGGTTTAGTCATATTTTAGTTACATTAGTTTATATAGGTTTGTCCGTGTTATCAAATGTGTGTCTGAAAACAGAACAGGTCTATAACAAAAGTATAAAAAGACAGTAGAAGACATGCCCTTTTGTAAAACAGGAGTTGGGGTTTTATTTTGAAAAAAACGATACCGGAAATCGCGCTTTAATGAACAGGGTGTGGAATCGTAGGATGAGGGAGGTTTTCTCAAGTGAATAAAAGTAATAAAAAAGCGATGAACGGTGCGCAAAGCTTCTCTCACATCATACACAAGCTTCAGTGGGTATGAGGAAGTTCTTATTTGGTGTTTTTAATAGAGAGTGGGTTTAGGAAGACACTTTAAAAAGTACTTGTGTCCTATTCAAAGTCTAATCCCAGTGGATGGTCTGAAAGGAGTGCACAAAGAGAGAAATTCAGATGTGAGCTGCTGGAACATTCTTCCTCGATGACTCCTAGCTGCAGCTCAGAGGTGTGTTTCCCAAGAGTTCACACAGTCATGATATAGCAGGGAGACCACTCCAGATAACACAGATTTACTATGACCACAGGGGGTTAATGCAGGCTTTTCAAGCAACAGAACCATTTAAAAAGGAAAACGTGGAATAAACTTTCTGAAGACAAGAACAAGGTTTTACATGCATTGACCTGACTAACCTGAAAGAGTGCTTTTTTTCACGGATTAAGGAGAAACATATTCAAACAATCTCTTGGAAATACGTTCACCTAAGACGTTCTTTCCGTCATGATTATGGCGTTTAATATTTCAATGTTGTGTCATTACATTCATCATGCGTTATAAGATTCTCAGGGCTTTATGTAACCCCCTCTTCTTTGCAGTTTGGACCCAAGCCAACAGATCTGGGTGTGTTATATAATTTCTTTGCATGAAGCAACAGACTGAATCAATGAATGTAAACCGTTCAGTGTGTCCACATATTTCTCATGTCTGCTCAGGGCAAAACAAGCATCTTGTCAATGGCCTCTTGTGTGATTCCTCTGTAATATGAAGCAGTCTGCCACTGAGGATCATTTCTATGCAGACCTTTTCTAACAGTACTATAGTGGGCAGAGAAAGCATGTCCATACTTTGATCAACGTAATGTTAGCACATCATTCAGGGGTAGAGGAATTCATGCAACACTTAAAGAACAGCTAAAGTATATTTGTGTAAGGACATCCTGAGTGTAAGTGTCCACTCCCCTTTTTCTTCACGTTTATCTCTCTCACATATATTTACACACTTCCTGTTGCCAACCACACTCAATTGCATATGATATCCTGCCTCAGACTACTACTTCATTTTATTTTAACATACTACAATCTCTCTCTGTGTTATTAGACCCTCATTGTGTTACTCAGGAATAAACCCCTTTTTTGTCAGTCAATAACAAGAGTTGTGTGTGTGTGTTAGAAACCATGATTGCTAAATGTGGCTAAGTAAAACTATCATCACCAAGACGTGTGTATCTTTTCTTCTGGTAATCAACCTTAGGAGGAACTCCACTTTGTCAGTTTGGGCTGAGCGCTACACATTCTGTGGACCACCAGGCACTTACCAGTCAATTGTATCACTATAGGCCTGGCAACAGGGGCAGGTCCTGGTCTTCCTGATCCAAGCAAGCTCTGTCAGAAATACCTTATTAATCCCAGGGGAGGGGATTGGTTTCTTTTACCTCTTTCATAGCAGCCTTTGTGTGGATCTTCACTTGAAACCTGTTTGCCTTAGGATGCCCTACCAGAACCATGTAGCTAAAGACAACATAGCTCTGGTGATCACTAAACTTCAGAGGCCCTTTTGGCAGGGCCGAGGCCTTGTTCCTAGAAGGTTAGAGCATTTTGTTAGGAGACTGCTGCCTTCCTTTATAGGTGTAACAGATCCAGAACACAGAAGGATTACATCTATTGGCTGACCTGAGAGCAGCTCCAGATCCAGGAGGTCTGGGTGTCTCTGCTTTCCCTGTTGCTACCATGGCCCAGGTAGAAAGAGCAATTTAGAGAATGGATGGATGGATAGAACTTGTATGTTAAAAGGCTCTTTTCATGGCCAGGTTATGGTCTGTCATATTAAAGGTTTGCATCATGTGATGCTGTTTTGGCAACGTTTACGTGACTTCTTGCATTTGGCAAACCTTCATTTTAATTCATCTTTTTTTTAAAGGATTAAAATCAAGAAGAATTCCATATGTGTGTTTCATGTCAGGACATGTAATCTCTGCACCATAATCACCTCCTGTAAGTCGTACAAAGACTTGTGTTAACAAGTTAAACCAGTTTTCCTGTAAGGTCAGATTTGTTTGTTTATATTTCACCTAAAGCTTGGTTACTGCACTCTCTCTCTCTTACACATACACACAAACACACGCACACACGCACACACACACACACACACACACACACACGTCTGGTGTTTGATCAATCTCTAACATAACCACATGGGGGCAGTGTTAACCACAGCAGAAACAGCTCATTTAGAAATATGCTTTTTGCTCTAAACAGGAAAATGATTATGATGACTTTTTATACTGGGACACAAAAATAAAACATTGTGTAAATAGGTTTGTAGGCATTTATGGTGGAAACCAATCAGAAAGCAACTCCATAGTAAAGCACAATCTATGATATCAATTAAAGATCGGACCTGATGATAAATATACTACCCATTTATAGTACGTGTAGACGCAACAAAGTTATTTGTTGTCATTTGTTTTTATCATACTAGGATTTACGCAAAGCAGTGTGACCACTTTAAATGACAGGTGGGTACTGACTCACAGCACAAGCTTCCTGCCACTGCCACTGTCTGCCTCATCTCCACTCGCCTGTATTTGGAGTTTAGGCGGAGTGTGACACTCAATCAATATGGTGACGGATGGAGCCTCCCACAGTAGGTGCCTCAGAAACTTAAAGGTGATGTCACGGGTGTCCATTGTCACAATAACCTCACAGGAAAACACTGGCCCTACGCAGCTGCCTGGCATTTGAAAACAACCTTGGGCAAAGAATGATTGTCGAACAATGTGAAGAGCGAATTTGTGTATTCTGTTGCTGAGCTGCGTTTCACCAGACTTTATTAGCTTTTAATGAAAGGACTTAGGACTTTGTGAAAAGCGATGACATTATGTACGAAAGCGAGTGCGGCTGTAAGCTCAGAGTCTCTAATCCTGGCCTCATTAACCAATAAAATATCAAACTTCTTTACTTCATCTTTCTTTTACACAAACTTTTCCAATACATTCACACAAAGTGTGGAATTAGACCTTTATTTCATTTCTAGGCTGGGTAAACCACGGTCCAGGGAGCCAAATGGGAAAGTAGCAGACACTTGACATTTTAACTTTTCAAACCTTTGACTGAAAAAGATACCATGTCACAGAGATACAGTCCCCAAAGCAGCACATCTTCTGGCCTAATTGGGTTGGAAGAGCTCAGCCAGATATCGAGGTGGCATTTTGCCGGAGAATTCCCACAGCTCCCTGATGATGAGCTCGCTGTGCCTTCGTTTATCAACGTCCGCCTGCTTTTTGCTGAGTAGTTTGTTTTTGCACTACGCACAATTTATCACCTGTCACGTCTAATGGGACCCAGTATGGAGTACACTAGGTTCCAGCAGATCCCTTGGGTTTTATCTTTGTTTCCGTTTCCAACCACTGCCATAGATAACTCCTTCAGTAGTGGCGCCCTCCAACCTGCAGTGCACTGGATGCTTCTCTGTGCGCTGGCAGGAAAACAAAGAGCAATAAGCTGTATAGAAGTGACAATAAAGCACTCAGATAATGTCTGGATCTGTTCAAAAGTGGACGTTTTTTAATTATAAAATACTAAATATATAAAAGAACTGTTTGTAGCTGCCCTACAGGGCAAAGCTGCGCTGAAGCAGGTAGATACAGGATGCTCTGTTTTCTGCCTGTGACCCTCTCAGATTTCGTGTGGACATAAATAGTCAGCAATCAAATTCATTCTTTCATATTGTTTACCAAAGGCTAGGTTGGGACTATCAGATTACATTTCACATTTAACACACATGCATGCACTTACACACACATTCAACAGTGATCAAAACAGAGGATAAAAAAAGGGACCAAGAAAATGCTCATCAATGACATCACCTAGTTTTCTAGAACGAGGTAACACTGCACAAAAGTGAAGGATCAAGTAGACTATGACATAAACTAGAATGTATATTTTGGGTGGATGGGTTCCCACTAAAAATCTGTGGAACACAAATCAACAATCATTCATTCTTCCATTTGACACAACTGAGAAACATTAAATTATGTTTTGATTAGTCAAACATTTGATCTATAAAATGGGAAAATATGACTATAAAGCCCAAGATGGTGCAACTCCAAAAGGATATTCACTTAACTATAACATAAAACACACAACTGCAGTATCAGGTTTCCACTAAAGCAGAGATTTGTAGGTGTTTTTGATTGAAAAATAATTTTTAAGAATACAAAAATACCTAGTAATAGAAATTCTTCTGCGACTGGCCACACTAACTACTCACTGTGGTGAAAATACATTAGAATGCTGTAAGGCCCAAAAACACAGATGCAATAAAGTACAGACAATTACAGTAAAGTGTTAATTTGTATATAGTTTGCATATTGCAATTTTTTTTTAATGTACCCGTTTCTAGGGTTAATCGTCTGTAATAAATGTGATACATACTTAAACAAGCAGCTACATTTAAATATAAAAATGAATTGAAACTAAATATAAATTAACTATTTACCTAAAGTGTTGAGGAACAGGTCTGCTCATATTATGCATAGGCTCTCACAAGTCCCGGAAGTTGCTGCTGTCAAGTAACACAACAGAGGCACGCTACGTGGATTAAGAGGGAAGACTTCTGGATCTACCCTTCAAAATAAAACCTATAACAAAATAAAATTAAGAAGTAGGCCTTTTAAAAATGAATGGGGATGTTTTCTTCTATTGTTACTCTACATAGAGTATGTGCTTATTCTCATTACTATGATCAAATTATCATAATTTAAGTATATAAGCAAAGGCAAAGACGGGACCTTTTTATTTTGAAATCAAACCACACATTTTCCGGTTCAGCTCCGGGTATTCGGCTGACTAAACCGTAAGTGGGGCAAATGAAGTTCATATTCCACAGCTGGTGATGGCGGATGTTGTTGAAAAAGACACCATGAGGAATTACCACATAGCGTCTGAGAAAATAAACCCGGACGCCAGTCGCTATCCTTACTGTATTGTGTGGACACCCATCCCCGTGTTGTCGTGAGTTGTGGCCGCCTGAGTTTTGAGGAAGAGCACGGGACGGAGTGACAGCTTTATTAGCCTAGCTAGCTAGCATACGAACAGTACCATCCTGTTGCTGTATTCATGACAACAATTTCTCACACTAGCTTACCTTTTCTGCTGCCAACAAGGAGTCTACGATTGCGGAAGGTTTACACGTATTGGACACAATTGAAAAACACATATACATATACTCACATATTATGTTTTTAAGGAATTGTTCAAAGTATTCATGTGAAGTAAACAGAATGGCAAATAACAAGCTTTACAGTCTCACAATATGTTTCGGTTTCTCACATAATGTTTCATAACTATATGTCTGAAAAATACATGTCAATTACGCACTGTGTAAAAAACATACTAGTGCTTGTATTGTCAATGAGATTAGCATGTTACCTTTACATATAAAGATATTTCCTGGTTGCAGAAGCTATACTCCTAATGTTTACAGTCTGAATTGTATTGAATGTGCTACACTCCATGAATAACATACGTACATGGAAAATGTATTGAGTTAGGCTACCACTTACTCTTCATTAAATGAAGCTACATTCCAGAGAAATATCAATGTGTCTATATCAATGCCAATGGTTTAAAGTGTGTGACTGAAATAAAATCAATGGATATAGTTGACAAAGTCCATATATCGTCGAATTGAATTTTAAAATTTAAAAGAACAGTGAAGATCAATGAGCACATGGTATTGATTATCCTATGGATTTCTGCCTAATACTCTGTCCAGATGAATTTCTCGTTGATTTAGCTATCTGAATACACTCCTTGTGTGTGGTGCATTTGTTTACTTTTCTGATGCACATTAAATGGTAAATTAATTAATTAATCTATGATAAATATTACATCATTTTTGGTACAGGATTTAGACATAACGCAGAAGTAGCTTGCTAGAGAAGTGGTGGTCTTTTTTTCAGACCATTTTATTTCAGACTGGAACAGAAAGCTGCGCTCTGCAGAAAACAGCGATGGTACTGTCTGACACTGTGTGGAGGTTATGTCTACTAATATATAGATATGTTGACATGTGTTTATTTTATTCATTCAGATGGCTGCTTCCATTCATTGGTCATATGGGAATCTGCACATCCACCGGAGTCATTCGGGACTTTGCTGGGCCCTACTTTGTCTCAGTGAGTAATAAGTACTCTTGGAGAAAGAGTCAACAAAAAAGTCACAAAACCTGTTTAAAATATCATTTATGTATTTATAACATTTCGCTATAAAACACAGTTACAGTGCCTAAGAGTTGATTATATCTTTCTCTTTTTAACAATGAATAAGATCAGAGGGGTCACCTTGCTGGATGTTCAGTATTGTGACAAAAAGTGGGCCATCTCCAGCTGGAAACATTTAACTGCTGCACACAAACAAACTTGATGGTGAATCCAAACAAACAGGATGGGAGGCACATTTCCTAAATTCGCAGTGTTTAACCATCTAAACTACATGTTCCGGTTTCCAGAGAGCCCCAAAGTGTCCCACTGCACTTTTGATTACTTTAGAAGAAACGGGTAGTTTACAAGCTGGGTTTAAGCTAAATAATATTATGTCTTTACAGGAAGACAACATGGCCTTTGGAAGACCAACAAAGTAAGATTTTAAGGTGTTGTGCAGTGAAGTAATTTCCGTAGAGGAAGCCTGTTTTGTTACATCTTTCCTACACAACAATGCAGTCTGCACATCTTCTTAACTGTAGGTACTGGATGCTTGACGTAAGCAAAGTGTACGCAAGTGGCTCCAACGCCTGGGACACTGCAGTGCATGATGCCTCGGAGGAGTACAAACACAGGATGGTAAGGATGTGTAAGTGTTTGGCCTTTTGTTTAGAGTGCAGGAAACACCAGGAATTAATTTGTCCTAATCTTGTTTTTTTCTCCAAAGCACAACCTGTGCTGTGATAACTGTCACTCACACGTGGCCATGGCTCTGAATCTGATGAGGTACGAGAACAGCACCTCATGGAACATGATCAACCTCTGCCTGCTCGCTCTTATTCATGGAAAACATGTCAGGTAACAAAGTATACAGTCACATGTGTCACAAAGTGATTGTACATAAACAAATAGGCTCTCAGTTGTTGCATAATGAAGCTTGAAATGACCTTGACTAGCTGTATTAGTCACCAGATCTTAGTCCAACTGAACAGGTGTCTCACCTGCTGAAAGCCTAGGGAGCAGAAAAGATGGCTGCCGTACAGGAGCATCAGCAGGAAAGAGCCTGTTCATGTCTGTGCACTGATCTCCTCCCTATAGTATAATATTTACTGCATGTGAAGTGCTTGAATTTAAAGATACATAAGACAACATGGACTCTTACCAAAAATGATGATAGCAGCATCTAACCAGATGATCAAGAGTACAGCGCTAACGCTAGCCACAGTATTATGCAGCACTAAATTACTACAAACTTCTAAAATTAACCCAATACAAACAAAATAATGCAACAGTTGCTTCTCCATCAATCACCATTTCTGCATGTTAAACCTGGTTGGTGGTCTGTCCCCTTAACACGTGCATGCAGGTTCCCTCTCTTGACAGCGTGAACCCACCAATGCACCTAAAACAATAGGAGTAAATTAAAAAAATGTAGTTTTAGAGGCACAAACAGCTAATAAAGAACTTAACAAATGTCTCACGCTAAGTCTAAAAAATATCAGATCACTATACGGTGCAAGCCCCATAATCTACAGCTGCTCTCTAAGAAGTAGGGCTGAAGCTTGTGAATGAGGCTCCCAGGGGCATGCCTTGAACCTGTTGTGTCTCAGGACACGAGAGAGAGAGAGCCCTGATTCTTAGCAAGTATGAAGAGTGTATATAGGGCATTCCTGCACAAGGCCTTTGAATACCAGCATTAAAGAATTGGACTACACATCCCAATGTTTTAAGTAAGGACTACAGTGTGAGCAATTTGTTGAATAATGGTAAAAAGTATTTATTTTGTTGGAGTGCTGGCATCTAAAAAAAAAAGGAAGAAATCTGTTTTAGTGCAGTGTTACATCCCTTCCTTATTTAAACCCTATACACGCATGTTGCACACTTATTGTAACACTAAGATTTTCTCTCAGTTTCACCCACCAGCTGCTTTAGTTTTGCCTCTCGGCAGGGTTTATCATTAAAAAATGATGTACAATCTTCACTATTTGTGTTTGTATTGCCATGGTTACAGGATTAAATGTCAGGACATTAGCATGACTTTATTAGATCTTGGGTCATACAACTATTATACCACTCTCATTTCTTTTGCACAAGCATGTCCTTATGTTTGTTTTCCTTTATGCTACACCCAGCTGTGTAGGTTTTTTGAAGACCTGGCTGCCTTTCCTCATGCTCATGGGCATCATCCTCACGGTGGCCCTGGCATTCAACCTGCGGTGACCTGGACGGCAGGTTTTTAAGGACACAGTGGGAAAAAACCCTCCCTCGGCAGGTCAGATGTGACGCTGACCTCCTGAACAACAAAAGGGGAGGGTGCATCACACGGTGTCGAGCGACAGTAACCAAGGAGATAAAGACTACTCTTCCTCTCCAAGAAGAAAGTTGTTGGACAGGAATGTCCAGCACATGCTCAGTTTGTGGAAAGCAGGCAGCCTACCACTGGCAATACTGCTGGATTAACCATTTATATTCATCTATTTTCAACTACCAGGACCACACAAACACATTCAATGGATTAAAGCAGGTTTAAACCAACCTGCAGTGGGAAAGTCAGTGAATTCTCTGAGGGAAAACACATCCATGCCTTGCTTTCATATTCTGGTGATTTTACTTTGAAACGGATCGGGGGTGTAATCCCATGATTCAGTGCTTCCAGAATGCCATTTTTTTTATACCAGGGAGCACAAACATGCTAAATCAATTAGCTGCCTTTCTAGGGGATTTAATGCATTTCATGCTTGATCTAATGTAGCTCTTCCACAGTACTACAACTAATACCTAAAATACTTGTATTTTTGTGCATTTTCTTATCTATGTACTCTACAGAATGTAATCAGTAATAGAAATATTTTCTCAGAGACATTACATGTATCACCTCATGGTACTAACGTTAACTACAGGTCATCAATGCAAAGATTGTAGCGACCTCAATGAATGTGGGGAGTATGTGGAGAAGCCGTGATGCTTCTCTTAGTTCTCATCCATGTGCCAAATGTAGGAGAACGTGAGACCAACTCAAACTGTGTCTTTGCTTCTTGTGGAACAGCTCACCAGTGACCCCCCAAAAAACCCCCACTGATTTTTTTTTTGTTTTAAACCCTGCTGCGATTGTTTTGATCAGTCTTAGAGATGACTTGCCTTCCCTTCTGCTGACTTAATGACTTATGTGGGAAAAAAAGCCGGAGTCAGTGCCTAAAAATCACCTCTCTTTTTTTTTAGGTTTACGGCCGTTTTTTTTGAGTCAACATAATGCTTGGCACTCAAAATCCGTTGCCATGGCTGTTGTGAACAGATTCAAATCCCCTTATTGTTTGCAATCAAACACACACACAAAAAAAGAAGTGTTGAGCCGTCTCTTTGTCCACGGCTCTGCCAGAAGCAGCAGGTAGCCAGGAATCCTCAGGTTTTTCACGCTCGCTGACCCCTGCTTGAATATCCCTGGTTTTTCCTCCCAGAGCCCGAGCAGCGTCGCTCCTGCTGCTTTCCCACCTCTGCTGATCAGATTGGAAGGTCATTGTGAAATGTCAGCGCCGTTTCACAAAGCTTTGATATACAGCGACCAACGCGCCGCAGTAGATGTCATTTAAGTGTGAGCTTCTAAATTAATTTTTACTTTTCGGTCGTAAGGGTTTAACAAGTGCCAGTTTTTTTTTCTTCCAGCCTCCTGTTGAAACTCTGTGGCCTCTCCTTGTGCGTGTCTCACCCATGATGCCTGTAAATACATACAAACACATCACACAATGCATTAGGTGCTCTTTATAAACATGACCACTCACTCTGCAGATTTATCCTCTGAATAATTTAACTTCTCTTTCCTCTTTCTGCATATCATGTCTGAAGATCTGTGCCTGGACGAGTGTGATTGTGTCTGTGTGCGAGTGTGTGCTTACAGCTATCTGAGAGCGCATGCAGATTGCATGCCAGCATGTGTGTGTGTGTGAGTGTGTGTGTTGCATGCATGCGAGAATATGAGCGGAGGAAGATGTTGATAGTTGTGGCTTCTTGATTAATAATCAGCTGCATTCCACTGCAGCAGTGATTGATTTCTATATTTATTAGTCCATATCTTTATCTGGTTTAAGTGTTATGTGATTGCTGGTAGACTTTAGTGAGAATAAATAATATATTAGACTGTATCGGGCCTGCTTACGTTGAGTTGATGCATTAGCCTGCTCCTGGAGACTAGAGCTGTTTTCTCCAAGCACTAATAGGAAGGAAACAAATATATCTGATCATAAAAACACATTTAAACAAACGCCTCTTCACGTAAATTAAACAAAATAATCACCTTTTATTTAAGGCAGCTTTATGCCCTGCCCTGTTAAATGATCCAAATTGGCAGACCGGTTGCTCTACATTTAGTCTTTTACTAAAAGGAGTGTGTGTTTAAGGAAAAAAAGCCTCATCATTGTATGCCCTAAACTGCAGTGACAGTTTACATCTGTCAAGCTCAGTTAATGTGGCTGAAAACTACCAAACAGAAAGGTGAAAATATACCCTTCATTCCCTCTAATTGCTCTAAAAACGTTGGGGACGTCTAAATGTGCAACAAAGCAGTTCATTCATCACATTTTCAGCTCTGAGAGGTGACGGATGAATAGCTCCTTTCAGATCAGCTGGTAGAACTCACAACATTATGTCATTATGACTGCTCCTGACACATAAATATTAGAAGACAAGAGGTAGAAATAAATAGTATGAATGCATGTCCAAGAATGCAATATTCAAGGCAGGGAGATCATTTGAATGGTTTTAGATGTTGCCTGCTGCGGTGCCTTGTTGTATCCAAGAGCCAGGTCCTGGAATGTGGAGACCTGTGGTCCCGGCGATTCAGCCCCGTTGACAAAAGACAGTTGGGGATGCTATTATTAGTGTCACTATCCATAAATATATATATATATACTTATACCAGTCTGCAATTTTCAAAACCCTCTTTTGTTTCTGTAATCCCCCCAAAAATATCTTTTCATGCTGCAGGCTCGCATAGCTCACGGGAGGAATTTTCAGAATCCTGCAAGTGGACTGTGTGAACTCCTGTTTATGACTTACAGCTATAATACCAATAAAGATGTCTATTATTGTAGAAATTTGTGGGACTTTTTTTTCATTGAATTATGGTGACTGTGTTTCATCAAGGCTGTCAGCAGGAGGGATGATGTTAGGATTTCAAGGCTTCCACCTCCTCTATAAACACACTCAGACAGTGATTCCTGTAATAATCATTAGAAGCTGTCAGAATAAACATTAAAGGAGAAGGGGGGGAGTCGTTACTGCTTTGATATTCTGCTGTCAATTGGCTAAAAGTCCCACTTTGTGGCCATTATCCTGCAGAGCATCATGGAAGGGTGAAAGCCTGTGAAGTCTGGCCAGCCAAGCACACCTCCCCCCACCTTCACCACATAAAAACTTATCAATTAGAAGTTCTTTATTTGGTAATAAAGTGTTTCTTGTTCATAATTACATATAAAATATAAACTGTATTCTGTGCCAAAACCGTTTGCCACAATCTGGTTGCGCCGTGCGTAAAAGTAAGAGAGCTCTAAAGCTGATCTCGTGGATTGCAGTTTCACGCAGGACAGAAGCCCCTCCCCGCAGATCATTGCACTACTCGATGGTCCTTTTTTTTTTTGTAAATTCATTGTTAGAGAAGAAGCGACGCCCCGTTCTGCCGCGGCAAAAGGATCAAACACCCCCTTCTGATCAGCACAACCCTCGGTTTTGTTCTCATGGAAATGAGACCCTGCCTCTAGGCGACACTTTCTGCAGAGATGCAAAGTTGAAAGCGCATTCCCAGCCGGGACACCAGATGATAATGACGTCTTGGAGGAGCTGATCGTTTCATTTGTCCCATTTCTTCCTCCTCTTCTTCTTCTGTGTGTCTTTTGCGTGTTTTTTTTTGTTCTGTCCAACATGCTGGATTTGACACAAAGCATTGTTATCTGCGCGCTCCTCGGCTCGGTTTACGCGTCGTGCCCTCCGCGCTGCGAGTGTTCAGAGGCGGCTCACACGGTGAAGTGCGTCTCCAAGGACCTGCGGAGTATCCCGACCGGGATCCCCGGATATACCAGGAATCTGTTCATAATTGGAAATCAGATCAGTCGGATCGGCCCGGAGTCTTTTAAAGGACTGGATAATGTGACCACCCTGTCTCTGAGCAATAACAGGTAACACCACCTCTGTTTACCATTACTGTAATGTAAAGTCAGCATGTGGAGACTAGTCATCCCTCAGTGGCAGTTCCCATCACATCCATCCCATAATATCATTATTACTTGTCAGTTTTCTTACACTGTGTTTTTTAAGACTGACTGTGTAATTTATTGATCTTCTCAAATGCAGAATATCCGAGGTGGAATCCCACACCTTTGCTAGACTCCGCAACCTTCGCTCTCTGGATCTGAGCAACAACCAGCTGGCTGTAATTCACCCCGAGGCCTTCACCGTCCAGAACCAGTCCCTGCGGGAGCTTAACCTAAGCCGAGCCCTCTACAACCACTCATCTGTGATGGACTTGGCCACGTCTCTGCGGTGGAGTTCCTTGGGGACCTTGCGAGGACTGGACCTGTCTGACAACAGCCTCATCTACTTGCCCTCACGCATCTTCTCTCACCTGGCCAGCCTGCGCCGCCTTTTGCTTTCCAACAACTCCCTGGTGGCCATCCACAACTCCACCTTCTCTGGTCTGGAGAACCTGGATGAACTCGATCTCACTCTCAACGCCCTGAAGACATTAACTGAGGAGGCCCTGCGAGAGCTGGACTCCATGCCCGGTGCTGCTCTCTTGCTGGGAGAAAACCCATTCACATGCACTTGTGGAATTGAACCTTTCGCCCTGTGGCTCAACAGGTCGCAGGGTCGCATCAGAGATGCCGAGAGCCTCGTTTGCTCCATCCCAGAAAGCATGAGGAACACATCCATGCTTTCTGTAGGCACAAAAGCTCTGGCATGCCACCAGAGGGACGCAGGGGCAGACCTTGCCTTGCAGACCTCTTATGTGTTCTTGGGCATAGTCCTTGGCTTTGTTGGACTCATCTTCCTTTTTGTACTTTACCTCAACCGCAAGGGCATCAAGAAGCGCATCTACGACATGCGAGACGCCTGCAGGGAGGTGTGGGAAGGCTACCACTACCGCTTTGAGATTGACTCGGACCCCAGGTTATCACAGGTCTCCACATGCACTGAAGCCTAAGAGGGACAATGAATGGTGTATTTTCTTAACAGACTTTTTTTCCAGTAGAAAAATGTAAAAAGTGTACAGATTTATTATCTGTAAATATATACATACAACAATGTTATTAATCTCTCAGCCTCAGTCGTTTGAAGCATGCTCTGCCCGTCTTTGCTCCCCACACACTCTCTTTTTGCTGTCCCTGAGTCCATAAACGGAGACACAAATGTCCAACAGTAAGTGCCTGTAGTCAGCTTGGTTCCATGTCTTCCATTAAATCCTATGAAAAAAAAAAATCTCTGGGCACATCTTTGAACAGAACCCCCACCCCACACCCCACTCTGATCCTTTTTTGGTGGAAAATAAAGTGGGGTGGGGGACAATTCAGCACAGAGCAGCGGAAATCTCTTAGCCCCCTCATTTTTTTTTCATGAAACGTTGCTTTGTTTCAACTGCTCAAGTTTTATTGTCAAAATGATGAGAACCAGTCGCAGGGCTGAGGCTGCTGAAAGCAATCTCTCTCTCTCCCTCCCTCCCTCCTTAAAGACAACAGCAGCAGAGGCTCTTTGAAGGAAAAGTTCCACGTTTTTCTGTTTAGGGGGATTTTCTTTTCCTTCTCTCCTCCTCTTCTTTCTTCCGATGATAAGATACAGATGATTCTCAAACACCAGCTACATTGTTCCATTCAGCACTTCACTCTGACCAGTTCAGGGTGAAGAAAGTGTCCTTTTAAGGGAAGCAGTTCGATCCAATGAGCCTTACATTTTTATGTTTTAAACACAAATGTTAAAAAAAGGCATGTCTCTGTGGCTTTTTGAGGAGGCGGCTAGTTGGCATTCCTCAATGTGTTTATTGCTATCTAGGTATTTGCAATTGAGGTTTTGTGGTGGGTTTTTTTGTTTTTATTGGGGGGGAGGGGGGGTGTAACAGCCTCCCATTGTTCAAAGCTGAAGCAGCATCTTCATCCCATCAAGAGACGTTTCCCCCAAACACTCCCTCTGATAGCAATCCAGAAATGTTTATAATGCTTTTTAGTGCATGTGGAATGTCAAAATAAAAGCATAAGATAATCTGTGGCCTCATTTTAGCCTAAATGTAATCGTATGAAAACAAAAAAACGGATGCGCTCATAACTTGGTATCATTTTCACGACACCACATTAAAGCCCGGGGGCATTTACTCGCAGAGGAGAAAACAATTGAGGTCCAGCGCACCCGGCACAAAAGGATGAGAGAGGGGATGCCTGAAACAAGCTTTGTTTTCCAGGACACAAAATTCTCATTCTCTTTGTGTTTTTCACAGACGGGGCCATTATGCCCCGGCGTGTAATGGGATTCACTCACGATGACAAAGTTGAGCGCTCTGATCCAAGCTTATTGTTCAAGTGTCATCGCTCTTAATAATTGTCCCATGGGAGGGACCATCCCTTTAGAGAAGTTTTTTTTATATGTGCTATTACACAACATGTCACACCCCGGGGGCATTAACCCGGCCATGGGTTATTGGTGTCAATTTGCAGAGCAGAAACAAGAAAAATGATTCCCTGCATGTCATTACTTCCGTTTGTTGCTCATTAAAGTGTGTATTAGAAGCAGTGCCTGCTTTGTCCTTTTATGAGTCTGGCTGAAAAAATATATGGTGTGTGTGCTATAGGCTGCGCTGCTCTGTCTCAGCAGGAAGTTGATGAGAAGAGAGGAACCATACAAACATATCCAGACGGTCTCCATTACTCCTCGTGTTAAAAACAAAAAAATAGCTCCAATTACCGAGCCTCCTTCAGAATATGATGAAAAGATCAGTTTCCTAACATTTGTCATATACCACTGAGCTTCCATTCCAGGAAGTAAACTTTTAGCAGTTTTATGTCGCTGTATTCACCGTCTCCGGGAACATCTTGGCACCATTACATGGGTTTAATGGCTGTGATAGAGAATATGCCTTAAAAGTAAACGCAACATCTGTGAGGAATTGAACATATTAAAAGGACACCACAACACTCAGCAGCATGACGACAAGAGACAAAGTGGCATCTAACCCCCCCCCACCCCACTGGTTAATACAGCTGTCTCTCCATCTCAGCTAAGAACACATGTCATCATTTACAGTTGGCACTGTTAAATTCTAAAAACCAAAGCCACGTTGCATCATCAGATCATCGCATCCATCGTTTCGGCTTCCTTTGGGTGTCTCCTATACATCATCTCTTAACAAGTCTGCAGAGCTCTGGCCACAGAAATGGTTCCAGTGGGGTATAACCCATTGTTCTGCTGCTCAGCTTGATCAATGAGGCTAATTGTGTTTGCCACAGGATGTAGGCAGGGAGGAGTTAGTACAGCTGGCCCAATTGCCCATTAAAAGCCAACTGACCATCCATTTATCACCTTTAGAAAGACTGCAGCAAATCACACACTCAGATGCAGCGTGCAGTGTATTCACACACACACGAATTACAGTTTGGATTAAAGGTACAGTTCAAATAAGAAGGTTCATATCACTAGATGGGATAGTGAGTCAGGGTATGAATCCAACACATAAATACAGATGACATGGCTCCTCCTCTGCCCAGTGAGGCAGGTTTTCAATAAAACTAACAAAAGGATTAGATTTAATCATATAATCTATGTGTAGAACCACCACAGAGTTTCTATGACATGTATGTGTCCCCATGTCATAATGGGATTCTTTATGCTCTTGAAAGTTAAACAAAAACCCCTTGGTGCATAACCGCAGTGGGTCCTCAGAACCGCGCAAAATGAGAAACAAATGCTCTCAACAAAGTCTTGTCTTGTATGAAAGAAAATGCTCGTGTAAAAACATTCCACCGCAACAACGCAGCTTCCCTCAGAAGTCCTCATGACTGTACTCCACTGATCTCCACTGTAAACGCAGGGACGGCACGGCACTGCCAGGACTTTAAACCCCTCCACCAGCCAACAACACTGTACCCCCCCCCACACACACACACAGCCTCCCCTCACTCATGCTGAGAGAGTATCCTGAAGCCTTGTTGTGGGCCCCCTGCCCCTGTCCTCCAGGTGGTCACAAATCAGTCTGTGGCTTGTCAGAAGTTTTGTTCAGTGGACAACTGTAAAGATGAATTGATCCCATAGCAACCAAATGTAATCAAACCATTGGATTGATTAGGCCTACCACTCTATGAAGAAAGAATAATATAATATAATAAAGAACCTCTCCTCAGGTCCTGTCGCATAAACGGAATAAGGCCTGCTTTGCTGCTTGATTATAAATGGCCTTGACCCGTTTTAAAGGAAGGGACAAGATACTCACAACTCCTGTGCTACTTCATCATCTGCTTCATGCATCGATGAGCCGGGTTAGAGCTGAGGGCAGGGCAAATATAACAGCCCGGCTGGAACCTGGAGTCATTTGAAAGCACTTGGGATCAAACTCACTGCTGTTCATTTCATATGTTGATATCATTTTTATCAGTAACACATCAGCAGAAGCCAAAGCCATCAGTGTTTGTTTAGAATATTATTGCTGCACTTAATTAATTGCTTAGTTAATAGGTATGTGTTGTTTCTCACTGTGACAAATACACAGCACGTTGGGAGCCAGTTGATTTGAAGGAGACCAAAAGAAAGCTAAAAGGAGCAGGAATGGTGGACCTGGAAATAAACACAAATTACAAATACTACACATAAGTTTTCCATTGTGTTTAAGTAACAAGCAACTACCTGCATGCTACTTTGATGCTGTCTTGATTGCATTAAGTCCTGTTCTAAGCTATTCACGTAGCATCACATGTTACAACACATGTTTCTGGCCAAAAAAGAACTTGGTGCCAACATTAACCTCCAATGTCACTTGGAACATGGAAAGATGAGGAAGCAAAAAGCAAACGTAAAGAGGCAGACTAAGGATAGAGGTGGTCGCAAAATACTGCAGACTTTAACCCAACAGTCTGGGGTTTGCATGCCACCAACACCGTTGAGTTAAACGGTACTAACTCTTTTCTAGGGTTATAAAAATAGGTGGTTAGGTTTATGAGTTACAAAACGAAGTTATATATGTTACGCTGACCTAAGAAATAGTATGCTACTACATGTCTTTTGGTGATACCAGACTGGACTCATGTCCAGTCAATCGATTGATTTTTATGTTTGGAGGCATCATTGAGGCTAGGGAAGCACATGGGCTTCAAAGATGATATTGTGCATATTGTAGGTTGAAACAACCAGAGCTGAGTGTATGTTACTTTGTTAGGATTTGGAAATTGCTTCTAAGCTCTTCCTGTAGATAAAGTGATGTCATCCTTTAAGTTTAGCGTGCCCCCACACATCTCAGAATTCCCTCCTGTGATGGCCAAACTCTATGCATAAGCAGGATTGTGGAGTACAGCCTCTCCAAGGATGATGATGAATCCTCGAGCTGCTCGTGGAATGTGTTGGGTGTGAACTCTCCACAGGTAGTTTGACCTCTCGCCTTCCCAAAGGGAGGAGACTTAAGCTCATTATTATTACCTTCATTATTTCAAATGTTGGACCAGATGCCGGAGCGGGAGGGGGCCCCGTACACCCAACAGGGATCAGAGGCACCTGATTGGTCAGGAGGAGGGTAACAGTTCGGAGGCCAAAGGGTAGATTCTTCCGGAGAGGAGACACCATCTGCTGACTGTCTGTCTTCCTGACTTCACATCATCTCACTACGTTAAGGACTTTGGATGAGGACACAGCTCTGCAGGTGACTTCCTGCCAGGTAAAAATAATTCACTCACTACAGTATCAGCATCAGGTATCAGCCCTCCAAACTCATAACACTATATGCTATATTTAATTTAATCAAACAGCCCTGCCCTTAAATGAAAAATAAGCACAACTAGCAAACAGACCAACACAAAATGATAAGATAAATATTTTAAATCCTCCAATAGCAAAGAAAAATCACCTATTACTTATTTCATAAAAATTGTTCATAGAGCCTCAAGGTAGTACTTCCTAGACACATGCATACAGGAAATTCAAGGGTTAAATACAATTATGATCTTTGTAGATATATATATATATATATATATATATATATATATATATATATATATATATATATATATATATATATATATATATATATATATATATATATATATGTATATATATATATGTATATACGTATATATATATATATATATATATATGTATATACATATATATATATATATATATACACACACACACACATGATGTGTTTGATGTTTGATGAAGTTGCTCATTGCTTATATTATATTAGCACCACATCAGATCACACAATTAATGAACAAAGACAGTTATCACACAACTGTGAAATCTGCCTCAGGTGTTTTAGCACAGCACCCGCAGCTTTTTGTCTGAGGTCACATTAACATCATACCACCTTTCATTCAAACCCAGGACCAAACAGAACTATTTAACAGCAAGATGTCTACCATTGACTATACACCAACGGGGGTGCTGCTTACAATCAATATATATAATATATATACAGTACTGAGAAAATCAATCTATACCTTTATTAATAATTTATAATTTGCCCCAAAGTTACATCTTTATATAAGCATGCCAATTGTAATACTTTAGCCCAACCAAGAAGAACAAAAAACAGATGTAATGTCCATCCTTGTCCCCTCTCTTCAGTCCATTTGGTTTGTTCCAATGACACCGATTGAACACACCTGGACCTTATCAACAAGGCTGCACTCCAGGATAGTGATGACCTCAGAAAAAGAGAGAGAAAAGTGACAAACGAAATCAAAATAAACCCTACAAATAGATAAGTAGGTAGATAATTCAGAAAATATGCAAAATGATACATTCAAAATGTAAATTAGAAGTAGTATTATGTGTGCAAGAATTGTAGTCTATTTATCGACGAGGTGCCAGCATCTAAAAAGGATGTTTATGATGCAAATAGTCTTAAATAAATAAGTGTATAAAACCATCTAATTTCTAGTTTTAACACTGACGTGTAGTAGTCAAATACAAGTGCAACTTCAGCTATGAAATATAATTAAACTATGTTGTGCAAGAACAGGTAACGTAGCTTTAAATGAGATGTCATCATTCTACTAGCCTTTTGAAATAAACACATCTTTTCTATTTGAGTTTCATTTTTCAAGCATCATCTTTTTTTACAAATAAAAACTGCATTTCCAGATTCAGCTGACCCTTCTCTCAAATGTCCCCATGTCCTGCATGCCTCTGCACATAAATCAGATGACGGTGCTGTGTTAGCCCTTTCCTCCAGCTCGCTCTCTCTCTCTCTCTCTCTCTCTCTCACACACACACACACACACACACACACACACCATTGTGGTCCCTGCTGGTACAGAGACGAATCGGTTTCAGCACACAGGAAGCTCACGGGCGGAGTGGAACCTGACACAGCGTAACCTTTTTACAAGAGAGAGGCTCCTCAAATGAGCGTGCCTGCAGCTCGTCTGCGGGTCAGCAGTCTGCACACATGGAACAATGTCATTCTTTTGTCAGATCAGCAGGCCGCTCTGTGATAATATGCACCCTGTGAGACGTGATGGAGGCAGACTGTGAATCAGAATAAGAGGAGAAAAGAGTCATTGATGTATAGATCTCATTTACAGTTTATGTTGGGGGGGGGGGTCTTTTTTTTAAAGGACGGCTGTGTCATCAGGGAAAGGATTGAAGCGGAGGACTGTCACATGAATGTTGATAGGCGTAAATGGAAAGAATTCAGAAAGGAGGAAACTGCTCCTGAAAATAAAAAAAAAATCCTTTGCGCTATTTCCTTTGACAGGAAATTGTGTCTTTGATCTAAGCCACCGTTCTCATCTGGTCATTGCATGTGAGGTGTCACACTTTCCTTCGGCGGAGAAGAGGAAATTTGCTATCTTCCTCCCCCACCACCACCACTACCACTCTGGCTCATACAGGATGCCAAGCACAGGAAGATGAAAAATAAAACAGTAAATATGAATAAATCCAGGCTTATGAAGTGAAGTCGGGGGAAAGTAGGACGGGATCGTTTGTCTCACGCTTGTCGTGCATCATGCTTCCTCTGGCAGCAGGGGATTGTCATTATTGAGCACTATTTGACCAAGCACAGTCAGAGGTGAAGACTCACACCTGTCAAGGCGTCCTCAGTGCCTGTGTCCTCTGCACTGACAGGGTCATTTTCATGTGGAGCACCCCACACGGTCACAGATCAGATCACAGGACGACCACGCACTGTATTAAATATATCTAACATACCAGAGAAAAAGAGGTGGAGATGGCGGTGTTCGTGCTGCAGTTTGTGATTTATACTGCCATGGTGCTGTTTGTCACGGTTAGGGTAGACTGCATCATTACCGCCTCAGCGTTGGGGGGGTATAGCAGGAGGCATCATTAATAATGTTAACAAGGCCATCAAGGCTGACCTAACGTTTCTCGGGGTCAGGAGGAATCAAAACAGAGCAGGTGAGAGCAAGATGAAGGGAGGTGGAGGCAGAGTTACCGGGATCATGAAGGGCAGCTCACTGGAACCTAACTGGATCACAAGTAACATAAAGTTAGTTCAAAAGTTCCTGTTGCATGAAGCCAGTATGGATCAAGATTTAAACAGATGACCTCACATGTGCCTCTAGAATACAGATGAGCTGCAAGGTGTCCAGGTCCTGTGTCTGTAAAACAAGCCCAGATCATCACCCCTCCACCGCTGTGCTCGACAGTGTGTATGAGACATTTCTGCTAAAACACTGCTGCAGCTTCACATTAGATTCATACATAGGCCCATAGGTTGGATAGATTGTTCCAGAGCAGAAAACTGTCAAACATCTGTTTTTATAGAGGTCCGCACACCTGCTGATGATCAAGCACCTGCTGCAGCTAAATTAAATCCTATGGAAATGGGTGGGGGGGGGGGGCACCTATGACCTATGCTGACCTATGACGGAGTATTACTGAATTTGAAATTGCATGTAAAACAAAAAAAAACAAATATACAAAACTATATTTATAAAAAACTCAGAAACATGAGTAAAGAATGTGACCAATCACAATTAATTAGTGACATATCGATCACAGCCTAATATATAATTATGTACAATTGATATGTCCATAATTTATCCACAAATCTAAAAAGATTTCTTCCTAAATATCATCAATTCGGAAGAATTAAATGGTAAAATGTATATGTATGTAATGTTTTTTTTTTCTTTCATAGCTCTTCGGTCTAATTTCCTGCAGCTGTGTTGTTTCTTTATTTTTATGAAAGTTTGTTGTAAAAGAGTCCAATGATGCATCAAGCACCCATATATCCTGTGTAATGTAATATACTTTAATTTGTCAATTTACACTACCAGTCTAAAATATTGCAATAATGCCTGTTTAACTTAGGCCATCCTGAAATATTCAAAAGACTTCTTTATTACTGTGTGCTGCTATCTTTTACTTTGTGCTGAATAAACAGAGCCGTCCTTAAACAAAGTATTATCTCCCATCTGTGATGTGAGAGCCTGAAGCAGAAAGCTGCACTGACAGAGAGTTTATAACCAACTCCGACGGTGAGTTTAAAGACAGCCGGCCCTGTCCTCACCCCCACACAGAGCTTTGAGTCCTCTCCTCAGTGTGAACACCAGCAGCACCTGTGGACACTCAGCCTCATTAAGCAGCGATTGCATGCAGCCTGCAATAAAGAGCAGTGAGTGTGGTATGGGCCAACATGCAGAGCAAGTAGCTCGGAGGCTTGAGGGCTACTGTGGCTTAGATTAGGCCGCACTCTTTAGCACACAAATGGCTTGTGGACTTTGTTTGGGGTAAGTTGGGTGTCTGATGTAGCCATTTTGGTAATGTGTTGATTTATGCATGCATTGATTATTTTTTTGCATGTTTCATTGAGCAGGATCGTGCTGATTTGTTTGGTTCAAGCAGAGCATGTATGCTGTTTATGGGCTAGAGACGGTAAGCAGAGTGTTCGTAGTCATTTTTTTTTTTTTTTTTTTTTTTCCTACTACCTGTGTTTACCTTGCAGCACAAAGCTCCCAGATTCAAAACGGCAACGCATATGTTGGCTTCTCACAACAGGATGGCAGATATGGTGGCACCTATCCCCAGAATGAATTCAGACAGGCCTTGGACCAGAGCCTCAGTGTGGGGAATGCAGCTAACGGTGGTTATTATCCCACCAAAATGTACTCGCGGCCCCACCAGAGCTCAGTTAAAATAGCACATAGCAACCCTCTGTCAAATCATAACTGGCGTATAACGAAATTTATTAGCGGTTCTCAAAGGAAGCCGTTTCCTGGCCTTTTTTCTGACCTGGCAAGTGGGAGTTCTTTGATTAAATGCAATGGTGTTACTCATGTGATGCAGGGTACACCGAGTTCTACCAAGTATCTTCTATCGTCTGTTCAGAGTCCTTTTAGGGAAGGATTTCATTCTAATCAGCATGTAGCTCCGAAACCTCCCACCGCTGATGCACCTGCGTACTATAGTCAAACGGGTTCCTCCAGACTTTTCAGCCAAATAGGTCCTCCAGTACCAGACAGGCCTCCTGCACAGATGCAAACATCAGCTAGCGCCCCTGCCAGAAGAGTGTCTACCCACCATGCATCTGAACCCTCTACTCGGACCACATATACCCTTACTGATGCCAGAAAACCACACATAAGCACCCTGTTTCCCAGCTTCATTCCTGCCAACTCCAACCACCAAACACCCAGGACTAGATACTCAGCACAGGGAACCCATCACTTCCCTGCCTCAGTGAGAATCGCAGCAGGAACCTCCAGTCAGATGTTCGCCCCAACCCAGATCTACAGGATCCCCCAACGCTTTGGCGGCTACGACATCAGACGGCTGAAGGAGCCCGCTGTCCAGCAGTGCCAGACACCCATATCTCCTCCTCCGCAGCAGGGGCCAACATACTTGACACAAGGCCCGAGTGTCCATCAGGGTGTCACGTGGAGGAGGTTCAAGCCACACCCAGGACACTAACAGGTGAGCATCTTTACTTACTGCTGTCCTGTGTGCTCGAACTGCTTTTTACTGTTTTCTCTCAACAGGAGCAGCAGCAGTCCACGATGACGGTGTTTTGAAATAAAAGTATTACATTTAAAATCTTGCCTTGTGTTTACTTCAATCTCTAGTTGTAGGAGCTGGACAAAGTTTGTGGAAATGCTCTGGTGCCATCTAGTGTGTAAAGGATGCACTGCATGATGGTTTGTTGAGCAAGTGCTGCACACATTGCAGATGCTGAAGTTGGTTACACATTAAGTGACTAACCATGGAGCATCTGCACATGACTGAGGACTAAAGTGTTAAATTCCAGGATTAGACTAATGTGGACAAAAATGTTCTTTGTACACAGAACGACAGACAAATCAGCAGATTTTTGGTGTATGTAATCTTCATTTAAATTCTTGCATTTGGATTTTTTTTTTTTAACAGCAAAATGAGACCATTATGAACATTGATCGTGGAGGATAATTTATAAAGAACAGCTACACAGAAGTCTCATTTCATTAGTTAAAATTATGTAATGGTTTAACATTAAAGCACACGCTGTGATGGCTTATCGTGACTTTGCAAGTCTCAAATTTACACACTTCCTACTTCCTGTTATAGAAACCCTGGATGTACAGCAGGAACAGTCTCCCATCGGGTCTTGCAGGGTGTTTTGGTCCATCAGCTGTTTCATAAGTATAACAGTGTAAATGACCTTAAACATATTAAAAGGAAAAGGTAAATAGACAAACATTACCTTCTGCATCGTTACATACTGTAGTAGAAAATTGAATGTACCACTTCACTCTTTATTGTGCGAGTAAAGCAGGGAATGGAGGACAACATCAGCTTCATCATCACCACACAGTGTGGGGACAGTTGTGTGTTGTGACCTACGTGTCTTGTTTTCTCCTGTGTGGTGTGCAGGATCTCTCTGATCATCCCAAATGGAACTATAAAAACATCTTCTGTGTCGGAGACCTAAAAAAAATCCAAAAATGTCAGTTTATAACAGTTAATCTTGTGAAAGTTGCATTATGGGTAATGTAGGATCCAGTGGCTTGAATTCAGTCCTTCTGTGAGTAATGTTTTATTTGATTAAAATGGCTCATTTTAAAACATTAAGATGTGACTTTGCTGCTGAAGCTCCATCTTTAATCAGAAACAGGATGTGCGGTGATGAATCACTTCCCGCCAAATGAATTTTCCCATTAGACATACTTCACAAGCACCTACATGCTTTACTTCCATCCAGATGAGGGTGCCATGCCTTCAGAGCTGAAACGGTTCACATCAGCGACACAATAGTCATTTACAACCACTTAAGTGTAAGTGTAGGCCCTCAACAGCTGACTGAAATCACTTTGTGAGAGTGTGTGTGTGTTGGTAATGTTCCAGTGAATCCTTGACACAACAGCCTGTGTAATTGATGCTGCCAGGACTACAGGAAGTTGGAAGGTATGTGTAGATGAGTGGGATGGGGCTTTGGGAGATTTGTTAGGTGCTATGTTGATGTGATTATAACGGCTCTAGTGTCTCTTTAGAAGCCTGGAAAATCTTTGGCAGTGTGTGTTTGCTGCTGGCTGTCATGATTGTTTGTCACAGCTCTTTGATAAATCCATGACAGATGTCTTTAGGCCTCTGTAAGCATCAGGTGTTATGAATGGAACTGAAAGGGGAGTCATGGGTTTGTAAATGAGAGTTGTGGAGTTAAGGTAATTCATAATCTGAGGCCGTATTCACAAACATTCTGAGACACAACACTCAGACAGCTCTGAACGTAGCCTAAAAATTCCAGGTAGTAGACTGAAACCCACTACAAACAAACAAAAAAAGCTAAAATTACAAACCTATAATGTGCAAATCTAATTTAATCTCATCTGTAGTATTCCATAACTCACATTCATGCTAATTCTTTGTATTTTCACCAGTTTTTTTCTTTTTAAGGAACTACTCATCCTCTTCCAAGCCTTGTCAATATCTTATCTTTACAAGGCTCTACCCTCAAGTTTAAACAGAATGAGAGTCCTCCCTCTAAGATCTAGAATTTCATCACTTACAGTCTCCAAGCCTCTGACACCTTACAGTTAATAAACTGGAATTGTGTGATAGCAGAGCTGTTTGAATACAAAAATGGTGGTTGAGTGGTTTTAATCAGATCCTGATCCGTGCTGTTTACATGTTCGGTATAATTAATAAGGATACCGCTGATGTGCGTAATTACGCGCACTTTTATTTGGAGACGTTCTGTGGATCGCCCTTCTGTTTAATGCTGCGGGTAAGATGGTTTAAATCATTTTTCTTCTAGCTGAGCGAGTTCAATGCACAGACGGAACAACATAAAAAACAGCTGATTCGCTGTAAATAGACCCAACACAACCGACATGTTTCCATGAGCCTTAAACGCTGACGCACGGTTGGGACGTGCTTGCTAAAAATCTGCTACTCTTCAGTACTGTTGGAAATGAGATCGAGAATTTATTTACATCCTGGCAGCATTTTTTTATGAGTTTTCTCTCCATTACTGGCGTCCAAGCCGAGTCCATCATCTCATAGTGTCCCTAGAAACATACTGAATCTGTGTTTTCTGTTTTTACGCCAGAGATAACAGGTGGAGCGCGGAGCATCATCTGCTGAGAGTTTATCAAAGCTAGATCTGCACATTAAATAAAATCTCTTCTAATTTTACAACCTATTTATACATACATATAACTACAAGGGGGTGAACCAACAGAAAAAATATTTCATTTTACAGAAGGGAGGTTGGCAACCACTGTTCTATTACCAGCAAACGAGCTCAAGAGGGCGCAATAGGACAACCAATGACAGCACAGGAGCTACAGGTGTGACTTGAAAGCCAAGCTCTGCATGCAGTGGGACTGTCAAGACTTTAAGCAAGTTGTTCAGTTCAACAAATGGAGTCTTTTAGCTCATCTATTATCCTCTTAATGTCAACATGCTAAGCAAACACTGTCATCAATGATTGACAGGCACTCTGCCAATTATTACAATTTATTGAGCAATTCCATCTCTGATTGGCCAGCATGGCTATAGCGTTTATGCTTCAGATGGAGATCTATGGAGATTTGTACTCATGTGATAAAGGGGAGAAAAAAGCAGAATGGCTCAGCACACAAAAACAGCACACATGCAAATAGACAAAACACAGGCAAATGAAGAGAACAGACACACTCCAAACACAACAAGACAAAATACAGTCTGCAAATGGCACGAGGGAGCCTTAACCAGTGCTGGTCCTGTTGGTTGTATTAGCCTTTAGCTTATTGTAGCCTGTCAGTTCAGGTAATCTGATGGTAACCCAGGAAATGTTTCAGTTGTTTACACTACCTTAGACCATGTGCGGACAAAGCAGGCACAGAGTTGTCATGGGAAATGTACACATTTCAACCTGTGGACTACAAGGGTCCAGTACACCTATAAAATCTGCACTGCTTCTATGTTGCGCAGTGTCTGGGAGCATTTAAGGTCTTGATGGAAGGGCTTCATGTCTCTCTTCCTAAATGTGAAACCACATCAAGAAGCAGCAGCAGCCGTCGCCTTTGTGCCACATTTAGCTCACGCCGACTGTTCTGTTTTTATGGATGCTATTTTGTCTTTTGAGGACTACAATGGAACTGTTTCTAAACTCCACTGTGCTGTCTGCTGAGGCTTCATTAAAAAGGATTCTTGCCTTCCAAAATAAACATCAGTATCAAGGATGATATTCTGAATAGAAACAGTTTTGCACCATGATGTAAAATTTAGGTCCCACACTGATGTAAATATCAGCAAAAACACAAAGAGATCCAATTTTTAAAAATAAATAAATCCACAGCAAACGTCTTACGAAGATTTAATGTACATTTATTCTTAACACGTGGAACATATAGTATAAAGATTTCATACTGAATAAATGATATTCATTAAGCCAAAAAAAAGGAAAAAAGAGGAATTTACATCAAGTTTTTAGCTACATCATCTGAAATACAAATATGCAGAATCCGCATCACTGGAAAAAAAAAACAAAAAAAAAAAATAAACAAAATTAAAACTGGTTTCTTCATCAAGGTCTAGTTTATGAAGGAGCTCAAATGGAACCGCAGACATGATTCTTGTTAATATTCTCTTTACACCCAGCCCGGAGAGAAACTTGAAGTTTCGTGTAAGGGGGAAGGAGAGGTGAGGGAGGGGGTGAGTGGTGGGGTAGGGGGAGTGGCGGCGTAGGACAGCAGCTGAACACACACCCGCCTCCCCAAACTCCTGTAGAGAGCGGGGCGAGGCGCCGAAGTAACAGAGGAGAAAGGGGCCGGGGCGTCAAGTAATCACGTGGCGTACTTGATGCGAGTTGCATGGGGTGAAGGGGGTAGGGGGGGTGAGGGTGGAGGGGGATGCTCAAAGGATTTTAAAAACGGTGAAGAGCAACAGAAGTTGAGAAAGATAGAGAGAGAAAGTGTAATGTACAACATCATATATACACTGCAGCTTGGACTGCATCTAGAGTTGAGGACCAGTCCTAAAGAGTGACTTTTTAATATAAGGGTCAAGTCATACAATCAAGGGACAAAGAGATAGAGGTCGGGGTGTTGTAGGTTCACCATACTTTGGGGGGAAAGCCGTTTTTTTCTCTCTCGACGTTTAACTAAAACTGTTTTTAAAAACTACAGTTTGCTGCCAAGCCAGCGTATCTCAGTGTGAAACAGTATTATTACAGTATGTTTACAGTTTTTAAGGTGTACAGTACAGAAAAAAAGTCCTACAATCTACTGCACAGGCCTCCCATGACACATGTTCTGTTCACAGCCAATAATGTGGTTCCTGTAGGGGCTGAGTAGCATCCAGAGTTACAGAAATTACACCGTCCGCGAGTTGAAGTAGCCTCCAGACAAGAACCATAATATTGTTTAGTCTGTGCCCTGCCCCCCCACCCCACCCCTCTCTCTCTCTCTGTCGACCCCCTCCCTCCCTCCCCCCTACAAGGGAGAAAAGTGAGCACATGTATCCCCCAAACTCACTGTAAACGAGACAGCAACTTTGGTTACAGTTTTTTCTTTTTTTTCTGGAGATTTTTTTTCTTTTCATTAAAAAAAACAAAAGTCATTTTTTTCCCCCACAGCACACTCCTGTCCTATGCTTGGGTCCCAATCTGCTTGTCGTCGCCAGAATCTATCTGTTTTTAAAAATCCACAGCTACTTCATGATATTCCTTCCTTTAGTGAGAAGCAGGGAGGGGGGGAGGGTAGAAAGACAGTGGAATCCGAGGTGATTTTGCATAAATTAAAAAAAAAAGTCAGTTTTGCTCTTTTTCACTCACGCGCAACAGACACACGCACACGACAAAAAAAAAGGAGGTCGAGGAGGTGGGGGTTACGGAAAGAGGAGGCGGGGCTGAAACCTCCCCACGGCTGTCATGACTGGCCGATCAGAAACAGTACGTCACAGATTACTTGGGACACCAAGGAGTTCATAAGTGGGGACACGGAGATGTCCAGTAGCCGTGACTCGTACAAAGTGAACTCAGAGTGGTTTTCTTCTACCTTAGCAAGAGCGTGCAGCGCCCGGGCGGCCCGCCGCATCATGTCCACACTAGCGGGCTCAAACGGGGGCCCGCCCTGCATTTGTAGCAGGGAGCTCTGGCTTTGCTGATACTGCGTGGCTGCTAGGCTGTCCTCCAGGAAGCCCAATAGGTTACCCACGCTACTCTTCTGCACAGCGATAGCCCGTGCTGCCAGGCTGTCGCCCTGAGCCAAGTTAGCTAGCAGGACAACTGCCATTTCCCGGCAGACGGCCACCTTGCGCTCACCGACCAGACGCACGAGCGAGCCGTATAGCTTCTCCAAGCGGCTGAACGGTGGTGTTGCCAGAATGAGGTCGACATTGTTGTCCTGGATGCTGAGCTTGCTGAGGGTCTCGAGGACCAGTCTCTGGGGTGAAAGGGAGCCATGAGGTCCCAGTGTGGGGAAGGGATCCAGGGCCTCTGCTGAAGGGCAGACAGCCCAGTGGAGGAGGCCATCCAGCAGCGGCAGGCATATACTTTCTGGGTAGATAGAAAGGTCCAACTGGCCTGAGATGTTTGCGAGAGTGACCAAGCAGTTCTCTCTTAACACCTCCAGGCAGTCCCACCACCACTCGTCTCTCTCGCAGCTCACGCCTTCATCTTCCTCCTCCTCCTTCTCATAGGTGACTGGTGCCTGCTTGCGTTCGGGGTGCCTGTGGTGGAGCAGCACCAGGCGGCCTAACAGCAATAGGAGGCCTGGGTGTTTTGACATCTCCTGGTCATTCCCAGGAATGAAGGAGAGACTCCGCACTATGTTGGAAACACAGATACAGCGCCGAGCCAACGAGTCCTGCCAGTCCGACAGAGTGCTGAGTGGCGTTTCATCCTTGCTGTGAGGCTCGTCCTCCAGGATCTTGATGTTGCGGCGGCTCTGGAGATCAGGGTTGATGCTGAACAGATACTTGCCATTCTCCTTCAGCTCCTCAGCACCTCCACGAACCACTTCCTCCGTGACTGACCCTGGGCGGGCAGATAGTACATCGTCAATAGTGGCAGTGACTGGAGCACCAAGGGGAAGAAGAGGAGGGACCTTCTCTGTTGGAGACTTGTGAGGTTCAGAAGACTGGGGCTGCTGTTGTCGGGCCTTATCCTCTCCACTGGACTTGGATTTCTCTGTGTTTTCTGATGCTGACCCAGCCCTCTGGACCTTCTTGCGGCTCTCACTGCTTCCTGTCGTGCGTTTCCGCAGCTTAAAAATGTCCGTCTGGCTCTCGAAGTGGGTCTGGATGTGCTCAGTAGTGTCACCACCACCAATGCTCCAGTGTATCAGACCACTGTCAAAGCTCTGTCGCTGCCCAAGCTTGGACAAGTGGTTCAACAGGAAGGGATTCTTCTTTCGCACCACCTTGATGGGGAGTTTGTCGAACTTGCTAGCTTGCCTGGGCTTTTCCGAGTGGATGCTGGGGTCCTGGGAGGACCCTGAGGTAGAGGTATTAGTTTCCTTGATAGAAGACTCCCTTCCCTTCTGCTCATCCTCATCCTCTGAAGACCTGTCTTTCTGGGAGCTTTCCTCTTCCTCCTCATCCTCCTCTTCTTTCACCCGAACCAACGAGGAGGTGTCTGGATTAGTCTTTGCATTCTCTACCTCCTCATCGTCATCGTCCTCCTCATCCGTGTCCATATCATCACCCTCAGGCATGGGAATTTCATCATCAGAGTCCTCGGCTGCATTAGGGTCTATTAGGGTTCGCTGGCCAGGGTCTCCTACTTCGTACTCCTTTAAGATACCAAAGATCTCGATGAGGCAGCGTCTGAAGTACTCCACTATCAGCTCTAGAAATCCAGGTAGCTGAGAAACCAAAGAAGGCAGTGAGCAAAGCAGTTCTAAAATAACAAATGTCTACAAATGACTTCTTGACATGTTGATGCTAACTCACCTGACATAGGTTAAATGTAGAAATGCTACCATCATCATACAGTAGAATATTAATGGTATCCAAGGCCCAGGTGCTTTCAGCTAATAGGCCAGACTTTAATGACATCATTACTCTCCAAGCTTCAGGAGTGCCTATGGAGACAAAAAAGAGAATGAGCCAAAATGAAGGAGTAATTCTCACATAAGTAACGCATCTTTTTCCAAGTCCCTGTATAAAGGAGATTTTCATACCAATGTCTTTCATGGTCAGCCGCCTGCGGGGTTTAAGATGGGGTTGGGAAGCCTCCACAGAGCCAGGAGGGAAGGCCACATCTCGCCGGATCATGGGCTGCTGCACAGGCGCCTGGCCAATGTGTGAAGCGGGCACTGGGGGTCCAGCTTTCTGCACCTTAATGCCAGGATGCATGTAGGGGGACTTGCTGGGCGACGTCCTGCTTTCCAAAGGTCGGGGCATGGGTGCTGGGCTCGACACCTGAGGAATGTGGTTCTGGGAAGTCTGGTAGGTGGAGGGCAAAGGCCTGGTCATGGGCGGTCCGGAGCCGGCAGGGCCGAACGGTGGCTGCCGCTGGTTCACATGGCCGGGCCACTGTCCCTCATGATTAATGCGCTGGTCTGATGGCATCATCTCCTCTGAGCGGTTCATACCATGGTAGCCAGGGCCCTGGCCTGGTACCGGAGGTCCCTGTCGGTTGGGGTAGTTGGCATAGCCCATCTCATTGCGGCCCTGCCACATTGGTCCTTGGGGGCCATCAGGACCCGAAGGCATTGGACTTGTCATCATCTGGGGAGGCATTGGTGACTGGGAGTTGGGGCCTGCAGAAGCCTGCCCTCGTTCCCGACCGAAGGGGAAGGGGAACTGGTTTTGTGGGCCTGGTGGCCTGCGGTCGCCACCAGGGTAAGCGTTATATTGGTTATACATGTCTTGCTGGCCTTGGGGTCCTGAGGACTGGGGACCTGGCTGCTGCTGACCACTGTAAGGAACGTTGTACATCTCTCCCTCATGGCGCTTGGCTGGGGGACCATACCCTCCATCAACAGGGCGCTTATAGTTCTGTCAATACAGAAAATTTTTTATAAAATACTTTTAATAACAGTTAATACTTGTAGTTAGGGTAACATGAAATAAAATAAAGGCAAAATGTATAAAAAAGATGCAGAGGACAGAATGTTCTAACCGGTTGTTGCTGTGGATACATTCCTGGCTGTTGATTTGGGTATGGGCCACCAGGGGGAGCTCCTTGACCAGGGTATTGGCTTGTATAGGACTCATGCCTAAAAACACAAAAGTTAAAATCATTTAACTTTAAAATCATTACATTTCTACTTCACCGTTACGAGTTCCCTTAATAAACTGTCTATTATGATCACACCATCATACAGACTCTGATCTGTACTGACCGCTGCTGTGGTGGAGGACGGCTGGGCGAGTACATCCCCGTGTCTGCACCAGAAGGCATCATGTTAGGCTGAGGAGCTCCTGGTCCCATGTTTCCTTCAGGGCCCATGCCTGGCTCCTGTCTGTAAAGGCAATAGAATAACATCCATAAGCGGATATCAAGAGGAAATCCATGTTTTACTATTAAATGTGAAGGACTGATATTTACCTTCTATCATATCCATATGGGTACTGTTGCCTCTGCCCTATCTGCATGTTGCCCATTGGGCCTGGTGGGCCTCTGTTGTACTGCTCACCTATTCCACTGTTGGGGACTGGTGACATAAACTGTTCTCCCGCTTTAAAAATAACAAGAGAATATTTTAGTTTTTGTTTGTAACAGAACTCTCACAGCATCTAGATTTATCTGATGCTCACCTTTCCTCATGCCTCCAAAGGGGTCTTTGTTGGACTCGTAGGGACCCATACGACCCATCATGTCTGGGCCACCCATCCCAGGCTGGTAGCCTTGAGAGTTAGGGGTCATTGCATTCCGTCTAGAAAAGGCCGGGTCCCCGCCATCAGCAAATGGGTCCTGCAGATTAACACTACTCCTATAGGATAGAGGCGGGGTGGCGTGTTAATAAAATATTTTTAAACTTTTTTCTTCAGTTCATTTATTGTTTTACAATCTGTCCAGGACTTTGTCCAAGGTTTCATACCTGACGCCCGGCATTGGAGGCATTTGTGTATGTGGGGTGGAAGCTGGGGTTGGGGGCTTTAGATCTCCCCCTTCTGCCATTGAACTACTGGTGGACTGAGGAGTTTGAGGTCCTTGCAGGGATCCAGATCCAGCTGCAAAACAAGGACAGTGAGTGGAAACACTGAAAAGATTGCACGGCTCTCAAAGAACATCTCTCTATTCCTTCTTCTCGTCTCTGTGTGCTCCAGGAATAAAGGCGAGAGCTGATGGCTGATAGTGAAGCGGGGAAGTCTTGTGGATGGGCTAAACGCTGCTGGAGGCTTTCAGGAACACATGCTGCTTTTGGCAATACTAAATCCCATTAAGAAATTCCTGAGCGCTGCACAGAGATTGTGTCAAGCTGACTGGCTTCTGAGTGCACAGCCAGCGAAAATGTTGAATCCTCTAGCTCATCACAGCATGCCAGCCCCCTCGCCCACCCCCCATATTTCATTGCCCTCCGCCACCATTACCGGCCATGGTGGCGCTGGGAGTCACCGGGAAACAATGATCTAAGCCCTGACTCTTGACAGATTACTGCCTGGCCTGTAGAGACAGGAGACAGCCATCTGCATGCGTGTGTATGTGTGAGCGAGTGAGTGCAAATTTGTTTGTGTTGCGTGTGCATGTGAGTGTGTATGTGTGATATAGTAGCGCTCATCCTTAACTTCAGCTCAGGACTTCTCACTATTAGCACGCCAGCCTGATGAGTCACAGGTTCCCATTCATTAAACTGGCACACACACAACAGAGGGGTCACTGACAGGTCACATTTCTACACATTTTCTCACTTGCCTCTCTCAAAGACACACACACACACACATTAACTGACTCCCCCTCCCCTCCCTTCCTTCCCCCCACCACCACCACCTCCCTCTGGGCAGGGATTTCCCTCTTACTAAAGATGAAGGGAGGAAAGGGGAGGGGGAAGATCTCATAAGGATGGGAAAAAATAGCATGGTATGAAACAGAGTCAGAGAGAGAGAATTGTGTGACTTTTAACACACACACACACTCTATCCCCCCCATTCATCATTTCTGGCTCGGTACTAATCTCCAGGGAGTGTTGCCTTGCCGCTGTAGCCCTGGGCCAGGCACCAGGCAGGGAGGACACACCACTGACGAAGCATCGCTATCGCCAAATCACCTCCCTGCTCCCCCATCCACCCATCCCCCCTCCCCAGCTTTTCCTTCTTCCTAACTAGAGGGCTGATGCCAGCTGACAAGCACCCTGATGTCTCCTGTAACAACACCCCGACGCTGACTCAGTGCCCCGTGTCTGACAGGTTGGGTCTCGGCCAGACTGGAGCAGCACGTGGTTGCTCCTGGTGCGGTTGTTGCTCCTGGCAGCAACAACAGGAGTTCCTCCAAAACAAGCAGCTTCCAAGGGACGACATGGTTCCTGAGACGGCCCGGCCCCCCTTCTCTTAACCACTGATACGATTGACTGCCAGTTCATGCGCTGGTTTTTTAGCATGCTGGCAGTGTTGCTGTTAGTGATAAAATGTGATGCAGTATGTCGGAAAGTCTTTGGTTAAGTCCTGTGTAAATGCCAGGGAGTGCTTCACTTGAGGCACGCTTTTGTGGGACTGTCCAGAGGATGATGTCACACATGCCAAAACAGTCCTGATTTATTGAGGATGGGAAGTCTGTGACTGGCTGTTTACATTGCCATTAAGAGAATACAACAAAAACACTTGTTCATAGGCAGATGATGTGACATAAAGGAAGGAAAAGTAATCTGAAATAATTCATTCAGTGCTCACCTGGGCTAGGAGGTTGGATCTTGGGCTGGTTCTTTTTGGTGTCTGTGTTGAAGAAGTCTGGGGGCGGGTCCTCGCCGCGCTCTATCTTGCACTCGAAGGCGTACAAACACTGGATGTACTGTTTCTTGAGTGAGCTGGCCGCACTGCTGGACGTGCCCACGTTCAGGTTGGTGGCCAGCTCCCTCCACTTCTTGTTCTTGTTCACCTGGTGGGCGGGAGAGGACGAAGGAGGAGGATCAGAGAGCTGTACACAACAATTTCCCAGATGAGATATTCACCACATCGTCATTATCATCACACCTGGGTTAGGCCACCGATCTCTTTGACGGACACATAAAGTCTAAAAAGATCCAGGGGCTTGCGACCCACGGCGGGCAGGTTGTTCATGCCCATGGCCTTCTCCTCTGCAAAGGCCAGGTATCGGTCCACCCACACCTTCCTCTCTGGCTCGGGGCCAAGCTCATACAAACGAGTGATCTTCTCATTGGTGATGGTGGAAGAGCTCGACTTCTGTTGGTAGAATAGTGAAAGAAATTGAAAAAATTAAAAACGAAGCTTGTTAAACAAACACAAACTTCATCCTCTGCATTTGTACCTTTTTGGAATCAGGCTTGGGAGTCCCTTCCACTTTGTTGTTCACCTTCTGGGCAGGGTTCATTTTGTCCATGTTAAACTCCGAACTGGGAGCCATTCCTGAGTGTAAAAACCAAATATGATCATTCAAAACTATCTCTATTCAGGGGCCAAACTACAGCCTACACCTTTAGTGTAACTTACCTGGGGTGTTATTGGCCATGTTTCCTCCCATCGGATAAGGCCCTGGTCCTCCCTGGTTCATCATACCATGCATGCTGTTCATGCCTGGGCCGTATGGAGAGCCTGCTCCCATCATGCCCTGGGACATGTTAGGATAGCCAGGTGGCCTAGAGAAGAGAATGTTTGTTTAGCAGCTGAAACTAAGACACTACTAGCTAATAAAAGTACATTATAATTACAAGGAGAAAAATCTGTCTGTGTATGTTTTTGTTCTCCATCAATACACGTCATATGATTATATATCAACTGCCGAGCCCACAAGCTGCTGTTCTGTAGGCTGAGCTGGCATCCTTGCTTGGGATGAATGTGATTCACTGAGACCATCTCCTCTATCAATCCTTGGGTTTCTTTTCCTCTCAAAGATAAGTGTTTGGTCTACTGCCACCAACACAGACCGGCTTGCATGTGGGAAGTACCAATCATCTTACATCGTCACACAACCAGTAAGGACCCATAAACCCTTGGCTATAAAAGAGGGGGAAAAAACTCTCCAAACCGGCGGAGACTGTTACAATATAATGAGTTGTGCTAGCCCTCAACTGCACCCACCTGTTGTGTATAGAGTTTGTGGGTCCATGGTGCATGGTGGGGCCTCCGTCTTTCCTGTTCATGCCTGGAGGTGGACACATGCCAGACCCCACCTGAGGAGGCATGCCAGCCATGTTGGAGGTCATGCCAGGGCCGTAGGGTCGTGCGCCAATCTGCCCAGAACCTATTCTTCCAGGCGCCATGCTACCATAGGGAGCTCCGCTGCCCTGACCAGGCATGGGGTTCATGGAGCCGCTCATGGCAGGGCCGCTGGGGTAGTTTGTGTTGGGCATCCCTGTGTAACCTGGCTGCCTGGGGTAACCTGGAAGTGTTACAGATCAACATTTAGCTTAATACAGTAAGTAAAGTATCACACTTGTGTTTCAGTGAAAAACAGAGAAGTATTCTGCTCATTTCTCCCTGACGATGTAGTCCGGCTCTAAATTTACCTCTGCGCTGCCTGTTCTGACAAGCAGCCTGATGAAGCGGGCATTATCTGGCCCCCGCTGCTCGCTGCTATGACTCATGGCAGAACTTCTTCAAAGCCCACAGAAACCATCTGAGACTTCAAAGTGAAGTGGTATAATTTCATTAATATATGAAGTGAGAGGAAACTTCAAAGCACTTTGAAAAATCCAGGCTATCTATAATACTGTGATGGTCGTGGGACATCTACTGTAAACTCATTCATAATATTTTTAGCATTTAAAAAAAATCCTGCATGATATGACGGAGCGCTCTCACTTCTTTAATATTCTGTTAAAGGTTCCATATGTAAGAATTTGGTTTGCCATTTGTAAATTATTTTCATACCGCAAATGCTAGATAAATGTAGCTACATTCTATAGGCTGGCTAAACATAGGTTATCATTCCGTCTCATCTGCTATGCCTGATTTGGCTTCTAAATTGATTAGCTTGTTCTTTACAGGTTAATTCTAACAATGCAAGATAAATGCAACATGGCTGCTTTACTGCTTGCTTGCTCTGTAGTATCATTATTAGCATTCTGTTATATGCATGTTACTTTTATAAGCTGCTAACACATGATAAAAACAGTTTAGCTTGCTTACTTAATACTATCATTAGCATGATTCATCAGGGTTAGGCTTCTTCTTTTTGCATACTACTGTACCTGGCAATACTCCAATCTGTAAATGGTGGCAAATCACTGCAGTCTATATGAATCACACGCTAATATACGTGTGGACACCACATTAAAAACCAATGATTGATTCCTACTAGCCCTGCAAAATCAATAGTTAACCAGCTAGCTCTTACTTAGCATCTTAAAGCTAATAATGCGCATGCTTGACAATTTACCTTGATGCATTGCCGTTTTGCTTGTGATGACCCCTTACAACCATCTAGCTGTAGCTTCGCTAAATGTGTCAAAAGCCAAGTATCTCCATTGTGGTGCAACAAAGCATGTGACACAACAGTAAACAATGCTTGAGCACATGGGAAGTACAGGCATGCAAGCAACTGCATAATTACAGTTAGTTTCATAACCACTAATGATAGATGTTTTACCTTGTGGGCCATACTGACCCCCCTGGGGGCCGTAGTTTCCCATGGTATTGTTCTGGGGATAAGGTCCCATCCCACTATGCATCTGACCTCCCGAAGACTGGCGTGGAGATAAGGCAGAGCCAGGTTGTCCAGGGGACCCGTAAGGAGGCATCTGAGGGTTACGCATGTACACTGGAGAGAAAAGGGAGCCAACATCATTCAGGAACTACTTTGTAGAAAAAAGTAATATAATGACATGCACATTTGTAAACACTTAATGGAAATATAAACACACTGCATCTGCTTAGACATACGGTTACATAACACATTGTGGCTTTGTGTTAAAAGCATCTTTTCGCTTCCTAACACGTGAATACAATGTGTCTGTCTGTACAGTGTATGTGACCCTCATTTGACCTGACAAGTAGACTACAAACACATTCTTATTTAAAGGTGCAGCCTGAGGGAGTGTTTACAGGAGGCATATAAATGCAAACAATTACACCTCAAGGCTGCTGAGGATGTAAAACACATTCTTGCGCTACTGCTGGCTACTTAGTGAAGCTTATTTCTGAATATTTCTTAAAAGCGTGGGTGCACTCACCCCTGTCCTGGCCCATGCCTGACTGGTTCATGGAAGAGTGCATGATGCTGTCCGATTGGACGCTGGGCGGCCGGGGTGGCATCTGATTACCTGCAAGGACAGCAGTAATATTTAGACTCAGGGAACTTTTCTTAAACTCTGACATGCTGAGGATATAAAAGAATCAAAAGAAGACTGTGATACTGTGCTGCTATCTTTGCTTCCGTTTTTCATCGTGTGAGGAGGAACTTAATGTCCCCCATCTGGCAAGTGGCTTCATAAATTCCAAATGCGATCTGTTGTATTGAGTTTTGAATTAAAGCTCTAAATCTGTCTTCTGTTTGTTTACTCCATGTTTCAGATGGCATTCTGGCTCAACGTACTGAACAGGTGACAAAAAAGGAATTGGACCAAATTTTTTTCGGTTATTTTATAGTGCCACATGTTCTTGAATAAATATTCCAGTTTCTGCCATTTCTGCACACCTAAATAATACTTTCAGACTGCACTTCCCTCTCCAATTGTTACAACAAAATTCAACCATGTAGGTCATGTTGCATTTTAGAACGCCATGTGTGACCCAGTTTTGACAAACATTCATGTGACAAAATTTTTTTTGGCTGATCAGCAAAGTTTTTGCAGCTTAGAAGAAGAGTGAAAAAAGTTAACTATCTATAATATGTGGAGCTGTCAATTTTTTCCCCTTCATTGGCAACACTTAGGCACTTGGAAAACTGCTGTGCTAATAAAATATTTAGTTTTACTTTTGTAAAACCAATAATCAAAAATATAAGCTTCTTTTTAAAAGCCTTTTTATGGACTTTATTACACTGCAGGTTTTTATATTGCAATAAAAAAAAGGAGTCATCAGTGACTAAAGATGTGACAAGACCGTAGTTTTCTAAGATATATAAATACTTAAAAAAATGAGGCTTACCTGGCACTGCAGCAGGGGATAGTGGGCCGGTGCGTGATGGAGTGACACTTGCAGGTGAGCCCACAGGGGACGGGGAGGGCCCGCGTATGCCTGGGAGGTGTGGCGAAGTGTGTGGGGAGAAGGGTGACTGTGCGGGGTTGCTCTGCTCACCCTGACTGCTGGACACACCTGAAGTGCTGACGCCCGGGCTCAAGGCGCCCTCCGTACCTGTGGGCAGGTCGTCGATGGAGCCAGAAAGATCCTGGAAGGAGAAGAGGAAACAGAAAAGAGGTTATGATTTTAAGCACTATTTCAAGACGTTTAGTACCTGATAAAAAAATAAGTACAATTGGGAGTGAGCGAGTAAAGAGTGGATAAACAGACAAATGATCTGAAAGACTTATCAGACTTATAAATAAGGTGGCTTAAAGCTTCTAAAAAGTAGGATCATGATAAAAAAAAAGGATTTTCTTGCACATATTTGCATGATGACGGTGGGAGCGTTTTATCTCAGAGTCATGTCAATGTCAGGTGTGAAGTGAGTGGCAATCCAAAGAGTCAGTGATGCGTTACATCAATCTTTGCCTTTCTATTCTCTCATAAAAGGCCGCAAACATTCATTAATGGCTTCTTTTATAAAAATAATCCACATCACTTCCATTGCTGATAATGATCCATCTTGGCAAGGAGAACTGTTTGTGTGCCTTGCAAAAGGGAAGAAGAAGAAAAAAAAAAACACGTTTGAAGCAAGTCATCTCGGGAGGCAGTTGAAATAATTGGTGCTGGGCACAGGCTCTGGTGCCATGTGGTGTTGTTATTGAGCCTCGCTGGCTGCGACACAAAGACAGGCAGGCCTGCAGGAAGGTAGGAAGGCAGCCGGCGATGATTATGTTTGTGGGAAGGTGAATGTTTACACACTGGCCCCGCTCACGTGGAGTCCATGTGCTTGCTCAGAAATGCAAGCTCATCTGCCAGTCACATCGGAGGAGGAGGGGGGGCAAGAGGAGGGAAGAGGAGGAGGCGGAGAGGAGGGAGGGAGGGAAAAAAAGTACTCATTGGAAGGTGGCCAACTATTCCCATAGAAATCTCACACTCGCAGGTTGGCTACTGCCCCGAAGCCGGCGGTTTTGCACTTGAAACGGCGCCCGTTGCTATTTTTGGGATGTGACCTGATGGAGGAACCCCAGAGGGAGTGACAGGAGGAGAACGCTGATTCAGAATCCCCCCCCCCCCCCCATCTCTTCCTCTCTCACTTCGGCAAAGACTTTCTGACCTGCACAGGGGATGTGCACCAAAACGCGGCGGGAGGGCTTTCTGTGCACAAGTATCACCCTCCAAAGTGTTTCACTGGCTGAACATCCAATTAATGTTCACAAATGTAAAAACAGGTCAGGACAAGACAGAGCCACGCTGTGTGGAAGACACGGAGCACTGGGATCTTAATGCTTTGGAATAGAGAGCAGAGATCAAACAGCGTGACATTCCTTGCTTAAACAAGCACGACGGGATTCTTTTTCTAGCAGCATTGTCAGATGACCTGCATTCACACACACACCCCCTTCCCCTCCCACCCCACCTCCAAGCAGACATCACAAGACTAGTCATCTGACAGAGGGCTCGGTCTGAAGGGCCATCACAATGACCACCTCTGGATCCTGACCAGCAAGAAAATTCACCTTAGAATAGTCAGTTTTACAGTGTATTCTGCAACCTGTCAGATTATGCAACAACCACACCTTCTGCTGTTGTTAAGAGGAGATTTAGTAGGTTTAAATTACTGGATTGATGAAAAGGAATTACTATATTTCCCACCGTGTTCTTTTTACCTTTGCAAGAATAAGCATGGGCAACCTGCTAAGGAGCAATCGACATGTTCCCATATCTCAAACTATACAACTAAGAAGGTCTGATATGAAAACAAATCTGATTTGATAAAGTGCCGCAAGATCAAATGGATGCAATTTTTGAAACTCTCATCACATTTTCATTAGCCATGAGCTAATTCTTTAAAGAAATTTTACATCCTACAGAACTGTAGATTAGCTTAAAATTCTGCTAAGTACTGCACAACTTTTTGTTTTTTTACACAATATTGTTTGAACAAATTATTTATTTTATTCTATTTGTTTTGTATAGACATGAAGATCACAACCTAAAGCTTCCCCCCCCCCCATAAAACTGTACTTTACACGGTGCATTCAAGGACCATTGTATAGTCTCATTTTGCCAGTTTTTATGATTTGTCTCTATGATTTTTTGTGTTTTTTTCCTTTTAAAGCATGGATTTCAACACTGCCAACACCCGACACTGCACCATAAATTATTTTTAAAACAATAAAATATAGAAATACTCTTTACTGGGGTTCATCAACAACAGTGTCGTCAGCAGCAACAAAAAACCCAATAATAATACTCTAGTGGCACACATGCTGCATACAGGCCAAGCTCTTTAATATCTTGCAAATATCTGACAACTGACAGTTCTGATTCCTCGGCCTGGATAGGCAGAATAATTTCACAAACACACAAGCTCCAACCTACTCCCACTCTGCAGTCATTGATTTTTCCCGGCTCAATACTGCACAGCACCAGCCTGTTCTGCTGACTGCACAAGCTGGACCAGCGAGAGGAGAGGAGGAGGAGGCGGAGGAAGGGGAGGGGGAGGTGGGCTTATCGGCTGGTGATACTGATGCTGCTGAGGCTCTGCTATTCACTCATTATTATTATTAGAAGGCAAATGATGAGAAGGGTGTGGATCAGGCATGGGGAGGAGATGGGGCGGCAGCATGGCTAAGTTGGAGTTATGCGTGTATGTTTGGGGGGTTTATAAGCTTGGAGGATGGGTCATAGCGATATTATCTATAGCCAGCCTAAGAGGTGATGACATGAGAGTACACAGGAAGACGTTTATTTTTCCTACAAGCAGTGGGAAAGGGGAGAATGTGGATGTGTGAGAGCTGTGCTGTGGAGAGAGAAAGAGAGAGCTGTAGAAGCCTCTCTCTGTGGCAGCCATTTTGTGTTTTTCCCAGCACTGCCTAACATGGAACTTCAGAAATGAGAACTACAGAGCAGTTTCCATAATGTTTGGGGGTTTAATCAGAGGCACAATAACATATTTACATATTTATATAATGAAACTTCATTAAATAAACTGAATTATTATACATGAATGTTAAAAATGGCAGACAGGCTTTACTGTTCCCATATTCTCCACTGCTCTTCTGAGTGTGCGTGTGCTGTCTCTGAGTCATCTGCTATGCTCTCAGCCATCCTAATGTATTCCATTTGCAGATTACTTCACTGAATCAATCAAGCCCGACCAGAGCCATTAGTCTGCCAAGCCCCCCCCCCACCCCCCACACACTTCTGCAGAAACAAAAAGTGGGAGAAGTGAGGTAGCGTAGTGGCCGTGAGATAATGAAACATATCTGGAATGTGTGACCCTGGCCAGTAGTGTAACCAGATCTGGTTGGCGGTGGTGAGGAGAGGAAAAAAGGAGGGCGGGGCAGAGTTCACCCCTCAGTCACACACTTTCCCTGACCCACTCTTCTCCTCTTGTCATTCTCAGACCTCATCCAGGGTTCTCAGGGATCCAGATGCTAATCACAAAATACAAACAAAAAGTCCAGAGTAGACACATGGTACACAAAGTAAAGACGGAGTGTGTGTGTGGAGAGGGGAGGAGGGGGCTAAAAACTGGCTGCATCTCAAGGGCTGCCATGGTTACCGTGATCCACGTGGTTGACACATTAGAGCAGACACAGTCCCTCCCCCCTGTTGCTGCCATTCCTCTCTCTCTCTCTCTCTCTCTCAGCAGCCTCCCTGCGTGCCTGGCAGGGTCACGGTGCAGTCAGCTACTACAAAAGAAGAAGCCCGTCATTGTTACAGGAAACGCAGACGCACCAAAGCTGTGTGCCCCCCCCCCCCCCCCCCCCCCCCCACACCCCGCTGCCACCGCCTTCCCCCCCTTCAAACTCCTACACTCCTGCTCCTATGCCGCCACCAACATCATCGCTTTGATTACACACAGAGACATAGAGAGTGGACAACCACACAAGTCAGCAGAAACTTTTTGTTTAGTAGTTTCTGATGTGTGTAGTCTCTGTGTTTACGCTCACACACAGCAGGCTTTTAATATCGGACTGGAATCTCTTTAAGATCAAGTGGAATTTTCTCCTGAGTTTCTGAGGGGTCCCTTTTTTTCTTTCTTCACCTTTCTTTTTGGCTTGACATAACTGAGCCAACAAGCACATTACCCCCAGATCGCCTGTCAAACACCTGTGGTGGCTCTATGAATTTCCAGCAGGAAATACTAAAATAAGGTGACACATAGGCAGGTGTCCCATCTCCACCTTAAGTACTTGAGGCTTTTGGAAAGTCCACTACATGGTGTAGAGAGATGTTGCTCCAGCCCTGGCTCAAGTTTTGCAGGGCTGAGCTCAACCATAAGGGGGCACTCCCATCCCACTATGAAGGGAAGAACTGGAGAAAGGAGGAGAAGCAAGGCAGGCCCCTGCCTCAAACAGCAGCAGCAGCAGCAGCCATTACAGGGTTTCACACACAGCACCAAGCTGACGAAATAAAAACTCTCTAGGCACCATCAGAGCACCCCAAAGGTGTGCCACGCAACCCTTGCTTCATTCGTACCATGATGTGCACCGCTGAGCCGATGCTTAAAAAACTATAGTCAGTGTCTGAATGTAACACAACAGTTCCACCAAAATGTAGGAAAACAACAGCAGCAGGGTGACACAATGTTCCCTGCTGGGCACAGATAACTTTGCTTGTAATATCGGTGCCACAGACAGATGAGGTAGCTCCAACTCCCGGGAGATCACCATTACCCTGCTACTTTATCACCAGCAGCCACGTGGGAAGGATAATAACATGGACCAAATAGTGCGAGATGAAAGAGTGAAGCAGCAGAATTTACAAAAAAAAAAAAGAAACAGTCAGCTAAATGCAATTTAGAATGCTGATCTGCTTTCTATTCCTGTGTGACACAGGCTCGCAGTCAAAAAGAAAATCAAGGCCAACTATGAATCTTAATCAATAAGTAGGGAGGTCTCTTTTAAATGCTCCACATTTGCCTAATTGAGCTTCACTGTGGGGGTAACAAAAAAGGAGGTGTGCACACAAACACTGCAGCAGTCTGTGTGTAGCTAACACAGAGTAGATAGAGGGTGGTGGAGAGGGGGAGGAGGATATGGGGGCTCTGATTGCTGTGAATAATGGGGAGATGGTGTGTGCGTGGGGGGGCCTTTTGTAGAGATCACAATAGTAGCGGGGAGTCCCAGGGCAGCACACAGATGCCCAAGTGAGGCAAGCAGCTGCCCAGCCCGAGGTTAGGGTGCTGGGAAACGGAGGGCCGAGGGGGTTTGGAAGGGGCCGCGGGGTGAGGTGGGTGGGGTGTGGGGCTGGATGGGTGGGGAGGCTCCAGACCCCTATACCCAGTCTGCTTGCTTTCAGACCAACAACGCCCCTCCCCTCCTACTGACACACACACTCACATACACAGTGTGTGTCTAGAGGGCGCTACCTAAGCAACCATCAGCAAATTAAGTGAGGCAAGGAGAAAAACATAATAATATGAAGGATATGTCAAAGAGTGAGAGTTAATTTCATTGTGAGGTGGGTTTCATCCATACGGGCTCAGTGGCTCGTTCCAGCGAGAGCAGGAGAAAGCAAGAGGACAGACAGTGCTGCAGTCAGCCACAGTCTTTGTGCTGCAAAACTAGCTCAGCCCAGCAGAAATGGAGGCAGAGGGGAGGGGCATGGGAGAGTGAGTTTGTGTGTGTGTGAGAGTGAGCAGAGAGCGCAAAAGGGAGAGGAAGAGTGTTCTGCCTGTGTGTGTGTGAGAGAGAGAGAGAGAGAGAGAGAGTGAACAAGCTCATAAGAGCAAAACAGGGTTTGTTTTTTTTTGCACAAATTACTGAAGCAAATGCAAAACAACACTCTTTGTCAGCAAATTGAATTTTCTCAAGTACATTAATTAAAAATCATATAGAGGAAAGAAAAAGGGGTGAGACACATAGAGAGCAGGGGAGAGGAACAGACGAGCTGCTGGAAGGGAGGGGAGGGGGGGTGAGAGCTAGTGAGAGGCGCCCTGGAATCTGAATAAGACACATCCAACACAGGAAGCAAGGGCCCCAGAATAGCAACAGGAAACTGGCCCCGGAATCTGAATACCGTCAGCGTCAGAGCCTCGCAAAACAAGGCTGCGCTGCACAGCGTTATGAAAGCTGATTTACTGAGAGAAGAGAGAGAACGAGGAATGGAAGGGGGGGGGGCACAGGCGATGGAAAGAGAAAACGAGAATTTAGACAGAAAGAGGAACAGGAGAGAGGCAGGCAGGAGAGGAGAGGAGAAATAGATAAATATATATATATATAAAAAGGCAGAAAAAAATGCAGCAAAAACAACAGAGTGTAATATTGAAAAAGGCACAGAGGGGGTTGGGCTGAGTAGGAGAGAAGGGAGAAAAAAAAAGTGGGCCGGCCTTGTCAGGCTGATTGCTCCAAAGCTATGTCGCAAAAACAAGCTTAGCTGCCGCAGGAGAGCAGAGCTGGGCTGGGCTGAGCAGGGAACAGGGATTGCAGGGGGGAGGAGAGAGACGCAAGAGTTGATCAGCAAGAGTGGAAGATCCCTTGGTTCCAGATCAGGAGGCTTGGCACATAACATTAAAGGTCATTAAGGGAGGGGTGGACGAGGGGGGAATGTTGTTGTGATGTGGGTGGTCCTTTAGCTTTGCTCTGGAAAGGTAAGAAAGACAAAAAAATAGAAGCCAGAATACCATCTATCATATAAAATGAAAGAAAAGCATGACTACATCATTTGTTGTCACAAACAACCTACATTTTTAAAATAAAGGCCCTCTAGATTAAGGTAATAGCATGAGAAAACCAAAGAAAAGGGAGGATGGAGGACAGAAAAACACACTCGAGTGTTAGTGTGTGACCAACATGTGACCTTCCTCTCAAGTCTGGAGCACATTCAGACACATCAGAAAAGAGGAGAGACCACAAGCAGTGGGCGGTCCTGAGTGGGATTAGTCCCAAAGTGGAGAAAGGGTGTACAAAAGATCTGGGAGAGGACAAGGAAGGAGATTAAAAAAAAGAACAGAGAAGAAGCAAGGTAGGAGGGAGGGACAGAGGTCCGTGGTGGTTTGAGGAGCTATTCCTCCCTTTCCAAGGAGAGGAAGTGTCACTTCCAGTGTGAAAGCCTGTGGGTGACAGTAAAGACGCCAGGAGGAGGTGGGCTCATACAGCATCACAAAACAAGACTGAGAAACCTGGTGAATGTGAACAGATAATTTGGTCAGTGGAACTTTGCACAGCTTCCTCCTGCACCTTAAAAGGCATTATGTTTCACAGGTTGTGAACTAAACATTTAATCATCAACTATGGTTATTCATTTAAGTCAACAATATGACTCATTTTATCCAGTTAAGTAAAAACTGCCCTCTCTTTTCCTTTCCAAAACCCTTAATTCCCTTTGCAAGAAATGTCATTAATGTTAAAGGTTAGTGGAATATTTGTAGACCACTATTTTTACAATTGTCTTTTGTGTTGCTTTCACTGCAAGATGTTCCAAATTAGCAGTGCAGTTAAACTGTGTGTGTGTTTCCTGGAGTGAAAAACCAGGAACCAGTCCGACCTGCTCAGCTAGTTCCACTATCACTGCTCGTTTTCTCCCGTCTCCCTCCTCCACAGCCTTTTTCTTGAGCTGACTGTTGCTTTCCTACCTGCGCCTTCCAGCCGTGCCTCCTGTATACCTTTATTCCCACCTCAGCAGCGGCCTAACAGACGCCGAGGTTTTTAAGCACCTGGCTCAAACAGACCCATCTGTGCTCTGGATGAGGTGATGTCTGGCTGGCTCTGTGCGGCAATGCTACTCAAGTAGCTAAATGGCGTTTACTTCTCAGCCGCTATTGGATGAGGATTCAGACAGGATTTGAGGCAGACTAGAAGGAATGCATCCATACAAATCACTGCTTGGTCTCGCAATAATATTGAAACACAAATTAAAATGTAAACAACAATTTGTCAGTGCAATTTCACATAGAAAATGGTACTAAATGCAAGATTAGATACATGCAGTTAATGCCACATTATCATGTATCTGGACAAACCTACTAATGGGTTCATTATAAACAGTTTACTACTGTAAAATCCTAGATCAATAAAGTTGTTGATGCCTTACTTAAAGTTGCCCGTGCTTTGTTGGACATAGTGCTTCCCACATTTTTATCTATTTATCATAACTCTGCAAGAGCATGACTTCATCTGCTAGCAATCCTGCCCTGCGATAGTGATGCGTGATTGCTGATTTAATGGTGACAAAATGTGGCTCTGACGCCAAACTGACTTTAGCTTAGGAGACACGCTGGAAAAGTGTGCAGAAATGAGTGTCTTTGCCCTAGTTGTATATTTACATTGTTGCCAAGTGGAGCTGGAGTTGATAAACATTCCTGTTTAGCCCTTTCCATACATGCATATTACTTCTAGACTTTAACCAGCATGGCTTGATGGGTAAAACTAAATGTCCTGTGAATCAGCCGCACAGACATCTACTGGTCTTTAACCTATTGGTTCCTTAATTGTCAATAGAGCTGATACAACACAAGTGAAACACAATACAATTCTATTCTTTTAAATAGAATTAACACAATTCTATTTAAAATTACTTATATATAGAACATCATAGATAATGGTGTCACCTCACAAAGTTGCTAGCAGTTTGTTTTTTCCTTACTGACAAAAATATATATATATATATTAGGGGTGGGCGATATGGCAAAAATTTTATATCACGATTCTTTAATGATAAAATCACGATCTCGATTTTATCACGATTTGTTTTTACATTGACACTAATTTGCATGTTTCTGTGTAAATGACTTAAGGTAGCCTACTCTGTCACCTCTCAAAAACTATCAGTAGATCTTAAAGGCAAACAACGTGCACTCAGTATTAGTTTTCAATAAACATGAAAATTTAAATAACAATTACAGAACAAAATAAAGTTTTATTTCAAATAGGTTAAAAGGAAGACTAATTAGATACAATTCTGTAAAGTATTATTCAACAGTCATTGAAACAGACTGAAGTGTGCCTCCTAAGGTTAAACAGTAAATACAGTATTGAGACTAACTCCTAAAGTTTAATGTGATTTAGAACAAATGATCAAACTTTAATGGGAATCATATCTAAGGACAAACGGAGCTGCTGCTGTCAGCTCTGTCCACCGTTTACCAGAGTCCTCATATGGAGCCACTTCATCAAATGCCTTATTGTTTTGGTGACGTCATTAGCTGTTGCCTCTGTCTGCATCTGATGTACACACGCGGCCCTCCCACTACACACACACACACAGGTGTAGAAGAGCTGCTGACGGCAGAACAGCAGCGAACCTGAATATAACGAGCTGGTATTGTTCAGAGAGGTGGGCGCGTACATTTGGACACACGCGGCCCTTCCACTGCGACACACGTCGCGCGCACACAGACACAGGGTTAGAAGACGCGCCACTGCTGCTGAACATAAAGGTGGAGTTCGTTTTAGGGTCCAGTTCCTCCGTTCTCTTTTCGTTTTCAGCCGTAGCTTCCTAACAGGGAGGCTGTCATTTGTTGGTCATGTTCACATTAAGCGCACTGAGAGTTGGACGAGTGAAAAAACTCATGCTTCTGCGCGAACATAGAACTGCAATTAATAGAAGGTGCTCTATGGACGATAAAACGATCTCTCCGTTGTGGTAGATCGCCGATACGTTCAAATCCTTCACGATCATTTATCGTCAAATCGCACACCCCTAATATATATATATATATATATATATATATATATATATATATATATATATATATATATATATATATATATATATATATATATATATATATATATATATATATATATATATATATATATATAGAATAATAGTTGATATAGGTACATATACTGTATAAGGATGTGCATATTTTACTGCACAAAAAGTATATTAGTCTGGCTCTAGTCAGGATTGTGTGCCGATTCTACCCTTTCCCATTGCAGCCAGATGTTAGTGGGTCTTAGTGAGTTTTTTTGTCAAAAGAGGATAAAAATAGTACGCTAATCGTGGAAATGTGTGGGCATATGTACACACAAGGTAAAGTATGCAGGTCTAACCTGAAAATTGTACAGTCCACTGGATCCTAGTGTCAGTTTGTTTATCTTTTCATCTAAAGCTGTGCTGTAACAGGACACATGGACTGGTGTAAACAGAGACACATCTGCAGCATTCTTGGGCTTAATGACACACAACATATTTGAATATGAGGTGACGTAGCTGTTTTTTATCTTTGCCGATGTTGTATTTTGGCTGTAATCTCAATTGATTGACGTTTTTAGCCTAATTCCGAACATTCTAACAGATAATTTTAAGTCTGAGAGTTTTGAACTTTTATTCTTAACAAAAAAGATCAGTAAAATCTTTTATTTCTAGACTTCTAGAGGAGTTGACTTGAGCCATCAGGTTATCGGTACCATGTGCAGGGATGGAGAGGAGGAGAACGAAGTTTGGTTTGCATCTACCTTAGCCAGATTAATGGCTCTCTCTCAGCCAATCACAGAGCCCCAATAGGGAATCCCTGAGAAGTCAGACAGAAAAAAATAAATAAATAAAAATAGCCCCGGCTTGGCCTGTTCGGCCAATGGCTGGGCCCATAGAAAGATGTATAAATAAATAAGAGAAATAAATAAAAGAAGAGGGGAAACACATCCTGAGGGCATCCCCTTCTGGCATAGACAACACTGCTTCTCATTCCTGCCTCTCAGCATCTCCCACTCCAACCAATCACTCACACTATTTGAAGTTATTTGATTGCACTCCCTCACACCCCCCACCCCCCTTTCTCCCATCGCCGACTCTGCTCCCTCACTTTCATTCTCTCTCATTAATGATCTCATTTCTCACTCTCCTTCCCTGAGGCCCAGAATGAGGTTAGCTCCGCAGTCTGACCTATAAACACTGCCATGGAAACTGCAACGTGTTACAGTGAGACACCTCTTTAACGGGGAGGATGGGGTAGGGAGAGGTAGTGGGGGTAGGGGGGAGTTCTCTCACCTTTATCTTAGCCAGAGGGCTATCAGACGCCAGATTTACTTCACTTTCAACAATCCTTTTCCTGGCAGAAACATTTTTCCCCACTTGCTCACAGAGCAGAAACGACTGCTGCTTAACCAGCTTAACGCTCATGACATCAGCTTGTTGTTGTTGTGAAGTTGGAAACAGCAGAGGAAGAAAAATACTGGGAAAAAGTTTTTCCAGCCATGAAAACAGCAGAATATTGACTATATTCTAGTAAAGATTAGAATACCTACATAATTGTAAAAAAAGTATCTTATATGTCCAGCATATTGCAGCTCAATCCAGGGATGGCAATCAATTGCACAGCAGGCTCCACAGGCCACATATACTCCACATTGTTAGGTGTTCTCACTCTAAGTGCACTGGCCAGGCTACAAAACTTCAGTCTTACACCAATGGCTTAAACATGGTGTTTTATGTGTGAGGTAAATACACATGTATAATGAAGTCACACTGTGGGAAGTCAGCATTTACTTATCAGATAATAGTAAATAAGATGAAAAGCTCACCGGCAGACTAGATGGCCTCCCCTGCATGCTGTCTTCTTGACCGCTCTTGTTGGGCTGGTTGGAAGGAGGAGCACTGGACTGGGAGCTAAAGGAATCCTGGGAGAGTTCCTGATTGTAAAATAAATAAAAGCTTTACTCCATTGTAATGTAGTGTGTTTTAAATCCAGTTGCCCTTACTATCAATTTAATTTTAATTAAACTTTATTTAAGCAACAAGACATCCCTGCTTATGTCTACACCTGGTTCAGCCACACTTTTGGATTGTTGGGTCATAGAAAAAAATAAATTAATATGAAGCATATGCGCACTGCTACAAAGAGTTTAAAGTGGACTTTACCTGTGGAGGAGGTGGGAACCTCTGATATGGCGACTGTTGCTGCTGCTGCTGTTGTTGTTGTTGTTGTTGTTGTGGTGGTGGTGGTTGCTGCTGCTGCTGTTGTTGCAGAGGTGGTGTCTGGGAGTAAGGGGATGGTTGACCCTGCTGGCCATGACCTGGAGGTTGCTGGGCTTGAGGAGGTGGACCGCCTGGTTGCTGCTGCTGCTGCTGCTGCTGCTGTTGTGGGGGCCCTTGCTGTTGCTGTTGGGTTTGCTGCTGTGGTTGTTGCCCTGGTCCAGGTTGTTGTGGGTACCCAGGCTGGCCCTGAGGGCCCTGCTGACTTTGAGGACCAGGACCCTGTTGCTGCTGTTGTTGCTGCTGCTGCTGCTGTTGCTGCTGCTGTTGCTGCTGCTGCTGCTGCTGGGGAGGGACATAGGGTGGCTGTCCTGGCTGAGATTGTGGGGGCTGGCTATAGGGAGGCTGACCTGGAGGAGCGCCATGAGAACCCTGTGATTGTTGGTATGGGGGTCCTGGCTGCCCATGTGGGCCAGAAGGCTGTGAAGGGTGGCCCTGCTGGGGAAATGGAGGTCCAGAGCTGCCCTGCGGCTGGCCGGAGTACGGAGGTTGTTGCTGGCCAGGGTGAGAAGGTGGGCCATGCTGACCATAGTAACCTTGGCTTTGTTGGCCATAGGTACCCGGGCCTTGTTGTCCATAGCCTGACATCTGGAAAAAGAAGAATAATATTAGCAGCAGTTTACCTTAAACCTCTAAACTCCAGGCAAGGTCTGAGTGTTTTCACCCCAGTCATATTTTTGTGACTAGTTTTGCACTGCAACATAAAATCCACCAACTCTGTTGGAAATGGCACAATCGTGAGAGGACTCAAATATGTCTTTGTGTGGTTAGAAAGACATTTTGACACCCTCTACACATGAGTAATTGTTGCAAGTAAATCATTCGTGTGTTCATTGCTGCACTTAGAAGCACAGAATTTTTTGAATATTTACATTTTTTTCTACCACATAGTTTTTACTACCTAGTTAAGATGAAGAATAAAGTTTAGTGGTGATAAAATCTAAGCTAAGATTTGGCTACATTCTCTAAATGAAGAGTATGTCACACATGATGTGTTCAAGTTCCAAACTCTCATTTTAGTGATTAAAAAAAAGAAACCAGCATTTCAAAACATGCCTGAGAGTGAGAATCTGTGAGTTTGTGAGGTATACAATCCTGACCTGAATTAAGTGTACTGACAAGATTTCTTGAAAAAAAAAGCCTAGTATTCATAGTCACCTATTTTTACCATTCACTCTGAGCGAAGTATCTGTATCAGAGCAGCTCTTCATCTCCATCGCAAAATAAAAGGGAAAGACGACTCTCTGTCAGAGAGGTGCGCTCCTCACTATAAACTAATCAGTCAAAACACATAGAAAAAAAACATCCAAGTGAGGGAATTCAGCCACGTAGCGCTTTAAATTACCGCCATGAAAACAAGAATTGAGTTTTGAGTTCCATCTCCTTGAACTTCAATATGAGCCTTTTCATATTCTGCACGATCCTGTGAGCAGCATGCCTTTCAATACGGTGTTTTCATTTCATTACACTCAAGGAGCATAGAAGGAGAAAGCGCTGACCTTGTGAGCACTGTAAAAAAAATAAAATAAAAAAGAAAGAAAGAAAGAAAAAAAGCCTTTTTGGGGGTGGGGGTTGCTTCTCAAGAATTCAAAGAAAACACAGGATAGTCAAAAACTGGTGCACGTTTAAAACAACATGAAGTGGCTGTATTGTATCTGTCTGACAAAGGCAGGGAAGCTGTTTTCTTCTCGGCAGGGCACTTATCGAGTCCATGGTCAGACACCAGGCAGGCCAGTATGAGATAATCACACCACACAATGGGCACAAGACCACAGGCAGCGGACGTAGAAGAAAAGGCTTCACTCTATGGGATTCCCTGCACGCATTTCTCTGTGAAGATGGACTGTCTGACTGAGAGAGTTCAAGAAGAGGCTTATTCCTCACTATGAGTAAGTAGCTGCGGCACACTGGATGTTTGCAGTTTTCAATTGGATGACACTGTCAGAAGGTGCTGCCCACTGTGCCCGTTGACACAGCTTGAATTTTCCCCATCTTTTTGCTTTCAGGCATGAAAATAAACCAGACGGTGAAAAATTGATAGACTGCTCTCTTTGGGTCGGTTCCTAGAAGGGCCCTCTTTAGTGTCTTTGAGGATTAAGGTGAAAAAGGGATGCTGAATTTCAGTTTATGCTGGGCTTTTCTTTACCCTGCTGGGGCCAGCTCTGAATACTGTATGTACTGATGTCTGCATAATTATGTAAAGCTACAGTGAGCAGCTGGCTAGTTTAACTTTGCGTTAGCTTGGGTCTGTGTGAAACCCAGGTCACACAGGGTGCTGGTGTGCCACAATTTGGCTAGGAGGTGGTAGTCAACATGTGAGATCCCACCAGATATGCTGCATTACAGGCTGAGTCTATTTTGGCGTTTACCTGCACTTGAGTATTGTCAGTTTCCACCAAGCTGATCGGGCAGGCAGAAAGTCACAAGTCTGATTTTCGCAATAAAACATCATGCACTCATTTTGGCTTGAACATCACACTACTACAATTACATTTAGAGGCAAAGACGCATTTAATTTGTTCGACGTTCTACCGTAAGTTGTGGGTAAATTCATAATAAATTCAACCAGACAGACCTTGCTCAGCTTCTGAAATGCTTCAGATTACACTGTGGCCTGAAGCCCAGCCAGACTGGGCCACCAGTGGCAACCTACCAGCACCTGTACTATTCCTCTGTTCCTAATATAATACATTTTCTGCATGATCACTTTAGACTGCACCTTTTGCTTGTGATCTGATATGATCAGTATGTAAATTAGTGTGCATCGTCGATAAACATGGCAGTCATTTTGTCTGGATTATTGGACAGATGATGACAAAAAAGCAGGCAGGAAGGAACCCTTCTGGATTAGACTGGACCTGAGCTTAGCAACGGTGCACCACCTCCAGTTTAAAGGGCTATTTAACTATTTTCAGACACTCTCTTACTACTGGAAATACTGTTTTAGATGAGTAGTAGTGCATTATCGAAGTGTGCCGATAGAGGACTTAGTATTACAAGAGGTATAGAGTATTTTCTGACAGAATCAAGAATTATGTCTGCTGGCTAAGTGTACGTATTGGCTGTACAGAGCTGCAATGAAGAACAGAGTCATTAAATCACTGACCTGCTGCCCATACTGCATGCCAGCCATCGCCCCTGGTGTCCGGCTTTGCATCCCCATAGGATACCTCTGAGGGCCTGGAGGTCCGTAGCCCTGCCCAGGATAAGAGCCTCCCTGTTGGGGTCCAGTACCTCCAGGAGGCCCTTGCTGCTGCTGCTGTGAGTAGGGGTTGGGTCCTCCGTATGGCTGGCCGCGCATCTTCCCTACGTGGTCCATAGGGCTAGGAGGCTGCAGGGCACAGATAAAGGATAGATAATGAGCTCAGATGTCAAACTTAGGCTGTGAAGTCAGCAGGGCAACAAGTTGTAGATGGTTATTCTTGTCCTGCAAGTAACATCTCATAAATCAGACATACTACAATCAAGTAAATACAGAACTACAAGCATAAGGGGGAGGAAAAAAACAGTAGTGAATATATTTTCCCACTAGAAAGGGAAAAAATTGGCCATGAATGAATGAATGAGCCCACTACATCCGCCAGGAGCGTTTCCCTGCCCAGGAGATCATTGAGCCAGTGGGTGGATACTGTTACGGCGGAGACGTCGGGGAGGGTTTCTATGAAAATAAGCTTAAGGAAGTGGAAGTGTCTGCGGTGGCTGGAGCTGGGCCCACCCCTTTGGTGGAGCCACGTCAGGATGGGAGGCAGGGTTGTAGTGGTGGTGGTGGTGGTGAGGGCTGACCTTGGCCAGCGTGGACTCCAAGAGATCCACATGGCCCGACCAGGCAGTGTTACTAGGCCAGACAGCATTCTCTGGCTCAAGAACCAGGGAGGAAAGCGGAGATGGGGGGGTTATAATGAGTCTGTCAACAGCTGGAGCCAAGGTCATAAAGTGTCTGATGCTGTGTGTGTACATAAGAGATGAGCTTGGTGGAATCCCCCCACAAAACACAACAAGGACTAAACAAATGTTCCTTTTCAGTGTTATGAACTGGCCATCAACCAGAAATCTAAAAATAAAAATGACAGCAGGGCCATGTAGGAGGTTGCTCGGTCGCCGCTGTCTGATGCCATCACACCGCTGGCAGCCCCTGCATGTTCCCATCAAACCCAATGCAGCGCAAAGTATGAGCCACAATGAAGGCTTTGAAGTAGCAACACCTCCTGGCCTGCTGACCTCGGGCAGCAGACACAAAGCTTTCATTGCTTCCCACGGTTATTAATCTGTGTGTGTGTTTTTTTTCCTCCCCCAAAAACCTCTTTTCCTTGGTTAAGGGAGACAACCACCGGGGCTATTTATAGCCAGTGAGACGGAGAGGGCAGTCTGCCGAAAATGTAACAGGTCCCAGCTGCACTGCTGTTTGAACCAGGGCCAGGCCTTGCTCTTCCTGGGCTTTAATAAAGCAGCAGGCTTTGGCACTCTATGAATGACAGTGCTGCAATGAGAGAGAGAGAGAGAGAGAAAAAGAGAGAGAGAAGAGGTCGGGGCAGGGGGCACCTCAGCAGGAGGCCAATGCGTGTGCGAAGACATGCAAGTGTGTGTATCGGGGAAGACTGTAGGTGTTGGGGGGGTGTAAGTGAATCAACAAGCTGTCAGTATGGTCAACCAGCATTATCCAAGATAACATATTCCACTCCAGATTTTCCCTTTAGCCTCCCCCTGGCCACTCTCTCCTCAGCTCCTCCAGGTTACAGGAGTGTGTGTGTATGTGTGGGTGTTACATTGCATGTGTAGAAGTGTGTGTGTGTGTGTATGGAGTGGTGGTGGGGTGTTACTACAGTCCCTTGGGTCATTACTGACCGCACCATAGGGGGGAAGAGGTAACAGGCCCCGGTAGACGATCTCCTGTGACCTCTAATGCACTTTTAACCCATGTCTGAAGGAAGGATTTGGCAGCACATGGCATCTTGTTGCTGGTTTTCAATCCATTTCAGACAGGTGTATTTATCCAATTATGGCAAGAAGAAAAAAATTAAACACACAAAGCAGGAGTGAGTTCTTACTTTGGATAGAAATATGCTATAGTTCTCTCCTAATTAGCTGCTTAAGCAGTCAGAGTCTCCTGTGTCATCTGTAAAGTGTGCCGCTGAGGCCTGATTCACTCGGTAACATCCTCCAAGCCACGTGAAAAATGACTAGTATGCTAACAAACTACAGCACAGCCACAGTAAAGGTAAAACCTATTTCTCTTTTAGACAAAATCTCACAGCAACGAGGGGACTATAAAACAATCAACTTTTTTTCATCCCTCTTACCAATTCCAGTAGATATTTTGCTGTCATTGACTATTTCTACACCAGCTTGCGTGCTCACTTTCCTATTAAGTAGCCTGACAGTTTGGCAACCTGGGTCATTACAGTTCGACTACATCAGGGGTTTCCAGCTCTCAGAGCCACGTGGAGAAAAACTGCCACCCAAAATAACAGCTCATCTCATCCTCGTGGCTCATTTAATGGTCATGATGATCATTTGACCAGGTGTTTAGACAGCAAAGGTAAGTGTGTACTGTACAGCGTTAAACCAGCTATCGCTAGTACAATAGTGACATATTCCCTGATATTTAATATGGTATTATCCAAGATCCTAAAATTGAAATTACGGCAATTAAGGCATATGGGCAGTCATGATATTATTATTATGAGTAGCGGTAGGCCTATTACCATGGCTTATCTGAGCATAGTCAATGGAGTTAAGTCAAACCAACTAGCACGTCATGAGCAACAGAGCCAAACAGCACGCACTCTCTACCTGCTGGTGGGAGTGGGCTCACATGTTTGTGCACATGTGTTTGTGTGCGCACGCGTTTACGTGTGTCTATGCGCATCAGGCCGCTGCAGACAGCTGCAGTGAATTTTAAAAACGCCACCATGTAGACAGAAACACATAAAATAGCAGAGATGGCACAAGAGGACTGGCCAAGGGAACTAGACTGGGTGGTGCTGCAGCCAGTGAGAAGGCAGAGGGATTCACTCGTACAACGCGGACTCTCTCTGATAGCAGGTTGTATACATAAACATTTTTAGTTTAGTCTTGTGGTGAATTGTGTCGAATTGTTGAACCGGTGTTGTGCAGCTTCAGAGCTCTCTGTGTTGCTGTAACCAGTGTCCAAGCCCTGCAGCGCTGTGACGCACCGTGGTGACGCAGACAGCGAGCTGACCGTGGTCTGCTGAGAACATCACGTAAACGTTACACAATGAGTTAAAAAATAAGAACTACCTGTTGATTTGACACATTTTAAGACAGAAGCCGTGGGCCATATAAAGTCCGCCGGCCGGACTTTGCACACTTTATATGCTACGACGCACTGGAGTGACGCCTTTTGTCATCCAGCCTCTTTGGCAGGGAGAGAGAGCAAATGTAATTTATCGCGGCCGAAAAACTTATCGAGCCCATTTAATTTATCGTGCAATTAATTGATTTATTGTTTATCGCGACAGGCCTATTCGTGTGTGATAGCAACCAAAACAAAGTTTGAGTAGATGGCATACTTTTGATTAGTATTTCTCATTATTGTCAGTTAGCACATTCCTAAAACAACCGAGCTACATGTAAAAGCTGATAACGAAAGCAGAGCTAACTGAGTAATTGCATAATTCATAATCTGAATTAATAAACAAAGACCACTTTTACATCAAAAAAGAAAACAACAACAAAAACACAGATTTCAAATGTTTACTAATTAACTGAAGATGAATATGACTGAATATTATTTTCTTTATTTCCTAACATTTTATTAATCATCAAAATTACCAACAGGTTAATCAATATTGAAATTAAAAATTAGTCACAGCTCTTGATACAATGCAATCATCAATCATTAGTATGTAGTGCTAATAAACCTGATTTATCATTAAAGGCATGCCTGCTTCATCACTGAATCATCATAACTGGCACTCAGTATTCAATAAAATGCCAACGTGAACACAGCATATGGTTCATGCTATATATAAACTAAGAGGATTCATTACATGTCCTGGTGGTTTTAAATGTGATATGGTCTGCAGCCCTGCACAAATGTGGAGGCTTTGTTTTGTTTTGTTTTTGTTTTTGACACCTCAGGACCATTTCATCACATGCTGCAAGCCAGGAGATAGCTCCGGCCAGCGTGCTGTTCAGGTCTTCATTGATCTGTTTACCAGTATTTTCCTTGCATTGCTTAAGTTGTTCACATCTGACACACTGTTACACATTTTCCAGCTTTGGCTGAGGCCATTGCGAGTGTGTGCGAGTGTGTGTGTAAATCTACAGCATCTAGAGGTCAGGAACAGCTATACACAGCTCTGTTCCTTTTCCTCTTATTCACAGAATAACTAGCTCTGCTCTTTAGAAAGGTAATACTGAGACCTAAGCACTGCTGCTGTCGACTGAACACCTTGAGCAGCTGAATTTATGTTACCATGCTTTAAAATTGGAATAGAGACTTTAATCACAGCCACAAAGATACAATTACCAGTAGTATCATATTAAGTATTATATGGCATTAATACTAAAGGCAATTAAAGGCACCAAGTCTTCTTCTGTAATTTAAAAAAGGGTCGCATTGAAAAGCATAGACAACATGTTAATGAATGCTAAACAGTAAATGGGGTGATGGCAAGATGGGCACAGTGGAAAAACGATAAGGCATGCAATACCACTGAGCATTGTAAGATCTTGACCTTAGAAAGATAAAAGATTACAACCAAGGTCTCACACAAGAATCTGTTTTCTTGGAAAACAAACTGATTTTGAATGAACTAGTCTGATAAATAGGCAGCTTGCCTTAAATGCCTTCCATTCCGGTTAGTCCATCAAATAATGAGAAACACCTGTTACAATTCTCCACAATCAAACTGGTGAAAAATTCAAATGTTATGGTTTGTCCAAAATATTTGCCATGAAATAGCCAATCATGATCTTTGCCAGGCACAACAAAACAAGATTACATGTCGATTCAATGTTAAAGCAACAGCATGAACTAGAGGACGACACAAAACCTTGTATGATGTATGCACAATGTTATAAGCTAGATGTCATATTAGCCTTAAACCTATCGATCAGCCACACCAATTAGATATGAGGATAGGTGTGCCTCCAGTGGAGGCATCAAAAATGACAAATATGTCTGCAGTGTGGACGTTTTCAGTGTCCAAACTGTTAGCATAGTTGCTGTCCCAACACAAGGAATATGTGCAAGTATGTGCAGTTTTTGGTATCCAAAATCAGCCAAAAGGAGTGCAACAATATCGGCACATCAGGTAGCAGCAAAACTTCAGGGTCATTCATGCCTAGCTGAAGTCCACTGATATCGAGCAGACTGTTAGGTCTATAGTCTCAACTTAGCAGCTAGCCTGACGCTATTACATGATGCTGGTAAATGTCACACTTCATGCTTGAAAAATCATCTTTGCTATTAACATGGTATGTTTCCATTTCTAAAAACTTGTTATGTGGTATTTCCTCAATAACATTAGAGTGGACTTGGATCACTAAAATACTCCTTCTAACCAAGGTTAGAAATGTACTCATTGCCTATTAAGAGCCTCTCATCGGTTCAAGGCTGAGTGCTTATTTACTTAAATTGATTTCTACCTCAGGCTTAAATATTCCTGACATGCTGTTCCCTTCTCAGCAGGACTTCAAAGTTGAAAAGAAATTTCCACAAACATCTAAGCTAGAGGACATCTCAACCCACACCACTGTACTGTCTCTTCTTTTTTTTGCTCAGTCATCTAATCAATTCTGGAAGAAACCCCCCCCCCCCTTTTTTTCTCTCTTCCATAAAAAAAAATAAATAAACCGCAATTAGCACATGGCTAATCTGCATAGAGGAAAGCCAGAGCACTCTTGGCAGAAGAGGTTGCACTGAGTATATTGTGTCATGGCTAGGCTGCTGGTGGATATTGCAACTATTCAAAATCACTGTGTGTGTGGCATGGGGGACGAGGATTTGTAAGGGGTTGTGGAGGGTGGAATAGGTTTGCGTGGTAGGTTTGGTTTGGGGGGGGGGGGGGGGGGGTGTTCTTGAGAACAGAGCTGGAGTCTACAGGGCTGAGTATAGCAGATGGACCGGGGGGGACAAACGATAAACAACTGCTGCTAATTTAATCCGCCACACGGCCACATGGCCTCGGCTCGGCACACACACCATTGTTCTGCCTTAAAGCCCTTCGACACGCAACATCACACCAGCGGTAACACACACCGGCTAAGGCCGCCCTCATATGGTGGTGGAGTCTCACACACACATAACACCAGAGACAGACAGGATATCCTCATCTTTATCATCAATGTCAAGTCTGAGATTTGTTTTCCAAGAATCCTTCTGAGTGGTAGCACAGTGGGCGCTGCCCAGTGTGACCAGTCTTTCACTGTTTAAGCCCTGAGCACTTCCACTGAAGGAGTCAAGGGTTAATACTCTTCTCCAAAACAAGAGACAGTGTTCCTTATCTGCTGCATCTGTATCAAGACTAAAAGACTTTAAGTTCCCATATAATTAGGGCCAACTAGAAAACGTTTTGCAATTTTTGAAACAAGCCCAATTTAATAATGGGGCAGACAACTTTTTAAAACATAGAAGCCTTTTTAAAAGATTCACAACACATTCTGTGGTCTTGTACTCTTCTTACTTATTTTTACATCATACCATTGTTTGAGTTTCTGGCCTTTAACGGCATTTAAATGGCTTTTGCTCCATCTATTTTCATTTATAAACACACAAAGATTTTCCAGTTTTGGACTAAAAACTTTATTTCAACTTATCAACCTTTTGGATGTTTTGATACTGTTACTATGATGATAAAAGCTTCAAAACATGTATATTTGTCTGATGCACATCAGCACAAACCATTATCTGACCATTGAAAAACTTTAACACAACTGTGTGCAACCAAGATTTTTTACCAACAATTTAAATTAACTGAATAACTGAAGGCCAGGGCCAGCTCTAAGCTGCAATCTTAGACTTTATATACCGATGATATCAAAAAGACTAATTACATTCTGACACTAGGAAATATTATTTTTATTAAGTCCTGTTACATACAACGCACAACACTTCACATCATTATTTCCTTTTAATTTAATTAGAACTTTTAAATCTCTCCTCAGGGAGTACAGAAAACAGCAAAGACCCAGCAGCAGTGAGAATAACAATTGGGACATTTGTTAAATGAGCTTTTATAGAAAAGTATGCTAGACAAATCTATACCTGTGAGCTATGGCAAAGAGTTTGACCCTGACTTTAAGCCAGTGTAAGGGACTAGCTGTGCCAAGGGCGGCGTTATCCCGCGCCTGCTGGTGCCATCATCCACTCTGAGGAGAGGCAACGGCACCCTACTCACCCAGATGTTCACCCAGCTGTTTTCTAAAGATGTTTTCTAAAGCTTAATTCTAAAGATGTTCAGGGAGGCGAGGTAGAACAGGAAAGAACTGCTTTCACATCTCAGGCAGATGAGGGAAAAGGCAAAGCTCTTCAAGGTCTATTTAAGGTTAATAAACAGAAACAACATCTAAGAGCTGAGAATATTCCCAACAAAAAAAACAACTAAGGCACTGCTCCGACGTGAATTAGCGCAGATAAAGAGACAGATCAAAGACAATCAAAAAATTGTCACTGACAGGGTCAGTTGCATTTTGAGAGCCTTTCTTCCCATTAAAAAGCAGGCAAATGAAGATAAATATGGATATTATCTATATTTCTAAGTCTGATAAAATTTGGTTTTATAGTGGAACCTTTGCAGGAAGGTAAAAAGTAGTGGATTCTTTCTGTAGTTTCCACTTTACTCTGACATTTAACAATCACGCAGGGAGAAATAAACCGTGCACTGTCTACACAGGCTGCTGACTCAGTTAATGGCGATGTAGTTTGACAAAAAAAAAAAAAAAAAGAAGAGGTGCACTTACAAGCTTTTGAGCTTCAAACTGCATCCCACAGCAGAGTTCAAATACTCAATACGTGTGAACTACTACAACAAGAAAAGAGGAAGCTCCATCTTCTGAGGAAGACCAAACTGCCAAACTGTATACATGAGAAATGTCACAAGATTTGTTAACGGTCTACTGTATACTGTAAATGTTTTTAATTTGTTGGTTTCAGAAGTGGTTTGTATTGTGAAAAAGGTGTAACAGTGGAGCTCATTAAAACACCATTACATGGGGTACATTATATTCAAATAAAGACTTCTTGATAAAAAAAACTGCACCGTTTGGAACTAAAAAACTGAATATATTGACCACTAATTCAAAATTTTCAAATTGAACTGCCTGCGTATGGTCCCTGAATGCAACATTTGTGCTGTGAAGTTACAAATCTACAGTTAAAATTGAGATATTTCATCAGCAAAACTACTTTAATCTGCTTGAAATAAGATGATTCTCTTAAAATAAATCTGCACTCTTTGGCATAATGAGGAAGCCCTGAGGGACTCACTTGTGACCAGCAGTCACGTGGGAAAAATTCAGCGGGTTTGTAGGTGATCTGCACACTTTCTGCGGTTAATGTGCAATGCAGAGTGAAAAACACAGTTTAAAATTAAGACTTACTTTATTAATTAACATTTCAAAAAGAAACAGTCAAAAATGAGCCAACGCCTGTAAAGTACTTGTGGTTCTGAGGATTAAATTGCTGAAATATACCATTAATATAAAAGCCCATGAGACTGATAGTTTACTGATGAATAGTACCATAGCTGCTAGTTGCTAACTGGTTTCCATGCTGTGCTGATCAGCATGAAAAAAAGAAACAGTCAGCCGTGATGTAGATCAGAACAGCTTGTGGAGACCATCCAGTAAAAAATAAAAGGGGGCTGACTGCTGCCAGGCCTGTCAGGGTGATGTTAAGGTTGGTAGGTACAAGAGAGTGAACATTCGCCCTGACTGCCGGCTGTCAACCTGTCAGGCCAAACTTATATTTCCAGGTGACAGAGGCTGATTCCAGGGAGTGAGACGAGACGAGAGGGGCGAATGGAGGAGGGCTGAGAGCAGGGCCGGTGGGTAGAGTGCACTTAGTAGTGACAAACGGTATGTGGCAAAACAGATGTTCATCATTTAAAGGTGGTATAATGGGCATGTCCAAGTGATAAATAGTGCACTAGCAGAGGCAAAATGATGAATGCTCCACAAATACAACATATTAAAGATGTCTACACCTCAAAGCTGAAATCTAAATCAATATTTTGAGTACAGTTTAAAAGTGGCCACATGAGCACTTCACCAGAAGAGCTCATGGAAGAAAAAGTGCTCTCCTCAAGAGATAAGGCCACTTGATGCGGGCATCGAGACAGTGATCAGTTACATCACGCTGCCGAGGCTCGGCGGCTGCTGCCGAGAAGGATGCTTATTCAGGCTGACCATTGGCACCCTGGACGACCCATTACGATAAGTGTGTCACTCACTACCATGCCAAAAATATCCTGGCTACTGAATGAGACGAAGCCACTTAAGGACCTGGCTGGGTCACTGGCTGCCTCATGGTTAGAGTCACAACTCTGACGTCAGACACACACACAGGATCTGAAGAAAACAAGCATGCTCATGGATGTGAATCACAGACGAAATACAGGAGGACATCCAATTTTATTACCAACTTAAGTGTTGAAAATTAACTTATTTAGACTACAGGGAAGCTCTGTATCCTGTATGGTTAAACTCAAATGAGGGACAGGGTGAACTGGACTGTTATTTTGCGCTGTCCCGTTGAAAAGGCAGCTGCTCACACACATGCAAATGTTCTGGTCGACAGAGAAGCATGCCAACACCCACTACAGCTTTTTCTACAGCCACAAAACAACACTTTCAAGTGACACGCACAAAAAAAAGCCTAATCTTAGCATCAGGCGGGACTCAATTACAGTTCAAATGTGTCTTTGGAGCATAAATTATTGCCAGCTGTCACGCAAGCCAGCAAAAAAAACACACTCTAAACATGCTTTTGTCTGTGCAACGTTGTCCCTGCTGACCATCGCCTGCTCTTTTTGTTGTTTTTTCTAACCGTTAGCCGATCACACCAAAACCAAACACGCACAAAATTATTGTAAAAAAGGTCTTTGATAGTACCCAAAAGTGCACTAATCAATATATATATGAAAAAAACAAAGTTGTAGAGTTAATAACATGTGAAAGTGAATGTGGCAAATTTAAGCTAAGAACTGCAATATTTCGTCATTTCTATAATCATAAATTATCCAAAAATAAACTTGATTCTGTAATAAAAACAAACAATTCTGCTGTCCTCTGCCTAACTAGGAACTGTTTGACAAGCTGTCACATGACAAAAATTCAGTAAATATCTAAATGATCTAAAGGTTTTCTTCATTTCATGTGCAGAGTGGAGAGAAAGGGGGTATTTAAATGCAAAGACTTAAATATCTGCAGCAAGAGGAGCATAGTCTTTCAACTATTTTTTATAAAAGCTGTGTGCACTTGTAACGTTGTATGCAGGGAATCTAGTTTAATTACTTTTTTGTAAAAACAATATTGAAAGATATTTAACTTTTTATTACTTATGGCTTGTTATAACAGCACAAAGACATGTTGGAGTTCTCTGCTTCTCACCATGTTTGTGCTGTTACTGACTTTATACTGGAGTGGAAAAATTCACAATGACTGAAAAAAGTCTGCCTTAAAGGTTAGTTGTATGCTTGTATAACAGATGATTAACAGGGTACAAAATATAAGAAAAAATTTGGCATTTTTGCTGAAAACAAATATCAAATTATAATAATGTTTTTCATGCATTTCTGATTAATGTTTCACATGTCTACAATTTATGATTTTCATTGCATCCTTGATTTAATCGTTGATCCCTCACTGGTTTAATCTGATTAATAAAGTCTACATCTGAGTTTTCCACCAGTGCCACAGCTTTAGTTTTATTAAATGTAATTGTCAACCCCACAAAAGGCAAATAGCAAGCGAGGCTATGACTAGAGGGCACAATCCCCAAACAACACACATCACAACTGAGTACCACAAAAGACATAAAGGCAGAAAATTAGGTGCTTCTTGTGTGCTTGTGTTCCTTTTTTAAGCTTTAAATATGAGCCTTTTGTGGAGATCAAAGGTGAAGAGTACTGTATGAGAGCTGGGAGAAAGCATCATTCTCTACCTTTGAGTATCAACAACTGCACCCATTTAAAGGTTAACCACTTTATTCCATAAAAACACACACACCATACGTCATGTAAATGAACTCCGTAGTCTCACACAGGCTCAGAGAAGGATATTACTATGCTAATCTGGAGCATTTTATAAGGTAAATGTCAAAAGAAATGAATTACCTTTACATTCCAGCATGCCCCTATGCAATAGCCTAAGCCTGACATTTGTCCACATGGAGCTTGTTTTTTTTTTTTACTCTGTGTGTTTTCAATTGCAACAGAGGACATACAATTATTCAGATCAAGTCGCTTTCACAGGTGGGGTGTGTGTAAGATTTAAACAGTATCAGTTGGACAGATAGCGTGCAAAGGTCTGTGGTAGTCAATGAACCTGACAAATAAATCTAGAGATGATTTGTTTTGAAAAAAATAAAAATAAAAAGTTTAGATTAGGGGTGTTTTGTGGATAATGTTACTGAAAACAAACTTGTAAACTGGAAAGCGCATGCCTTTCTTCTTCAGCAGGGCTGATGTTGGTAAAGAAAGACGGATGGCTGGTGACACGTGGAGTAAGAGCAGGTCAGAGAGACTCCTGAGGCAACGGCAGACACACACACACACACGCATACAACCAGCACCAAGTAACTGCCGCACATTATACACAAATACACACAGCTGTCAGGGGCAGACGAAGATCATTCACAAAACACCCCCCCCTTCTCCTCCTCCTCCTCCTCCCCTGGGTATCACTGACACCGTTTCTCCCTCACACACACACACACACTCACACACAGTTGCCAGGAGGCAGCATGCTGTCCATGTGGCCTGTGGAGAATCATTACTCAGCAGTGTAGACTAAAGAGGCGAGAGCGAACTTCCTTTTTGAATGCTCAGCCTTCCTCTTCACCATGGCACCGAACGGCACAGTCGCTGGAAGTTGCTGTGTATGTTTTCATGGTACTGCCTGTTGTGTTTAAGGTGCAGGAACACTGTGAATAATTGTAAGGCTCTTCGGTGACACTTGATGTGTCCCTTTACAGCTGTATTAAATGGTATCTGAATACTCTTAACTCCCATTGATGTGTTGTTTCAGCACAACAATAACAGCACAAAATTCCTAACTATTTGACCATTCACATACTCATGTGACTGTCAACTGCTGTTGTAAATCGAACTGTCGTCATACTCCACCTGTTCAATATTAATTGGATATCTGGCCCGATTTTGACAAGATATTGAGAGTAGATATTGGATAATGGAATGAATAACTGGCCAGATCTAGTCAATTCTACACCATGTATCACAAGCACACAAACAAACATATGAACAACATGGCAAGTTCAACAGCTACTTGCAATATCTACAAAGGAAATGGCACCACATCGATCACGGCTATATGCAAAATCCAGATATTGCGCTGAAAAAGACCACTGTAAATAAGCTTGTAATAATATGGAGACTTTATTTTTTACTAATAATTTGTCAAATTCTTGCATATCTGTTCAAACAACTCGTAAAACATTACAAAACGAGCAGGCTGAATGGCATCATGTAAGGAGGGGCTGCTTACCCTCTGGTAAGTTTTTTTTTATTTTTTTTTTAAGTATGACCTAAATAAATAATTGTTGAAAACTGCCTTATCTAAGTTAAATACTAAATATATTCCACCTTGATTTCTTGTAAGTTTAAAGCTGTCAGTGATCTGTTACACTGAGCAGGGCCTCCTCTGTACATCAGCTGCAGAGCTGTGTGTGCAGTAGCAGCAGGCAATATTACACCTTCATTTTTTTTTCCCATTATGTTTTCAACTGTGGGACTTCTTCAAAGAAATATTCATCAAGTGTCTGATTGTGAATTCATTCAGACTCAATGTGGGAAGTGAGTGCTGCTGAGCATCTCTGATGTCTCACTCCCATAGGTGAAGAGGAAGGGGGGGGGGGCACACACCTGGCTCACACCATCGAAAACAACCCCGCAACAATCCAATTCAGAGTGTTTGTGTGTGAGATGTGATAATGCTTGTAACATCCAGCACTCAATTAGGGTATTAATTCAACTTGAGCAGGTGGCCCGAGGCAGGTGAAAGGCTCCATAAAAAAACAATCATCTGCAGAATTATCAGTGGAGACGTATCCGCCAATTAAAAAACAATCGATGTGCTGCTGATGAATGAAAAGCTGCAGCATTTAATAAACTCAGACTTCACAGCGTGTCGAGGATAGCCTGTGAAAAAGCTGAACTTTGCTCTGCTGGCCTCCACAACAAACATGTGAGTTCCCTGACTAAACATTACGTGCATGTAGCTGTGGCGTCATGTGACATTTCAGAGTGATGACTTCAAGTTTATGTGCCGAAAATGTTTATCTGTCCTCCAGAATCATGAACATATCTGCCAAACCAATCAGATTCCGTTACAATCACAGACACCGGTATGAATGTATGTCAACCCATAAAATGAGGAAAAAGTGGCTGAACAAGATAAAAAATAGATATCATTGAAAAAGATTTAGGGACATTGAAATTTGGCCAATACTGATCAACAATTTTTGGCAGATTGGAGATGCATTTACATATTTTTTCCCACTTAATTACAGGGATCAAGGTTTTCCTGTAGTGTAAATAACTTGATAAACTGGGCAGATAAACTTGCAGTGTTGAAGGAATTCCAATGCTAAGCCACCAGCAGCAGAAAGCAAACATCTGAGCAATTCCTGACACTCAAAAGTGTTTACAGTACTGACATACTTAATGTAATTGTACTCTTTGTCAGTGTCAATTCATCTGCCGATATCTTCATCTTACATTAGCCGAAATCTGCCAATAACATGGTGCATCCATACTCAACTTGACACTGATTCACTTGTTGGATTAGTCTTCATCCAGATCAGGGTGTTAACAAATTCACTTTCTGCCTTTATAGATCCATAGAAATAACACTACATACCCTAAAACTAAATTCTATTGACAGTAAGTTGGCTTCAAATGTGTGCTACACATCGATACAGAGCATATGCAACATGAGCACATAACCATAAAAACACATGACATCTAATATTAGGAGAAGTAAGGGCAGCTCTCCAGCATTTAAAGCAAATATTTGACCCCAGACACATCTCTGCATGTCCATATGATGACTCGAGCAAAACAGGAAATCCAAACTTTATTCACAATACTGAAGAGTAACAACACTCATCCTTTCTGGTAGATATATTTTTGTTTATATTCACAGCCCATTTAACAAACAAGGCTACACACTTTTTGCCACCACTCATGCAAAACTACACGGTGCAGCTTTAAGGGTCCACAGTCTGCCTTTTTGGAACAATCCACTGTCACCTTAAGGCAAAAAGCAGTGTACAGATGACAGTACTAAAAACACTTAAATTAAACACAAAGAGGTCAATTCATTTAAATGTAGAAGTCAAGTAATTAAATGTCTCTTGCTGTGTGAAAGGAATCCCTCCCCTGTGACAATGCTGGATGTTTTAAAGCGATACATCGTTTTCAGACCTGTTGTAATTTCAATTAGTAAACAAAATCCTGCAATAAATCTTTTCGTGGCACCACACTCCACCTACCTTGTCTATGACACATAACTGTATAGTAAAAACATTACGCTGGCTCTTATCTCTAAAGAGAGAGATGTAGGTAAGCACTGCTGACATGGTTACAGTCTGCCAGTGCAAGTAAATTAGGCTATTGTAAACCTGTAGGAAAAAAAGGCGGTGTGACACTTGGCTGACACCTTAGATGCTTGTAAACACAACTGCAGCCAGCGTCTCACGTGGCCGTGGGACGTTCTGAGCCTCCTCAAATCCTGATGTGGATAGTGGAAAACACTGCTACGGCTACAACAGGATTGGGGAGAAGAGGGAGGGGGGGTGCTACGTGACCACACCTACTCTATCTGCTGAACAGGAGCTGGTGGGTTTGGTGGCACCTCGGTACTAAAACAAACTTCAGGTCAGTGGCTGAAAATGACAGCAGAGATGTGACTAAGCACATGTGAGCCGGGGGTTTCATCAAACAAAATCAAAACAATGGTGGAGCTACAACGGTACAGTCATCATGCAAATTACTGCAGTGGGAGGAACTGAGCAAAGTCAGTGTGCTCTCAGAATGCTTTCTATAAATACAAAAACAAAGTTAACATGCCTGCATGTTATTTCTGTTTATATTTCGGTTTAAATGTAAAAAAGGGATGTTATATAAATATACATATATATAAATATTAAAGCTATAAAAAAGCAGCGTTGAAAAAATGAATAAAAACATAAAAATATAGTGGGACTATATTGTCTTTAAAAGGTGGAAGAACACATCGCTGAGCAGAGGGGGCTGTTTTTCTGCAGCCTTCCATTAGATGCAATTATAAATGGCCGAGAGCAGAGGGATGGGGGAGCCAATCAGATCTCGGCTCGCATGTCAACCTAAGACCAACTGTCTCCTGGCTCTGACAGCAGGATTTTACCTCCATAATTCAAATCCCAAAGCAAAGGCAATCTGCACTTTGCCAACTCCGATCTAAGCGTGGCCGTGTTGACACGGAGCAAAGCGCCGCAGAAACACAAGAGAACCGAGCCGAACCGAGCCGCAATGAATGAAAAGCCTTCCCGTCAGGGTGAATCAATCGCGGTCACAATCACACTTTTGATCCTAAGTAAACACTTTGCAATTGTTGCCATTCAACAACACAACACTTGTTAGAGACACACACGCAGCTTTAACCGACACACAGCCCGTTTCTTAATGATTATGCAAATGTTATTTAACGGCTAGCGCTGTCATTTGCATCTTGTTTATCTCCTTGACAGCGATTGACACAACTTTGATAGAATGGAAGCTAGCAGAAGATAACTTAGCTGGCTGCACTGGAAGCTAACAACGAAGCAGAAGAAGCACTGCGAAGAAATTATCTCTCTCTGCACGCACATACACACAAATGCACACACATACACACACTTTCTCCTCACTAACTCTTGCTCTACTTAGTCAAACTCTTGCCCTGTACCATGCAGGGACACACACACTAACGCCCACAACTCAGAAAGTTATTTCTAACGGGATATGTTGCTTCTTTCTCTGTCTAAACACTATTGCAGGGGTGGTATTGGGAGAAAGAGAGAGGCAGCCATTTTAGAGCTCTTGCTACATAGACAATGGCTGGTCCAATGCAATATGCAACTCTACAGGGCTTTTTCTCAGCTACAGAGTGACTTAAACTCAGTCAAAGTGTGTCAGTGCAGTAAGTGGAGTTTACCTGATTTCTGTTTGGAGGCTGTCCAGTGTTTCCCGGGCTCATGGGAGGCGGGTGGTGGGTCCTTTGTTGCCAACCCGGATGGACCCCACCATACTGACTGCTGCCCATATCTCCTGGTCCCTTGTTGGCCCCTTCCTGATTGTTATAGTCTCCTTGGGGGTAATTCGGATAGCTCCTGGCAGAGCTGGGGGACGTCAGAAGCTGGTTTAAAGTTGGCGTAGACGTAGGTTGTTGGTTTCCCATGTTATACCTCTGATTATTATAAGAGGCAGCCATAGCTGTGGTTCCTCCTGCTGGCTGTTGCTTGCCTGGCTGCCCCCCAGCCGCCGGAGGCTGGTTATTACGCGGGGAATTCATGGCCCCGTATCCTTGGCCCTGATAAGAAGTCCTGCTCTGGTACGGGCTGTAGTTGTTGTAATGGTTGGGGTAGCCGTGTTCGTGTGAATTAGGGGGGTAAGGGTCTATCATGCCCGGCCCCGATGCAGCTGCCATGCCAGGGCTTTGTTGTCCGCCATGTTGATGAAAAGGGGCCCGGCTGTAGGGTTGGTTGTAACCGTAAGGAGGTGGAGGATAGGGGCCCGGATGGTGGTGTCCCATCCCGGGATGATTATTCCCTTCGGGCCCGCCGGTATCATTCTGATTACTGCTATTATTATTTACCCTGGGTAAATTCCCGTTGCCGTTCTTCATGTCAGGATCCCCTCCTCCCCCAGCATTTCCAGCATCGGTCCCGTCCTGCAGCTCCTTCTGGCCAGGAGATCCACCGTCAGGTCCCGGTTCCTTATTTTCATGCTGTTTCTCTCCCGGTACCGACTCCTCCTGTGTGTCCCGATCCGGCTTTTTGAGTTCGGATGGCGGGCTAGTGTTGAGAGTGGCGACGCTGGCGACCTGAGCGGCCATGATATCCCTCTCTCTCTCCCCCTCTCTTTCTCTACCTCTCTCTCTCAGCACGGCGACTCACTCACAAGCAAACTCCGAATAACCATTGAATATAAATACAATTATATTTATAACAACGTACCCGTTGTCCCGGTTCATTCCCCCCTTTGCCCTCCGCCCGGACCGGTATCCGGTAATCCACCGCGACTCCGTTTAAAGTTAAAACAGAGAGGGGAAAGTTTGTGGAAGAAAAAATATATAAATACAGAGCCAGGGAATGAATTTCACCGACACAAGTGAGTGTGTGTATGTGTGTGTGTAGGAGGGGGGGCTTCTGTTACAGAACGAGAGCGCGAGCTAGAAATCAACCAAACCAGCACGAGGCTCCGCGAGACACAGCCATCTTACCGACCTGTCGCGAGAAAACGAAAACACGGACTGGAATCTACCGTGAAACTGGATCGGGACCTGCGCTGGTTCGCATGTAACCAAGGGCGCAGAGAGCAGGGCAGGGGACGGGAGGGACGTGTCCCCTACCAATGTGTATGGCAACCACTGAATTGTCAATGCCAATATATTAGTTTACTTAAAATAAGAGAGAGATGCGCGCAAAAGCAGAGATTTAATTAATTAGGCCACTTATAATGAATTATCCATGAGATGGATTAATCAGCAAATGTTACCAAACTTTTCTTCACTTCAGACAGGTGAGCTGTCACAAATGAAAGCGAAGAGAAGCAAATAAATTTGTCAACATTTACAACATGGGTGTTGAAAACTTAAATTATTATAAAATGTTCATCATTAAATGTGTATTATATAACAACATAATATCATTTTATTAGGTTTTTGAACTATACAGTTAGTTCGTATTTATTTATTTGTTTGTTTATTTCAGAAATAAGTTACTTACCTCAACAAATTCTGCAAAATTCACGTGCTTCATCACAATATTACTTTCTAAAATTACATATTATGGTGTTTATCCATCCCACACCAAGCCTTAATATTCATATCCACAAACCTTCCCATCCAAGTAGCCTACCTAGACTTTATAGTGCCATATATTGTGCCTTAAAAGTTAGTTATCCTTGCACGAATGCATCATGGACCATGTGACCTCTTTGCAACAGTCATTTTGGCACTCGTGTTATTCTGACTATCTTATCAGGAGGGGAACAAAACAGGCCACACTGTCACCTTCTGTACGACTGCTAATGGGTGGAAGTGACTGCTTCCATGTGTCTGCAGCAGCAAATGAGAGGAGGAAAGTGGAGGGAAAGCATGAAATTACAACCTGTGCATGTCTGTGTAGTGTGTGTGTGTGTGTGTGTGTGTGTATAAGAGAGAGAGAGAGAGAGAAGGAAGAAGGATGGGGGATGGACAGAGCCCGTCACAGAGCAGGAAGTGAAGATAGAAAAAGAGAAGCAGTGCTGGTAAAAGTGACAGTGTATAGGTCAGTGAAATTGAACGCATCACATGTGATGCGTTGACACTCAAATCTCACGCTGTATTTGGAGAAAGTGTAAAGTCGCCCTATACAATTAATCGGAACAGACACCCTATGTCTCTTCACCGCTCTCTCTCTCTCTCCCCCACCCCCTTTCTTCGTGTTCTCTGCCTGCCTGCCTCGCGCTCTCCTAGCAGCAGCAGCAGCAGCAGCCCTCGTGCTCCCTTCCAGTGTCGTCGGGATTTTGCAGATTCAAACACAGAGCATCTTCTGCGGAAAAAAATATGCAGCTAAATTTGACAAGAAAATCTAATTTAAGGTGCTTTATGGGGTTATGGTGACGTACCAAGAAAAATCTGTTAAATAAAGTAGATGTAAACACATCATTTGTTAGATTATTGAAACATAAATAAAAGTTTTATGTGGTATTGGGCTAATATAAACTTGAAATGACTGACAGTTCAGCTACATCCCATTATAGTTGTGATTTCCCTGTGTGCGGTAGTCTGAGATGCAGGATTTAAGTTTATTGCGCTTGAATCTTCTAACGTTGCAGATTCACGAGCCTCTGTCGTAGTCCGTGAACGCAGCACCGCCGCTTGCAAAAGCAGCAGAACTTTGCTATGTGAATGTGGGGGATGGGAAGCAGCAGCAGCGCCCTGCTCTACTCAGCCCCTTTCTCTCTACAATGCGGGCCTTTCTGCTCATATTGTTCACTCTGTCTGTGGAAAACAGGTCGTCTTTTACACCAAGTTTAACTTAGAAAACAACAAAATTATCCATATGTATTTCAAAGCTGCAAAGACAGCTCTTTGTGTGTTTAATAAGGGAGAGAATGCAGGGTGGAGGGGGTCAGCTCAGCTGCTGTCTGCTTATATAGGCTAAGGGAGGAGTGTGTGCATGTGTGTGTGTGTGTTAGCAGAAAGCGCAGATAGAAGGCTGAAAGGGAGGAGGGGGTAGGGAGCTTCTTTTTCCTTTTAGCATAAACTTGCTGTTTATTATCATGGGGTGCAGTCTCTCTTCCACATTCTGCTTTCTACGCTGTCTTATTTTAGAAGAATTCTTCAAAAAAAAATATGTGCTGTGTTTTCAGCACTCACCTTGAAAAATATTTATGTGTTTTCCATGCGCCTGTGTGTAGCTGCAAAGTGGCATAAAAGATCACATGTTAAAATCTCTGTGGGAGAGCAACAACATGATGCTAAAGACCTCCCGTGCAGCTCGAAGAGTGTCATGCATTTATTTATGTGATTCTTGTTTTACAAGGATATGGTGTTCTCTGAAATGCCACGGCGCCTGTTCGGACAAGCAGCAAAACAGCAGAGCCAAATTAATAGGGACATTATGAAAGTGATACACATGGACTTGGAAAGGAGAGGCTTTTATTTTGAAAAAACTGAATCAGAAATCAGCCACCTACTGCAGTTTAGCATTGATTTACAGACATCATGCTTCCAACTGTTGCCATAAAAAATGAATTCTCTTGTCATAATCCTGTCTGGCCCGTGTAGGAGAAGATTCACACTTCCCACAAGTGTCTGTCTTTTGTCTATGTCGCAATCATTCAAACAAAGAAAGTCAGAATTTACAAGTTGTTGCACAAATGTTGTCACATTTGTCTCAGACCGTTGATGGTAGGTGTGTGTGTGTGTGTGTGTTAAGGGGAGCACTGAAGTCCCTCATCCCCCCCTCCATCCTCCTCCTCAACCCCCCCCCCCCCCCCCAAATCTGTCCCAGGATGATGATTTAAGAGTGTTTACTTGCGCCCCGCCACCGCCTCCCTGCGAGGGTGACCATGATGCATCACCTTTGGCCACGGTGCCGCGGCTTTCCCCGGCCGTCACCAAGGCAGCAGGCTTGGACTTCATCCAGCGGCCTTCTTTTTCCCCTCTGTAATCACTTTAAATTGATTATCAGGGGTTGATTAGAAGAAAAGTAACAATGGAAGCCTCTACAGATTCATTATTCATGTCATCAAATCTGGTTATAAATGCAAAACAGAAATTTCTAATACCATAAATATTTTACTAAACTCAACCCATGCCAAAAAATATTCTATTTCTGTTCAATTCTTCAAGCCTTTGATATTATTTAATATGCATTTTTAATGTAGCAACTTTCTATTAATCTCAATCTTTGGACAGTGAAAGTGTCACTTCTGCTGAGTTAACTGGTGACTGATCATTCTGGAGTTTTTCTATTATTTTAATCCCTTGGGATCCAGTCTGGGAATGAAGCCATACAATCACCAAGACAACACAATAATGTGGCGTGGAATCTCCTAACAAGACTGGAGTTGAATTCAGACACACATCAGCGGAGCACACCCACGCGTACAATAAGCCAGACACGACCCGTACCTGACAATAATGTACACAACTGAGAATTTATGGCCGTCAAAAGTCCGTCATTAACGCTTGCTTGCACCAAAACGTGAGTGTGTGAGACTGTCCTGGCCACACACACACACAATCAAAACTGTTTGGTCTTGTCCAGATGGTTGCCAGGCAGCAGTTCAACGCATAGTCTGGAGTGTGTAGAGGAAGGAAGTGCCACTTTGCGAAGTGCATCCGGCTCATTCCCAGACACTTTATGTGTGTGTGTGTGTGTGTGTAGAACCTGCTGGTTAAACATACACCTGACAAACACACACCTACCGCTTTGTAAACAGTGAAGGAGGAAGGAATGTCCAATAGATGGATTCCTTTATAGATGTGTTTTTTTAAAAAATATATTCTCATCACAGTAGACGTTTAATCCAAACATACAGTTTATGGATATTAAAAAGCACTTGGGGAATTATTCCACTGCTTTATAAGGTCATATTTCATATTAATCTGATAGCCATTGTTCTTACCTGATTTGATCAAATGGGATCAAACTTTCACAGCTCACCATCAACTGCTCAGCAGACATTCAATCAGTTTCTCTCTCTTCTTGCATTATTCTTCCCCAAGCAGTGAAATCCTCTCTGTTCCTTAGGTGAAAATAGACTAAGGGACCTCTGCGCCCCACCACGGGCTTTCAAATCAAAGCTGATAGGACATATTCAGGTTACACTGGAGGACTTTTATTCACTATTTTGTGTGTGTGTGTGTGCGGGATGGTAATTTGCTGGTGGGCATTTTATTTTAACTCTCTGAATTCATGAAGAATTTGAAACACTCCATTCACACACAGCAGCATGTTCAACAGTAACTGGAGGAAAGACCACTGGTTTCAACAAAGCCAGGTAAGGTTAAGAGCACTCAAAATGATAGTGTCCACCCCACGGAGACAGAAAAAGTGCTCCCTCTCTTTTCAGCTGGGATAAAAAAGAAACCATGTGGGGAATCATCTCTGTAGTGAGGAAACTCATCACGGTCAGCATACTGGGAGATGTCCCATTGTGGGTCACGGAGCCCAGTGTGTGAGCTTCACCTGGATAACAGTCCCATCTCTGTACATCACACTGCATGTTCTATGTTTTGACTGTGAGGAAGGCCTAAAATAAACAGAAAGGAAAGACTCTAAATATGATGCAAAAATATGTGACCCTACTACCTAACCAGGAATCTGATGTTTTCATACTTCCAATTCACTGTATATGTGAAATGCTATGGAATGTCTTCCATGTGTTACAAGTTTAGAGATGAGCTATCAAATTAATTTGCATAAAATTCAGGGTCAGCTATAATGTTTAGTGCAACTAGATACCAGCCAAATAGTTATAAACAGATGTTTTGGATCAAACTGGAAGACATCGTGTTGGTGAACACAAGAAAGTTTTAAAACGAGCCACCATGTTGGTCCAGTTTGAAATCCAATTGGTAGACAGCCCATGGTAAAAGTGCAATCGTCTAATCAGATGCAGTCAGAAAGACTTCGTGCTGTGTATTTTTTCATTGGCCTGTCAATCGTAATTCATCACTGTTGAGTGGAAAGCCATGAATCCTAGCACACAGACTCAGAGAGCCAAAAATGCATATGTGCAATTTACATTACATTACATACATGTACCTTACAGCCTACTACAGGCAATTCACTTTGAAGGTCTCACCGCACCACCATCTGCTCAGCTATGATGCTAACACTGCTACATGTGCTGCAGTGTATGTATTCTAAACAATGGAGCTGAAGGAATGGAAGATTTGTTTGTATTTACCTCATTGACACTCTACAGCATGGGTCTCAAACTTGCGGCCCCCTGTTATTAATAAAGATTGAGAAGATTGGACCAGTTGTACTTTTTTTGGAATATTTGAAACCCTTTTTTGTGGAATACCCAGCCTCACCCAGACTCTACCCCCAGCGGCCCCCAAGGTAAGTTGAGCTTGAGACCCCTGCTCTACAGCCTAGTTAACCTAGCTACCGTTAGCAGGTACTTAAGCTCCCTATACCTGTAAATACTAGCTGTGTTTGGACTATAAAATACTATAAATGTCTGTGTTTTTTTTAAAGTCATTATTTACATTTAAAATTCAGTTCATTGTCATCAAAACGCATGTACTTACATCACTCATTGTGTGGCTATAGAAATGTTCAGAAATTTGTGTTGTGCAAATAAAGGGCAGTAGAAGAATGTAATTAATTATGTTTTTTTTTAAATAATTGGATACTTTACATATTGTTATGTGATTATTTATTGTTTCTACAATTTCAACACTTCATTTACTGTTGAAAATGCCATGTTTTAATGTTTGCATTTCTGCCCTTTTGTGCGGATAATAGAGTGCAGTTCACATTCTACGGATGCAGTCCATTCATGATAGAAAGTAATGTTATGAATATTTAAAACTTTAATTGAACTAAATATGCATGTTTGAATTAGGGATTCAGAAACCATACGTTTGCAATCAATGGCAGCAGTCGAGGGACCTGCGTCAGTTTTTGAGGTGAAATAGCTCACTGTAATGCAGACATGATGAAGAGCGGAGTGGGCTGAGAGAGAGAGAGATGGGTGAAATTGACATGTTGAAGACGGAGTGATTAAGTTACCTGTTACAGAACAGCCCCTGAGCATATATCAATATGAACTGTGGCAGGCTGAGAGATGAATTGGATGCGAATGAATGGATGTGGAAAAAAAAAGAATTGCAAGCTGCTGTACTTATCCAGCACAGAAAATAGAGTCTATGTAGAAACCAAAGGAGCATTTTATGGAGAAACCATTTTCAGCGTGTAATATCAGCATGTTGATACAAGACATTATATTGAAAAACGGCTGATGTTATTCACTCCCAGGGCCCCCGAGATGCACATGAGACCAATCTTCCCATATATTGAAATTGGATGTATTTCAGCTGTTAGCAGCTGAATCATTTTCTTGTCCCACTCTTTTAGCCTATTGTTTACAGATGCGCCTTTTGTTGTGCCTGAACTCTTTGCCTCTTATGGGGGCTTATGTTTGTGCTTTTTTCAAGCATGATTACCTTAACTTACAAAGGGTAAGGATGAAGTGAAACAGGAAAAACAAATGAAAATCCATTAGCATAGGTGTTTGGTATGAGATAGGTGATGAAACAGCAAGAGAGTGTTTTGTTATAGAGAAAGTAAATACAAAAAAGGCACCTAAAACATACATACCGTGGCACTTAAATGTTTGTAAGGCCTTTAGAAAATTGAATAGAAAAATATTTCTGCAAAAATATGATCCAAAACATCAGCAGACTTTGACTTGGTCATTCCACAATAGTAACTTTGTTCTTTTGAACAATGACTTGTATGCTTGGGGTTGTCTTGCTGTATGACCCACTTTGTCAGACAGATGTCCAACATTTCCTTGTCAAATCACTGATGTTATTCAGCATTCATTGTTCCATCAATGCTGGCAGGTCTTTCTGGTTCAGATGCAGCAAAAGCAGGCTCAAACCATGATGCTACCAACACCATGCCTCGGAGATGGGATAGGAGTTGTCTTTGGCCCCGTTCACACTGGAGAAAGTCAATCCAGCTACAGTGGGATTGAATCTGGATAGCATTTAAGCTGGATAGGTTCAGACCTATTTTCAAATTACACACACACATGTGTCCACGCTCAATCCAGCTTAATCCGGCTTCTTTATTGTCCTCAAAACTGCTAGGTGGCACCTCGTAAAATTCAGAGTCCGTTCAGGCTGTGCTAGAGCCGAGTGTCACTCGTTTTTTCATTTTTTTCTATTCAAAAAGCAGTTTATTCCTTTGTAGCCCTGTCAAAAGGCAGCCCTGTCGAAAGGCCGGGACACTGTCCCTGTGAATTTGGAAGTATCACGTCGCTAGCGGGGTTCGCTAGGTGCATTTGCGTTCAGACCTAAGCCAGATGTAGTCCAATCCGGATAGATCCACCTCCGAGAGGTGGATTGAAAACAATCCGGATATATTCAGATTTGCGTTGTTCAGATTCAGAAAAAAACAATCTGGATATATCCAGATACGGCCTGAATCCCGCTCTAGCCGGATTGATTTCCCCAGTGTGAACGGGGTCTGTGTTGATAGACCACTCCTGGTGGTTCTCCTAGGAAAACACATCGGAATAAACCAACTTTATGAGTCTGAGTATTGGTCTACTTTCTTTAAATGACAAAGTATGTAAGTAAGTATTTTATTTGATTGTTTGTGTTTTCATTTTTGTCTACCTTGCAATTGTTTGACAAGCAGCTGATACTTTGGGTCATACTTCTGGGTTTGTTTTTTACAAACTTCCAAGTCTCATTGTATGGATTGACAGGCCTCTATCCGGTGCAATAAAACATGGCCCCCATGTGTGACGGCACACTTCAGGAGTGACCTTTTGCATCAGTAGGGGGGAGTAGTGGAGGGGCCACCACCAGTCAACTGTGAAAACAAAACTTTATCTGGACTCTGTGGGGAGGCTGCAAAGATAGAGCACTGCAGGGCTTTTGAGGGAGGGAGGAGAAACCATTCTTTGTTGCTGATTATGGGCCTGCAGGGGGAGGCTGGAAGGCTGGGGGGGCCAGATCTCAAATCTTTGCATTGAAATGCTGATGAAAGACAGCACTTTCAGCTGTAATTGCTCTTTTGCTGTAATTCTGGGTGACACACCTCCAAGGTTGAATGCTGAGAAAAAACATACCATCAACATGGTGCAGCTGCCACCCCCCCCTCCACGCAGGAGTAGGACGCTGAGATTACCAAATAAAGTGCACTAAAATGTGTGACAATAAAGTAAAAAAAACGGGGCCGTGCATATGACTTTCCAGTTTTTCTCCATCTGTTGCCAGCGGAGTTGATAAAACATAATCCACGGTTTTTCCTCTGAATGCGATATAAGAGCTTACAATTTGGAACGCATCATTTGGATCATTTAGGATTTGGATCAGGTTCACATTTGAAGAGGGTATTTGAACTAGAACCTTAAGAGACACTGCTGGGCACGGCTCTTGCCAAATAGGGCATTTATAAAAGGTTGGCACAGGCCCTGTGGAGTGAAGGCTGGCAGAGGCATGATGCCCACATCATAGTGCCAACCAAGGGTTTTTTGTTTGGCATGTGTCTCTGTAGTATGGCTTGTCTTCCTCCAGACAACTGGCCCGAACACAACTTAGCATTAGGTTACAGAAGCATTGAAAGCGATTTATTAAAAAAAGCTCCCAGTCTCTGCAGGAGGTGAGGATCAATAAATAACAGCAAAGGTGCTAAATGTTATGGACACAGGCTCTGTGTTTGTCCTCGACTGGCTGGATCAGGTTTAATAAGAAAAAAATCAATGAAAATATAAAGTTTTATGGATTTGCTAAAATGAAAAAATATTCTCTTTACAGCGCAGGTGAGCAGAACTAAAGCTAAAGATCTCTTCAATTAATAAAGCCAGAGTGACAGTGTCTTTACCATGAACCTTCTTTACTGGAGGATTTGGCTGAATGCCTCTCCAAGAGATTTTGATATCCCTCGTTTGATAGCAGCAGGCGCCACATACGCAATCCTCACTGAGACACTGTTACAATAAAAA